>NC_134937.1:4778946-5403946 GCF_051020765.1 Lasioglossum baleicum
CACAAAGCTAGGGTGGTCCTTAGCAATACAGAGTGAGTCACCTAACGTTGCCACCTCAAATATCTTTGTTGTTTTTAAAGATACGTCAAATGTCTGAAGAACAAAGTTGAATGGTAAAATGATGTAATTTTTTTTAGAGATATGAAGGTTTCCTTTATTTTTTAAATGGAATGAGGTATTTTTTAATACATGAATCGATGCAGCTGGACATTCGTTATAAAAAAGTACTAAGCTATGTATGTCGAAAAGTTAGTAGTTCAGGAGATATTTCAATTTAAATAATTCTAAAACCCCATTATTGTCGTACTAATTAGCGTTTATTTACTAGTCTAACGTCGTTGCATTACTTGAATTAACTGCAGTAAATCCTCTATCAACGCAAAAGCCTCGGGGAGGTTCGTTTGCATCCATCGTAGAGGGTCACTATTTTTTTGAGCTTCAAAGGCCGAGCCGAACGAATATTATGTTGAACGAAACGTGTAAGTTCGAACACACACAGACGATTTTCTAAACGGAAGGTACTTGTTTATTTCGAGCCCTGATTTACAGGATTAGTAATTGTATATTTACAATTTGCAAACATCAATTCTTCATATAAAAATTATAAGAATGCAGTATGGATGGGATACCATATAAAATCGATTGTTATAATGTAAAATTGTTAACTTATGAAAATGGCTCTAATGATTTGACCACCGACTGTATTTCAATTTTGTTCATTCATGTACCAGAACTGTGGGAGATACAGTTTTATAAATTATATTCCATTCACGCGTCTATCGGTACTCTTTCGTATACAAACAGCCCCCGAGATTATACGCACAGTGTCACACGCGTCCGAACGAACACAGAATACAGAACAGCATTATCTTCAAATATGTTGACGTCATTTCTACAAAAAAAAAAACCGTAATGATTGGTATTTAAAATCGTACATAAAAATTTTCTTTAACGGACCAGAAAATGATACGAACGATTTAATAAAAATTATTATTTTCAGCAAATTTTCTTCTTATCATTCGTAAGTTAATTTGAATACGATGAATAAAAAACCATATCTTATCTAACAGATTAAAGATAGTTGGAAAACAAAATTTAAAAAGTGACCATTTTATATTATTTTGTAAAAATAACAAGAATTTGTTTCTTCTGAGTTATTACAATTCTTATTACTAGACTGCAGATTTTGATGGGATTAAGAGAATTTATAAAGCATCAATGTATTATTTCCAACTTATTAAAATTATTAAAGAAAGGAAGAACTTTTAACTTAGCTCTCGAATTTTAAAATCGATGTAAAAAATTTTTATTTTGCATTAAGATCCGTAGTCTAATTTTCTGAATATACAGTCAGTCAAAAAAGTCTTCATACACACTTTAAAATTAAGTAGTTTTCTAAATGTAAACAACTTACATGTAAACAAAATTTTAAGGAACTTGTCATTATCAAGAATTGTGAAGCAAAACGTAAATGATTTTACAGATTTTTTATCTAAGCATGTAATAAAAATGGTAAAAATTAAGTAACATTAACACAACTTAGGAACGATTCACAATAGTGGAAAAGCGGCCTATAACTGTAATACAAACGTAATAAATTCAAATGTTCTTAAAACTTTCAGTACTTGTCACTGTTTTGTATCAATCTTCGAATTTCAACAAATTGTTCATCATTTATACATATAACTGACACTGACATAAATCTACAAATATTTTTCCAATTCTCATTAAAGGTACAGGTAAAAAACAATTATAATGAACAACTTCCACTATTTTTTTTGCGATTTCGATCAAATGCAATTGTTTCGAAAGTGCAGGCAATAATAGGAACTAATTTCTATAACGTAACTTCGTCAAAAATTTATGAAATAAAATAGAAGAGGTAATACCAATCAAATCCAATTATAAATTAGTTATAACCTTTCGATAATTGTATGTTCTATCATATTATGACATAATATCAGGTCGTTAAGTATGAAACTTGACAAATAAAAGACAAATTTCAAACACATTTGTCAAGCTTTTAACGACCTGATATATTCAAATCATTTTTAAAGACTTTACTGAACACTATTTTAGAAATCAATACGGTTCACTAGTTACACTTATTTGTTATCGCTAAAAATAATTGTAATTTTGTACAACTAAGAAAATGAGAATATATTATCAAGTAGGTATTAAAAATTTGTAGATATTCGAAAGAGCCTCTGTTCATCACGAAGTCATTGTCATTGCAAAAAAGTTTTTCCACTATGCGAACGTGGTACGATTGATGTTAAAAAATTTGGAATCCGTCATGTTGACGGGTCCCATAGTTCAGTTGTTAATGGTAAGTCGAAAAGGAAACCGGAAGTGATCGGTGACCGGAAAATCGCGCGGTATATGGTCTCCGCGTCACCCGGGGATATCTGCATTATCGAAAAGAGTGTGCAGAAGAAGGCTCCCCACTTTTCCTTGACGAAGTCGGCTTTCTTCGTCGATGGATCGGTACTGCAAAAGTACGGCCGGCAAAACAGTCGTCGCGTGTCTTTGGCGAACGTACAGCCGCCGTTTCGTCCTCCAACCGATCCCTCGTGATCCTCGGTGACATGGATATTTCCTATTCCGGTTGCGACGAATATTCCCTCGGAAACACATCGAGACAGTGACATCTTTGTTTGTTGAACCCCACCGCCGACTACTTTGTTACGGTACTGGATATACTCAATGTGTGAGTGCAAGCGAAAAATCAGTCCTTCTGCGAATGTTCTACCTACTATCACTTGACCATTCAGAATCGAAGTGGTTTACAGATACAAGAAGAAAGTAGAAATTGTTTTTTTTTTAACAATTATATTTGGTTGGAAGTGTATTTCATTGTAGAACCTTGATTATCCGAACTAAACAAGGAAATATGACTGTACGAATATTAGAACAGTTACTCAGTCATAATTTTAGATTCGATTTTTATTAATTTGTGCTAAAGGGACTTAAGACATTGGAGGTTCGCATAATCAAGTTCCCACTGTGTATATTAGTGATTGTGCAGTCTACTTACTCATATTGGTTATGGAATGTCTGGATTTTTAACGCGTTCATTCTGTTCGTTAATCATTTTTTCATTTGTGCATTCTATTCACTTATTAAATTGCGGTGCTATTGAAAGCATGAAAATATGTTCTGTAATAAAAAAGGTATTATTAGGTATTAGATTTAGGCAGATTATGATACAGAGGTATTACAAGTGCAATATTTATTTCATTTTTTACAAACTTCAGATAGGTAGTAGTTCCGAAGTGTTTATAATAATTTGATCATTTTTAAATTCAGTGCTCTTTACGTACGTTTAATTATACAGATGCTGTATATTAGTTAAACACTTGGAAAATTTCATTATGAATAATTATAGTAAACATTGCGTAGTCACCACATGGAACGTAGTAGGGGGAGCTTGAGGACGCTTAAGGTTTTTCTTAAATAAATGAAGAAATATTGGGTTGGTAAGAAAGTAATTTCGATATTTTAAGGTGAAATAAAAATTTCTTTAAGCAATGAACTTTAATCGATCAAATATTTTCCATTTTGTTCGATGATCTTTTGCCATCTTTCTGATGTAGCTTAATAAAGTTATTGGCTATTTTCATAAAGCTGCGACAGCTACATATTGAATAACAAAATTGGGTTTCATTTCACCTTAAAATACCGAAATTACTTTCTTGCCAACCCAATAATTTTTATTCTCTGTTATTTATAAATTAACAATATTAAAAACATATTTGGTTACATGATTTTGAAAATCATTAGTCGTCACATAGGATCGAATACAGTAAAAATTATTTATAACAATTTGCAACGATTTGCAGCAAATGTAATGGTCAAAACATTCTGCGATATCGTCACGAGCCTCGCGTGCCCATTTTTGGTAGCCTGAACATTGAAACCAATTTTCTTCACTATTTTCTAAACAAATTACGTAGGTTGTTCCCTGGTTCGTCTGTCTCCATTCTATTGTTCCAGCAATCTGAAGTTAATTTTTTAAATGTTTCCTTCGCCTTCTTGGGTGTATTTTTGAATCATTCAAACCAAATAATGAATAGTAATACGAAAAGATGCACACAACGATTTGTACTATCCGAAAATAGGGGAAATTCTGCTGTCCGCTACTAGGGAACAATGAACCAATACATTTAATGCGCAGTAAGGAAAGATAATTTAAAAAATTCTCATCAAAAGACATAATAGCACAGCTCATACGTCTCCTGGCCCCAAAAATTAATAGGTAGAATATAGTTTATAAATTGTATGCGGCATAGCGGATTCTTGTCAGCTGCAACAGGCAACTGATCTTCTTAGCTAGGCACGCGCGATAGAGACGTGATAAAACGTATTATTGTTTGTTTTCGTTCCTCTGTAACAGAGGTGGCCAACTTCTGTATATGTATAGTATATACATACACATATGATCGACTTTTTTTCTTAACCCTTATCATTTAAGTAGTGACTCACAGTCGCCATTAAAAATTGCTGTACTATTATTCAAACTTGTTTCCATTATTAAATATGTATGTTGGTATCTAATCAATTACTAAACATTTAAGTATTTTATGAGATATTATATCAATTTTATATTCATACAAAGAAACGAATTAATATAGAATGGAATTATTCTACTACGTTCGGAAGAAACGTTTAATTTTCGAGTTAAAGTAGCTCCGAGTGCAAAGAGTTAAAAATGCGTCGCGATTTACCTACTATAATCTTGACATTTAACCAGGTCTGGGGAAAAATAGATTTTTGAAATAGTAAATAGACTACAAATATTTTTATTTTATCATGGGATACAAAATTTGGCAAATAAACTTCTTTTTTAAATAGTATAATTACATATGGAAAAAATAGCATTTCAAATATATATTTTAATAGTAGCTCGTAGAAATACTACTGTAAAATAGATACTTCATCGAAATTTGAGAAAATAATATTTCATCAAGTCGTAATATTTCACACGACAGTGTTTGGTATTAGTAGTATTGCGAATAAGAGGTTTTTATCCTTTAACTTTTTATAGTACCATGCAATCTCTTATCGATAATATAAGACATTAATTTTGTTTATACGTGACTGGAAATAATGTCAATAACATAAGACGTTTATTTTCTATGTGAATAACTGGAAACATTATAGAAGAGTCATTTAAATAAGTTACTGATTCACATTGTTTACTTCAAACAGAACATACTTTTCGAACATACTATCTTTCACTGAATTTCCTTATTTTAGAAATCTTTACTATTTTATATCAAATTACTTCAAATTTTCCCCAGCTCTGTACACATTCGAACTTATGCCTTGTATCCTAATATAATTGGGGAGGGGATATTAAACCAGCATGATATTTTATTAATAACTAGCATTGTTTCCCGTTGTATACTATGTACTGTTTTTTTTATCATCGATAATACATTTATTTACATTTATTTTTTTGTCTGGGGTTAAAAAATAAATAATTTTCCAAAGAATTGTTGCCATCAAAAATAAATCTTCCTTTCTATCGATCGTATATTTGTTGATACAAGATGTATTCATGCTCTCGGCGCACTGGTTCGATCAATTTTTACTTAAAAGCAATTTTGCAATTTATCAAATTCAAATTTCGATCTATGTTTAGATCATTTTCAAGAAATTAATAATTGCGTCTGTAAATTATTAAACAAAATAATATTGTACTGAATCCTGACATCAGTTAATTAAACATTGAGTATCTAATTGTTGTCATCGTCTGCTATCGGCTGTGATCGACCAAAAACAGCTTCGTGATCAACTTGTTGGCCATTCCCGATCTATGTACTATATAATTTGCACGAAGCAACAGCTCGGTAACGTTTTAATTGTTAAAGATATAGTCTACGATCCGGCATTGGGTGCTGTTCAACGTTACGAAAATTCTCTGTGTATTATAAAAATAATTGGGCATTTCGTACAAATGACATTATTGATATATCATCGATTCTCCAATCGAGAGGCACGATCTGAAAGCTGTGATCTCCGCGATATGAGTCACTCGGCGATCTCTACGGTGCTCGTTAGGGCGTTCATCGAAGTGGTCAATGCTTACACGCTAATGTCGGCGTCTGTTCGCCGTTAAGTTGGTCGAGTCCGAGTTTGCTCTCTCGTTCAGGCCCATCGATCGGAACAGGCGCGACACGTCGCGTCGCCACTATAGACAAGCAGCCGACGACGGAGCTGCCAAATACGTCCAAGTTTGTTTTCACGCAGCTGCAGCTGCTAAATCAGGAAAAACGCGTGCTGATTTCGCGACGTTACTCCCGCTAAACGAAAACTTTGGATCACTTTGATACTTAATCTTCCTTTCTGCCTCCCGATTACCGAATACTCCTGCGAAAGATTCTTCTAATCTTGTCAAAAATAAAAAACCACGGATTTTTTCAAATAAGGGACACCGGGACTAAAAGTTTCGATTTTGAAAAAACATAAAAAATGACGTAGAAATAGTATAGATATTCTCGTCTTTGACGCGGGTAAATTATTGTCAAATTTATTATATTTTAAAAGTAAAATATAATAGGGTTTCTTATATGGTTTTATTTATTTGTCGCTGAGCGAAGCGGAACTTCTTGCTGCGTTGTGGGGCAAGAATAAAATTTGTTAATAGTTAAAACTTGAATGAAATATTTTATTTGTTAATGAAATACAACACTATTATGTAAATAATATTGATTTATTTAGATTTAAACTACTGTTTATGATGTCACATTTTTAAGGAATTCATCTTTCAACAGAAACAGAGGAAACAATTAAACGTTTTTTCAGTATCTAGAAATAAATAGGGGAACTTTCACCCTGAACAGTGTCACCAGATGAGGGGAAAAGTTACCCTTTCTCTCTGCCAGTACCGAACACATGCACGACAGAGACGAAACGCGTCACATGACCGGATCGCGGTGGAAGGGTGGGGAGTAGTGTCGCAGAGGAGGAAGGTAGAGTGGGGACACAAGTCAAGACTTGTTAGATCTTGATCAAGATCTGGCGCCACTGATCTTGAGCAACATTTGAAGATTAATTAAGTTTGAACTGTTAATACAATGATACAATTGAAAGGCTCAGCTAGCTAGTGCAAGTCCAATTTTCTCATATTAATTGATTTTCTTCTAAACCTTTATATGCATTGGTACTTTTTTGACAACTCAATGTTAAAAGACTTAATTATTCTGAACTCTCCAATTATTGCAATATACATAGTTATCTAGAATATTGTGTCACTGTAAAGCTATATCCACACTGAATTACCAACAAGCAACTTTTAGCTGACGTTGCATGTATCTTGAAAAAATGGCCATTTTACCAAATGATAGGAGAATAAATCACCAAAATGTCGCTCAATGTTGCACGAGTGTGGACATAGCTTAAGAAGGCACAATTCAAAATCGAAAGAAGATATCACGGCAAGGTTTTATAAGTCGCACGACTGCGAGCGTAATGTTTAACAGATTTTTTGTCCGACGAATCAGTTCCACGCGAGTAAATATAGATCGATATCCGATGACATTGCAACAAGTCCTTGCGGGAGCCGGCTTTGCTTCAGTTTATGGCGCTTCTCGTCCGTAACGGGAAGTGTCGTCCGCATAAATTTCATCGTAGGCGAACAGTTCTGCAACGTGACAGGTGAAAGACAGATGGGTCTCAGAAGGTCCATTATGTCACGAATCGATTTCGAACATTAGAGATCCTGAAAACTTTATTCGCGGTGACCGTACTGGCAATTAACATCGGATCGACTCTGCTATCCGTTGCACTCTCTTATGTCAACCATCATCTTCCCAGTATGATGGGATACTTAGTATGATTAGAAAGTAGCTAATTTGATAACTGAATTTTTTAAATATTTATGCATTTATGACAAAAATGGATGGGTGACATTGCAAACAGTAAAGAAATTGGAGTGAATTTAACCCCTTGTACTTGGAGTCGCAGATTAAGACTCGTGTCCCCACTCTACCTTCCCCTACTACAACGCTATTCCCCACCCTTCTGCCGCCGCAGCCCGGTCACGTGACGCGTTTCGTCTCTGTCGTGCCTGTGTCATAATGTCACGTGAGTAATCCGGTACTGACAGAGGTACGGGGTAACTTTATTCCCCTCATCTGGCTACTCTGGTTGCACTGTAATATCGTGTCAGACTCGTAATGATAATTTCGAACAGTATCTACTAAATATAAATATTATTAATTTCTATTTTTAACAATATTCTATTTTATTGTTGTCAATATAAAATTTCTTCCACTTCTAGGAAATTATGATCGACGACGAAGTTCTAATCACGGTAACTGTAGAATAAATCGTAGTGCAAGAGGTTAACGATATCAATACATTAGTTACAGCTTATTAACCCTTTGCCGCATCATTTTCTTTACAGTTGCAGTGATTAGATCGTCTTTATCCTCACAGATATCGTAGAAGAGAAAAGAAAATTTATATTTTTTGTATGGCTACCTTTATATTGGTTGTAAGCGAATCAAATTTTATTTCATTTAAAAATAAACACCTAACATTCATATTTATTAGACTCTGTTTAAATTTTTAGGATTTTTGAGGATGATCGCAGAACAGATTGATCTTTTGTCTAGCCCTTTTGACTACCGAAAAACCCCATGTTTGCATTATCGAGAAATGAGAAGGCACGTCCTGCACCCTTGCAATTCTGTAGACGAGTCTACCCCCTTGAAGGGCGAAATAAATTCCTGTGTAGATCCTAAGTTTTGCAATCGGTGTAACAATTACTTTGCGCAAAAATCCGCGCTCTATTTATAATATACAAATAATAAAGTGCTACGTTTCCACATATACAGAAACTGACATGTAAAATATTATTATTGCGAGAGAATTTATTTTTTTTGGTTCTCAAAACAGTTTGTACTCTGTGTTTAATTCAATAAGTGGCAAACCTAGACTTCTTTCATCGCAGAGAAATTGCAACTCTGATAATACAAAATTAATGAATTATAATACAAAATTAACTATAGAAATTATATTATTAACTGTGTTGACTAGAAAATGTAATTATTCTTTCCTAGAGAATGTAATGAAAAGAAAGTAAAAACTGAATTTATAAGGTCTATTGCGTTTAAGAAATTCTGATTTATTATTTTCATGATGATTGTCGCATTTAAACCGACTAACCAGAATTAAACAAGCAATCGATACTGCAATATTCAGTGTACAATCAAGCCTTTCTTCCCGGTGACCTTAATTTCCAAGGGTTTAATGAAGGCGTGTCTGGCAAAGACCTGAAATTACTAACGAAAAAACAGTAATATGCGTTCACACTCATGTCATACGAACAACGAGATCAGTCTGAAGCGATCTGTTCAACTTTCGCTCCCTATATGGACTAGAGCCCCGTCGAAGACGTCTCTCATCTCACTTTTATCACTGTCCTTCCTCCTCTCATCACTTCTCTCTATCTATCTAGAACACCTCATGCTCAGTTGTAACCCTGTCTAGACATTACATTACTTGTTCGTTACTAATTATTATTATTAGACTGCGAATCTTTATGCAAAACCAAATCGAATGTTATTACTTCCCTTAATGATTTTAACACTTTACCTACCGAAAGCATATTAATAGGATTTTCAATAATTGTGCTGTACCAAAAGAAAGCATAGAAATTTTCTTTTACATTACAATCTTAAATGAAACTATTAGATGACGTTGTTGAGGGTGACTTGTTAGTTCAGAATGAAAATTGAAGTTGCTATTGAAGGTTCCATTAAAAAGTGTTTAGCTATGTAACCTACATTTTTCAAAATTATGCAATAATCACCGGTCGGTAATGTGCTAATAGGGGAGAAATCATATATTGGCATCTTCAATTTTGCAAATTTTTCAACAATTTCGAATTTCATCTACTCAATTGCCTGTAAATGCAACAAGATCCGCAGTCGAATTATTATTAACCCCACAATTTACGATTCTTTTTTACGGTGTTCGTTAAAACTTATTTCATTAGTAAACTATAACGAGTCGAAATTCTATGTCCGCTATATATATATTTATTTAGAAAAATGAATATTGAGAAAACATAGTATTTTACCTACTTCAAATCATTGTCAAGAAGGGCCAAATGATATTCGCATAGGTATAGAGTAATAGAAATGAATGAACTTATTTATAGTCACACATTCGGAAATGCTTTTTCGACAAATAAATGAATACAACACTTCGTATGAATAGTTTTCGCACGTAAAATTAGGAGCATCAGTTCAGTTTGTAATCATAATTAGACTCTGGATTTTATGCATTTATAACAAAAATTTATCTATGGCTTTGTAAAATCGTTAAAAGAGAAGTGCACTTTAATCTAATATTGACGAACAAAATAGGTGTTCCTGTTGTACAAAAAAATATTTATTTTGATACTTTATAGTGAATTTAATCAAACAAAAACCGAGAAGTTAAGATTTCGAATCAGCAATTTAGAAATTATTACAAAAATTAATTTTCTAGTCTGAAAAAATAATACCATGAACGTGTTAAGTAGATAGGAGAGATTGTCTAAAACATATGAAACGCCAAATTTTATCAATGGCATAAATACTGCAATCCCCTTTGTATTACTTCCTTCTTAAACAATCTTGACATCGGAGACATGAAAATAATTTATAATTTTCCCAAAAAATGTGCCTTAAGAATTCAAAAACTATGTAATACCTGCATGAAGGATACTATATTATAAAGCATTAATAAATAAATAAAGAGAACCTATGAAAAAGTTCTGGAACTCCTTCGATCTCCGAATTGAAGGAGTCTGGACAGAAACAATGGCAATGCTTGTTGAATCAGAAACGATGACCTCGATGTGGGCGTGAGAGTCACGGAAATACCAGAATTCGGGTCGAGGTCGTGCTTCGAGATCAGCTCCCGTTAACAGGGTAAACGTTTCAGACTTTAAACTTCGCAGTGTTTCACTTTTCACTTCGGTGGAGCCGAGGCGGGTTTTGCCTCATGCGCTTTTGACTCATGCACTCGGGTTACGTGTTATTGTTGTCAGCGATAAAAAGTTGCGTACACGCAACAACAGCTCGAACCTCACCTAGAGTTCTCGATAAGAGCGACGAAACGCTCGATCTAGGGTTCCTCACAACAGTACCACACGAACGACGTAAAATCTGCTGCAACTTCATATTTAAACCACTTTTTCAAACGCGCCGACCTGTTGGCGAGTTTGTCTTTGACTACCGTAGTGCTGTACAAATTAATTGACACTTATTGTTACGATATCAAAATTCGCGCTTGAAAACTGTTATGATATCGATTTCAGTCCTTGTAACAATGATGAAGAACCGATACTGTAAATAACTGTTATCAAGGACCGAAATTTCTGTTCATATCGGTGTCGATTAAGGTCCTTCAAAAGAAAGAAGCACCCGGTCATATTTGATAGAAAAGCGTAAAAAATCAAATAAGAACACAGTAAGTTTCGAAAAAGGATTCCGCTGTTTAATTGAATAGTTCTGAGAATATATGTGTCATTGCGGATTATCTAATACTTTAAATGGAATAAATCAATCATTGTACAATACAATTTCTACATGAAGATATTGTTTGTCATTATATCTCATAATTATACTGAGTGCTTCTTTCTTTTGCACAGTAGTGTATATCGGACATCGGTCCTATATCTGTTCTCTCTAAGACTGTTATTACTAACCTGTCTCACAAATTCTTGGCCAAAAATTATCATTATCTTTCTATGAATTTCTGAGCTCAAGGTCATCCAAAGGCCATTGTATAGTCGGTCGCTGAATTCGTTTTTCATCAGCTAGAACATGAAATTAGCTGTTTATGAAGTTAAAAAGTACTGAATAACTTTTACCGAAACCTTTTTGTGAGATTGGCGTAACTGCCTGAAACATCGGCGCGACCGTTAGGATGAACACCCTGTATTACAGGATCCTATTGTAAAAGATTCGTAGTCTAGCTAAAGGCAAATGAAATGGCCAAATTTCCTTGATAAAAAGGGAATGCTAATAATGTTATACATTTATTTACAGCCTGATTACTACCGGGACGCGCCCCACTTCCGGTTGGTCGGCGAAGGGCCTCAGTATCGGTTGGAAATACCCTATGCGAAACTCGATTTTACGGGAACCTATTCCGTGATAGCGCGCAACTGCCATGGGGATGCCAAAGCTGTGATTTCGTTGCAGATCTACGCGAAAGGTGAGTAGTGAGCGATCCGCTATTTGGTAGTTCAATTAATCAAAGGATTGATCATGTTTGTAGGTCAAGGTAAAGAGGAGAAGATGAAGAAATCGGGTATCACTCACGGGTAAGTGGTATCGCGAATAACAAGTTTGCGATCTGCAAAACACCTAAATAGATAGCTAACAGCTTTCACTAACAGATTTCAATAAACGTTTTTTATATAAGGGTGTCTCAAAAATGTTGTACATCCTTGAAACTGGTGATTCCTAGCGTCATTTGAAGTAACTTTTTCCTTTGAGAAAAAGTTTTCTGCGCCTTTTTAAGGAATTATTTAACAAAAAACACGGACCAATAAGAGCGCGGATACAGCGGACGGTTTTCAGATCGGCGACTGGTTCCGCTGAGTGTGACGTTGGGATTGGCCGAGTCGGAATCCCTCTGCTATGTCCGCGCTCTGATTGCTAGGTGTTTTTCGTTAATATTAGTTTGTAAAGAAAGAAATGCAGGATTTAAACCTATATTTTTAATGTGTTATAACACACACCAATTTTATTAAAATTGTTTTAATAAAAACAATAAACTGAAAATTAATTTTATAAAAAATTTAATATTGTTTAATAGTAACATTAAATTATTATGAAAATTGATTTTAATATTATTGAGGGGAATAGAGAGTATTAAAATTAATTTTACAGAGAATTTAATATTATTTAAAAATATAAAGCTGTGCATATTCGTTGACACTTCCTTTGCCCCATAATTCATTGATACTCCGAGCCGTTTGAGCGGCACTTCGGCCTAGTTTGAACTCGTAGAAAAAAATAATGCGAAAATCGCGTTTTGACATCCTGAAATAAAAGCCAAATAATTTAATAAAAATTTGAATAAAATTAAATATCAAAAGCATAATTAAATAGAGCGTAAAACAAGCTTTAAAATGACATATACTTAACCCATTTAATTAAGGTAAATATTTATTAGTATAAAATTGCAATTAAAACAAAGGAACAAAAATCCTGCATTTCTTTCTTTACAACCTAATAACTCTTTAACGAAGCTGCGGAGAACATTTTCGCAGAGGTAGAAGTTACTTCAAATCACCCCTTTCAAGGATGTACTATATTTTTGGGACACTCTGTATGTACGTTGATCGGTATCGATTTTGATCTACAGAAAAGTGCTGACTTTACCGGAGATCACGAGAGAACTACGGGACCTCAGATGTTGCGATGGCGACGCTGTCACCCTCGAGTGTAAAGTTCATGCCACACCTGAGCCGCCGTTGGTGCGCTGGGAACGTGCAGGAAAGGTGAGCATTGACAGCTATTTGCACAACATTTTAGCACGACAAATTTCGCGCTGAAAATCAATAAATTATTTTTACGTTTTGAACACATTATCTACCGGCGACCATTTTGTAATTTTTGAAAGTGTATGGTTCCTGGCTAAGGATTTATCAACCTCAGTTTTAAGTATACTATTTTTAAGTATACTATACTTAAGTATATTATTTGTAGATACTATTTAACTCAACACACTAAATCCAGCTATATGAATTGATTCATTCGTTTGCGCATTACATGCAGATACTTCCTATGGGTGGCGACTTTTCCGCGGAATTAGACGGAGAAACTGCGCGTTTGAACATCCAACACGTTTACCCGGAGGACGAGGGCGAGTACACCTGCGTGGCTTACAACGACCTTGGAAAAGCATTCACGTCGGCGTGCCTAGTAGTGGATGGTAATTTTCTATATAAATTATGGCCACCTGATACGGAGGATTTGATTACGGAAAAAGCGACAGTGTTGATAGCTCGAGCATTCGCTTCGGATGTTTTTCTTTTTTTGTATCATTATCATTGTATATTCGATGCAAATTACTTGGCCGCACCCACTCCTCCAGTTCGATGAAATATTTTGTGATAAGGAACCTGATTTCTACCTACACTTACACCTAAGTGGCATACGGCGAGAAACATCTGTGTAACGCAGTACGCGAACTTATTTTATTCAATTTATGCGGAGACCAAAAACAACAATCATCCCAAAGACTTTCATGAACAAGATCGGTAACTGAAACTTGTTTATTACTGAAACTCAGGATATTGGTCTCAAAATATGAAGAAAAAAAATTAAATGCTTCGTTTACAAATAACTAAACCGCGGATGTTTATGCTTTTCCCAATTTTTGTAGACAAATTCTTAAAAAATGGAACTAAATAAAATCCTATTTTTAATGGGAATAGCCTTTGTAGATCTAAAACAAATAAAAGTTCTACAAAATTCTATCGAATTTTATATGTATAGTAGCCTTATTTGAAAATTTTCATAAGCCATAAATGCATCAAGATCCGCAGTCTCCAAATAACAATTATATAAGTAACTAAAAATTTGTTTTGTTGTCCGTAAGTATTATTATAGTGATGAGAGGAATTCTGTTAGCTAATAATTCTTACTACTTCGATCCGTCACAATTAGACTGTAGATCTTTCTGTAAAATAGAAGTCTTCCAAGTCGATTGCTACACATGAAAAAATAAATAAAAATGCAGTTCTCCTTCCAACAAATTCAATAAATCGATAATAGTGTAATAATCTTCTAAAATTCTTCTGTCTTTACAGATTTACTTGAAGACTGTACTAGAGAAATCAATTTTTATTTAAGTCCTATTATTTGCAATCGCTTCAGAATATTTAGATATCGCATAAAGATCCACAGTCTAGCCATTGCATTTACGGTCTCTGGATCCTCCGCTTTCTGATTTCAGTGCCTGAAGGAAAAGAAAACGTCCTAAGCCAAAGATTGACAAGGCCTGTAGGTCTTTTGTCAGCTGGATCCACGCCAAGATCAACACCGCGTTCTACGCCAATCCGTAGCTTGTCACCGGCAGTTCCGCGTAAGTGATATATGCACAAAGCTCAGTCTATACATATACCCAGTCAGCCAGGTCTGCCTCGAGCAGACATCGAGCACAGCCTGCAATCGTACAATGCCAGCAGATGGCGAGCATTAAGCTGTCAGAACGCGCTCGAAGCTGAATAAGAATCTTTTATTTGTTAAACCACAAAATGTGGTTACCACATTCGGCTACTATTGTATTAGACACTGAGAAATGATGAAAATGTTAACGTTCAAGATTATTAGTTACTATTAATAAGAAACTAGATTTCATGTATTTATGACAAAAATGAGCAGGTGCAATTTAAAACAGTGAAAAGTTTAAAAAACTTTAAGAGTAATGATACAGTAGTCTTGATCTAAGGAAACAGAAACCATAGGATCGAAGGTCACAAAAAAATAGTAGAACTATCCGATCTAAGAAACACAATGTGCCTGAGGGTTTTTCTTAGATGAAGACTTTACTGTATAATGTTTTCACTATATTAAAATTATTAGTGAAGAACATAAATTTATATTTAACTCCTTTGTCTTGCAATTGATGCACGAATTTTTTATTTTGCATAAAGATCCGGAGTCTAATTATTTGTTACCCTGTATGTTTTTGTAATGACCGCATTTGGTTACACTTATTTTATTGTTTCTAATGACGAGTTTCAATATCAGTGTCAGCAAGAAATTGAAAATAAGACGAAACATTTTACAGATGGCCGAGAATTGAGGTCTCCGCAGCTCCTGCCGCGAAGTAGATCGATGTCAAGACGTCCGAAGATCAGTCCACCGAAATTTTACGCAGTGCCGCACAATCGGGTGGTCGAGGAAGGTGAAACCGTGCGATTCCAATGCGCTGTGGTCGGCCATCCCACACCGTGGGTAAAATGGGACAAAAATGGCATAGCCGTTACACCTACCGCAAGGGTCTCCATAAAGGAACGAGACGACGTAAAGATGTTGGAAATCGTCGAAGTCACACAAGAGGACGCGGGATTATACAGGGTGATTGTGGAAAACGATTATGGTCGGATCGAGGCTACTGCTCGTTTAGAAGTCATAAGTATGTAACCATTTTTTCAACTCTATCAATCAAATGCTCAAGTTTTAGCATGAATTGAAATAAACGGGAGTCCTTTATTATTTAAATACTTCTGTTCAGTTTTATACGTTTTGTTTAAGATAATATCTGTTCGTATGGAACTTTATTAAAAATGAGTTATTTTAAAACACCTTGTTTAAAACGGGATTATCAGAGAATACAAACAATGTTCGAACTGTGAAATCTCTACGAAAATATTACAGATAAATAACATATTCAAAATATCAATTTGACTGAAAAAATTATTTAATATTGTTGAATTACTACATTTTATAACATCTATTCAAACTAAAACTCATACTTTCAAGAGCTCTTCTTTATTTGTTTCTATCGGAACTAATAATGTGAGGACAGTTTTGAAAAGTTTTCCAGTCATTATTATTGCAGTTCTACATATGCTCCAAGTAAAGGGTAGACTACGGATTTTTATGGAAAATAATAATTATCAGCATCAATTACAAGAAGTTCATATTAAAAGTTATTTCTTTTCTTGATGATTTTAAGAAATTTATTACAATATGATAATAATGATGCTATTCTTAAATTATTTTGATGTTTTTACTATTTCGGGTTTCATCTTTTCATTTTTATTATAAACGCATACAATCCGCAGTTGAATTGTGCGCAACGAATTCGTGTACATTATCTATCATACTTGTACATTTCTCTCGTAGCAAATCAAGTATATTAACTTTAAGATTTCATATTTTTATATTTCTAACCTACTGCATATTCGTTATGCAACTTGTGTCTGTTGCAACACATTCTGAGCGGTTGCAATTGCAACTATATCATCTTCATCAAAATCTTCAACTACCCATTTACACAAACAAAATAGAGATGCGAATTAATGATTTTATCCGTGCAGAACACAGGCTGGTTGACAACTATCGCGACTTTACTGTATATAAGAGAAATACGTAATAGTATATATGTGCATATGTACATGGTAGAAAACATACACAATATGCAAACTAATATATTTGCATATCGAAATATGTAGTTACATAAACATCCGCAGTCTACTCACGAATTACCACGCAATTGAAAGTGACAGATATTCAACAGTCAGTTGGATCGGGTACATTTTAACAATTTGATTTTATTTGGAAAGATCGTCAGCTGCTTGGGCCGGTTTCCCGGACGATAAGAACTAGAAGCGCCTCTCCCAGAACGTATCCATCTTTTGGACGAAGTCTTTTGGACTCGACAACCAGAATAAATGGACGATTGCAACTCAGCTGTGGCATCAGGGGAATGCCTAGTCCAACGCCAACGTGGTTCAGGTAATTAGCAAGTGGCACTCATGCAGCCGTTTATGCAATTCACATTTTTATATATGTATAAAGATTTTTGTATGCTTCGAGTATAAATTTGGAACAATGTTTGTAATTGTACTTTGCGAGCAAAAAGTCGTTTCTCAGATATTTTAGGTTGAATCTACCATTTTTGATATTTAATAGTTAGAATATACCATTGTGCTCATTATTTTTACGAAATTTGTTTTTAGGAAGACTGAATATTAGATAGGATTGTAATTATTTCTCTAGTGTGGAATGCTTTAAAAAAAGTCCGCATAATTTTTAAGTTACTCCAAAATGGACCCATTACATGATATTTAAAATGAATTATGCATCTACTTACAGTCAGTCTCGTAGTTGTTGGTACACTACATGATTACGTTACATGATAGTTTACGATACTCGATTAGTTTATTAGATGGCGTATAATGAAAATTTTGGAAAAATTGTGCTTTCTCTGAATTACGAAAAAAATAGTAAACGTTGCTTTTTACAACTTCTTTATTTGGGATAGTAACGAAAATTAAAAAGACGTGTTTCGTGGATTCATGTTATATGCATGCTGACAATTTCATCGAAATTGGTCAATTGGCTTACGAATAAACAATTAAAAATGATGAAAAACGCCGGATAGTAAAATAAAATGACAAAACTAGGCTAAAAATAGTGAAAAACTGTACTTTTAACCATTTTTAATTACCTATTACTCATGAACCCATTGATCAATTTCGATGAAATTTTCAGCATGTATACATATAACTTATACGAATTGACAAGACACACATATTTTAAATTTTCCGTTAAAAGACCACATAAAAAAGTTGTAAAAAGAAACATCTACTATTTCTACTATTTCGCGATATTTCTGAAGTCTAATTAAAGTCGTCTGATCCATTTATAAAAAAGTTATACTGATTCAAAGTGTGTGGCATTATTAGACAGAATGTATGTCTTCAAAATAGTTGTTGAAGAATCTTATTGATTTTTAGTCAAATTTGATTATTAAAAATAGAATCGCAACCGAACGATAACGTTGCTACCTTTGGGTAGGGTTGGTAAAACCTTGAACAGCAGAAATAAATCTCTGCGCAGTTCCTGTTTATCCAAATCAATTCATAAAAAGGTGAATTTGCATAAACGTTCGCGATCTTGTCCTGACCATTTAAAATCGCATACCAGAAGTAGTAACTCCTGGTATTTCCACAATGTTGTCTTTATCCGTCGCTCCAATGAAGTGCAAAATGATTCACGTTGCAGAAACGGACGGCCGTTGGAACGATCGAGCCGCATAAAACGACACTTCGATGGGAAAACCGCGAAAATCGAAATTTCAAAAGTGAAAGCAACCGACGCGGGCGAATACACCTGCGTGGCATCGAACGTCCTTGGTTCCACCAAGAACACATGTCAGGTAAACGGCTTAGTCATAATCTATATAGACTGTCCTTAGTATTCATCGAACAACTAGTTTGATTCATTTGATTGCCTGTCTGCAGGTCACTGTTCTTGACCCCCACGATCCGTCTACTTGCGACAAAGACCCGCCAACGTTCCTACAGTCACTCTCCGAAGAATCGATCGTCATGGAGGGTCATTGTTATGAGCTACAGACGAGACTCACGGGTATCGTATACCAATCCTTCTTGATGTGCAACATTTCAGAGAAGCCTTTCCTCACGAATTTTTCTACTATTTTAATCTCAACTTACAATATGTACCAGAGTTGGGCATTAATCGATTCAAATAATCACGATTGATTGATTAATGTGTACGATTAAAAAAATAATCATTGAAAAATCGACGATTGATTCAATCGATTGTTGAAGTTAATCGTCAATGATTAAAAGAAGAAATCGTCGAAAAATCGGAGACTGATTCAAACGATTGATGAAGTTAATCGTCAATCGTTGACTAAAAAAAGAAATCATCGAAAAAAAATATAGAAGCACGTAAACAGAGTTTGTATTATAGACCAAATGACAATACACCTAAACTCAGTTTACATTTTTTTCAGTATTCATACAGTTTTGATTCCGTATTTCATTTCGAAGTTTCAGCAGTTAATCATTAATCAATTATCCGATTCACGATTACAATTGAAAGACTAAAGTAGAAATTAACCGTTGTTCCCAATTTCACGAGATTAATAAGTATTTAATCGTTAACCACAATTTTAACGATTAATAAATATTTTATCGTTATCTGCAATTAACGACTAAAGTAGGAGATTAATTGTTAATTGTGATTAAAGTAGTGATTGAAGTAGAAATTTATTTGTCAGTCGTTGATTAAATTTTTGTCCAACTCTGCTATGTACTTTTCCGAAGCTTCGACACTTCGAAGGTTCGAAGGATTCGAAGGAATGAAGTGAACTTTGAAGTGTACGAAGTGTCGAAGTATTAAAGCTTCGAAGCCTTTCAAGTGCACGAAGTTTCGAAGTCTTGGTGTTATTCGAATCAGAAAAATGTGGTAAAAGTTTCATAGACGAAAATTGAAAACGATGTGGTTACGAATATTGTACAGTAAATCCTCTATAGTCGCAAAAAGTTCGGTTAAAGCCATTAAAGAATTCAGATATAATTTGCTAGTTATTCAAATATTATATAAGTAATGTAAGGTGTAGATTAAATGGGATATAAATGATGTTTTTAGGTACTCCACCCTTCACAGTCGTTTGGCTAAAGGATGGTCGTGAAGTACCTAATAATGATCACCATAAGTGCATCATATATGGCGATGGTGGAGTTGCTCTTAGATTGTCTCATGTATCTCCACAAGATGCCGGAGAGTATACTTGTCTCGTTCGTAACAATTTTGGGGAGGCTTCTTCTAGTGGCCTGTTTGCTGTTCAAGGTACGCATTTGCTGATAGAAAATCTGTAAACAAATCAATTAACTGGTTGAGGTATAATATGACCCTGGTTTCATAGAAGTGGATAGAATCTCTTCGTTATTAACAAATCGCAAATAAAATGATAATAGGTAGCATACGTTCATAAATAAAGATTTATGCTCGTCATTTTGTTTTCGTCGTATGTCTTACCTAAGAAAAACATAAGGTAATGCTTTTAGATTGAAAGATAATCTCCCAAAATTTCAGGTCGTTAACCCCTCTTTCAGAATAATATGAGGGTAAACATCCTTAACTTTATCATATTTTTTTCTCGGTTGTTAATTAAGCTATTGAGACGAAGGAAAAACGAAAATACTCGAACTTACCTCCTGCGTTTCATATATATATATATATTTTTCACAATTGTGAACAAGTTATTAAAGGTAGAAAATGTGTTCTGTGGACTATCTAATCCATATGAAAGTTTCAAGATGATCGGATAGGTGGAATATAAATAGTTAAATAATTGAAGAACAAATAAAATTACGTTATTATAGTATTACAATACATAGTATATAGTGCAGTGTTTCTTACTACTCTAATTAATGATTCTTATCAGGAGATTAAGTCTCTTCTTGATTAGTTATTGAGGGGAAGCAACTTGAATTTTTGGAGGATTATCTTTCAACCTAAAAGCATTGTTTTGCACACAATGTCAATAAAAATTGCCTTGGGGGCCGCTGGACCATGCTCATCCTGCTAGACCATACTTATCCTGCTAGACACTTTGTTCTGTGTACGAGATAACGAGAAGTATTTGAAATAGGCTGAACTTTCACTCAGGGAACCAAATGTTCTCAATTTTTCTGTATGTAATATTGTAAAATTCGACGAGAAAATGATAAAACTACAAATTCTAGTCCGAGGAATCCAAGTTTCAGTGGGCGGAGTTCACTCGTTCACATACACGAGTAAAGTTGCTCGATTTCAAACGCGTTTGACAGGTAAAAACGCTGGCATATTGGTTTCCAGTTTCCAGTTAGGTCTTGGATTCCTCGCACTAGAATTTATACTTTTATCATATTTTCGTCGAATTGTATAATATTACATTCAGAAAAGTTGAAAAATTTTTGGTCCCCTGAGTGGAAGTTGAACCCCTTGAAATATATTACAAATTATTATTAGGTCGAAGCTATTAAAAATTTCTATAAATTTCCAACAATTTTTCTCTCAAAGTCACAATGAAATTCTAATGGGAATTTTCATCAAAATATGAGTTACAATCTTTCCGCTTTCTATTTTTTATCAACACGCTAAAATGTTCTATGTGCAATTAATTAAACAGAAGATGACAAAGAAGCTTATTAATATTAGCAGGATATTTTTATAATTTGTAGATACAGAGTGAATTAACAAAAATATATGTATTCTGTGTATATGAACAGATTACAAAGGCGTGTCGAAACTAGCACCGCAGTTTACCAAAACTCCGGTATCGGTTTTGACATCGAAAGGGGAAACTGCATGTTTTTGCGCGCGAATACAATGCGGAAGACCGATGGAAATCACGTGGACCATCAATGGAAAAGATGTTAAAGAAATCCCAAGATGCAAGGTACGCTTAACAATACATATGTATAACAAACATATTCAACTCTCAATTATTCTTTCTTAACAAATACATTGCGGCGCTTAGAATAAACTAAAGCATTCAAAGCAAAATTCCAATTTCCAAGAGTATTCCATTGATAAATACATTATCAATTACAAATACATTATCAAAAAATGCATAATCGACAAATACAAATAATATAAATAACACTGTCCAACAGCCAAAAAGTATTTCGATTCCCACTATACGATTCTTATAGAGTTTTTCGCGCTGATTCCAAATCTGCCCTTAATTTTTCTCCTAGACGTACAGTTTTTGAGAAAATTGAATTTTAAAAATAGACATTTTTCAACTTTGAACAAATATTGTGATGTTATTATAAAAGATATTGCATTGTTCTTTACAGCAAAAGATTCAGTGATATCCAATATTAAGACATTATGATTGTTTAAACATGTTTAAACGTGTTTAAACTTTAAACAATCATTAAAGACGGAGAGACACCACTTTTGCACCAATTTTTGCGGATATTTTTGAATTTATCTAAACAAATAACGGTCCAGCGGAAAATCGAACTATACCACGCGATAGAGAGCAGACATTTATCTTGAGGGATCACCCTTTCAAGTTTGCGTGGTCGACCTTTTTTTCGAACCAGAAAGCAAAATATCTTCGCCCGACATGAGTTACTGCCAGTGGCGCTCACCACTAGAACGGGCGTTCGCCGCGCCGCGACGTATCTCGAAGATATTTTGCTTTCTGGTTTGAAAAAAACGTCGACCACGCAAATTTGAAAGGGTGATCCCTCAAGATAAAAGTCTGCTCTATCGCGTGGTGTAGTTCGATTTCCCGCTGGACCCTTATTCTTTTAGATAAATTCAAAAATATCTGCAAAAAATGGTGCAAAAGTGGTGTCTCTCCGTCTTTAATGATTGTTTAAACCTGTTTAAACAATCATAATGTATTAATATTGGATATCACTGTATTCAGAAAAGTCTACAGAATCTTTTGCTGTAAAGAACAATTCAATATCTTTTATAATAACATCACAATATTTGTTCAATGTTGAAAAATATGTCTTTTTTAAAAACTCAATTTTCTCAAAAACTGTACGTCTAGGAGAAAAATTAAGGACAGATTCGGAATCAGCGCGGAAAACACAACAAGAATCGCTGGGTGGGTATCGAAATACAAAAAAAAAAGTTGGAATTTGTTGGACCGTGTAATTAAATACATACATTGACAAATACATTATCTAAAACGTGCTCACCCGTTAAAAGAATTAAGATAAAAATTCATGCTATCGTTATTACAAGAGATATTGCTCTTATCGTATTCACACTTGTCATACTCTTAGTTTATTTCTGTAGTGTGTTAAAAATTGAAAAGATACGCAGTCTGTTTCCGTACGCTCGTATATTTCGAATTCTAATCCGCAGTTACGGGTACGCAGTAATTAGTACATTGCTCTTTTTCGTCCGCAGTAATACGTACAAAATGTTATCGATTTTACTTTTTAATATTTTCGTATGTTGTATCAGGCTTTGAGGGTCACGAATTCTTTTTTGTGTTCAGAACACATCTATCTTCCATAAAATGCTTACACATGTTATTATTTCATGATAAATTGGGAACAATATTAAAATAAAGTACAATCGAAGCATGATACCGCAGTAATCGGTACAGTGACCAGAGTCTTCTTGAAATTTCCATGACGAGTCTGACTCGCCATTATACTGCTCGCTCGTTATTCCTACACACAAATATTCGATCAAAATAATCATTTGCTATATCAATATTATCGGCATAGGTTGAGAAAGACGATAATGTGAGCGTTCTGAGGATACACAACGTGTCATCTCGAGATACTGGGGAAATTCGCTGCACAGCATCCGTGGTCGGAAAGGGTCCATCGATCAGTTGCACAGCGGAGTTGCGAATGAGACGATTGCATCAGAATTTCGAAAACTCTGTTCGAACGCATAATAATACGGAAACCGGCAGCAAGAAGAGCGGCAACTGTGCTCGTAGTAATTCCGTGAGGAAATCAGGAAGAGACGTGCAATTATCTCCTCGACATGAACGATACGAATCGCCGATGCGTGCTAGGTCGTCCTCTCTGCCATTAAAATCTTCGGACTCGAAACGACAGTCTCCCTCCTCTTCGAAGAGGAACGTTCCACCGAGTCCGCTGCTCGCTACAAGGAAAATAACGGAAAGCAAAACGATCGATAAGAAAGATCTCGACCCGAAAAAGACAAGAAATAATGCGTCTTCTTTAGCCAAGAGTCCGAAAGATCGGAACGTTCCATTGCTCACGGACGAAGAAACAATGGATACAGCGAAAGAAAATGTGTCTGCGAAAGTGTCGAACGTTTCTAAGTCGAAATTAGTGACGAACGAAGTGTGCTCGAAGAAACCGACGTCGGTGAAGCCTGGTACGTGTAAGGCTGAAAACAGTTTGAAAGAAGCTCGAGATCACTGCAAGAAGTATGATAATACGCCTATAATATCCATGGAATGTTATCCAGCTCCGGAGGAACCGAAGGAACTCCAAACTTCGAAACCGGACGATAACATCGAGACGAAGGAGAAGAATGTTAATGATGGGTCCGACGAATTTATTGCGCCCACCATTATAAAGGTACCTGCTGACGTTACAGTCTTCAGAGGAAATAGGGTAGTCCTCAGGGCCAGCTACCAAGGCCGGCCGGAACCGCAGGTGAAATGGCTTCGTGCGGTGAGTATTGTTCACATGTTTTTTAACAACAGAGAAAGTGGATCGCTTTTCTACGTCGACCGAAAGACTCGAAAGTTCAGTAGGAACTCGGTCCTTCTTTCGATAATTTCAATCCTTTGCAGTCGGAGCTATTTTATCTCGAAAATTAAACATCTCTTCCAACCCAGAATTATTCCATTCTACATGTATATGATTGTTTTCATTTTATGAATATAAAATTAATATAGTACCTCATACACAATATTTAACCTTCGCAAGGTAATTCGGGGTCTCAGAGACCTCAGCTTCAGATTTTTGAAAAGAATTTTTATATAAATGAAATTAAATCTGTTTGTTTATACTTTTTATCCTGTGTTATTCTTTATCCTTTATTAAAAACGAGACTATTTATGAAATTCATTTGTCGGTGTATAAGACTGAGGATCTATATGTAAAATGAATATTTTCTACAGTAATTGCATGAAAAACAGGAACGACATAGAAATTTATTAAAGAAATAATTAACGTTTCAATAAGCTCGAAATAAAGTGTTTAGTCTAACTAGGAATTTCATAAAGAATACGTAGTTATCGAAGCAATAGGATTTGTTTGCGTGTGAGATAATCCAATATGTAGTTGTTTTGAAAAGTGCTTGCGATATTCCAACAGGAAAAGAAAGACTTCACACTCGATTCTATTAATACGATTACTGCTTCATACAGAGAAACCTCTGTTCCCATGTTGCGTGCCTTGAGAAACCTAATCGACAAAAATTCAAGAACGATAGACTGATCAATACTTTTCGCAATGAGAATAATATAAGTTCTAGGCTAAAGAATTTTCAAGGAATTTAGTTTCGACTGCTGCTTGAATATTCTGCATAATTTATTAATTAAATATGGTTACATGAGATAGATTATTAATTAAATAATTGCATAGACTTCAAACAGTCCTCATAATAAATTAAACAATTTTTTGAACCAATGGGTATTTTAAAGCACAGATAAAAATGAGTAGCTAAAATTTAAAACAGTAGAAAGAATAAGACAATTTAAGGATGTCGATGTGTATCATTTTCAATACATTAAAATTATTAGTGAAAGAAACATTATATTTCTCTGCTGTACCTTGCAATTGATACACATCATTTTTATGTTGCGTAAGATCCGCAGTCTCTTAATCACTTTCAACATATCACTTCCTTTTAATCATAAGAAGAAATGCTATAAGAAAATATTATTATGTTTCAAAAAAGTTTATAATAAGCTAGAAATTTTTCTGGAAGTCATATTGTACATATACGTATTTTTGAATGATCCTGTACATGAAACGAAGTCCGTGATGTTTTAGGTCATTGTAAATTTACCTTTGTTAGGTCATTGTTTGTTTAGTCTTGGCTTCAGCTATTATGTCATAATGATAAAAATGTAAATTCCCACCTGAAAGCACAAAGGGGTATTGAGACCTCGAGAAACATAAATAACAAATAATGTTCTTCTTTATAATTTCTTCTTATCGTCAAAAATGTTATCAAGGTCAAGATACTGAATAACTTTTCCCTATACATGTACCCGTCGCACGGCTTAGTTTTCAAGATATTCGCAAAAAACTAAATAAATCGAAATTGCGAGTACAGATTATTCTGCGAGTTTTAATACTATTTTATTTATTCTAGTTATTCTTCAAAAAGCATGAACATAGTCTTCGTACGTTAAGGTATGCTTTTTGAAGAATATCTTCTTCGAAGGTCATTTGAAGGTCAACATATGGTTGAATTTGTCTTTTCATTAGCTGTATAATGTAAACAAATTTTTTTCGTAACTTCAGGGCGTCACAAGACATTTCCGTTATCAGATAAACGAAACACCCTGTACATTTCTGCCTGAAAAATTTTCTTGTATTATTAAAAACAACGAAAATATTTTCGGTGCAAGTCTTAGGTGCCTCACCTTGTGTATCGGTGTACAGTAAATGATGAAAATACATTTTTGTTAAAGGGACGTGAGCTGGCTGCAGACAGGAAGACTGCGATTACCTACGGCGGAGGTGTTTCTTGTTTAATATCAGACGACGTCACCGCTGATAACGCAGGAAAATACGAGGTGTCTGTGGAAAACAGGTTGGGAAAGGATCGCCGATGCTTTAGCGTTGCTGTTGAGGGTACGTGTGAAACTATAAACTATAAACTATTAGGTTGTTGCATATGTAATGTCCGATTTTTAGCAGTGACATTAAACAAACGCAATTTTGTATACCCGATGTATTCTATCTACGAATTTTAAGTTTCTAGATTATATTACGGTAAAAATAAGATATTATGGTCATTCAAGTTTTGGTCATCAGGGACTAGATAGTATGTTAATTAATCACCACAGCTTGACGAAAAATGACATAATGTTATCGTCAGCAAGTTATTTTTCCAGACATATAAAAGGAACACACGACAGTCGCGTTGATTGACGTTGAAATAAACTTTATTTAAAAGTAAAATTATAAAATAAATATAAAACTATAAAAGTAACAAACACATGGTTGCCTTACAAAAATGACAAGAATTAATTTATTTAGACTTTCCACGATTCTTAGTACAATACGAGCTCTAATAAGGATATTTATTAAATTATTTCTTATGAAAGCATCTGTATAATTTCATTAGTGTCAAGGATTAGCTTTGTACCTCAAAGTTTTATTGTATAATGAACCTATAAACGTTTTATAAGAGTTGCATTCTAAAATCGGACATTTCATATGCAACAACCAAATATAAACTATAAACAATAGCAGCTTAGGGTCTTTAGTTAAAGTTTGTCGTATACTGATTTAAAAATAGTTGCAAATATCTTTCTTTCATTGGTTTTAAATTACTGAAACTACATACTTAAAGAGTAAGGTTTCTAGTAACACAGAATTGTATTTATTAATAGACATTATATGCAAAATAAAAATTTTCTACCTAAATTGCAACAAACTAGAGTGAGATAGAAATTTATTTTCTTTCTTAATGTGTTTAATAGGTTGAAAATAATATAACAATATTTTTAAATTGTACGCACAGTTTTTACTATTTTAAATTACACCTGCTCATTTTTGTCATAACTGCATAAAATCCGACATCTAATTATAATTATTCATATGTGGAAAAGGTACTTATTCGGAATAGGGAGATCCTCGCCGATTTCAATGACCTTGAAATATTCTCAAAAGTTTAATCACTGTTTTATACTTTTCCTTAAAGAGATAAAATTCTTAGTGAAGAATTTGTATTTTTTATTAATGCTCTCGAAAGAATTTTTATGAAATCAATAGAAGAAAAAGAATAAGGTATACAGATTCCAAAGGAGCGTTTATTTTCTACCAATCTAATAGAATCGATTAATCCAGATATTCCGATACTCCAGATACTCAGTCCGTGAACTAAACGATTCTCTAAATATCCATTATGTAAATGTCTCAAGTAGAAACGAAGCATCCGTTCAAACAATCTATATAGATACGGGCAATGAACACCGAGATACGATTACTGTTTACAGAGCTTTGCAACAAGTGGTCTTACATCACGCGTTTAAACTTTTGCCTCGGTATCATCCATTCGGTGAACATGTGGCACAAACCGAACATCTGCCTCTTCGAGCAATACGCACGAAACTAAAAATAATCCGCGATGTCAAAAAGTACTGACAACTTAATTAATTTATCTTTCCGGAATCCATATGTTCGCAAGCCCCGCCGGCGGCCATTTCATTCATTCAGCTCCTTGAGTATAATTCTTTGGGCTTATGAAACAAACATCCATAAAAAAAATGTACGTATTAACCCTTTGCAGTCGGATCTATTTTAACTCGAAAATTAAACACTTCTTCCGTCCTAGAATAATTCCATTCTATATGATTGTTTTCATTTTATGGATATGCAATTAATATAATACCTCATACAATACTTAAGTGTTTAGTAATTGATTAGATGCCAACATATTTAACCCTTTGCCTTACAATATCGTGTCAGATTCGTGATGAAGATTTTGAACAGAGTCTAATAAATATGTATGTTATTAATCTCCTTTAAACCGAGATGAAATTCTATTTTGGTTTTGTGAATGTATGGTTATTGAAGAACATGTAGGCATAGATATAAGTTTTCTCCTTTTTTAGGAAATTACGAACTACAAAGAAAGTTCTAATCATTGAAACCGTAAAATAAATCGTAGGGCAAGAGGTTAATAATATAAATAATATTTTGGATAATAGTACAGCAATTTTTTACAGCGACTTAGTTAGTACGAGATTATAGTGGATTTTTGTTTCTATGTGCACCGCTCCACTATACAGTGTGCTCGCGATAATTTGTACCAGCATTTTTCTCGTAAACGGAAAATGTTGGGAAAAAACCGAACAGGAGTAAGTTGTAGTATATTTTACTAGCAAACAAAGGGGTTTACCAATTTTTTTTAATGGAATGCTACATACTTTTTACATAATATGTATAATGTGAAAGCGGGAATTAAGACGAGTCCAACCATGTAAGTGCATCTAAACTTCTGATACGGCCCTTTTTCATATTTTTGCTAAACATTCTTCCCTGCACTGTCGCGTATGAATAGTTTTAGTAGTAATCATAATTTTTCAAAGAATTCTAAACATACGATAAAAAAAATCAATCGAAGATTCATCAGAGGGTACGCTCTTGTTCAAATAATAGGGTGCGTCTAAACTTCTGATACGAATTTGAAAATAAAACTTTGAGAGAGTATTCCAAGTAAACCAAATTAGGCTCTGCAAGGTGTAGGAATATTACTATAATCATTGTTATGGTAAACTTTGTCTTTTCGATTCTTGCATCATTAAATAAGTTATTTTGATTTTGTGTGACATTTACGAGCATTGATCGGACGTTCAACGTGTTTATCAATATTCAACAATTTATTTACTGATCAGTAAATCTGTCTCTTCTATTACGAATATAAAAAAGCCAATTGAAGCTTTTGACAAGGATACTAAAAGATACTAAAATTGGCATGAGCTTCTTAATGTTTGCTAATCAACATTAAACTGAAATTCGTTTGGAAGAGTTGTCACCAACTATGTATACTTAAAATGTCAATACAATACACAAAAATATGCAACTAAAACATATAGGTATTAAAGACGCGCAATTATATCAGTCATGATAATGCAAAGTTGTATTCTGTAAAGCTCTGTAAATCATCTTATAGCGGTTGAAAAAATACATTTGAATATGCTTAAGTCATTAACAAGATGAAATTTTTAAAAAATAAGTTTTCCCGATAAAAAAATAACGATGACCTTGAAAAAACTATGAAAAAAGAACCGGACAAAAGAAATTCTATGATATTCCTCCCTCGATATCATTTAAATTATGCCATAAATATTTTTTGTGCCATTCAAAATAAAGGAGATATTTAGGTGGCCTCCTTCAGCTGAGACATCCTGTATATTGGTTAATAACGCGTGATTTAAGTATTGTATGAGGTATTATATCTCTCAATTCAATTTATAAAAAGAAAATCCATAAAAAGAAAAAGAATGGAATTATTCTAGGACGGAAAAAACGTATAATTTTCGAGTTAAAATAGCTCCGAGTGCAAGGGGTTGAAACTAGAGTTGGGCAAAAATTTTATTTAAATAAATATTTCGAATAAAGTGGGTTTAAAACCCACTTGGAAAAAACCTACTTTATTCGAAATATTCATTTAAATAAAATTTTTGCCCAAGTGTTGTTGACACCAATAAGAAATTATGCAGAACGAGTGCGTAGTAATTAGTAAAACGAATGAATGAACTGAATGAAATCGAATTCGATTTTCCTGTTTTCTGTGAAATCGACCATAGTGCGTTTATTCTATTTCCGTCGACCGTCTCGGGTCTCTTGGTCTATGCAAACGCAATTCGGAACGAGACACCCATTGTTCCACGTGTGTAAGCGCGTGTCACACGGTCCAGTTCCTCTTCTTATGTACAAGGCTGGCGACAGTCTCACGTGACGTATCGCGCAATAATTCCTCCTTCCCGTGTGTCTTCTGCCGCCCCCACCCAGCATCATCGTCCGGTTCTTCCTCTTTGGTCGGGATCAACGATAGACTGGAGCAGTGGCGAGGAAGCGCGCGTGTAAACCGGTAGAACCAGATATCCGTTTAGAATGCCGATCGCTATTACCGAAACGTGCCTGTTCTCACGCTTATCGGACGTCTAACGCTGCCAAAACACTTCTTTGTGATCTCAGTGATATATCCAGGAGAGAAGCAGAGTTCAATCGGAGCCGAGGATGGGTAATTCGATCTTTATCCTGCCGCGTTAAAATGAACATCCTCGCGAAGAATTAACTGAAATAGCAGCTCCTTAGCTTAGAGAGAACAGTCATCTGAATGACGCCGCATTACCGTCTCTCCCGATCTTATACACTCCAGATGTTTTAATTTGCTCCACATGTTGTTAGTGCCGCCAACAAGTAGTCTGTTAGTTGTTCTTGTCACCGTGCAACAACTATCTCGATTTGATAGATCTCCTAGAGGGAATAAACAATTGGATCGTTCGTTCAGTGCCTCATGCTAGGGTAAATGCAGGTAATATGCAACATCGTAGTATCTTGATCAAGACGTAACGAACCGTGAAGATAATTGTGCGTGTTAGTCTCGCAGAAGCTATAGACAATCGCGCTAATTATTCAGCATCTATTATTAAAACAAAAATGTTTCTAGTTTCCATCGTGTACAAACATTTCTCGAAAATAAATCGAACAGTCAATTATTATTAGTAGACTGCGGATCTTTATGCGTTTATGAAGAAATTGATTGGATGAAATATAAACCAGAAAAAAAATTTTGAAATTCAAGGATGCTCTAATGTTGCTCGTAATGTAAGAAAGTCGTTAAGGGATGATATCAATTTTTATTTTATTCCTGCTGCCCACAATCCATGAAGAACATTTTTATTTTGCATAAAGATCCGGAGTCTAATGCTCTAATGTTGCTCGTAATGTAACAAAGTCGTTAAGGAGAGAAATCAATTTTTATTTTATTCCTGCTGGCGCCACAATCGATGAAGGACATTTTTATTTTGCATAAAGATCCAGAGTCTAATGCTGTAATGTTGTTTGTAATATAACAAAGTCGTTAAAGGATGAAATCAATTTTTATTTCATTCCTGCTGCCCACGATCCATGAAGAACATTTTTATTTTGTATAAAGATCCGGAGTCTAATGCTCTAATGTTGCTAGTAATGTAAGAAAGTCGTTAAAGGATGAAATTAATTTTGATTTTATTCCTGCTGGCCACAATCGATGAAGAACATTTTTATTTTGTATAAAGATCCAGAGTCTAATGCTCTAATGTTGCTAGCAATGTGAGAAAATCGTTAAAGGATGATATCAATTTTTATATCATTCCTGCTGCCCACAATCAATGAAGAATATTCTTATTTTGCATAAAAATCCGGAGTCTAATTATTAGACAGCGAATCTTTATGCAAAATAAAAATTGTCTATCTGAATTGCAACAAACTGTGATGAAATATTTTCTTTCTCAATATGGTTGATAGGTTGAAAATAATAGAACAGTATTTTCAAATACTTCTAATGTTGTTATTGTGTGAAATGACGACCACTCATTTTTGTCATAAATGCATAAAATCCGCTGCCTAATTACACGGTCCAACAAATGTCAACTTTTTTTTGTATTTTCGATTCCCACTATGCGATTCTTATAGTGTTTTTCGCACTGGTTCCAAATCTGTCCTTAATTTTTCTCCTAGACGTACAGTTTTTGAGTAAATTAAGTTTTAAAAAAAGACATATTTTTCAACTTTGAACAAATATTGTGATATCATTATAAAAGATATACATAGAATTGTTCTTTACAGCAAAAGATTCTGTAGACTTTCCTGAATACAGTGATATCCAATATTAATACATTATGATTGTTTAAACGTGTTTAAACTTTAAACAATCATTAAAGACGGAGAGACACCACTTTTGCACCAATTTTTGCGGACATTTTTGAATTTATCTAAAGAAATAAGGGTCCAGCGGAAAATCGAACTATACCAAGCGATAGAGCAGACTTTTATCTTGAGGGACCACCCTTTCAAGTTTACGTGATCGACGTTTTTTTCGAACCAGAAAGCAAAATATCTTCGCCCGACATGAGTTACCGCCAGTGGCGCTTACCACTAGAACAGGCGTTCCACGGGATAACTGATGCAGATTTTGCAATTTGCCCCTACTGTTATCTGTTGACAACTAACAAGATAGATGTAACGTCCCGAAAGTCCTTAAAAATATTAACGAACTACTAAAAATCTGTGATTGATTTTATAGGACCACCGGACCCACCAGCAGGCGTTCCCAGCGTATGCTGTTCTCCAGGGACGACCACCATCAATTGGAGATCGTCACCATACGACGGAGGCTGTACAGTCACCGGTTACACCGTGGAAATTAATCGCGCAGGTGAAAACACCTGGACGACCATCACCGAATCTTGTCACTCGCTGAGTCACACGATACAGACTTCTGGGAAGGATTGTGTGGAACCCGGCGAAAAATGTCGGTTTCGCGTCCGAGCGGAGAACATCCACGGCGTCAGTGAACCGGGAAACGAATCGGAATACGTCAGAATCCCGATGGAGGGGGAAACGCATGTATACGATGACGAGGAAGGTAAGAAACAGGAAAATGAAAAATTTCTTGTCAGTGGATTGCGAATATTTGTGCAGACATATTCGTTGAGTGCGCCAGTTCTGATAGATTTTTCGACGAGTCAGTAGGAAAGAGCGGGACTAAAAATTCCTGGTGTAAATTGTTACGATAATTATTTATAAAAAGGAGAAGAACGCGCGATTCGTTTCAGTTGTTTTTGTTATGAAAGTGGGTAAAGAAACTCTGTCGTCTATTTTTGTGGCGTGCGCGTAGTGTAGCGTGTGTTTCTAACGAAGGCTTTGTCACGTACCAGATAAGTAAATATCATTCGATCCTTATTTTTTGGTCTATTTCGATTATTTAATATCGATATCGATATAAAATTTTCGAACCTTTTTTATTGCAATGTATAGCCAATCGAAAACTGATCGACTTTTGTTTAAAATATTTTTTTGTCGGATTATCGCAAGCACTTAATTGAAAATTCGTGAAAAGCGTTACGTGGGACACCCTGTATATTGTTTCTCCTTTTCATATACTAGGTGCTCTTTCTTAATTTTCGAGATATTCGCAAAAAACGTGGCAACGTTTGCGTGCCACGCTTGGTCTGACTGTCTGTTTACTGTGTCTGTAATTTGTAAACACGTTACCACGATCGGAGAAGATACCATTCTAACGGGCCAACCATTTAGAACTAATAATGCAGTAGAGATTTTGAAACTACATCTACTCAGTTATCGTTAATTTGATTGTTTACAAGATCCTACCCAATCTAACCCAGACCCAACCAGATCTAGATTCACAGAAAGTGTAACCCAATAATTTTTCAAAATTATGCAATAATCACCGGTCTGTAATGTGTTAAGTAAAGTTCGCAATCCATGATAAAATAGTCGATGTTCTGTTAACTGAATAATTTGTTAATTATGACATTTTTGCAAAAGAATTCGAACCACCTTTCGAAGCCCGAGTGGTTGAAATGGAAGATGGGCTTCTGTTTGCCGATCGATACGAGGTGTTGGAGGAACTTGGGAAAGGTCGATATGGTACTGTGAGAAGAGTTACCGAAAAACAAAGTGGAGCTAGCTTCGCCGCCAAGTTCGTCAGAACCATCAAGACCAAAGATCGGCAGCAAGTTCGAGAAGAGATCCGAATTATGAACATGCTGAGGCACCCAAAGCTTCTTCTTCTTGCAGCTGCTTTCGAGAGTCCTCGAGAGATCGTTATGATCACCGAATAGTAAGGAGTAATCAAAATTATTGAGGCATCATTTGATGTTACATAATAATCGAGGAAAACTAATTAACTCATTTCAATCGATTTTTCATTTCACTAATTTTTCGATTCCTTATTTATTCACGATTCTGTTCTTAACACTAAACCTATCACCACCGATCAAAATGACCGGTTCCAGAGTTATTATTTTACAATTATTGAAATAATAAAAATGATTTTATAAGAAGTGATTGTATAATTATCAGGGACCAAAAATAACAGTTATTCTAAAATATTCTACGATAAAAATCATTAATAAAAAGTTGATTATTATTGAAATTTAAAATAATGTACACAAAATGTAAAGAAAAAAATTCGAAAAACAAAGTGATTAAAAAATATCGATTTTTATACTTTTTGGTTACAAATAACAGTCATTAGTGTTAAAAAAATGGATCCTCCTCCGAGGACTGTTATCGATCAAGAAAAGCTGTTTCGATTGCTCAAAGCAGTTATCGATGAGAGAAGTTCATTTCGATCGCTCATAACAGTTATCAAGGACAGAAATTTATTTCTATCATAATATTAAGTATTTCTAAATGTTTCGTTCTTTATTATCATCATTCGTTATATGTATACGTACACTATCAGCAGAAAGTTTCCCAACACATGAACATTATCCGTGATTCAATTTTTTTATATTTAATGAAAGCTTAGGGGTGAACAAATTATTGAATAATATTTTTAATGTTCCAAACACAAAAGCAACGTTAGGCTACCTTTCCTGTTATATTCTGTGAGCTATGGCAAACTATTCGCGACTTAATTTTTGAATTGTGAGCAATACTTTTTATCTGGTTTGTTAAAATGAATAAAAAAACAATTGTAAGAACTGTTCCAGACTCGTTTCCAGGTTTCCAAGTGTGCGGGACGCGACTTCCCATTTCTCGATAATGCAAACATGAGATTTTTCAGTAGTCGAAAACGCTAGACCAAAGATCAATCTAGACCGCGTTCGTCCTCAAAAGTCGTATTTTTGCGTAATTTACATTATTCGGAAGCATAAAGCTGCGCATCTATCTATTTTCATGAAGCTGCGACAGCTACATGCTGCCGAATAATGCAAATTACGCCTCGTAAACGTAAAAATAGGACATTTGAGGGCGATTGCGGCCTAGCAAAAGGCGCATCCCGCACCCTTACAATCCTGGAAACGAATCTGTAGTTGAAAACTTTTCACTGGTAGTGTAAATGTCTATAATATGGATTACTTGAACATCATAATTCTCTTTCGCAGCATTTCTGGTGGTGAACTATTTGAGAGAGTCGTCGCCGATGATTTCACGCTAACAGAAAGAGACAGCATACTTTTTATGAGACAGATTTGCGAGGGCGTTGAATATATGCACCAGAATAAAGTGGTCCACTTGGACTTGAAGGTAAAGAAAATGTTATTTAAACTGAGCAATATCTTGAGCATCCTATTACAGTTAATAATTTCGTGTATAATAATTTATTATTCATTTATTTTCTATTTACTTTTTAATATTATCTATTTTCTAATGTTCTTACAAAACCAAAATTCCAACTGCAGGAAAAATCGATGATTAAGTATATTATTTCACGACTAGAGTATAATATGCACAATAGGAACATTCCACCACACGATTAGCATCTTGAAAACTATCAGTTCGCAAACATTCAATTATTTATTAGAAAATCTCTATATAAAAACATTCAAAATTAATATGAAATTGCATAAGTTTCCTTATTTAAAAGGTTGAAGATGCCTTTTCTCAATTTAAAAATATGTGAATAGCGACACCGATTTTTCAGATTTTATTAAAAAATTAATTAACCAAATTATTATTATATATTGTTAAATATATAGAAGTTATTTTGCGCGCTTGTAAACTTTTCACTCAAATACTGTGGGTAATGGGGCCCATTTTGTTTTGGTAACAAATTCATAGCAAATTAAGAGCAGATTGCTTACTATTTAGGTACTCGTACTTATGATTCGGTGCTTTATTTATTTCGCAGCCAGAAAACATAATGTGCAGAACACGGACGTCCCATCAGATAAAGCTGATCGACTTCGGTCTGGCTCAAACTTTGAAACCGGACACACCGATCAGGGTTTTGTTCGGTACGCCGGAATTCATTCCACCGGAAATCATTAGTTACGAGCCGATCGGTACCGAATCGGACATGTGGAGTGTCGGTGTCATTTGTTATGTTCTGTGAGTGCTTGTCAAATGAAGAAAACTATATTTCACCGACGAAAGGTTTATTGAGTGTTAAACAACGTTTTAATCATTCAGGTTAACCGGTTTATCGCCGTTTATGGGCGACAACGACGCCGAAACCTTCGCCAACATTACCCGAGCGGATTACGACCTAGAGGACGAAGCATTCGACGCAATATCGAACGACGCTAAGGACTTTATTAGCAGCTTACTTGTCAAGCGAAAGGAGTACGTAATTATCTGCTAGTCGAACCTTTAAATGAACCTTCGAAATATACTTTGACAATCCAATGAGCCAATTAAACACCCTCTGGTGCACGCGGATTGGATCTGTGGGATCCGCGGCAAAAATTTTAAATTAAATAGAATAGAATAGAAATGTGCTCTCTCTTTATTTTTAGTCTTCTGGCCATACAAAGAAACTCGGTTTACAATTCCTACTAACTCTCACATCCTTCCGCACATCCTCGTACCCATTCATACACTTTGCTTTGAGTTATCTTTTTCCTATTTTTCTCTACTCTTTTCTACCGCTTCCACTAACACCTCTCACTCAATATTTCCTCTATACACATACCCCTTTCAAGTTGACTATATTCTCTCACCATATGTTCAGGATTTCCGAAAGTATCCCCGCATAACCCATATTTTCGACTTTCCTCTTCCTCTCAATAGCTATTCCATATTTCTTACCCCCTATACCCCCCTCTTCCTCTAGTAGTCGTTGGCTCTAATGTTCTTAAGTACCTTAAATGAAATACATATTAGTTTAAACTAAATATAAATAGTCGCTTCCTCTGTCTGTAGCATTACAAACATAAAGAACAACACAGTGTTCCCGCAATTGATGTGACTTTCGGATATGCGGATGATGTGACTTTTTTATCCCCACTACTAGGGGGTTCCCCCTTGTGCGGTCGATCGCGCCACAAAGAAATTAATGTATTAGAGTGTTTAAATTGGGGTTTTATGATACTCGATGTATCATTCTCAGATATGGAATAACATTATGTAGTACAGTGCAACAATTTCCCGCTTAGCACCGTTGTTTACCCAGGATCGTCGTTTACACTTGGAAAAGTTATCCAAGAGATCTATGTTCGGCACACGTAAAAAAACGTAGTACTATTTCGTTTCCTGAGACTCGATACCCCCGAGGTTGTCACAACAATCGCGGGAACACTGTATTCATTAATGAAAATGCAAGCGAAAGATTTTCTATCTAGACATTGTGAAGAGCTCTATTCACCTGTGCACAGGAGGGTTAATATTATATGTATATTTAATATTTGTCTCTATCGAAATGGTAAATAGAAACGTAGTGAGATAGTAAAATTGTTTACGTTAACATTTTGAGATTAAATCAGATTTAACGATAGTTAATCATTAAGGATACTTTAACACTAAATTTACGGAGCATTAAAAAAGTGGCTATTTTATATTACTTCATCAAGATAATGCGAGTATATTTATTCAGATTTTTAGCGATTTTTGCCATGTACGTCCAAAGAAATTTTTTAAATAATTTCTTCTAAATGCATCTTCACAATCGCAATAGTCATAAAATGAAAAGTCTTATTTTTTAAAACATAATTAATAAGTAAAACTTAAAAGTTTTAGAAAGTAATTGAAAATACTATGGATATATTCATTTTATTGAAGTTGTATTCCATTATAGGATTAATTCTTATGATTGCATTTACTATTTTATAGATTGCGAATGTCGGCAAGGGAGTGCTTGAAACACTCGTGGATGGCACAGCACACCGAAGCTATGAGCCGAATAGCCTTGCCAACAGAAAAACTGAAGAAATTCATCGTACGAAGAAAGTGGCAGGTAAGAATAAAAAAAATAACACGTTCGTTGTGTTTACAGTTTACGCTGTTGCTTTCTGTTTGCATAATCGACGGCGTGTATTGTTTTATTGCGACGATAACTTTACACATTCGGTCGAACTGATAATTTATTAATTTTACATATCCAGAATCCTACAAATCGTTCTTACAAATATTTATACCACACTTGCTTTTTATTCTTCAATTCAAAGAGTTGAGTGCTTCAATTTTTCTGAGTACATTACCTTCTCGGTCATACTTCTAAAAATATAATTAGAACTTTTTCCACAGTTGAATAATTTGCTATAAAACTTTATGTAGTGACTGTTACTACTGTTTAAAAGTTTAAACATTTCAATTAGCCAGGGCATCCAGATGAAGATAATCATCTTTCTTCTGCGAAGCAGACTATTTTCAAAATGGCCAACTTTAAGTGTTCGTTACGATTACAATTTTTGTTATATTTTATTCATTTCTTTATTTTCGAGGTAGATGGATATTTAGGAAGCAATGCAAACCTTGTATACATATGTCAATATGAGAAAGTTCATTTTTCGACAAAATGTCACTCGATTTTTCGACAGAGTTGAAAAATAAAGTCCACCCTGCCTACATATTTCAATTGCAGCTGGCTGAAACGATAAAAAATTTGTCATTGTACTCGAGATTTTATGATACTGTACACATCATAGTCACCAAACAGTAAATCCTCTAACTTTCTAACAAATACGAGCATGGTTTGATCGCTGTGTGTGCGCGTGTGTTTTCGTTTGTTGCCACAGAAAACAGGAAACGCCATTCGTGCACTCGGAAGAATGGCAATCCTCTCGGCGAACAACAGAAGAAGTCCAACGGCAACGGTCGAGTCATCGCCCACATCGGAACCGTCATCGAATCCCATCGAGTCTCCAAGAACGAACGACGTTGAACCGTCACCAGACGAGCCGAAAAAATACGTGGTCGAAAACAAAAGCGAGACAAACCAAGCAGACGCTGCGAAAAGAAACGTGTATTCTTTCTGCTACAAGACAGAGGTGAGCATCTTTCCGGAAGAAACGTTAGACGCTCCTCTAAAAATGGAAGCGCACGCGTCGCCGGACCTTGACGACTCCAGTTTGAAAAATGAACCTTCGCGGGACCTCGCGAGATCGTGTTCGTGGAAAACTGAGACCGAAGGGATACAGGAAACCGACACCGTCGAGGCAACCGTGGACCGAACAGCCGTCTCCTCGGAAGAGTTAGTTTCTGCGACGGAAACGCTCGGAGAGGAAATGGAGATCATCACGAAGTACCAAATGGAGGAGTCGATCGTCGTTAAAGAGGACACGTCGATCGTGAAAAGCATTCGCTTCGAGGAGAAGAGTATAAACAACTTCGATGCGAGGGAATACGAAGAGACGAAAAGCTACAGTAATCGTCAAGAAGAGTTGCCGGCCAATTTAAAAATCGAAGACGAAAGCATCTCCCAGTCGTTCGAATCGAGTTCAACGTTAAACATTGACAAACAATATGTAGATCGAGAGATTTCCAGGAGTGAAGAGAAGGATTCGAGATGGAAAACGGATCAAGATACAAGCCTAATCTCGCAGAAACCACGACGAGTCTTCAGAGGTGACTCTAGAGATTCGGGCATAGGCGATTGTAATACGAATTTGTCCACTTCTCTGCAACATGTGAACGAGATTGGTATCTCGTCGATCAAAGAGGAGGAGGACAATGAGAATAACAATGGTAACGTCAAAGATGTCTCGAAACGGTTAGGCTACCGTCAACCAGTCGAGAGAATGGCAGATGCACCGGAAAATAGTCAAGACTCCGCTGCTGTGACTATGAGTGGTGTGACTAAAGCTTCACGCGAATTTAATCGGCATGAAGGTGTGTCCATTGTGCGGTTTGTTTTAGTGATAACTCAACTTTCAGTTTATTTTCTACGTTTGCATGACGATTTACTTTGATGCTGAGATCGAATGAAACTGCTACATTTTAAGAATGAAAGTTGTTCATCGAAATTTTTACTTTCTGAACCATCTCTTCTCTGTTCCGAGATAGCTTTCCACGTTGACACTTTCACTTGGTTGTTGCAGTGCAGTTTTACTTAGATATTTCATGTTCGATCAATAGAAGCTCTGGGGGATCACATAATTTTAAACAGAGATTTAAGGATAAATACAATTTTTGTGCGTTTCACACAGGTTTCATCTATTGCATCGGTAAATGCAATCAGCGTTACTATCTGGTCAGCCAGACCTGCTTCGAGCAAAGCGTCTAGCAGGATAAGCATTTATTTATTGATATCGTGTGCAAAACAATGCTCATTATTTTGCATAAAAATCCGTAGTCTAATAATAATAATTTTGAGTTACTTGGTAATAACGTTTTCACATTATGCTATAACTAGTTAATTTCCGGTTTGACAAATTGGTATTGAATGCTATTAATACAATAATTTTTATACATTTTAATAGCGACCGTCATCGGTGACCCCCACGATATTCAACGTGTTAATTTGCAATATTGAATATCTTTTCGTTTTCTTAATTTGCAATATTGAAGAAATTGCAAGCAATAACTTTAATTTTTTCAAAATAGAATAAACGTTCTTGTGTTCAATTAGAGCTTTCAAGAAAGTAAAAGTTTAGTACTTACAATTAGATGAAAACATGTGGAATGAAAGTTCCAGTTAATACACTGTATTTTATAGCAGTTTCCTCGGAACAGAAGAGATAATGGTCGTAAAATTACACTTACTTCTTAACTAATTGAAAATTTTAACTGTTTCACTCGACCTATGCTTTTAAGGAAGAACGCTTATAATGAGACCACGTTTATTGTTATACTATTTCTTTTTACAAAATTATCACGGTTAAAATATCGACAATTTTTCAAAGAATCTGAAGTTTAGTATAGCCACCTTTGGATGGACCACCTTTTGTAATTACAGAAAGAAAGGTAGAACTGATATATTGTAGGTAGATCAGATTACTTTTATACGTATTTTATATACAAAATGTTCAAGTGAAATATTAAAATATAAAGTATAGCAGACAAAATAGAAATATCCTGTACATTTGCAATTTAAAAGAATTTAATGTAGTTAGATGTTCATATAAAAATTAATTATTCCAATTTAAATTCGTCACTTTATGCAAATAGCTTTGATAAATAATTAGATCAACCAGTTGTCATTGTGGCTAGCTAAAATAATTCACACTTAACACATCATCTACCGGCAACTATTTCGTAATGTTTAAAAGTTTGTGATCCATGGCTAAGGACCATTTTGAATAGATCTTTCCAGAACATTAATAATTGCAATCGTAAACCAATAAATCATGAAGATCTGTGCTGAAATTGTAGGACAACTTTCGTTATGAATTGATTTGTGATGCACTAAATTAGTATTTGAACTGCTTAAAGCTAGCAAAATGGCGTTCTTCCTTAAACGTGAAACATTTAAGAATCTATTCGGAATATTATATGTATATTTTCGCAGTTACAGATCCTACCGAAAACGAGGACCCACGGCTGCTAATCAGTCGGATTCGAAGTAAATTCGTGCCAACCGGCAACGTGAGTCGCACTGCGAAATTATTCGAGAAGGAGGCAGCAGCGTCAAAACCACCGCCGACCATAAATTCAGTAACGCAACGAGCGTACCCCACGGTCCCCGTTGCAGCTGCAAAGCCCCACAACGAGAGGGTACAAAAAGCGTTTGCGTTCTGGAATAAATAATAAATAAACAACAATATATAAAAGAACGCGTCGAGTACACGCGAAACTCGACGCGCGCAACGGAAGCATCGCTTCTCTTCTTCCGTTCGAAACTCGGATCAATGAGATTATTACTGATAATTGTTTCCTCCTCTTTTTCTAAATCCGTAAACTCGTTACCAAACAGTTAACTTATTATCCTGCGATTTCACCGTCGCGACAAAGGCGAACTCGCGCTTTAGAGTAAGTACTGTTACGTTCACGACATGAAAGTATTTATTTAATAATTTTTATCAGCCCCGTGTAGTCTTAGACGTGCAACCGTCAGATTTTAACGCCACCTGAATCCGTTTTATTCTATTTTGTAATATTTGCAAACCGAAATTCTCGTTGCAACGCAACATTAATTAAGACCGATCGGATGTTCGATTTTAAGATTAACATTTCGTGTAGATATATATATGTTCAGTTAATTTCGAAGGTGTTTTGTACCGTGAAATACATTCGGAACTTTTGATTTTGTGAACGATAAACGCGGATAGACACCTTTCGGCTTTTTCGATGCGTGTAAATAGCTGTCAGTGACATTTTACAAGCGTAGCGGTGTAACAATGTACTTATTACTTCACTTCTATTTGCACCTTTTGGTTTTCTTGCGAAAATACGGAACCGATTACATGTATTATTATAATAAGTTATACGTGGATTATAAAAAGGCAATAAAAAATGTGTACCCTGACTGGTCGTATCGTAATCCGACATGCATCCAATCCGCAGTTAGGGGGGGGGCAAAAAGAAAATTTCATCTTCTAACAAACTATATCAATATTTTTCGTATACTCTAATACAGGGGTAGCCAACCTTTTACTTTTAGGCCAACCTTTTTTTCAAACAAATAAGTATAGGCGAAAAGATTCAATGCGCCACTTGTAATCATCCAACGCACCACGTTAGACGCATGCGCCATAGGTTGGCCATCTCTGAAGTTCGAAATTAAACGTTCATCGCGAATAACGAAAATAAAATATTCGGGATAAGACCTATGGAAAGTAAAACGATCACAAAGAAAGTCCGAGTATCCGTGGATATTTATTAATAATGTAAAAAAAAAGTACAGATTTTTATACTGGTAGATATATACGTATTCATACGTTGCTGATTTCTTTGGAACGATGAAAATGAACAAGTGAAATAAAAACAAAACGATATACTGTGCTATACAATACTTATTTACTACTTATTACTACTAATACTTATTATTAAATTCATGTACTTTATCGTAACAAAAAGTGCTCAACCTTTCGGCTACTGTTGGCGTTTTCAAAAAATAGCCAACCAAACTGGAGGCGCCAGTGGAGGGAGGAGTTTTAGTGGGTAGGACCGGCCTGCATATCATCCAAATTAAATTTAAGACGATCGCCGCTGAGTCCCACTTCCCCAGGGTTACGATGACTCTGGGGAGTCATGCGTAAAGGCATTAAACCTTTCTCCACTTTAAACAATAAAAAAAAAGGGTAACGGTAGATGACGGTCAGAACATATGCGAATAGGAATGGCAACGATTAGATATACATATATGCATAATAATACATATTTCAGGAAATTTCTTCACTTCTCTTCCTTCTTCTCCTCCTCTTCCTTCTTCTCCTCCTCCTTCGTCTGCTGCTTTTGTTTCGCCGGCTTCGTTTGAACGGCCGGTTTGCCGGTGTGTGTGATCTTGATGATCCTCTCGTTCTCCACCTTCGGCTGATCCTTCCTTGGTGCGACGATGGTAAGAACACCGTCCGACGACAACCTCGACGAGACCTGGTCGAGATCGCACTGCTCGGGGATCATGTATTTCCTGGTGAACTGACGGGAAATCCAGCCGTGCTCGTCCCTCTTCTCTTCGTGTTTCGCCGTAACGATCACAAACTTGTCAACAACTTTAACATCGATATCGTCCGGCTCGAATTGCTGAACATCAAGAACGACCTGGAACTTGTCCTTGTCCGCCTGAACAGTCGAGGTACCAGACTCCTTGGAACGAAGCAGCTCGTGCCAGGGCCGGAAATAACCATGTTTTCTTGGTGGTTGCAGGTACAGCTCCAGCTGACTGGGCGTCATCAGCTGATCAGGATAGAGGCCCAAACCGAAGTTCTGATCCAACAAACGATTCGGGTGGTCCAAACCCTCCCACCAATCGGAGAACAGCAGTGGTACCAAAGACATTTTGCGGTTGTCTTGACAGGAATACCAAGATATCACGATATCGCTTCAGAGTATACTGAAGTTCCGCTTGCTTTTATCACTCTTATCGCTCGGTTGCTGCGCGAATACTGACGACGCTACCGTCGCGTCCGTATTTATATACCGCTCGCACGATCAATGTCGTTTCTTGATGTTTCGAGAATACTCGATTATATGTACCCGCGTACATAAATATATATTTATGTACCAAATATATGTAGGATACGATATTATAGCAAAGAATTTTCAATCTTCCATATTCTATTTTCATCAGTTTACGTGCGTAGCTATCAAAGTGTAGAAATGTTTAAATACGGTTCTCTGTTCGCGTCGCGTATGTTCCTGCACAATCTAAACTTCTATAATTAAGAAGATTTCCCATGGTATTATGATGTGGCATTTCTTCTTTGGCTAAATACGTACAAATTACATCATTATGTTACCCGGCTAAATGATTTTTATTTCATTTCTAGAAGCTGCTAGAAGATACGACTTCGAGAAAAGGCCACACTTTACTGGAACACTAGCGGCCTCGTTGCGTGCCCGAGATGTGCGCGTGCGCGAGTACATTGTAATCATATATCTACATGTCTGCTTTTATTTACCTGCGTCGCGCGTGTTTCGTTGGTTATTTTAAGATACATTATTGTTTGATACGATTTCAAATAAAATAGTTAGAGTACTGTATTTGAAGCATAGGCTTATTGATCGTCAATGACAACAATGCCCACGCGTGGAACTTTCAGGAAGAATTGTACACAGGAGATGCAGGCAAAAATACCGAGGATCACTTTTCACAGGTAAGTTTTGAAGAAAGTAAAGGTTTCACACAAGTATGAAAGGAATTGTTTTGTATCATTTATATATTTTGTATAATTTATTTCTTAGAATTCCAAGAAGTAGCATGAAACGCCAATTATGGGTCAATGGTTTGGATTTAGATGAGTCGACTGTATTTACCTAAAGAATGTGTGGTATGTTCAGCCCAGATCCTTTTTGGAGCCAGGATTTTGATAGAACCTCCTTAACGTGTACAAGGTTAAAACCACATGCTATACCTTACGTATGTAATATTTTATCATGAGTGCCATATTATGTCTTATAAACTATTTTAAAATTGGTCATTTTAAATTAAAGGTACAGGTTTTAGAAGATACAAGGAAAAGAACCAATGACGAATACATGGAATCAGCAAATGAAGAAAGTTCATTTTCTGCCGTATGTTTCTGTAGCTATAAACAAAGACCCAGAACAGAACGTCTTTTTGTTTCATTTTGGTTCAGTTCTGATCAAAATAATTTCTTCTCGGTTAATATGGTATTTTTATTTCAATTATTATACCGTTTCACTCTTGCAAGAAATTAAGAATCTCGTTTCGTTTATAGCTTTTGTTTCTATTCCAAAGTACTCCTGACCAAAATACATTTTCACTCATTTTCAATCACCTTATAATAATAATATTATTTGTAGTTATATTTGGCATTAAAAGAAGGACCCAGCAATTCAGATATAGTCGCTGCATCTGTGGAATGTTCAGTCCAAAAGCGTTCATCAATGTTTTCTATGACGAACCATTAGAGAAAAATACAGAGAATTGTGTCTCTACCAAAAAGTGAATGTGTAAGTCTCCTATTGTGTAGTGTACACATGAAATCTCAATTGATATGAATTATTCTAATATATCAAAATATTTCTTATTTTGTTGCAGTTACAGACATTGTTACAAACGATAGACGAATCAGTCCAAGTAAGAATGTCAAGATACATATTTCACTCATCAACTAAAAAGAATTGTGGAAGCAGATATGTAGTAAGAATGCAAAGAGGACATCAGAATGAAGTGAAATTACTTAAACAAGAACACAGAAGATGTACCAAAAGATTTTCAAAAGAAATAATTTTATATAATAGTATAAGCAGACTTTGGATCTTTATGCAAAATAAAAATTGTCTGCATCAATTGCGAGAAATAGAATGTAAATTGAATGGTATATCTTTCAAATTTCAATATTTCAATATTTTTCAAATTTCATCTCCTCAATTTTGCTATAAAAGCATAAAGATCCGCAGTCTAAGTATAAGTAATATACATTATACATAATAGAACTAAGAGACAGTATCAGCTAGTTCTAATTTCTGGCAACTGAATATATTGTGTTTTTATTACTCCAATACATTATATTTCGTAGACAATGGAGTCCGGTTATTGCGACACTACTTATAACAACAGACCACACATTGGGTTCCTACACAAATTATCACGAATGTCATTTCGCTTATAACCATATCAAATTTTAATATAACAGTAGTGTAGATGTTTTTCAACTTTGTGTATCCAAGAAGTGCTATGTCACTATGCTCCTAGAAAAGTTTTGTAGATTTCTTTAGCATTTAGCAGATGAAGTTTTATGAGATACAGCTACTAAAAGTTAAAAATAAAAGAAGAATTCAAAATTCACTGCGCAGTGTATTATCAGATTATAAAGTTTATATGTGAGTTACTTTAATTGTGTGAAATCGATAAAACCATCGTATTTGTTCAGTGATAATGAGTAGCATGACAAGCTGAAACAGGATAAGTAGTGTGAGATGTTACATAACATACAAGGAACGTAATAAATATAATCATTGCTATTAAATATATAGATTCTTTTCTGCTCGTATAGTTGTAATTATAATGGTTATAATAAGATCATGAATAAAATAAGATATATTTGTTTAATAGAGACAAAGTAGTATTTCGTAGTTCAATGTAAAGAAGACGATGTTCTTACACACACAAACGGATTCATTCAATGTTTCCTTCAAAGTTATGTACCCAGATAGCACTGTACGTCTGTAGGACGTCCGTTTTATGTCCAGTTTACGTCCACACGTCCTACGTCCGTTTTGCGAAAAATATTGACGTGAAAATTTGCTTTTATTAAAATTTAAATAAAATGATTTGATTTTTAATGAAGATAAAAAATATGTGTACCTTTATTTTAAAAATATATATATATTCTTAAGGGGCGGCAATTTGTCTTTTTGTCCGGGGCGACGTAACGCTGCATTGCGTCCTTATGGCTAGCATTTACCTGAACTGTCTTTTGGTCATTTACCTTCCACGGTCGCAGTGTTAACTTCTTGTGGTAGAATAAAACGCACTTGTTGGCGAACGGCTTCACCGTCAATACTGGTTTCATTCAACCCCCGCATCAGTTATCCTTTCGTAGTATATTATATTTCTTACATATTTATGAGAAAAATGGGTCGCTGTAATGTGTAATTTAAAACAGTAAAAAGATTAGCAGAATTTTAAAATACTGTTATATATATTAATATATATGATAATATATATTTATTATGCATAAAGATTCACTGTCTAATCATGAGGAACTGCAAATGTCGATTAACGTTGACGTATAACAATTGTTTATTCAGCAGGGAACAACAAGAACAGCCAAAATTGCTAACACTGGGATGAATCGTAGGTGCTGGTAGATTAGGTAGTAGGGGTGAGCGGGTACCCGGAAATTCGGGAACCCGAATCCGATAAAATCGATTTACTCTTTCTTCAATCATTATTAGATTGAATAGTAATTACAATATTGCTGTTATTGTTGATGACAAAAAGTCAGGTGTGATAAGAGTATTCAACCCGCATTTAGAAAAAAATGAAATAGTTTTCATACAACGCGATGCGCTGTTTTCTATTCTTGATATAGATTTTAAAAATTTGATTTCATTTACATAGTATACGAAAACATTATATAATATTTATATAATATTTAGGTACCCGAACGTCATAGATTTTCTGGTTCCCGACCCGACCCGACTTCGGTTACCCACGTGTCACTAATTTTCGGGTGCCGACCCGAGTTTTCAAAACCCGTCCCGACGCTCAGGTACCCACCTACCCCTATTAGATAGTGTCTAGTCAGAATGACATGAGTTTTTGATCGCTCGGTAAGCGAAGACCGCGAGCAAGTCGGCCATCTGAGTAATCTAACTGCGTATCGGCGTGCTCGATCCTGGTTGGATGCTCGGACCATTAAGAAACAGAAGTGTGTCGCGTATATAAAGCCGTTGGAGGATGGACTGAATTGAACAGTTAGGAGCACAGTTTCGTTCACTATGGATCGTTGGGCTGGAAAAGTTGCAGTGGTGACGGGCGCGAGTGTCGGCATCGGCGCCGCGATCTCGCAAGCTCTTGTAAAGAAGTCCGTCAAAGTGGTCGGCCTCGCAAGAAGGGAAGAGAAGCTTCAAGAACTAACCAATCAACTGGGCAAGCATAAATTCTTCGGGGTCGTATGCGACCTCAGGAGCGAAGCCGACATTGTCAAAGCCTTCAATTGGGTTCAGGAGAACCTCGGCGGAGCGGACATTCTGATCAACAATGCTGGAGTCAGTACCGGCATACCGGTCATTGGTATAGTTCACCGTCCCTTTCAATGTTGATTACTTAGACTGCGGATCTTTCTGCAAAATAATAAATGAAATAATACTGCGTGCATAAGACCGCATGACCAAAGTGAAAACTTCTACGGCAATTGCACACCTGTCCGTTTCTCGCTCGGAGGACTCGTGTTTAGCCGAACGGCGTTTCACCTCTAAGCCTGATGGATCAGACTCACCCACTGCCCAGCAATTGTGTACGCGGTCCGCCTAAAGAAGTTTTCACTTCAAAAATTGTCTACGTCAATTGCAAAGCACAGTAGTAATTCAGAAGTTTGTTTCTTTCTTTAATAATTCTAACAAGATGCAAATAGTGTATCAGCATTAACTCTCTTCAGCCTTCTATTGTTTCAAATTGCACCAGTATATTTTTCTCATTAGTGCATAAACCCTACTGATTGCTTTTGTATCTTCTTAACAACAGATTCACAGGCTACTAAAAATGAATAAATGTTTTTCGCCTGAAAAGGCTTTGTTTTCGACAAAATCGAGTTTAAATATCCGTCGGATTCGCGAGCTTTAGTATATGCAGGAAGTAGAAATGGTTGGTCATGATCAGACGCGTCAAACGATTGCATGCGTATTTGTATATGAAAAAGTTTTATTCTATATTTTCGACTTATTTAAATGATTAATTTAAAGAAAGAAATAAATGGCAATGTATATCCTCTATCATGCAATGAATGCAAACAATTTAAGTTTTGTATAAAAACTTTTCATTCAAGGATTGTCCTACTAAAATTCAACCGTTTAATACTGAGCATTCTGTATAAGAACAACCCTGGCTCAAAGCAGCCTGTATGTTTTCACGAAAGCTTTCGTTTCCACGGTCAATGATCGCTGCACGATGACCTTCATTTTATCTTGCCATACATGCCAGCGTTCGGAATTGGCGAATTTCTCGTCGTCGCTGTACTCTTCGCAGACAATTTTCGTTTATTATTTCGTCAAGGACCAAAGTTATAAAATTAATTTTTTGCTATAGACTCGGACCTGGACGAATACCGCAAAATATTGGACACCAATGTTATAGCTCCTGCGATCACTGCACGAGAATTTGTAAAATCGGCCAAGAAACGAAATATATCTGGACACATAATTAACATCAGCAGGTAGGCAATCTCCTAAGTATGGGGATTCAAATATATGCAACATAAAATCGACATTAATACAGAAAGTTTCTCCAAACATTTTTCTGAAATTTATTGCTCGAAGTAAACACCACTGTAATCGACATATTATCTTATGTAATCAAATTAAGTTTATGGTCGTCATTCACGTTCATTCACAAAACTCTGTTTTTAACCAAACATTACATCATGCTACCGTAAATATGTTGATTTTCCTACCCATAACAAACGGGTAGGTGCACGACAATCAGATTGATGTACACTTCACATGGCATTGAAATAATTGATTTAACACTAAACCTACTGTACAAATATACTGTACAAATAATTTCTGACTAAAATGCTTCATAACATTTGCATTCCGAAATCCGGATATCTCGTACACAACAACCTAATCAGCATTGTGCGCGTATCATTACCGATACTTGTTACTTTCAGCATAGCTGGGCATAATGCAGAGATTGTACAACTCCCGATCGGAATGTACGCTGCTAGTAAATATGCCCTAACTGCTTTGGCTGTCGAACTTCGCCACGAACTCGGTAACACGGACATCAAAGTTACGGTAAGACTTATTGAACAAAGTTTTCTTCGTTGCATTTTTCACTCGTCACTATTAAAGATAGAAATATTTTCTCTGATTTAATCGTCATCTCAAAAGACTGTTCTTCTTAAATAATGTGGGAATTGGAAGGTTTTGGTGAAAATCAAGTTCGTGTGTAAGATAACGCAAAGGAAAATATATTTAATTAGGATCTAACAACACTAAGCTAAACTAAACTAACTATATGCTATATCAAAGAGGTCCACTCGGTACCACGCTGTTCTACACCGTACAGTTCGATCTGCTCTCTGACTTCCGAAACCACTCTGCTCATTTTTCCTTCGTCAAGGGCTTTCGTCGCCAATCGTTCTTTTCCTTCTCCCCCACGATCTACCTGTATACCTGGGTAATAAACCTAACGGTTTTCTCCGCCAAGGTTTGGGACACGGTTCTACAGGGCATCGCCGTTCGCCTGCAAACAATCTGTGTCCGAAATGGTCAGGATACAGAGTACTTACCCAGTCAGCCAGGCCTGCCTCGAGCAGATATCGAGCACAGTCTGGCGAGCAGATGGCGGGCATTATCCTGTCAGAACGATGTTCGAAATCTGCTCGTTTCTGCCGGGCACACTCTGCTAGCATAAAGCGCTACTTCCACTGACACAGCTGCATGGTATTCTACTGGCAGCGCCTGCCCGGCAGGAGCTTCCGGGCAGATGGAAGACAGCTTGCTCCTGGATTCGCCGTAAAATGGCAGCACGGTCGCACTAATGTGGCGAATGCCGTTATACAGGGCAGGTCGCACCAATATTAGTGGCACCGACAAGAATACCTCGTCTGTGTTAGTGCGACGCAGGCAGAATCCAGGACCGAGCACTTTCAATCTGCCGGGCAGATACTGCCACTAGACACTGCCACCAGAATACCATGCGGCTGCTGACGCAGATGCCCTGCAAAAACCGAGATTTTTGTTTACTCGGTAAACCTAAACGCTCTTAAACCTAATGTTAATCTATTCGAACCCCACAATAATTTATCATTTTATACGGAAATGTAATTTTCAAATGTAAAAGTACTGAAAAAATGTCGAGAAATGAAATATCGGTTCGGATAAGCGCGGTTCGACTACATCCTTAATTCGACGAGCAAACATGCTCGGAAATGTATCGCGTTTGCTCTCGTTTTAATAAGAAAATGCCAAAAATATGTACATGTATGTTCGTAAATGTTTCATAAAGACATGAAAAACAAGAAAGTTTGATTATTCATTGGATTATTTAATGTCTTATTTTACATTTTTTTGTGTTTAAACAGAATGTTAGCCCTGGAGCAGTGGCGACAGATATGCTGAAAGATTTTCTGGGCAATCCTGACCTTTTTGAGAAAATACCATCATTAAGTGATGATGATGTCTCTGATGCAGTTATGTATGCATTAGGAACGCCGCCGAATGTGGAGGTATGAGCACACACGCGCGCGCACGCTTGTCGTTTGTAGATAAAGAATAATACCACAAACAGCAGCACAACATTGTTCTTCTTAAGGTGAGCGCATACTAGATGGTCGCGGGAAGGCCGCGGGAAAGCCAAAGCCGCCGATGGACGCCCAAAGCCGCCGATGGACGTCCATGCGGCAAGGGAGCAGGGCTACCTGCTGTGCGTGGGAGAAAAAAAGGTCTCCGTGGGCTCCCCACCTCTTTTAGGGAAAGGGACCTTTCTTTCAGGGAGCCCTGCTCCCTGCTGTGGAGCCGTCGGCCCGCTAGAGATTTCTTCCCGCGTGGACGTCCATCGGCGGCTTTGGGCGTCCATCGGCGGCTTTGGCCTTCCCGCGACCATCTAGTATGCGCTCACCTTTACGTAATCTCTGTTTGCAATGCTGTGCAGTTTCTTCGAAGATAATTAACGTTTAATGCTATAATATCATAGTTTCGAGACACGAACGGCAAGATTAGAGTCTCTAGTTGCATGAGACGCTCAAATTGCAATGCAAATATAAATAATACGAACTGTATTCTTTGCAGGTTATAGATCTTCTGATAGCGCCACGGAGCAGTACAAGCTCACTACTTGAAGTACGACGTAAAGTACGTACAACAAATCTAATTGTAAGAAACTAACACACAATCTCTCGAAACTCTGATTTAACAATAGTTGTCTTATTTTCAGGTGGCTGAGATGAGGAATAAATGAAAAGAAAAGAATTATACAAAACTCAAAATATATCTACAAAAATTAGCCGATAGAATAATATTTTTGATATACCATATATATGTATTATAACGAAGCTTTACATTTGAAATACAAAGGGACAACATGCTGTTATGTAAAATACAAGTATCATTATTTACATTCGTTACTCAGTGTTTAACCTTCGTACATATCCTTCTTCAAGTATGCGAATTCCACGGTATAGTTATTGCACAAAATTATCGAGCAATAAGTGTTTTCTTGCATTAGTGTGAAGGAAAGTATCGATTGGTTTTATTTCAACTAGAAGAGCAAGTATGCGAGTAATAAATGTTTGAGGCGGCGCGGCGCGGCGCCGAGGTGGTATGATTATCGCTCTAAATCGCTCAAGTACGCCGCGACTCGAAAACGCAAGTCATCGGATGGAGACGATGCAATGATTGCATCTGCTAGATGAAAGTTGTTGAGTCACATAACTCAGCTGTTATTAATATTTCTATTGTGTTAGCGTAATGATCGCTTCCTTGAAATTGATTAAGAGATTCCATGCAGAAAGTCAAGGTCACCGAGGAAAACACGCAATCGTGCAGCACAGTTAAAACAAGGGACTTATACCGGTATTTTCGGTTATTTCTTCCTAACCGTCATACCGTCCTAAATTCTCATACCGGTATATGAAAATACTGGTATATTTGCATATATTTATCGGTAATAATTTTTAATAATAATTAATTGCTTCACGACCATAAACGAGGTATTCCGCGACTCACATGTCTTATTAATAATAATTAATAGTGGTGTGTAAAAGAAAAGGCGGAAACAACAAAAAAAGGCACAGACAGATCGAATTGAGTAACCTCCTCCTTTTTCGAAGTCGGTTAAAAATCGAGTTTAAGTTTAAAGTCCGCCAGGTTCGCGTGCTTTAGTACTTTTAGTAATCATGGTCAGACGCGTCAGACGATTCCTATGTATTGGATCGTCAGGAAAGTCATGACGAATTGGCCAATACATTATTGATTGAAAATTATCCATTTAAAATTAAAATTATCCATGTGTATACGCCGCATTTTCAAACTCGGTTTTCTCGAAAACGAATCGTTAAACAAAACAATGTTATTCCTTTTTCCAACTTATTTTTAGTAGTATCACCCCCTGCTCGGTTGTACCACCCGTCCGGCCACACCCAGTATACAGGTGTCCCAAGACCCCTTCGACTACGGGAAATGGGAGGTTCCTTAGGTCATTTGAAGCAACATTTTCCTTTGCACCAATGTCAGCCGGGGCTTTGTTTAGGAGTTATTAACGAAAAACACGGACCAATCAGAGCGCGACCTAGACGCGCGATGGCACGTTCAGCCCGGCGCGCCGGGAGACGAGCGCGGTGTAACGCCGCGATGCCGCAACGAACAAGAGTTTCTCGAGATTATGTGAATCTTCCCCGATTTGGATGAGCTTTGGATATGTTGTCAAGACCATGATTCTGAACAACATTTCCCTTTACAGTTTTTGTCGGCCGGCTTTAGTTTACGAGATACATAATTGTAAAAACTTGTAATTGTAAATCGATCGATAGTACTATCTTCTACCCGATTTGGATGAGCTTTGGATATGTTGTCAAGACCATGATTCTGAACAACATTTCCCTTTACAGTTTTTGTCGGCCGGCTTTAGTTTACGCGATAAATGTAAAAACTTTTAATTGTAAATCGATCGATTGTACTATCTTTTACCCGATTTGGATGAGCTTTGGATATGTTGTCAAGACCATGATTCTGAACAACATTTCCTTTAGACTTTTTGTCGGTCGCGGAAGAACTTTACTTGTCAATTCATATGGGTGGATCTTTTTACCCGACTTACGGCAACGTTACCCGAACGAGAGAAGATGCAGAAACTGATTGAATTGAAAACTCACTTATTCAGCCGTAAATCCATTTGCTGCTTCGAAATGTGTGTCACTGGGTCACTCGGTGACGAACTGCACAGATGTCTTCAGGTATACGACAGTACCGAAAGCTAAGGGACGTACGGTCAGGTGAACGAACTGCACAGGTGGTGGTAGATAGCAGGTATACGACAGCCCGAGGGATGTGCGATCAAATCAACGAGATCCGGACTTTTCACTTTCACTTTCACACAGATGCCATGAAATTTTTCCACACTTAATTGCAATACCACAATTCCACAAACAATTGCAATATCATTTGTATTGCAGCACACATCACAACAATCAGATAACATGATCACTAGCGAACGTAAACTTTCTAAAAGAAGAACATCCCGAATTTTTCTTTCACTTCTCACTGTACGTTTTAGCACTGGGAACATTTCAAGGCGACAGTCGATGCACTAAAATCCTTAAAAATTGACGAATTGATCACTCACAATTATTTGGCACGTGTACGGTGTCCCACCCTCTCGTTGTCCATAAATTAGTCTTATGGCCAGGCCGGTAATTGCACCGCTGGTTGTAGCTGTCAGGTACGCGATCGCAGTCAAATCCTAAGGGCTGCAAAAGGAGGGCTGCACGGCAAGTGCGTCTGGACATTGACCTGGGTCAACGCACCTGTCACTTCAGTACGTGGCTGCATTGTATGTAAGCATTGAAAAGGGCATCTTCGTGGCCTTGAAAAGGGCCGATTAAAAGAAAAGGAGTTGGTGTTGCGTTTAATATTGGGGCCCTGAAAAGGGCCGATTGGAACTGTGACCGCAAATCAGTGCATCAGATGTTCGAAATGGCCGCCGTTCATCCGAACGCAAAGCTCGGCCCGCTGAATTGTCTGTTGAACAACTCTGTCAAGGGTTGTCCGGCTGATGTTCACAATGGCACCGTGAACTAGTGCAACCAACTCTTCCGGGGTGTTAACCGGCTGCTTGTACACATTTTCCTGAAATGACATTTATTAAAGAAAAACAAAATGTAAGTAAACACGTGTACGATAATGAGTGGAAAATACCTAAAAAATATATGAAAATTGAAATTACCTTCAAATAGCCCCATAAGTAAAAATCCAGCGGATTAAGGTCAGGTGACCGTGGGGGCCACGCAACAGGACCACCGCGGCCGATCCACCTGTCCTGATAGGCTTCGTCCAAATGGGCGCGGACACTTGCGGCATAGTGCGCTGGCGTCCATTTGGAAATACATGTTCCGCCGGATCGCATAAGGAACATCGTCTATGAGATCCGGCAGAACATGTTCCAAAAAGATTCGAAACGTCGGGCCGTTCAGTCTATCGGGTAGAATGTACGGCCCGATTATGTGCTCGCCACAAATGCCGGCCCATAAGTTGACCGACCAGCGGGTCTGTGCTGCGCGTTGCCGAAGCACCCGCGGATTCTCGACGCTCCACATATGCGAATTGTGGGCGTTGAAGCACCCTTCTCTTGTGAAGAGTGATTCGTCGCTCCACAATATGCATGCGGGGAACGCCGGATTCCGCGACACTTCATCCAGCAGCCACCTGCAATACCGAAGCCGCCGGTCGAAATCCGCAGGTAGCAGTTGTTGTACCCGCACATATTTGAACGGGTGCATCCCACGATCCTGCAGAATTCGGTGTACCGACGTCCGGCTGACCCTAGAAGTAAACATACATGAAAATGCATAAATCTATTGTTAAATGATATTTCTTTTCGCTTTAATGAAATACCTGATAGCGGTATACTTTTACTTACCTTGTTTGGCGACTGACGTCGCGCACGCTCACGGTGCCATCCTCTTCAACAATATCCAATACTTGTGCGACATGATGCGCGGACCTCGCTGTCCTATGTCCACCGGTGCCCACGCGATTAAAATCAAACCTCCCCAACGACGAAAGTCTACGTGCCAACTGCCGAATGTAATGGGCTGACGGTGGTGGTGTGATGTATGGCTGCTCTAGTATGATGCGTCTCGCAGCGGCAGCAGCATTGCCGTTGCAATGGATGTGCGTGGAAATCATTGCGTAGTGTTCTCGGTGAGAGTACATGATGCGACGTGGACTTGGACTAACTGCAGTTTTCCAAACAAGCTTCGACCACCCCTAAATATCCCTACCACGAAGCAAAACTGAGGGTACAGGAACATTCTAAAAAACACGTGTTTTGCAGAAGTAGAAAGTGCAGCAGTGTGACTCCTGCCTTTCCTCCGCGATAGAAAACAGGGATCCGCATCTCCGAAAGGGATTGTGTCATAAATCAGAACTCTTCAGTTACTCGGGAGTGTCCGCAGGACACGGGAATGGAAAAATTTTCTCTTGCACATGTTGAGTTTAAGAATTTTTTGGGCCGTGCAGTTAGGTCCTAAAAGATTTACGGTGTGCGCCGCTTGACGTTACCGAGGCAGTCTAGCCGCGATGTCTCGAGGCACGATGCAGGAATAATGCAAATTACGCTGCCTTCCAGCAGTGTGTGACTCCCGCCTTTCCTCCGCGATAGAAAACAGGGATCCACTTCTCCGGAACGGATTGTGTCATAAATCAGAACTCTTCAGTTACTCGCAGGGACCCTAACTGTTAAAAAGTCATGGAATAACAATTATCGATAAGAGAAATTTATTTCGATCGCTCATAACAGTCATCATCATTAATAAGTTATCTCATAAATTTTTTATTCATAGAATTGATCATTGATCATATCTCTCGATCTCAGTATCGATGTCGTCTTTGGTCGTCAAGGTAGGCAGCATTAGACGTCCAGCATTAGGCAGCATTAGACAACAGATTCAAAATATTTTATACCCTAGGGCTCTGTAACAGAAAGAATAAATCCAGTTAATCTCAATAGGAATCAAATAATTAAAATCGAATATTTATTAATTGTACTTACGCTTACGTTCTCTCCTGCTTGAAGAAAGCACCGAGTAGCATCGAGTAGTATCCATGGATTCTTTTCCCTCGGAATCTGTAACAGAAACAACAAACTCATTAATTTCAGTCGACCAACAGTCAGAAACTAAATAAGAATTAATAATAAATAAATAATTAAAGTTGAATATCAAATCAAAATTCATTTTAACGGACATTAAATAAAATCGATATCTATCGCACGACACGACTTCAAATTCAAATGATCGTCGCGACACAAGAGTAAATGCGAATTAATAAAAAATGAATAATTCAAATTGATTATTTATTAATTGTTCATTAATGACATGTATAAAGATGTTCAATAACACAATATAATTTGAAATATAATTTGTACTCACGCTCTCGTCCTCTCCTGCTTCAACAAAGTCCGCCATGAAGCTGTCACGCTTTCGATTATCGAAAGCAACATGAAGTATCGATCTGGGCAATGAATATGGTCCTTCGATCGATGGATTTTTTTCCCGCGGTATCTGTAACATAAATAGCAAATTCATTAATTGCAACTGACAAACACAGACAGAAACTAAATCAAAATTAATTATAAATAGACAATTCAATTTGAATGGAAAATCATAACGGAAATTTAAACAAATTCTATTTCAATGTAACGACACGAATTCAGATACAAATGATCGTCGTAACACAAGAGTAAATCCGAATTAATAGGAAATTAATCATTCAAATTGATTATTTTTTAATTTTTCATTAATGATATGTATGAAGATGTTCAATAACATAGTATAATTTGAAATATACTTTGTACTCACGCTCACGTCCTCTCCTGCTTCAAGAAAGTCCACCATGATGCTATGTCACTATTCGATTCTCGAATCGGTCTCGCTTCCAAAATACTTTTTCAAACGATTGGTTCTTTTCCCGCGGAATCTGTAACTGAAAGAACAAATTCTCATTCATTACAATTGACAAACAGTCAGAAACTAAATCAGAATTAATAGTAAATAAACAATTCAATTTGAATGGAGAATTCAAATTAATGTGAATCAAGATTAAATAAACTTGACTTCTATACAACGACGACACAAGAGTAAATTATCACGAGAAGGCAAGACGATTCGAGAATAAATTTAAATCAATGAAAATTAGATAAGGTTAAACTTTACCTCTAAAAACCAGAAATTATTGCCTCTTTCTTATGTAATCCTGTAGATTTTGGTGAAAAAATGCCAAAAATCTACACTTCACAATCCTCAGCGGTCAGTGGTTCAAAATGCGTGTTTGATATGTAGATAGAAATTCCCGAGCTCTTGTGATGCCACCTAGCGGCACCGCTCGGTAAGCGGCATGCGACCGTTATTACATTCAAACATGGCGGGCACTCTTACCCGGCAAGAACCAAAGAGGGCAAGAACATTTGAAATTGACCTACTCTAAACCACGCATAATTTTTGAATCAGTGATCCCCTAGGATTGAAACTTGGATTTTTGGCATAATAAAGAGGCCAAAATTTCTCGTTTCCGGAGATGCACAGCAGCTGCAAATAATTCGCTTGAAGACAGTATTGACTTCAATAAAAATTCAAATACCGTGAGGCTGGCAGCACCGACGCGACGCCTTCTGTTTCTTACTCCAGCCAAAATACATCCTAGAGGGCGTAAGAAAACACCAAATTATTCGAGTGACACGATCTCCAATGAATCTCGTCGGTGCTCGTCGGTGCTTCTGTATATTAGATCTATTCTTAATATTAAATAAAAACTACAAGGCGGGTTTGTTATTGAATAATGTAGATGCACAATACTTCCATTAATAATTTGGTAGCATCATATCACATTTTTAATTCAAACTCAAACAATAATTTTTTACAGAAAATAGCTACATTACTTTAAAATATACTATTCAGAAACATTTTAGTATTTCGAGTAGCTCGTACACGTGCGTACACGTCGCATAGTAAGGTTAACCTCAACTTGTATACGTTTCTCAAATTATTAAATTATAAGTTGTTGAAAAGGAGATAGTATAAAAATGGTGGTATTTACTTGTAACCATTGCGGAGAAACATTACAGAAACCAAAAGTTGCAAAACATTATGAATTTCAGTGTCGCACTGCACCTTTTTTAACTTGTATTGATTGCCTCAAAGATTTTCGGTATGTATAAATCAGACACATACTTATCGTATTTATATGATGATTAATTTTCGCTGGCTGTCAGTAATAAAGTAGAAGACTTATTTTTATATTACTAAACCTTTGCGCACTCCGAATTATTTTTCAATTTTATTGCCACCAACTCGCTACTATTTTAAGTGTTTTATTTGAAATTTACTTCAAAGGACAGTTCCTTGACTGCTACTTATTGTAAACAATTTTGTTTACTAATTACATGAAATATAGCTCTTAACTCTTTGTTGTAATTTATATTCGTGGAACTTCCATGTTTTTAACTTTAAAAAAATGACAATTAAGTAAATGAAGGAAGAACCAAATACATATAAAAACCTGTTTCATTTACATTTTTCTTTTTCCGATGTCATGTGAAACTCGACAAAGGAGTGCAAAGTGTTAATATTTAATATTATTTTCTGATGATAATTCTTTTTCAAACATAAGATAATGAATGGCTATAATATCGATCTAAATAGTTATGTTTCCTGTTCACTGAATAATATGACCCAAATATACTGTTCCAAGGAACTTTCCATTATGGAACATTAGCTTTGTATTGCCACACATTTATTATCATTGTTCGTACATTTTATTTTTAGGGGAGAAGAATATGTGGCACACACAAAATGCATAACGGAAGCTGAACGATATGGAGGAAAGGACTATGTTCCAAAAGCTGGAGCAAATAAAGGAGAACGAAAGCAACAAGAATGGCTTAATATAGTTAACGGCATACTGAACAACTCAAAAAATTTGTCGAATACTGAGCGAAACTTTTTGAATACATTATCAAAGTATGATAATATCCCAAGGAAGAAAGCTAAATTTTTAAATTTTGTTAAAAATGCTGTAGGCAACAAAGTAAATCTAGCCGTCATTGACAGTGTATGGGACAAATTGGAAACTGCTCATAAAAATAATGTACAAACTATAACGCAAATAATGCAGAAGCAAAAACAACAAAATGGTAAACGTTATTTCACAATTTCATCATGTATTGAATCTAACAAGCAGTTGTTTCGAAAATATTTGTAATGTTTGTTTTGTATGTATATAGATAAAGGAGATCACAAAGCGAATGACAAAAGTAACGTAAGCGAGCATCAGGAAAGTAACATTATTGAAAATCAAAATAATGAAAACATACATAAAGAAAACCAAAATGAAGAGGAACACGAAAAAAGCAATAACAATGACAATAATGTCAGTAAGAAAAAGAAGTCCAAGAAACGAAAAGCAGATGAAGCAGTGGAAGAAAATACTGTAGAACCTGTATCGAAAAAGAAAGGTAAAATCATACATACAGAAGATCAAGTAGAAGATTCAGTTTCAAAGAAGAGAGATAGAAGTATTGTACTTTCTGAATCGTCTGTTAACCAAAATGGTGCAGGACAAACTAACGAGAAATCAACCTTTGATTGGAAAGGTACTATTTTAGATATAGTACGAAACAAGGGTGAAATTTCCCTAAAGAAACTCCAGAAAAAAGTAATTTCTCAATACATGAAGTTTTGTTCGAATGATGTATCGAACGAGAAAGCAAAAATTAGATTTAATAAGAAATTTAAAAAAGTGTCAGGAGTATTAGTATCTGATGAAAAAGTGACACTAGCATAATTTAAGAAATTCCAATGCATCTTCCAATAATATGTACTTCATTTTTTTTTTTATAAACACAATGTAGTACAATTCAGTTGCTATTATTATTTATGATCATTGACAATTACCATTTATTATACATAAATTTAGAACTACCGAGTTACTATCAACCAAAAGGGATACTTCAACATGTTATTCTTTTTGCTTTTCTAACAAAACACGTTGACATGTCCAGGACGGTTTTAACGGCTCGATAGCCGAGAAATAAAGATAAAAATAATCGTCCATAAAATATTACAAGCGGACTCGATTAATTCCGCACTCGGTTTGATGTGTTTAATTCCAGAATTTGATTTTAACACTATACAATATTCTAAACTTCTCGCTTGACATTTTTGTGACTGCTTTATACATAAATATGTGTGTATATTTATAGATAAATATATAAAAGTGACATGTAAATGATGATTCATTAATATCATAAAATGTGAAATTGGTATCTATCGATGATTGTCCGTGAAGTACAAAATTTTTATAAAGAACATGTTCATTTAGGAGAATAAATACTTGTAAATAAAAGTCTGTGTCCACTTTGATTGATCTTTTAATATTAAATTTTTTGGTATGGAAGATTTGTTAATTTTCATAGGAAGTGTAATTTAAATCTTTGTAATTGGTATTTGAGAAATCATCGCTTGTATTAGACATTTAAAAATTTGTCTAAATACCAAGCATGATTATTCATAGTGGCTAAAAGACCCCCTGTAAGCACTTTGGAGTCATTGGGTCCAAAACTGATTGGTTGTTGATCGAATAATTGCGAGACTGTACCACCAAGAGCAGTAAGAACTGCGGTGCCTGCGCAAATGTCCCATTTATTTATTGCTGTTATGTGGACATATGCGGTTGCATTTCCACTCACAACTTCTAAGAACTTGTAGCCTAAAGAAATATTGGAAGATAATATAAATTAGTGAATACCATGAAACAAACCAAATGGTTAAACTGATAATTAGACTGTGAATCTTTATGCATTATGGCTTCTGAAAATTTTCAAAAAACGGCAGAATATAGAATTCAGTACATTTTTTATTTATTTCAAATCTGCGAAGGCTATCATCACTGGAAATAAGATTTTATTTTATTGTATTAGGTATTGGAACGAAAGTTCGCGTAGCGTTTTTAAATCCAAATTCAAAGAGAAAAGATATTTATTCATAGGTTTATTGAATAACATGATAAGTCACCTAAAAAATGGCAAAAAGTAATAGAAGAGAATGGAAAATATGTTATTGAACAAATCTATGTATAAATGTCCTACTTTTATCTAGGAATTTTAATTTAAAAACGCTACGAAATTTCGTTGCAAACCAATACGTTTTTAAAATTCGTCTACAAAAATTGAAAATTGCATAAACATCCGCAGTCTACTGTTAATCAATATTACCTGCGCCAGCTGCAGAAACAATGTTGACACCTTTGCCAAATGCAATTTTAGTAAGATTATGAGCTTGTCCGACATGCGATTTCGATACGATTAAAATTGGTGTTCTCTCATCTTCTGGCTAGTTTGAAAAATATCATTTAATGCATCTATCTGTAGAAAGTTTTCGGTTGTATTACCTTAGGAAAAATTTGTAAATTTCTGGACACTGCATGATTGGTCCACGACCAAAACAGACTTGAATTTTGTTTCGGTTCGAACGGTTTATATATAACGCCTATTATAGGCCTTCCTTTAACAGCAACGCAGACCATAGTTGTAACATATTGCAATAAATTTTCTGGATTGAACAGAGATCAGTAAATAACAGACATTAATGTTTCAAATTGATAATAATTAGACTGCAGATCAAAATACAAATGTTTTGCATTGATTGTGGGAAGCAGAAATAACATAAAAATTGATTATTACATTAAAAGTAATGTTGCGACATTCTTGTATTTTTAAAATCTTTTACTGTTCTTATATTTCACCCAACCAAATTCTACATAAATGCATAAAGATCAGCAGTCTAATAATAAGAAGAAAGGTAAGTTTACGATATGAAAACACCTGTGAATTCCTTTGTAGCATCTAGAGGATCGATCCATACTGTAATATCATTTGCATTAATACTCTCATCTTGAATCTTATAGTCTACTAAACTATCAACAGAGTCTTTTGTGTCTGTTACTGTAACTTTGTCACAATCTTTTGATGTTTCTTCAGATATCACTGTTATTCCTGGGAATGCTTCTGTCAAAAAATGGTACATTGCACAGTGTGATCTATAATCTGCTTCTGTTACCGGTTCATTTATACCTTTAAAATTGAACAATTTCATTAATAAGTCAAAGCAATCTCGAAAGCTGAATATTCGCAACAAATTGTTTTCAAGTATTCAATGTATCATATTAATTGCAATATCTGAATAACGTTTTGTATTTTAGAGATTCTGATAATAGAAACATTGTTACCTTCTTTTGTTTTTCCTTTGCTCTTAATTTCGAATTTAACTTGATCATGAACTGCTACCACTTTAGAACCGCCGAGTTCGGCTGCCTTTATTGCAGCATTAAGAAGGGACTTTAAAGAAACATTTCTGTCGCGTATACTTGTATAAGGAGACCGATTTGTATACAAATATAAAGCAGTCAGTAATAATAATATGATTCCGCAGCAAATCGTTCTTCTTGTACGGACACTCATTCTGATATGCATTCTACGTAAAACACTATCCGTAAATTCCTTAAATTATTATTTTAAACTGAATTTATACGCCGGAACATTTTAATTGTTCAGCGTGCAGCCACTTTTCATTTATTTGAATATACTAATGACACTAACGTTTACACTGTTTACATGTTCGATCGAATGAAGTCTCGTGAGATTCACTCGATGATGTAGCTATTAGCTATTTACACATTTACAGTGAGCGCTATCTTTTTAAATAAAGTTCAAATTGTTATGGAATGAAGGTTATTTTATTACATTAATTTGTTACATTTGTTACATTCAAATAATGATTGCACGCGTGTTAACTGCACATTGTTCCGTCGTATTGCGTATATATATATATATATACTATATATATATATATATCTGTATATATTTATCTAAACGAAAAACGTATTACATAAATAGTAGTATTAATTATACATTTATTTATAATGACATATATGTCGTATTACTTGTAAATATTTAAAGCGTTATACAATATTTTATGTAACTTCGTATTTATGTTTCACACAATTTATATATTGTATAGACATTTTGCTAAAAATAGCGAATCTCAATGTACTTATACAAAAACACGATTGTACAAAGTCTCGAACAGTCTCGAACAGGAGACAGGAGACCCAGGAGCAGGGGGGGTAAGCTGCCGTGTTAAAAATCTGACCAGTATTTTAGCGCCGCCTATGATCCAGGGGCGAACTAATGACAGTATATATATAGATAAAAAGCGGTAGACGGTTGGAAAAAAACTGTTTACCCCAACAGGATTCGAACCTCGGTCTACCGCTTGGCAGTCCAACTCTTTAGCCGATTGGCCCACCGACGATCTTATAAGACCATCGAAAATTTTGGTATATGTATCGCAAAGAATGACTCTCGTATAGCTTCTGGGCGATAGGCATACGCACGCAAAAACTGCAGCGACACCAACGCCGCCTATGAACCGGGGGGGCAACATAGTGGTTGAAATATTTCCATTACAGCTTGCACCCCCTGCCCAGGAGTCTGTGACCATCTGTGACTGTCTGTGACTCACTGATTATCAATCAGTGGTTTTCGATGCCTCTGTAGGTAGGGGTGTGTAGGGGCACTGATTGGCCACATTAGTGTGATACCGTGCTGCCCTCTCAAAAACAGGCTGAATCCCAGCCCGGCCGGCAGGCCCTGGGCTCGAGCCCCCTGCAGGTGATATTCGCGCCATTTTGTGCACAGGTGCCCGGCTGAATCGGCCTGTCTGGGTCTCGACGCAGCTCCAAGCGTTGTGTTTGCCCGTAACCTGTAGGTCAGGGGCTCTGCTGGCTGGGTCCGGTGGTAGGCTCTGTCAGACTGTGCTGTCTGGGTATATATATATACACATATACATACACATAAGTATGTATATTCCATACAAATGTAAAATAAATTTTGATAATAAATATTTCAAAATGTTATGAAAATTAAAGTGTCGTTATAAATTCAATCATAAAATGTATAACTATATACTTTTTAAATAATGTTTAATCATTGTTAGGATTAATAAAATGAAATGTTTAGAAATGAAAATATTTTTGAAATATTGTCAAGAAGTTATTAAATATACTATTTGCATATGCGTATATGCGAGCACGTCATTGCACCAATTTTTGGTATTTGCCGCATAAGCATTCCCGATGTATCGCGATGTTTCTAGCACTATGTAGCATATGCAATCAAATCAAATCAAATCGCTACTTCCGGTTACTACGTAACTGCGATCGAAAATGTCTAATTTTGTTCTACCCTGTGTATTGATCGCTATTCATTTTGTTTATTATGATGTTTTAAAATTTATATAATGAATTTGAAGAGTGATAAAACTCTGTTAGTACAATATCGTTATAGTAAGATATTTGACAGAAGATTCTAGAGGATGGACAAACTTCCGGCAAATGCCTTCTAGAATCTTCAAAACTCGATAAAAGCGGCTGCAGCGCAGCAGTATTCAACACTTTGAAAAGTGACTGCGCGCGACACTGATTGTCAAAAGGAGACAAGAAAGTACGCTCATTCATTGCAAATACGTGCAAATAATTACGAACGTTAACGTGAGAATACATCGGTCCCAGTGTATCTGTGTTTCAATATTATAATTGATATTGTCTTAAACAAAAACAGTATTAAATAGCAAAAATGCCTGAGGACGTAACAATGGTTGATACCGGCGAAGTCGAGACTTTCGCTTTTCAAGCCGAAATTGCACAGTTGATGAGCTTGATCATCAACACTTTCTACTCCAATAAAGAAATCTTCATTCGAGAATTGATCTCAAACGCATCTGACGTAAGTGACATTCTTTTAACCGTATTTAATCGTGTCTTACATTTTGACAGAACGCTTATTTTTTCATTTCACATTAACACTAACCGAACCGGGTACAAAATGTGTCGGATATATATTGATTTATAACAATGTGACCACTGAATTTATTTAGATTTTTCGTGTTCAAATAAAGAAATTTATTGAATAATCTCTAATAATTTCAATAATTAAAAAATAAAGAATGTGAAAGCAGTCATTTGACCAGTTGTGGTACAGTTAGTGTTAAAACAGAATTTGTAAAGAATTTCGTAAAATAATGTTATGACAATTGTTAATACATCCTGATTTTTGGTTGCAGGCTTTGGATAAGATCCGTTATGAGTCTCTCACTGATGCATCAAAACTGGACACATGCAAGGAATTATTCATCAAACTTGTTCCTAACAAAAATGATCGCACTTTGACCATTGTTGACTCGTAAGTATTCCTTTTACTTCTTAATTATTTGATCGATTTGAAGAATTTTCTTTCGAATCTCAATTTGAGAAGAACTGATTATTTCTTATTCTATTGGGTTGGAACAAAAGTTCGTAGCATTTGTAAATTAAAATTGAAAGCTAAAATTCAGATATTTATTCATAGATTTATTCAATAACATATTTCTCATTCTGTTCTATTACTTTTTGCCATTTTCGAGGTAACTTCTTGAGCTATTGAATAAATACCTTAATTTTATCTTTGATTCTTAATTTGAAAACGCTACGAACTTTCATTCCAACCCAATACTTTTGTAATAAGATGTATAAGTAACTAAATGCTATTTGTTACAGCGGTATTGGTATGACCAAGGCCGACCTCGTGAACAACTTGGGCACGATTGCCAAGTCAGGAACAAAAGCATTCATGGAAGCTCTCCAAGCTGGTGCAGACATTTCTATGATTGGGCAATTCGGTGTAGGTTTCTATTCTGCTTATTTGGTAGCAGATAAAGTTACCGTCGTTTCTAAGCACAATGACGATGAACAATACCTATGGGAGTCTTCTGCTGGTGGTTCATTCACAGTCCGTCTAGACAACGGTGAACGAATTGGAAGGGGAACTAAGATTATCCTTCATATCAAGGAAGATCAGGCAGAATACTTGGAGGAATCAAAGATTAAGGAGGTTGTAAAGAAACATTCTCAGTTCATTGGTTATCCAATTAAGCTTGTTGTTGAAAAAGAGAGAGACAAAGAACTGAGCGATGAAGAAGAAGAGGAAGAAGAACCTGCAAAAGATGAAGAGAAAGATGAGAGCAAACCCCAGATTGAAGAAGTTGCAGATAACGAAGACGAAGATAAGCCAAAGGCTGAGAAAAAGAAGAAGACAATTAAGGAAAAGTATACCGAAGATGAAGAACTCAACAAGACAAAACCAATTTGGACAAGAAACCCAGACGATATTACTCGAGAAGAATACGGCGACTTTTACAAGAGCTTGACCAATGACTGGGAGGATCATTTGGCTGTCAAACACTTCTCCGTAGAAGGGCAATTGGAATTCCGTGCATTACTGTTTATTCCTCGTCGTGCTCCGTTAGATCTTTTCGAAAACAAGAAGAAAAAGAACAATATCAAATTATATGTACGCAGGGTTTTCATCATGGACAACTGTGAAGATCTGATCCCAGAATATCTGAACTTTATTAAGGGTGTTGTAGACAGTGAAGATCTTCCGTTGAACATTTCCCGTGAAATGTTACAACAGAATAAAATTCTGAAAGTTATCAGGAAGAATCTTGTCAAGAAATGCTTAGAACTGTTCGAAGAATTGGCAGAGGACAAAGAAGATTATAAGAAATGTTACGAACAATTTAGCAAGAATTTGAAATTAGGTATTCACGAAGACAGTCAAAATAGGAAAAAGCTGTCAGAGTTGCTGAGGTATCACACGTCTGCCTCTGGAGATGAGATGTGCCCGTTGAAGGATTATGTTGGTAGAATGAAAGAAAATCAGAAGCACATCTATTATATTACTGGCGAAAGAAAAGAACAAGTAGCCAATAGTTCATTTGTAGAAAGGGTTAAGAAACGCGGTTACGAAGTAGTGTACATGACGGAGCCTATCGATGAATATGTTGTACAACAGCTGAAGGAATTTGATGGTAAACAGCTGGTTTCTGTTACGAAAGAAGGTTTGGAGCTTCCAGAAGATGAAGAAGAAAAGAAGAAGCGTGAAGAAGACAAAGCCAAATTCGAAAATCTTTGCAAAGTCATGAAAGACATCTTGGACAAGAAGGTTGAGAAGGTTGTTGTCTCCAATAGGCTAGTTCATTCTCCATGCTGTATTGTTACATCGCAGTATGGATGGACCGCAAATATGGAGAGGATAATGAAAGCGCAGGCCCTTAGAGACACGTCAACCATGGGATATATGGCTGCTAAGAAACATTTGGAAATCAATCCAGACAACCTAATCATGGAGAACTTGAGGCAGAAGGTTGAGGCAAACAAGCACGATGAGTCTGTAAAAGATCTTGTTATGCTTCTCTTTGAGACGGCGCTCTTGTCATCTGGTTTCGCGCTAGAAAACCCGCAAGTACACGCATCTAGAATATACAGGATGATCAAGCTTGGTATTGGCTGTGATGACGATGATGTACCAGCTGGAGGAATGGACACAGAAGAGGAAATGGACACAGAAGTTCCTCCAGTAGAAGGCGAAGCGGAAGAAGCCTCTAGAATGGAAGAAGTAGATTAAAATTTTCATTTAAAATGATTTCATTAAATCCAAAGACTTATAGGATGTAGAAAGACTGCTACAAATGATTTCGACTTAAGTATTGAACAATTTCTGTTTCTTTTCTGTTTTTGTTATTTATATGACAGAATTAAGTGTCATGCCTATAGTTTAATGCATAGCAAAATCACAATTTATTTATTTTATAAATATGACTTAGGTAGAGGAGCCTGTCACTTGATTCTGTCTTCAAATGTGTTTCTATCCCTTTCGTGTCATTACATTACCATTGAGATTTCTTTTTTACTATTTATACTATTTCAATTTCATTTCACACTCACCATTCCATTGCCAAACCATTATGTAGTATAATAATTAAGATGGTTATAAACTATTTTGTGCAGAATAAAAACACTACTTACTGATTTAAAGAAGTGTAATTTCTTTCAATGTACTTTAGTAGATTGTATTACTAAAAAAGTTAGGATTTCGAATGTCGGTAATTGACATTGTGTTTGTTTATATTAAAACACTTTTGAGGATCTTTACTTGTATTATAAACCTTGTATTCATCGCATCATAGACATTTAATTTGATCCAATGACTTACTCAATTTATGAATACACGAATTACAGTAAACATTCAAAGAAGTCTAACAAGTGGAGATCTATTTTTTGATATATCAAATGAAAATACAGAAAAAACATCTAATCAATGATACATTTTTCATATTTAAACGGTATATAGTAAATAATTACAGCAAATGAGTGTATTATTAAAAGAAAACAGTGAAAGGCAGAGTTTAATTCAGTTTTAGAATATTTTTTATTTACCAAAACTTCTCCATTCAACTCTTATCATTAAAAGTAAAAATTTACATAAAAATTTGCAGTCCAATAATAAAACAATTTCTCTATTGTAGATACATTCTATTTATACTTATGTATTTACATTGTAATATAAAAATTCCTTTTTATTTCAAGAAGTTGCTAATATATGTGAGCCACACTATTTCTAACTCCAGCCATCATTTCATCAAAGTATTTATAGCTCCAGCATTTGCATATACGCGTATATACTTTAAATATACTTTAAAAGTAACGATACATATACCTATACATAGAAGAAAGTATACATGCTTTTTTTAAATGCAACGTCACACACATGTGGATAAATTACGCTCGTACTTGACTTCGCAACTCGACTACATGAAATAATATACCTACGCATGTTTTTGCGTTGACACTACTTCAGCGAAACTTGTATCACCATTAATTTGAACGTAAGAATATTTGAATATAATATAACATCAGGAACTGAAAAATCCACGTGTTATATTTGAACACTTTTTCTACCGATCAGAGTACTTATCAATGTAAGTTGACCGATAGAGCGCGACACTGCTGTTTGTCGAAGTGTTGCGTGTTGCCACATCACCACCAAATCAAACGTACTTGGACGATGTTTCTGTGTAGATTGCGCTCGTGCCGACTCCTCCACAATACGTGGAAAGCGTGAGTTTCTTTACTCCGGTACAACATGTCAAATTTTTCTTAAATTTCTGACGAATATCCACGAGGAAAGCAAAGATTTGTGCAGAGAAAAATTCTATTCATCGAATAGTACCACTGGGAAAGTATTGACTGGGAAATTATAGATTTTTACTCGGTGCTTAACGAAGTAAACGAACAACACGATGAGTGCACCCCAGGGGCAAGTGAAACAAAGAAACGGAGTAGTGAAACAGGTGAGGCACCTTGAATTTTACAGCAATCCATTTCTCGGTGAATTATTCCGGCGAAAATAAATACAATTTATGTGATTACTGTTATATGTAACCTATTATTTTGACGTCCACGCGATGTACCCGACATAGTTACAACGAAAGATCTATACCGAAAACATATGGTCCTTACATTAAAGTATTTTCGTACTGTACGCAAGTTTTCCTCGATAATAAATCATTAATAGGCAAATAGATGCCTCTTACTTTCTTAGAAATGTGTTTTATAATATCTTTATGTATTATTAGTTAGCATATTCTTTGGACTATATTGTTAAATTTGGAAACACCTCAAAGCAGTTTATCTTTCTAATCTTCTATGAAAAGTATTAAATTGTAGGGTGGTATGCTACCATTTGATATAATGTAATATTAATAGTAAAAAATAAATTGGTTTACCATGCTTTTCAATGTAGAATGTTATACTTTAAGGTTACTTCGGGAGACACCATTGTTATCCGTGGTCAGCCTATGGGCGGTCCACCTCCTGAAATTACAATTATTCTTTGTAACATCACTGCTCCAAAATTGGAACGGTGGAAAGGAAATGATAGGTATTTATCGATATTTTTATAATTTTGTATAAATTTGTTATATAATTCTGAACATTATAGCACTGATGAAAGCAGAGATGAACCATACGCCTGGGAAGCAAGAGAATTTTTACGTAAGAAGCTCATCGGCGAAGATGTATTTTTTGTCACAGAGAAATCGATTAACGCAAACAGAAATTACGGTACTGTGTGGTTAGGGAAAGGTACGTCAGCTTTGGATGTAAACTTATTTATTTATAACATGTTGGAATTTATGAAAACTGAATATAAAATCTGCTATTTACAGACAGAAATGGAGAGAACGTTATTGAAACGTTAGTTTCCGAGGGTTTGGTAACTGTGAAAAAAGATACACGAAATCCTAGCCCAGAGCAGGCACATCTAATTGAACTAGAGAATACCGCTAGAGCAGCGAAAAAAGGAAAGTGGTCAGAATCACCATCTTCTGAACACATACGTAATGTTAAATGGGCAGTGGACGATCCTCGAAAATTGGTTGAGAAATTTGGAAAGAAGCCGGTGAAGGCTATCATCGAATTTATATTTGATGGTTCAACAGTCAAAGCACTTTTGCTACCGGATTATTACAACATAGTATTAATGATATCAGGTGTTCGATGTCCTGGTTGGCCGAACGGAAGACGCGAAAATTCAGCAGGCGATCCTTATGCGGATGAAGCAAGATATTTTGTAGAATCTCGCCTTCTACACAGAGATGTTGAAATTGTACTTGAATCAGTTAATAACAACAATTTCATCGGAAGCATTCTGCATCCAAAGGGTTAGTATGTCGCGGTTTTGAGCGTGTACTAAAATACACGTGTAGACGTGGTACGTGAACCGTGTGGTACGAATTTAAGGATCCATGAATACTAGAGCTAGTACCTCTACCAAGTATATGAGATACTCGGGTACCCGGTATCAGAACTGGCTATCAGAACTATTACTCTCCGAGCCGCCGCACCGTACAATGGGCCAAACCGATAAACTGTGTGTTAAATTAAAACCAGGGATTGAAAACAGTTATGATATTGATTCCGGTTCTTGAAACAATTACGAAAACCGGAAACATGTTATAACTGTTATGACAATATTTTTCGGTTATGATTCGGTTCTGTCATTCTGTATTCTGTTCGGCTGAAGAACATACGATTTATGCAAGCAACTAAATCAATGACAGGGCGACCGTAAAATAACACGATGAAATGTCAGTTTTATATGACAAAACACAAAAAATGTTCGACATAATCGGGCAATTATCTATATCCAAGGAGGACTCGAGTAATGTTCATATTATTCCGAGACAGAACCGAGTACTCGGGTAGCCAACTATCTCATGAGATACCCGGTACTCGGGTAATTTACGTTTACCCGAGTATCTTATCGCTTAGCCGAGTACCACCCGGGTATGTCATAAGTCACAGCTCTATTTATTGAATACGAATAAAAAAGAATTCGATCGAAAAACAATAACGCATCAGTTGTAGAAAAGGACAGCGAAGCTCGAGAGGCCTCGGTCGCCGAGACGTGTAAACATAACTAATCCTATAACAAAACTTCTTTATTTTTCATTATTTTTTATGGGACTTTGACCAACGTGTTCGTGGCATTTCTCTAATGAAAATGATACCAAATATGATACAATTTCAATTATGTTTACCTGTGTAATGAACGATGAAAGTTTTCGACGCAAAGAAGGACAGCGTATGGGAAAGAAAGAGACGCGGAGAATCGCGGCGCGGCGGCACAGTTCAAAGCATACGCCATACACAGTTCTTCCTTACGTCCGAAAATTCATCGTTCATTACACAAGTAAATATCATCGGAATTATATCATGTTTGGTATCATTTTAATTAGAAAAATGCCACGAACATGTTGGTCAAAGTCCCATACAAAAATAATGAAAAATAAAGAAGTTTTGTAATTGGATTAGTAGTTCACACCGATATACCCGCCAGGTATCGGACTACGCGGCGTGTTTACACTGTTCGGCGATCCGTACACTGAAATAGGGATCTCTAGTATCTAGTTTGAAGCTGATTGAAACACTTAAAAGAATTTGTAATTCGATATTTCATAATTAACTGTTCCATTGTTTTACAGGAAACATTGCAGAAATGTTATTGAGTCAAGGATTTGCTAAATGCCAAGATTGGTCGATTAGCAACAGTAGAGCTGGTGCAGAGAAACTTTATCTCGCAGAGAAAGCTGCGAAAGAAGCGCGTCTGCGTTTATGGAAAGATTATAAACCATCTGGGCCACAAATAGAATTCACTGGTACTGTCGTTGAAATTGTGAACGCGGATGCGCTTATAATCCGAACACAGAATGGTGAAAACAAGAAAGTTTTTTTGAGCAGTATTCGTCCACCATCCAGAGAAAAGAAGCCGAACGAAGAACCTAATAACTCTGGTAGAAAAGATTTCAAACCCCTGTACGATATCCCATGGATGTTAGAAGCTCGAGAGTTTTTGCGTGAGAAGTTCATTAGGAAAAATGTAAAAGTTGTTGTTGATTATACTCAACCGGCTAGAGACAATTTCCCAGAAAAGTTGTGTTGCACTGTTACTTGTGGTAAAACGTATGTTATTTTACTTTTCCTTTTAACCCTTGGCACTCTTAAATAGTGACTCAGAATCACCACCAAAAATTGCTGTACCAGTATTCAAAATATTCTTTACATTATTAAATGTGTTGGTATCTAATCAATTACTAAATATTTAAGTATTGCATGGGGTGTTATATCAATTTTATATTCGTACAAAGAAAAAGATTAATATAAAATGGAATTATTCTAGGTCGGAAGAGATGTTTCATTTTCGAGTTAAAATAGCTCCGAGTGCAAAGGGTTAAACTTAATCTGAACTATTTCGAACAATTGTCATTAATTTTCGTGTGTGTGTGTGTATTTTTATTCAGAAATATCGCAGAAGCATTGGTTGCACGAGGCTTAGTGCGAGTGATCAAATACAGACAAAATGACGATCAACGGTCATCCCACTACAATCTATTACAAATCGCAGAAAGTAAAGCGGAAAAATCTCAACACGGTTTACACGCGAAGAAAGATATTCCTGTGCACAGATTAGTAGATGTTTCTAACGATCCTACCAAAGTGAAGTCGTACTTGACGTCTTTCAAGCGGGCGCAAGGCATTAAAGCTATGGTTGAATTTGTCACGAGCGGTTCTCGTTTGAAACTCTTTCTACCGAAAGAAGATCAGCTTATTACATTCGTTCTGGCTGGTATAAGAACCCCCCGATGTCAAAGGTCACTTCCAGGTGGTGGTATAGTTAAAGCCGATGAATATGGTGAAAAGGCATTGGCTTTCACCAGGGAACATTGCTTCCAAAGGGACGTTGAAATTAAAGTTGAGAGTACAGAGACGAAAGGAAGCGGTTTTATCGGTTGGTTGACCGTGAATGATCAAAACATGTCTGTTGCTCTTGTTGAGGAGGGTTTAGCAGAAGTGGTTACCTTCCCTGACTTCGGGGAGTTAACTAGAACTCTTAAAGCAGCCGAGGAACGTGCTAAAACAAAGAAATTGAACGTAAGTAGCTTAAAATGTTCATATATTGTATACCGTGTTTTTCTCGTAAACAGTGAGTACATATTTCAAAAAATTTGAAGAGCTTACAGTATATTTTACTGACAACACGATAACATATGGCAATCGTATCTACATTATTTGTCGAGAAACGAAGGTGACCTTCAGTTTATTAAATGGAGTGCTGTTTTTTAATTTACTCATATGTAACACGGTAACTTCCAAGATTGTACTAAAGCAGATATTGGAGAAATATGTAGATCGAACATTTTGCAACATTGCATTTACTACTGTACTATTGATAAGGCCATTGGCTGTTTCAATGTATACTTTTACGTGTCTCATTTTATGGGGTCATATTAAGGGGGTAGATTCGTTTTACGTACCAGGATTGCAGGGAGCGGGATGCGACTTCTCATTTCTCGACAATACAAATAAGATGGGGTTTTCCAGTAGTCAAAATCACTAGATAAAAGATCAATATAGGCCGCGATCGCCCTCAAAAGTCCTATTTTTACGTTACGAGCTAAATTCATCTTTTATCTAGCGCTTTTGACTACTGAAAAACCCCATCTTTGTATTATCGAGAAATGAGAAGGCGCATCCCGAACCCTTGCAATTCTGAAAACGAGTCTACTTCCATTAAGATATTGCTTATACTACCAACATATTCAAACGACTTACAAACTAACATAAAAACACATGTGCATCCATATCCAGTGTAACATTAGTAACAGGAATCAACAGAGCTCAAAAATGCATTCTTGCTAGCGTAAGTCATATCGAACACGATATGTACTTTCATTAATTTATAGTCGCAACTTTATTGTATGTGTGTTCAACAATGTTACGAAACGTTCGATCTACATATTTCTCTAATTTCTGCCCTTGTATGACCTTGGAAGTTATCGTTTTACATATGACTGAACTCGTCTTGATCCACACTTTCATATGACATTAACACTAGGTTTACGGAACTCTAGAAATAACTATTTCACATTATTTTATAAACGTAACAAGGATGTGTCTATCCAAATTTTTGGCCATTTTTCCAATAATATATACCCAAAGAAATAAATCTGGTAAATAATTCCTCAGGGAAGCATCTTTACAATCTTAATAATCGCAAATTGAGAATATTACAAGAATATTCCATTTAAAAAACAAGATCACCTTTGTTTCTCAAGAAATAATGTAACTATAAAAAATTGACACATGTTATTGTGTCGCCAGCAAAATATACTGTAAGTTCTTTGTCATCCATTTTTTTGAATACTGTTTACGGGGAAAACGCTGATACGGTTTAAGAATACGTTGTTTACTTTACCAATTCTACACTTGTTACTGTACTATTACAGATTTGGAAGAACTATGTTGAAGTACAAGTTGAGAACGAAAAGAATGATAATGACAAAGAAGTTGTGGAAAGAAAGATAGACTATCAAGAGGTAGTCATTTCTGAAGTGAACGGTCTTCATTTTTATGTGCAAAAGGTTGATCAACGTAGTATGCTGGAAACTTTGCTTTCACAACTGCGACAAGAATTGTCGTCTAATCCTCCACTTCCGGGTGCTTACAAACCCGTCAGGGGTGAATTAGCTGTTGCCAAATTTACTGGCGATGATCAATGGTACCGAGTTAAGATAGAAAAAATCTCTGGTTCAAATGTCAGCGTATTTTATATTGATTATGGTAACAGAGAAACAGTCAATGTTTCAAGACTTGCCGACTTACCATCACGGTTTGCTACCGACAAACCATACGCCCACGAGTATGCACTTGCATGTGTTTCACTTCCAAGTGATGTAAGTGTTTCCCTGTAAAAATTAGAATATACATAATATAGGAACGACTACAATACATCCTTACAAATTCTCAATTACTCTGTAGGTAGTTTAATCATTCGTTTTTAACTGCTTGTAGACTGATGATGCGAAAACAGCAGTTGAAGCCTTCAAAGAAGACGTAATGGATAAAATTTTATTAATGAACACGGAATACAAAATTACCAATACTAATGTTCTCGCTGTAACATTAGTTGATTCGACTACCAATGAAGATATAGCGAAAGGACTTATCACCGACGGACTGTTGCTCGTACAGAACCAACGTGACAGAAGACTTACTAAATTGGTTTGTTTCTATCTTCTTTTTCATACCTTTCGTGTATTATATGATCGTGCAATATTGCGCTAAGCGTATACGAGTCAATTATCTCGGAAAATGTTGAAGATATGAAAACGATTTTGTATAAAAATTAATTTATTTATGCTACTTACATGATCGATCGGAAATTTCATATACATACTGTCCACTTGATTACCTTGGTTATTTCAAACGATACGAGAAAATGTTTAAAATGCTCGATTTTGGACAGCAGGCTGTGCTAGCAGAATACCATAAATCTGCGTTCGAATAAGTATCGCTTTATGTTGGCACGGTGTGCCGGCACGACCCGAGTGCAAAATAAAGGCAGCTCGGTCTTGAAATGTGCCCTCGTTTAAGAGGGCAGCACGGCCGCACTAATATGGCGGATTTATGTAGACGTAGACTTTCCGAATTTTTTACAATCTCTATATAGCAACCAAAAATTCTGAAATAATTCACTGTCATGTGTGCTATTAGGCAGAATGTTCATGAATATTTTAGTAATTTTTTGTTGGGCACAACAGAAGAAATAGAGCATAATTCTTGTGGTAGGGGTATCGACTTGAAAGTTGCCACAGCGGGATTTCTTTGGAAAACTGATATACAAGTATACATGATCGACATCCGCCATATTAGTGCGTCCGTGCTGCCCTCTCAAACGTAGGCAAAATTTAGGACCGGACTGCCTTTATTCTGGCCTCATCTTGTGCCGGTAGAAGGTTGCATTGACATTGTATGTGTCCCTGTAAGTGCGCTTGGTGTATGCTTTTTCTATAAGAACCCTAAATCTCTCGATATTTAAGAAAATGTATGTGTCTTGACAGTGGCAGTACTGTCGCGCCGCTCAATGCTTCTCGAACTCCGCTACATGCTGCCGAATAATGAAAATTACGCCTTGAAAACGCAAAAGTAGGCTATTTTAGACACCAAGCGCACTTGGTGGGTCTTTTATCTAGCGATTGTGACTACGTAGGGGCCCCAAATGTGCATTAGCGAGACGTGGTTTAAAAAGTACGGGACCCTTGCAACCTCGTGTACGTATACAGAGTCTAGCAGTGTGTGAGGGCGCCACCACACTCTCGCTCGACCAAGGTCGACTAAGACACACCATATATTTTAGAGGTTGCTGAATTTATTGTTCAATGTACTGTCATGTGATCTTAAAAAAATATTTAAAGTTTCATTTAAGAAAAAAAACTTAATCCTCGGATCTGCAAAATTAAAAGTTATATTTTTTATTGTTTCTAATGTAATCGAGTCGTATACACTCACTCGGAGTGAACGCATTTATGAGTAACCATTTATTTGTGTTTTATTGCATTTTAGATTGAAGAATACAAGAAAGCGGAAGAAGATGCAGAACATAGTCGGCGTAATATTTGGAGATATGGCGACATACGTGAGGATGCAGGCCCAATTACCAATCCTTGAAACGGCGCGGCGGTGAGGACGATGAGAAACAATATGGATTGTAAAAATGCTCAAGAATTGGTTTAAAAGTGATTAATACAGGGAAAAAGACATCATGTTATAAAATACATAAATATCTAAGAATCTATCACATAGATTTTACGAAAACTAATAAATGTCCATATGAGAGTTATGCGTTGCATTGATTACGATGCAATTATATTTCATTACATAAAAGTATAAATTGTACATAACAATTTCATTAATTTTGTTACTTTTAAATGGAACAGTGGCATAATATATATAGCATAATATATTCTCATCATTCATTTATTTTGTATTCAAATGTAAAGTTTTGTTATTCATGAATTCTAGGAATGCAGTATATAAACAATTGAAACTTTACGTGATTTATGTGCAATTTATTTTTAATTGTTTACATTTCGATTCAGGTAAAAGAAAATCATTCTTTGTACGGTGTTTTATGTCGCATAATAATCACTATTTAGGAATTATACAAATGATTATAAAAGTTCATAATTGTACATTTTGTCAAACATACACTCATTTAACTTAAGTATATAAGAGCTCATATCAAGAAAAAAATATATATATTCTTATATTTTTAATAAAAGTGGCATCAGTAAAACATTACTTAAATAGTCAAGATATTAAATGGAATATATATATATATATGTATGTGTTATTACGTGTACATACAAATCATCGTCAAATAAAAATATACAATTATATCTGTTATTTAGATTCAATTACTGATCTTCTTGAGTAACTGGTGCCGCTTTGTAGCCATAAAACTGGATTATTCTTTTCTACTTACATCAATCACAACTTTTCTTTTTTTTTAACTCATCATATTATTATACATATATATATATAAATACTGTGAAGGTTAGACATTTATATATAAATAATTGATTCATCCTCCCACTGTCATTTTATAAATATTTAATGTAACGTCAAACAATACTTTCCTTAGAGAAATTTCGAACGTAAAGAATGATACTTACAGTGAAATAGTCATCGTAACTTCGAAGAAAATAGAATTAAAACTATTTACATCTAAATAGATAGATGTATAATCTATATACAACATGTATATGTACAACAAGAAACATTGACAAGTAGATTATTTATTCTACGACTTTGCACACAGTTTTCAGGATACAAACTTATTGAGAATGAAAGAAATAATGAATGTTTGTAATCAAAACGAATAACATCTTATAAATTTTTATGAATATTAAAGTGGAAATAATTAGATGGGCATCATATCAATAAGCATTTATTCTATGAAATTTTATACCTTATAACCAAGCATTTGTAAATCGACTGGTGCAAAGGATTTATCATATGAACAATATTTTAATAATTGAAGTGACCATATAAGTAAATTAATATATTGTAGGAACAGATAAAAAAGAAACGAAAAACAGAAACTTTCAAATTAATTATTACACGGTAAATTTAAAAAGTCCATAATAATTTCGTCTCTAGATATGTATAGAAATAGTGATTTTCTCTGTAATGCTATTTATTTCTCTTTTGTGAAATCAAATTATTTCATGAACTAAATTATCAAGTGTTTCCTAGGATAATTGTGTTTACACACAATTACAATCCTGTCAAGTAAATATGAACCTTTATGCTTGTTCGTAGTATGAATATTTAAATATTGACTACCAACTTATAATATTATTAGAATCAGATGAGTTGCAAATCTTTCAAGTATTAAAGTGTTAGCATTTATGTACTTCAGAAGTTTGACTGATTTGTAATTTCGTCATTATATTGACATATATACATGTCATATGCTATGTATTGAAAATAAACTGCGAGTCTTTTTTATTTGTCAACACTAGTGTTTTTCAAATATATATTTTACACAAATTATTCATTCATTTAATTGTACAAAACGTAGACATTCACGCTAATTTGATATCTTTTAACAATCACTGAAGAATATGCAAACAAATAGTGCGATCAAGTTTTTCTTATAGTCAACTTTTTGTCTGACATATTGTCTTCAAACATTTTACAATTTCACTCGAGCAAAAACTATTGTACTAATACCGACTGATACAAAAACGTAAAAAATTAATTTTTGGATTGAGCAATAATCTGTAGATTTTCGCAATCTTTTTTTAACCAAACTTAATTATTATTTTCTTTTCTTTATATAGAATGAGAAACTTAAATTATAAGGAACACAAATAAGCAATCTTTATGAGTAGAAAATTTTGCTACTTTACTTGGGATAGAATTCTACTATGTATGTAGCTGGTCTCGCTTAAGAATGTAAAAAAAAATCTATTTTCAAACGTGTTGATACAAAAAGTAATGTTAGTATACAACTAAAAATATAATTGAAATTTAGAATATTCTAATAGAAATCAATGATCACCACGGGAATGTATTGTATGTTTATTCACAGCATTGTCCCAAGAGCAAGAAATTAGTTCATCTTTATACCAAGCGAGTCCACGTACAAAATCATAATGACTTTTATCTTCATATATAGATGAAAAATTTCTGTTTATGTCAAGTACACGCACGAGAGTGTCATCAGCGCAGCACGCTAATTCTTCCGATCTAGAAATACAACGCAAATAAACGATTAAATTTTCATTTTCAGATAATCAATGAATTTCTTTTTCATTTAAAGCTGTAATTTTGTTCTTTATATTACCTCTCTGGATTTGGATTGAACAAGAGTTTATGAACTGATCTAGAAAATACTTTGGCATTTTTTAATGCTGAATTCCTTGAATTTCTGGTGTCGACTAATATAACATCTCCATTATCGGTACCTATAGCTATAATATGATCCATGACAGAATTCCAATTCACTGCGGTCAAACCAAACTGTCTTCTCAAAATACCTTCAACAAAAAATAACAGCACATATTTTATTTACATAAACAAGAGGAGTTGCATGCTTATAGCTAGACTGTGGATCTTTATGCAAAATAAAAATTGCCTGCATCCATTGCAAGAAATAGAAACTATCATAAATTGAACATTATTTCTTCCCTTAACACTAGGTTTATGGAGCTCTAGAAATAACCATTACACATTATTTTATAAACATAACAAGAATGTGTCCATCCAAATTTTTGGCCATTCTTCCAATAATGTAATACCCAAAGAAATAAATTTGGTACATAATCCGCCAGGGAAGCATCTTTAACCTTCCCTTAAACCTTAGAGGTCCCTTAAACCTAGTGTTAAGAGGTAGACTCGCGTTTCCAGGATTGCTAGGGTGCGAGATGCGCCTTCTCATTTCTCGATAATGCAAAGATGAACTTTTTCAGTAGTCAAAAGCGCTAGATAAAAGATCGATCTAATCCGCAATCGCCCTCAAAAGTCCCATTTTTACGTTTACGAGGCGTAATTTGCATTATTCGGAAGCATACAGCTGCGCATGTAGCTACTTTCATAAAGCTGTGACAGCAATATGCTGCCGAATAATGCAAATTACGCCTCGTAAACGTAAAAATAGGATCTTTGAGGGCGATTTCGGCCTAGATTGATCTTTCATCTAGCGCTTTTGACTACTGAAAAACCATCCTTGCATTATCGAGTAATTAGAAGGCGCGTCCCGTCCTCTTGTAATCCTGGAAACGAGTCTATCCCGTTAATGATTTCAATAGAGAAGAAATCATATTTCTGATCTTCTTAATTTTGCTATAAATGCATAAAGATCCGCAGTCTAGTGATACCAGTAGCATTTTCACTTTGTGCTGGATTCTGTTGTCTTATATCCCAGATCAGTGCTTCACAATCTAATGACGTTGATACAAACGTAGTAGTGCTTCTTGGCTGAACGTCAATAGAAGTAACTATATCTGTATGAGCAAAACTAAATGAAAGTGTTGCAATTAATTCTGCTGTATCCCACACCTTTATGCTAAAACATAATTATACTTCTGCGTTAATCCTTTCGCATATGGTTTAAGTGAAAGATTCAAAGTATGTTACCAATAATCCATTCCACCTGAAACTACATGTACATTGTCTTGAAATACAGAGAGCGTTAAAGGGCTGCTATCGTGTTGACAAGTATACCCTAAAGACTGTAATTCTTGTAATTGTGTATCGGCTGCTTCGACTAAACCGTACACTTGTAAGACTCCGCTATCTTCGCTAATTATAAATTTGTCCTGCTCTAAATGAGCACCATCGCACACACCGCTTTCTGTTTTTGTAGCGATGAAGGCTTTCTCTCTAGTAAAGTCTGAAATGTCATTGTAATACCAAACAGTACCATTCCAATAGCGATCTGTCATATTAGTACCTCCAAGAATAGCACTTTTTTCTGTAAATAAAATGACATGCTAACATCCTCATGTTTAAACAGACCTTATTCTGTTAATAGGAAAGTAAAATAGTTTTGCAAATGCATAAATAAATTAATTTAACGTCTATTGTTTTTATATGTGATCTGTATATCATCCTATTACAGTATATGTATACTTTATTAAACGAAGTAATAACTATAGTAGATTGATTTACTTATGCATTCACAGAATCGACATTACTTTCCCACCAATCCAATGAACAAAAATGAATCTTTCCGTTATTCGGAGTTAAACATTGTATACATTTCGTTATGAATATATTTAACGAAGATATAACCTATAGAATATTACCATTGTGAATCAAAATGAATTGCAAATTCTTGTCAAACACAGGCGGCCTTTCTGCCGCAGTCATATTCCTATAAACATCTGCGTTTAAATTAGGATCCATCACAGGCTCCATAATGTTTTCTAAAAGTCGAATTTTTATATAAATTTAAAGGCGACCATGTGCTCGACCGGCTTTACTTATCGGTGACTGTCGGTGACTGGTATCCTTAGGGCTAAGGCTCCGTTCACAGTGGCTCCGATATCGGCCAATTCGGCCGACGTCCGACGTTGTGTCTCTTTTTCGCGCGCTCGAAAAAAGAGACAGATGCGTCGGACGTCGGCCGAATCGGGCGATATCGGAGCCACTGTGAGCGCAGCCTTAGATGTCCTTAGATCATACATACATACATATATAGACCCAGCGTAAATAGGTAAATATATGTAGGATATGCATAGGTCAGAGTGTTCCAAGATAACGGAGTATCTGGTGCAATCTGGTGTCCACAAGTCACGTCACAAGAAAATCAAAATATGGTGGATAGCGATATAAAAGCGAGGTACACAAGTATATATTTTTGCATTATTTCGTAAACATTTGGAAAAATGGTGCAAACTTGTTGCATAAAAAATTGTAAAGGAACGACAAAACCGTGATACAGATATTGTATCTTTCCACAAGAAAGTTTAATATCGCATATATATTGTTCTCACTATTCTCTTTTTTAAATAAAGTAAGTTGTGAAGAAATAAATGCAGATTTCATATTGTCAACATCTGCATTAAAGTTTAGCTTTTTCTAGATTATAATTGACAAAATGAGCCATATTTAAAATAATAAGAGTAAAGTAAAAATGAACGAGTAATAAAATAAAATATATATATACATATTATCTCTGATATTATTACAGTTACGGTGCCGCGATTCCCCTTTACCCTCTAATGTTCCGATATGGCGTATCTTTTCTCACGCATGCGCGGCGATTTCAGCCTCAATAAAGTAAGATTCTCGACAAAATGGGGTACCTTGAGCATCCCGCAGAATTTTAAAAAATTGGTATGATTTGATTCTGAAAAGTGAATGTATAACAAGTGTATTTGTGTATATTTTGTAACTCGTAGGATACGTCCTGGAGTGTTTCTGTCAGGAACAGATTGTTTCGGTATATTCTCGCCAATATAACTGCCTCAGGGCTCTGGTACCTCATCATCCTAATATAGATACGTTACTGTTTTGGCCGCGCATGCGCGAGAAAACATGCACCATATCGGAAATCGGAACACTGACACTGCCAGCGAGGAGCAGCGAGGAGAACGTAGCGTCGCGTCGAGGAGAGCTGTGCGGTGAGCAAATAGCAAAGCGATGTGGTACGTGTTTATAGTGGAGCGGCGAGGTGAGCTGTGCGGTGAACAAAAACGGATAGTAACGAGGAACAAAGAAACTACATACTTTTTCTTTAGTACATATGTATCAAAATGTCGTCACGAATGTTGGTTTGTTTTTGCCGCGCTGGTCACCGCGCCGCTATCATCTGCGCCGCCTTGCTCACAGCTCTTATCACCGCTCCACTATATACAGTTGCATTTAATTATATTGGTTTGTTTTCGCCGCGCTGCTCACCACGCCGCTATCATCGATGCTCGCCGCTCCACTACTTATAACCGCACCCTAAGTACACTTTAGGTCAACTTTAGGTTCGCGCTACTGCGACTTCTCAACAAATTATAGCACTTTGCCCACATCCGTCATCTGATAGATGAAATCACCGTATAGTGAAATCTTTTAGTAAAGATTCGCGACAAAATGCGTGGTTACCAAACTCACGCAAAAAAGTGAATCGCAAATCTGAAATATACAGCTATTATATGTTGAAAGCAAATTCGATTTTGGTACAGATTAAAATATACGACAGTCACATTTCAGATCGTATATTCCATTCCATGAAAGCAATATTATACATGTTGCTCTTAAAAAAATATATCGTGTTTTATACGACAGTTGTTATTAACGTAACCAAAATAAAATATATGTACCTATTGTGTCATCGATAATTATGACCAAAATAATAATTCTCATCAGCGACAATGTTTATATTAATTCATAACCGAAAATAATTCTCGTTGTCAATATAATAGTAATTCGTAACCAGAAATGTGAATATTGTCACCGATAATAGCTATTATAGCGATCAGAAAAATTTTAGTGTATAATTATAGTTCACAATAGTTTGTTATAACCATAACGAATAAATCTTATTGTTTCGATTTTCGAAAAATTTCTGCAAAATTGACCAATACCTGATCATTTCCATTCGAATAAAAATGGGTATTTCGTTAATGATCGTTTTTCGATAAAATATCGAAAATAACTGTTGTTTTCGATCTCTAGTTTGTACGGTGCGTCTTTTGTCGGCATTTCAAGATTTGGGATGTGCAGAAGTAGCGAATATGATTACCGCGGTAACGTCTGTCCGTGACGTAACGGCTGTACTCCTGATAATTTCCGTCGTGACGCATGCGTATTCGATTCGGAGCAAAAATCAGAATTAGTCCAACGGAATCCCGGAAAGTAGCGAGTGCGAGACACAGCGGTGCCGTTGCACAAAATCATAACGAGCGTTGATTAACCTGTCAAGACGTGGTCCCGTATTGTTTTATTTACGCACTCGAAAGTGTTGCGGCTAATCGTCCGTAGGATTCGGTCGACTGCCAGACAGGATGGTGAAGCAAGATCAAGCTTTAATTATCGAACCGGAAAACGAACTACGGTTCCAGGGTACGCTCAAACGACGAATCATTCTTTCATGTGTAGTTTTCTTCGCACGTTTCCTTTTCTTTTATTGTCTTGCCGTTGTTCCGTTCCCTTCGAGTCTCTGTCCTCATTTTCGTGACAAAACGAGGCGCATTGTTCGGTCTCACGAAAACCGCACACAGTGTGCTACGTTGTCAAGATGACGTAAGGTTGATTCCGGTAGCCAATTTCATTGCATTCTGATTTACGACTAAATAAGATTAGTAACGACGATTTAGTAGATACGATCAGCCTTCGCAGCCGTACCTAACCCCATTCGTTGTACGTCATTCGCTGTCAGAGCTAAGTACAGTCATGATTGACTTCTCAGTCTCCCCTCCCCTACGTCTCATCTTCCACGAGATATACAGTCAGCATTTTCATCCAGTTCTATTACATACACTTATTTTTCATACTTATGCGAACATATATATATATCTATATGTATGTATACGTACGATCTATGTATCATGTACATATACATATTTCATTTATATAGCATATAAGGATGTTCCATAAAGTGTGGGCATAAGTAATCATTGGCGATGAAGGGAACCCGCAAAATATGAAAAAAGTGTTTGTATAAACATTTGTCCGGTATGACCTTCTTTCCAATTTCTAGTCGTTTCTCAGTTGTTTTAATTTTTCGCAGTTTTCGGTTTATAACGAAGCGATAGATAACGTTGACATATCCCAGTATTGAAAACGTTTCTCACTGATTACAAACTGCACCTGAACATTTTTTATGAAATCGGAATGTCGGAATTTGATAAGACTTTGTTTAGAGTCACGCATTCAGATCGAAAGCGGTCATTAATCATTTTCAGCAATTTCTTTAAAGACGTGAAAACAAATGAGGTGCGAAACAAACAACGTCGAAACTTAGAACAAAAGACAATCGAACATATATTTAATCTACCACAAAAGTTATGGACCATATATAAATTATGGATCACCCGATGTATATATATATACATATTTATATACGCTTATCGAAGAAGATGACAAAAGAAACAAAATAATTAAACACGGCTAACGTAATATACTTTTGCATATTCTTTTTTTACAAAAAGATATATATTTATTTATGTCTCTTGATTCTTGTTTACAACCATCTTTTTACGAGATTTTTTCGACTAATGCACATCTAATGTATCGTATCGTTAATTGTTATTTAAATGAAGTAAACCTGTTCAAAATAATATTTCTTTACTAAATGTCTTTTATTTCGAATTTTTCACTTTGCCATTTATAAAATGACAACTTTCCGGATGAATTAGGAAATAAACAAAATGTTGAATGTCGTGTTCACCGTTGTAAGTTCTTAATTTGCTTTATATATTGCGCGATTGCTGGAGTTGTTATATTTGAAAGTTTGAGATTAGCACACAGTAAAATCCATGCAAATAATTTCATTCATGCATAAAAACATGCTTCATTGTGTATATGACTGTTTGTGTTCAATATTCATTACCTTTTATCTGTATGAATTTTAAACGTACTCATCATATTTTTGTGTACAAACTGTCAACAATGTGAATCGCTAAAATTAAATGTTTGCGAAGGATATATACATACTTGCATTCTCTCTTTAGAAAATGACCAAGTGGAAGATGTTATACGTGTAACACTTTTAAGCGATGAATCATTTTTATAATGTATTGCAGGCCCATTCTCAGGGGTAGGGGTCACATCGTACATAACATTAACGAATCCAACAAAACGTAAAATTTACTTTAAAATAAAGACAACTGCTCCAAAGAGATATTGTGTACGTCCTAATTGTGGATTTATTATGCCAAAGAGAACGTCTCAAATAACTGGTTAGTTAAAAATTAATTATACATTAAATATTAATAGTTCAACGATATTTCTTAAAAAAAACTAATACCATGAAATTTCTGAAGACTAATTTCTAGTTTACTTAGAAACTAGAAAACTACATTTACTAGCTGTCATATTTTTCAGTGACTTTACAACCATTTGATTTCGATCCGATGGAAAAGAATAAGCATAAATTTATGGTACAAGCTTTAATGGCTCCAGCTAATGATGATGACGATTCCACATACATTGATCTGGTATGTAATAGTATAAAACTCATGTTTGCGTACAGTGTATCATATTGACAATTTATATACGTTTTGTTTTGTTCAAATAATTGTTTTTCATTTTGAACTTTGACCGACCATGAATTTTCATTCTTTTTAAAGTGGAGAGATCCAAATGTAGATCAGCTAATGGAATCAAAATTAAAATGTGTATTTCAAAATCCTGTAACTTACACTACAACAGCTAAAACTACTTCGACTACCACAACGACTAAAACGGAAGCAAATACAAATAATGGTAAAAACAAAGGAGTTGGTGATACTTTCAAGTCATCACCCAAGGTAACGATTACCGTGCACTTTGGTTTTATTGATTCTGGTTAATTGCGTGTTACGTAACATAATTGTATGGGTTTTGTTTTTGTTAGATTCTTGGAGAAGCGGAGGAAAAATTATTAAAAGCAGCACAAGAAGTTACTCAGCTTAGGGTAGAAGAAAGTACTCTTAGGCAGGAAAACATCCAGTTGAAGGTAAGAAATTATATATTTAATTCATAGGAAATATATTACTATAATATGTTACTAATACTAACTTTCCTATATATTAAAATATATAAAGGTAAAATATATTCATTAGAAAACACGTAAATTGGTTTCGTTTGTAGGAAGATCTATTAAAATTAAAGAATGCAGCATTGGGAAATGACGCTACCTTAGCAGCGGCTAGAGGCTTGATTCCACGAAGCAGTATAGTAGCGTCTAGAGGTTTGATATCGCGAAACAATAGCCAATTTTCTCCAAATGCCATCCTCATTGCCGTTGTCATGGTCATAGTAGGATATTTATTTGGAAAAATGTTCTGAGCAGCCGTTACAATACCGCATAACTTGGCACATCCCCTCTTCCCCTGTGTTTCTTAGCCTGCCCCCCTGCTACCATGTACCACTTACTGATCGGAGAGATCAAAATCAGTCATCGTATTACACGGTTGTTCATAATAAATACTATAAACATGAACAGGTAGTGGTTTACAATAATAGAATTAAATGCGCTGCAGGAGTGTGCTTATATTTTGGTAAACCGACTGAACTTCTAAATCCTTTTTTAAGAAATCACATCGCATAGGCTGTAGCATAGAATGCAGAAGTTAACGATAAAAATTTTTTGTTGTCGGTGAGTGTCGTAAACTATTAATGATTTCAATATTAAATCATGAATTAAAAAACGAAGTGTTAATACCATCCGAGATCATCCATTTCTTTTTCGTTTTCGACATTTCTTACGAAAGGATTTCTGCTCGCGGCGATCTCTTCGAGAGAGAGAGAAAGAAAAAAAACATACGCGCGTTGCCACTAAGTGAACTATGTATGGAATTACGAAATTTATTAAATATAAACTCTTTCAAACGAACGTATTCATTTACAGAGTTGAGTCTGTATCTGTGTATTAAAAAAAAACGAAAAAAAACGAGAGGAGAGAAAAAGGGAAACAGAGATGAATTCTTTTTTTTTTTTTTTTGACATACTAAAACGTACTTAACAATCACACGATGTAAGATTGTACATAATGTATCCAGTTTAAGATAATATATTAATGTCTAACTTATATAGTCAGGAAGGGGAGGGGGGCTGGCTGATTATTAATCGTAGTGGTTCGTGACTCAGAAATTGGATACGCTGGCTCTATCCATCAGCAATGGTATATCACATAAGCGATTTAATGCATTACAAATTTTTGACGCTTCAGTGTATTTTTATTTCTTTATGTTTGTCTTATAAAAATTCAAAATAAAGATATCTCGGATGTCACACGGCGGACGTTTTTTAATATTTCGTACCTTTCTCGTCATTGATCGTTCGTGTATTCCGGAAGTGGAGCGTAGCGAACACGAATATGGTATCGCTTGAAATCTCATCTTACCGAAACCGTTCAAGTTTCTCCACCTGTAGACGGAGGTTTTTTTTTGTAGATTATCCATCGTCACAATTAATATCGAACATGTCGCAGTTAAGAACATATTACACACACGAGTACATACTTGTATTTCCGTGCCTTAGGAATAGAGGCAACAGTATAACTTTATTCACGCTTCATCGACGTCTTAAAATAATCTCGGAATATTATTTCTATGTGACTTCCATTAATGAAAAATTAGATCGTTGAATTGAATTATAGCATACGCCGACGTGAAGTTGAGAAATTGTGAGAAATGTGAACGCGTCGAACATTTATCCTTTACGAATTACATCATCCATTATTTCCAATTTATTTATATATTTAATACACTTGTATCGAATATATCGATTTGTATAATGTAATCACTAGATATTTTTTATCATTCTTCGAGCTTCTGATTTAAATCACTCTTCAAATATTTATCGTATTTTATAAGCGTACTTCTGACGACTATTTAATGGAATTATCAGTAACTGGTAGAATGATGATGCGAACGTCGCAACACACACGACGCACTCGTTTATTCTCTATCGAAAACTATATTTCAACATCTCATCGTTCTACAATATACTTTTTATTGCACTCTTCTCTTGTTCAATGTTACTCACTCGGGACCGCCGAATAACTTGTAACGAGGGTGCGCTCGCATTTTCTGTTCTCGATGTTAGCGTTACTTGCTCTCGAGCAGCTTCCCTTCAACGGGAGGAAGAAAAACAGATCGCATCCGACATGTAACGAAGTGACATGATAAGAGAATATTGTAATTATTAAAATGTATCTGATTGGAGTTTCTCCGTATCGCGTGTTTATAAAATAAATATTGTAAACGACTGATTGTTCAATATATACCTGACGTATAGGTATAAGTCGCTTTTTCTTCCGCGTGGATACAGGGGGTTACGTTAAGGAAATAGTTCGAGAGTTCACTGGTAAAAAGGAACAACCGTTATCAGAGCAGCGAACAACAATTCTTTATTCCGACCGAACGGTTCGTTGACAAAATTATGAACACGATCCGATGCATGCGTCACGTGTCAGCACAAAAATTCTATCGTCCAAGAATACACTGTAAACGAATTTCATTTCAAACAATTGATCCCATCGTCGTCGTTCGAATTCTTGTGCCATTGTGCTTCGATGTTATTATTATACGATATTACTGTACCCGAAGCAGATTGTGACGATTTAGAACAGGCTGCCATTAACCGCGGCTCGTTGAACGTAACAATGAGATCGCCATTGTGTAAATAAAATCGTAACACGATCGAATATATTATGCAATTTGTAGAACGGTTGCAATTATATTAACTGTTCTATGAGAAACAATAATATCAAACGTGTTTCAGAGAACAATTGTTTCACCTGTATGTGTAGCATTCAATTTTCTTACAACGTACATTGAATAAAATTCCGAACATACATACAATACAATACATCCACGCAAATGATATCCGTATTTTAAATATCATTAATCAATTATTGCGAAGGTTATTTGATATCGTGTAATATTAGACCGACAACAGAATATAGTCGAAGAATCGATCAGCTTACACATGGAGGGGATAATATAATCCTGCGGATAAAAATTCTCTACTTTTTGAAAACGAAAAGTAGTTGCGCGAAACGAAGTAGTTTAGGTCAAGCTATAATCAGGCAACCTTCTGGGTGCACATGCACTCGCGTACTTTCTCCTCGTTCATCGAATGGTGGGGGAAAGGAGTGTTCACGGGCGAGACAGAGAGTGGTGTATGGATACTTAAAAACTCAAAGAACAGCGAGAGCCCATCGATTAAACGATCAAATTCGTCGTCTTTCTATCAACGATAGCTTATCTCGTCTCGAGGCATCGCGATCGCGAACAGCGATCGATCAGAATTCGAAATTTCAAGCGTTTCCATGCAGACGATATACTTTCACTATCCGTAGCGAACTAATTTTAATCTGAAAACACCACCCCTCTGGTCGATCAGAATACTCGACATCGGATATTTATATTCATCATTAACATCCCCTTCGGGCGTCACGCGAATACTAATAATATTTTCCTTCGAGAAACTATCGGGTGTGCCTACACGACACGGAAAGCTGCTAGTTTACCCTATTTTAAATAACACAGTATGCGCACACTAATGCGAAAATAGATATATAGCGCATCGGGGGTGTACGGTGTGCGGCGGTATATCGTGCGGATGCAAATCGGCTCCCTTGCACCTCGGGCACGTGGCTCCCTTTGATCAACCCCGTCGAACGATACTCGTACCGAGACGTTCGACTGCGAACTAAAGTCGGATAGGACTTCCTCAGGTAGGTTGCAGATAAATCAGGATCAGGGATGAGGGAGGTGGATGGCAGAGAGTGGAGCGGCGTATACAGCGCAGAGCAGCCTGATCAGGGTGGCGGCGGCAGTAGCGACTGGCTATTGATTTCAAGGGCTTCCTTAACCCCCCGCTTTGCCGCTGAGTGCCCGACGGCTTCAGGTCACCCCAAAGGGCTGTCGGTGCCCGCGACTAAAACAATTCCATACGTTTGTGTCTGTTACAAGACAACCTGGTTTCATACATCTCTATGCGCGACCCCTGACATTCCAAAATCCGTAATTTCCCAACAATTCCCACGAACCTCATCACCTTCGTTCATCGGCGAGACATTACAGGAAACGAGTTCGTACTATGAATTTTGAAAACACCGCACAAGGATCGATCACGTTATATCCACCAAGAATCTTTGTGGATTATCGTTGATCGTTCGTGTACGATAGCATCGGTCGGGCTGGTTCGATCGGAGAGCTTTCGGATCGTGTTCGATAGCGGGTATCGAAAGAGGAGACCGTCCTAAATAAAGAGTTCTTCAAAATTTCGCGGTTAAATGGCCGTAGGAGAGAGAGTTGAGGGTGAGAGGTGATCGGGGAGGGGTAGTCGGAGAGGGTAAGGGATGCGGAGGGTAGCTAGGAGGATAGGGGTAAAACGGAGTAGGGGGTGTCGGGGATCTTGGATAGGCGGGCACCCTAGGTGGTTACGGTACTGCGCGAGTTGGGTCGAGCGCAGACGGATCGCGGGGTAAGCCGTCGCTCGGCATACGTCGAACTAGGTGCTCCGTGTTGGGGCGTCTCCTGCCATCGAGCATCGGTGTCGTGCAGTCGATCGGGGGACGACCACCGCCTTCTTCGAGTCATTGTTGGCCCCGGGACCGGACCGGACCGAGCCGGACCGTTGCTGGAACGTAACGTAACGCGGTAGACGCCGCCGCAGCCGCAGCCGCAGCCGCCGCAGCAACCACCGCCGCCGCCGCCGCCGCCGCCGCCTGTTCGTTCAGACCCGCTTTTTTGTTTCTCTGGAACTGGAACGTGTGTCGGACACGGCGACGACGATGAGACAACGACGATGGTACTCGTGGTAACGCGACCACAGTGCGCCGTGGCCAGTGCGGGCGTCGGCATCGTCGTCGGTTGTGTACGCGATCGGACGAGTAAGGAGATGGTGTCCCCGGATCGTTCGGATATAAGTGACTTGGTTGCTAACGCTGTCGCTGTCAGTGCCGCCGCGTCCGCGTACAACATCCCCGACGTCGTCGTAGCCGCTGCTGCCGTCGCCGCTACCGTCACCGCCACCGCCACCGCTGCCGTTATTATTGCTGCTGTCACCACCGCTACCGCCGCCACCGTCAACCCTGTTGTGGCTGCCGCCGTCAGTCACGCTACTGCCAATACTGCCATTTTCGACGATGCGAGCATGATCACCGTTGCTGATGCCGAGCAGGCTGCCACCGTGTACCCGCAGACGGTGTAACCCTGACGTGCGCACAGGTGAGTGTCGCTTCGTTTCCAAATTCTTAAACACCGACCCAGCCCATCCATCCATCCATCCATCTATCCATCTATCGGCTCGCCTCTCTGTCGCCACAGTTTCGCGTTATCCTCATCCTATTCCTTCTCCTCCTTTGAACAGAGGGTTGGCAAGATGAAAGAACGCGTACACGGCAAAGAATAGACCGAGAAACCGAGGGAGGGAGAGCGAAACGGTATTACGGGCAGAAGGGAGGTCGAGGAAGAGAGGAAATGCGAATGAATGCTATATATACATATACATATACGAAGAGAGAGAGAGAGAGAAAGAGAGATAGAGAAAGAGGGTGTGTGTGTACGAGGGGGAGAGAGAAAGAGAGAAGAGAGATAGCGTGATAGAAGGTGGGAGGTGGGTCGGGATGCTAGTGGGGCGAGGAGGGATGCTCAAGGATAAAAGAGACCTGGAAGGAAGAAGCGCGAATGCCGTAAAAGAGATTCTATTCATTCGTTGGCGTCGCGTATGCGATTAGAATAGAATTTCTCGTTCTATTATCCGCGGTCGTCGTGCCCCGGTGACTCGACACCACATAACCTCCGTCAATCGATAATACAAGACGACAGCACCCGCGGCGCTCACCAAGATCGGCCTAGGAACGAACACCAGCCGCGTTCCTGGGCTGAGAGCTGGCTATCGATGAACCTCGTCGCCGAAACTCTATGTTCTCGGAAACAACCCCTGGACAATCCCGACGAGCCCACGAAAACGTTTGTACCGAGGCAACGATCTAGATGCGTCCTGGCCCAGTTTCTGCGTGTCATGGGCGGCGAGAGACCGAGAGTACGCCAGAGAGCGGATACCTTTAACCACCCTCTCCGGCGCGGCGGTATTCTGGCCGATTACATGACCGGAATATATCCCGGGCTCCTGTGTTTGGTGGTTTATGACACGGCTTCAACCTCGCCCATGTTAATTGGCGAGGATCGATCCTCCTGGAAACGATTACACGGTCGCGGGCTCTCACGGTCGTTCGATCGCCCGCTTCGGGATCCTATTTTCGTGTTCGTTCTCGCCGTAGGAAGGGAGGAACGAGAGAGAGAAAGAGAGAGAGAGAGAGAGAGAGAGAGAGAGAGAGAGCCAGCTAACTAGCTAGCTAGCTGGCTGGATGGCTAACTCGCTCGCTCGCGAAACTTAGTAACGCGAACACAGGAGATAATCGAGATGAGGCGGATGCGGTCGGAGATAAGGAAGATTAGCCGACGCGACGGAATCGCGGTTACACGCCGCCGCCGTTACCCGTTCGAACGCCATTTGCGTGCGAAACACGATAAAGGCTCGTTTTTGATCCGTCCCGTGTAGAATGCGCAAAAGCACCGGCAATGATGCACGGATGCACACACATACACGTACGCGTACACCAGCGCATACAGAAGCATACGGGCACACACGTAGATATACGTGTCGCGCGAAGCGGATGAATGAATGCTGTGAATAAAGTAAGTAGGTTAACGAGAACGACGATCGCGGTGTTCCGAATCCCGCGATTTCTTCGTTCCGTTTTCTTCGTTCCTTCGAGTTTTTCTCAGGAATTCCTGCGTCTCTAATAAGAACTCGCTCGTCGATTCCGAATCGAATCGTTCGCCACTTCGCGACCGTCCCTTCCCCCCCTCTCTCTCTCTCTCTCTCTCCTCTCCATCAACGATTCTTCCGCATATACGACGCAAACTGCGCCTATTGTCGTATTGTTATCTACACGCGAGCTATAATACACCAGGCCGGGAATAATCGTACGTATCTAGTTTCTCTGTTCGAATCGATGTTCGCAATTGTGTTACTTGGAAATGGCACGGGCTCCGCGGAACCGTTCTGCACGAAATCCGGGGGAAAAGAACGCCACGGCGTTAAGCTCTTTCTCATTATTAGATAACGATCGCGCGCGCCGCGTGCGCCTATTCCTCTCGCCGCAATTTTCCTCCGAGCTGTGCACCGTTTCGAATTACCATTTTACACGTTCCCGGACCTATCGTTGAATACCTCAAGCCCGATCCCTCTCGGCTAAGATCCTCACTTCTCGATTCTTGATCCTTCGACAACCGAAAAAACGCATTGCTATTTCATTTAACCCTGAAATCGTATACTGTTCTCTCAGACTAACATGTACCACACTGGCACATCTTCTTAAAAATTCAATTGGGATTTATTTAAATATTTTCAGGTATACAGGGCGAGTCTCGTAACATGACGACTTTAAATGACCCCTCAGTTGTTTGTTGTACGAAAAAACGCATTGGTACTTCATTTAATCCTTAGTACTCGAATGGTGACTCTGAAGCGCCACTAAAAATTGCTCTACCATTATACAAAATATTGTTTACAATATTAAATTACAAAAATCATAGGGGATGGAAATATTCTTGCTAGGAAGAAATGCGTAATATTTTCGAGTTAAAATTGCTCCGAGTGCAAAGGGTTAACTCTGAAATGGTATATTGTGAGGCGCCACTAAAAATTGCTCTACCATTATTCAAAATATTGTTTACATTATTAAATATGTCGGTATCTAATCATTATTAAACATTTAAGTATTGTATGAGGTGTTATACCAATTTCATAAACATAAAATTTCAAAAATCATAGGGAATGGAAATATTCTAGCTAGGAAGAAATGTATAATTTTCGAGTTAAAATTGCTCCGAGTGCAATGGGTTAATCCTGAAATGGTATATTGTTGTTAATAAATGTAATCACCTTTATGTAAAATAGAAATTTTCCGAGTCGATTCTGAGCAGAAGTTACATGAAATTGCACTTCTTCTTTTAATAATTTTAACGAGTCAGAAATAATGTAACAATATTTAAAAAATGATACTATGTTTTCATAGTCTTTTGAAAATATTCAAGAAAATATTCAAAAATATTCAATTTTGCATCAGCTGAAACATAAAATGGTTGAATGTTCACATAAGGAGCATATGTAGTTTAATGTCTGAAAGTGTTTGAAGCAATACTCCAGTGAGTCAGTACTTTAATTAATAATAATAATAATAATAATTCAACAGTGGCTCTTTGATACCTAGGAAAATAAAAAAAATTGATGCTGTAGCATCAGTATAACAAAAATATCTGTCAGAATATCTGTAAATATTAACATTAGAAGGGTAAACATTATTTTCAGGTTTAGAACTGACAATGACATATACTGGGCTGACAAGAAAGTAATTTCGGTATTTTAACCCTTTGCACACCTTTGTCGAGTGTGACTCGACATCAGATAAAGAAAAATGTAAATGAAACGTGCTTTTATATGTATTTGTTTCTTCCTTTCTTTAAGTCGTATTTTTCAGTTAAAAACACAAATATAAGCTTCACAAATATAAATTATAACAAAGTTTGAGAGCTATATTTGTAATATAATTAGTAAACAAAATTGTTTAAAATAAGCAGCAGTCAAGGAATTGTCCTTTGAAGTCAATTTCAAATGAAACACCTAAAATAGTATGGAACAAAGTTGAAAAATAATTCAAAGTGCAAAGAATTAAGGTGAAATAGAGCCCAATTCTTTCATCCAAGCAATGAATTTTAATGAATAGAATATATTCTCCCTTTTGTTCGGTGATCTTCTGTCGAAAAGAATAAATAAGAAAATATTTTATTGATTAAAGCTCATCGCTTGAATAAAGAAATTCGGAAAAATAAAATTCGGTTTATTTCACCTTAAAATACCGAAATTACGTTCTTGCCAACCCAATATTTGGTTTATTCGAAAACTAGCAAACAATACAAGATCACGAAGTGGTTAAATTGTCTGGTCAATTGCTATTTATGCTACTCCTTATGGTTGGCGACGCTATCGTCGCGACGCGTCGCGTCGTTTCGACGGCCCCGACGAAAGTATGCATTCGTGCGTCATCGTTTTCGGAGTTGCGCGCTGCGCTACAGAACTATCGAATTGGAATGATTATTCAAGAATGAAATCAGTATGAAAGACTCGGGATATACTCGCCTGCGTTTCTATTCGCTTCTGTTTGCGTTTCGGTACACTAATCAATGAGAAAAACGCGGGTTTACGACTTTAGAAAATCAACTATAAAATCTTCGAATGATAATTTGATACTTTCTATGGGTAGATCCTTGATTATCCGAATTAAACAGGAAAACACGAGTTTTCAAATAATAGAACAGTTGGTTAGTTACAGGCTACATTTAACCTTTATTAATTTGTACAATAGTGTTTCATAAATGCACAGCGGATCCTTATGCAAAATAAACATTTTTCGCCTGATTTGCAACAAACTCGAGTGAAATAGAAACACGTTTTCTTTCTTAACCCTTAATTACTCGCATGTAGTACTTACAATCTTAAAACTTAGTACTTTAAGCATAGACAAAGGTGTTGACTATACTAGCAAATATGTATTTTGCATTAAAGTAGTTATATTATTGAATAAAAATTTACTTATGTTGGAGTCATATAAAGTTCCATGTAATCAGTTAGGTATGTTAGAAAATGGAGTGCGAGTAACTGAAGGTTAATATGTTTAATAGGTTGAAAATCATATAGCAGTATTTTGAAATTCTTCATTTTTCTCATTTGTGTCATGAATGCATAAAACCCGCTGTCTATTCATATGGATCGCTTTAGATCGAGCTATTTACCAGTGGAACGTGTATTTACAGATAATAAAGAATTCGGATATCGGAGGTTTGAATAGTCGAGGTTCTACTGTATCCGCGAATGGAAAGAATCAAGGGATTTGTATCGATCGTCGATTAAAGGACTGATGGACAAATTTTAAAGCTTTTTATCGTTCGTACTTCCGCAAGATTACTCGTGTGAAAGCTTCTGAATAATATGCAGCTTGTATTACTGAATCGAAACTTCAGTTTTTAAAATCAGGTCAGTGTGTTCTTCTTTTTCCCGTGTTTTTTTCTCGACACTCTGCGATCACCTAGGGCACAGAGTTCGAAACGATGATTGCAAATAATAAAATAGACACTTAAAACTAAACCTACCGACCACGAAAGTGTGTGTATGGTATTATAAAAATAACAGGATTAAATTTATTTATATTTTGTGCGATTTTTACTTATAATATATACTGCCGTCCAAAAGTGTATTCAATCAATTCCTATGAAAACACCTTTAGAACCTCAATAATTGTCAAATAAAAAATCTAAAATAGGTCATTCGACCCCTCGTGGTAGGTTTAGTGTTAAAATTCAATGAATTGACAAGAAAGTATGTTCTCAGGGAAATTATGTTCGAATATTGGTGGGGTGTGCGTGAACTTTGCTCTTTAGCTCATGGTACTCCAAGAGCTTTTATAACTGGACTCGAGTGCACATGTACTTAAAACATATTCAAAACGGAATCCTTGAGGAAATTTCATTTAATAGTCTCTAATTCCGTGATCTGTATATTCTTACGACTCGATGGTGTAAATCAATACTGCATCGCGTTAATAGTTCATCAAGTGACATATTACGTCTTTTTAGAAATGATTTATATACAGTATTTGAATACTAAATTCTCGAGAAATTGTCGATATTTAAACTGTGATATTTCCGTTTAAAAAAAGTAGTACAACAACAATACAATTAGTAGACTCCGGATCTGTATGCAATATAAAAAATTTGAGCATAGAATCTGGGTATAAATTTTTGGGTACAAATATTTTTTATCTTCAATAAAAATCATATCATTTTATTTAAATTTTAATAAAAGAGCATTTATTTTAATAAAAGCAAATTTTCTATTAATTGGGTATTTAACACCCCTAACGCCCTAAACGCCCCTAAATTTTCCCGCCCCGGACAAATGTCCGGGTTGTCCCTCCCCCCTAAAGCGGGCCCTGTCTACATAGTGTTTTCCTCGCTTAAATCAACCAATGCCAAACAGTCACGTGCGAGAGGTACACGTACAACTTTGAGGTTACCCTGAACGTGTAATAGTTTACAAGTTATTAATATATTCTGTGTTGTTATTTTAGGTAAGTTCAACAAATATTGCTGTAGGTTTACATTAAATAAAAACCGTTTTTATTGTATTTTTTTTAATTTATTGAGAAAAACACTAAGATGATCTTGCTCCGTAAAAATTACTACACGGGGCAAGTCCGTACTATTACGGTGGGGTAAGTCCGTACTGTATGGGTAACTATAAAACTAAACAATATATTTAATGCAATAAGAAGCATTTTATAGTGGGCTTGTTAATTCTTTTCTTGCCCTGTAACACTTGAAACAAGGTTCGAAAGCATTTTTTCAGAGACGGACTTGCCCCATTTTCGGGGCAAGTGCGTCCTATATAGTTGACACTTTCTACAATATCCTATCAAAATGATAATACTCAAGTAAAATTAGAATTCTACATAATACTAATTCATCAGTAATAACTGTGGCAAGAGTTTGATACCAAGAACGTTAAGTTTTTATATACCAGACTGAAAATACATAAGTGTAAAGTCCAATTTTGCAAAAACTAGGGCGGACTTCCCCCCCCCTACTTTTAATGATTTCACCGTTTTAGATAACAGCTACTCATTTTTGTCACAAATGCATACAATCCGCAGTCTAGAAATTGCGCTAGTAGATATAATAATAACGCGATGATAAAAATAATGAGAACTTCACGGAACATTCTGTCCGAACAATAAATAATCAAAAGTTGTTGTACGAGTCTTCCTTCAGTGAAAATCGACACAACTTTTGATAGATGCCAGATTTTCTTCTGACCGCGTTGAGATTGACGTATTCGTTTTAAATATGAAAGTACGAATAAAATGCTCCCGATTGAATCTATTGATAACAATGCGTTAAAATGAATTCGAGCATCTTGCGCTTCTCCGAGACATTAGCAGAAGTCGTTTCCTAGCGGACGTGCGAAGAACTTTTTGAAAAGATAGCATTTGCTTGGAATTATGGCGTTTGAATAAATAAAAGCACTTGTGGCGGACAGAAATGGGCGGGCACTCTGTAATCTATTGTACATTCCGAGTAACACCGTGGCCTATATTACCGGGAGCGGGTGATGAGCGGCTAGAATATTTGAGAACGTGGTGCGGCGCGACGCGGCGGTTAAGTGTTAACACTGTTAATTCCGCAGGGAGTCCGCCGGGCACAGGAAAATATTCTCACCCGGTTTTTGTTCATCGATAAAAGGTGCTGCGGTGCATATGCGCGCACGGGGTATGCCGGGCGGGAGGGAGATGAATGCATACGTAAAGTGCACACACTTTAGGCGTGTGTACAGGTGCACTTACACCCCGGCGGGCTTTCGATGCGTTAAGTGCACCGAAGCCCGCGTTCTCGCGCGCAAACGATAAAGTGTGTGTACTTTCCCGATTAGTTTAAGACGGCGCGCGGCACGGCGACTGAGTCTTTCACGAACGCGCGATCCGTCTAATGCTCTCGGATATCGAGCGAGGAAAGTACTCCCGGGCACCTGAAAAAAGAGAGCGTGACTAACGATCGATGCGATTAATCGCGAAGCGTGTATTAACGATCGGCGAGGAACAGCCGCGCCGCGCGCCGTGTGCTCGCGTGCCGTCGATCGGCCCGAATTAAAAGCGCGAGGGAATCTGCTCGGAGAAAAGTTTTCATTGTGAACGACCTGCGGGGATCGCCAGAATCGAAGTAGTTCCCAGTTCCGCCCCGCCCGTGCCCACGCCCCGACAAAAGTTTGCCTATTTAATGATAACGACGATATTGTAACGGAACATGATATCGAGTGGTAACTTTGAACGGGGCATGAATCATCGCCGGATGTTCTTTAATAAATCCACGGCGCGACCTGACAGCGGAGGCGGTTCGAAAGTTCTTGGTAAATTTCCGAAGTTTCCGCCGCAAGATGCACGGAAGAAGCATACGCTGACGACCGAACGCTCATGACCTACTTACATTCGTGTTTACTTGATCGATCATACACATATATTTTTTAAACTAAATTCCTTTTTTCCTTTTCTCTCTTTCTCGCTCTTTCTATCTTTCCCTGTGGCCCGCAGCGATGATCGTGCATCCTCGTCTCCGTTCTTATCTGGCACACCCGGAGCCCGCAGTACGCTTGGTTCCTTTATAATCTCTGTTCGAACAATGCCGAGATCCTTCGACTTATTACTTTCCATTTTTATCTGCAATCGTGCATCCCCGTTTTATACTTTTAATGTACAGGCCCACACAGAATCGCTGATACACGAGCAGAAATCGTTTCAGAGATCGGGTAAACGAATTAGGAAATCGCTGGAAAAAATGTATTGCGCTTAAGGGAGAATATACTGAAGAATAAATATATTTTGGCTTATTAGTTCATGTCATTTCATTGTTAGGCTACGAACTTTCTGAATGACCTAGTATTTATATTATGTAGTTAATACAGTTATAAAGGATCATAATCTATACGAAATACGAGTTTTACTAAAAACCGGAGCTGTCCTAAAACTTATGAGCGGGAATGCATGTAATTTCAATGAATAGCAAGCATTTCAATGAAATACTATTTACCAACAAACATTTTTTAAATAGTGTAAAATCTATCGAAAAGATACTACGATTTTTTCTAGCCGATTTATTGAGCCTTGAATGGAAGGTATATTGCCGTCGTTGTAATAATATAAGGTACATCGTGAAGCTCTTACACGACCACACTGTTTCCTAATTTTTATTCTATAAAACGGCTAAACAAACAATCTTAAATTAAGTTTTAAGCAATCGTTGTAAAGGGGAAGATTTAATCTTAACGTTTGTAATAGATTCATTCAGAAAACAATTTTTTGATGGTTTTACGGACGATTCAATTTGTGGAAAGATTTTCAATTTCCCTAGATTGTATAAATGAAAGGAACCCGCAGAATGGCAAAGTGATCCCAGTTATAACGCAGGCTTAAATATAGTACATAATTTAGCTGCAGTTAAAATGATTCGGCAGAACGAGGCGTCAAACTTATGCAAGAATTTAACGATGTACTATCACGAAGTGAAGAAGAAAAACAATTTATAATGCAAACTGTATCAGACTACAGAAAGCGCTGTCAGCAAAATTTACATACAGTTTTCTAAGTGATTAAAATACTTCAAGAAAGCTCCCCTTTCGAATGTTCCCATTTTACAAGAGAAGGTGTTTCTGATCAGTATGAGTTCTACTTATTGTTAGCTAGATTCGACGTTTGGTCTAGTAATGAAAAGATGGGTTGGCTGTCCTAATGGAGAACACGTGCTTCATCTAAAATCGTTGTGGTAGTGTGAAAGAGATGTGCACAATGTTCGTGCTATTATCGATTTTATTTTTTAATATTTTTCTTATGTTGTATTAGGTTTTGAGGTCCATCAATTTGTTTTTGGTCGCGGAACACGGCTTACACTTACACCATCATTTCATGATAAATTAGGAATAATATTAACACTCTCTCTTTACCTACCGAAAGCCTATTAATAGGATTTTCAATAATTGTGCTGTACCAATAGAATGCATAGCAATATTCTTTTACATTACAATCTTAAATGAAACTATTAGATGACATTATTCAGGGTGACCTGTTAATTCACAATGGAAATTGCTATTGCTATTGAAGGTTCCATTAAAAAATGTTTTACCATAGATTTTTCAAAATGATGCAATAATTACCGGTCGGTAATATGTTAAAGAGTAACGTACGATCGATGTGCGTGATACCGCAGTAATCGGTACAGTTACCTAGATATAACTATTGGGTTGGCAAGAAAGTAATTTCGGTATTTCAAGGTGAAATTAAACCGAATTTCTTTATTCAAACGATGAACTTTAACGAATAAAATATTTTCTTATTTATTCCTTTTTGCAAAAGATCATCGATCAAAAGGGAAAATATCTTATTCATTAAAGTTCATTGCTTGAATAAAAAGAATTGGGTTCTATTTCACATTAAAATACCGAAGTAACCTTTCTTGCCAACCCAATATTAATAAAAGAGTCTTGATTAAACGAGTAAGTATGATCTAAATTGTGTCGTGTTCAAACAAACTTTTCGAAGATGTGGTAACATTCTAAGAATGGTTGGGTTTTGGTTTATTCTTCGTGAGTCTTTCATTCTTCATTCTTCATTTTAAAGCTTACGGGTGAGGGTGTGCATATCTCAACACAAAAACCACTGCGAGAAAGTCCGTTCCAGGATTTACGTGTATTGCCGAGGTGACATTATGCATGAATGTAGGTGTAACAGATAATATATATTTTTCGAATGACCTGTTGGCACCAAGCCAACCCCAAATGTATCCCCGCGTCGCGTCGTCCTCGTCCAATTGCTGGCGCTTTATGGTACAGAAGTGAGGAGTGCTTGGCTCCATCGTTCACCGAATCGCGTCTCATTGCTCCCTTTAAATTACGAATGCTTAGCACACGCACGGCTTTCGCCAAAATATTAGGTTGTTGCATATAAAATGTCCGATTTTTAGCAATGACATTAAGTGGTCATTACACTTTCTCTGTAGAAAATTTGAATAATTTTTATTGAACAATTTTTAAGTAATGAAAAAACATTTTTTGAAAAAAAACTTTTTAAAGACCACGCTTATATTAAAATGCACTAGAAAGGAGAAAATAATTTTTTTAGACATTAGTGACTATAAATAAAAGCGTGGAGCGCTAAACTATATTGACGCCATCTTCGTGGGCGCTCCACGCTTTTATTTATAGTCAATAATGTCATAATTTTATTTAAATTTACTTTAAATTTTTCTATCTGTTCCGACATTAATTTTATGACAGAAGAAATTTTTAACTAATTGCTTAAAATTTTCGGGATAAATATTATGAATAATTTAACTGGATTCGGTATTTTATTAACCAGAAAACAGATAAACCAGTAGAAAAAATTTATTTTCTCCTTTTTAGTACATTTTAATATAAGCGACGTTTTTAAAAAGTTTTTTTTATATATTTTATTACCGTAATACAATCAAGAAACTTGAAATTTTGTAGATACAATACATTGGGTACAAAATTGCGTTTTTTAAATGTCATTGCTAAAAATCGGACATTTCATATGCAACAACCCAATAGAATTTGATTTCAGTTTAAAGGAAATTGAACAACATACAGACATACATAGAATTTCTTTAGGATCTTGATCGCGAGTCTGGCTCGATATTGTAGGGCAAGTGGTTAAAGGTGTACACCGAAATTTGATCGGTGAGCGAGATCGATTAATGTTCTAGCGTTTCAGAGAAGCGTAAACGCATTGTATCACGGTATTGTGTCGCTTTCACGTTGGCGAGACATCCAATCAGAGATTTCTGAAGGCCAACGCAGTATGAATGCCGCGAATGTAGGTTGTACACCTGTTACTCGTCGAAAGCGTTCAACAACGGACTTTATTTGAAAATATTAGTGCCAACTTTCAACTAGTTATATGCTCTTTAGTTGCACTGCGCGAAGTTATTATTGCAGGCGCAAATGGAAATTTCACTTCTCGCGTCCTATTATTATCAAGCTGTTCGTTCTCTTGGCCATTTTTCCCCTCTAAATTTCCACTCTATCAAATCATTTTCATTTTTCAATGTAATACAATATACATCAACACGGATGTTGCTTTTGAAAAATATATTACGCACAACTTGATTATTCACTTTATTCCTTTATCGATATTTCAGACAAGCAACTTTTCGCGACAGGAATAAATAATGAAATTTATTAATCGATAGTTTTGTGTCGATGTGTTACCATAATAGAGAATTTGCCAGAATACATTATAGCTTACACAATTAATTACAATTCAGAGGTGGGAAATATTTGGCGAAATACATATTTCAAATACTATTTCATATTTTAAGTGGATAAACAACTTTATAGTTTAGGTCGATTCAATTATGAATAGACTGCGGATTTTTATGCAAAATTAAAATTGTTTGCATTGATTACTCAAAATTACCTTAGTTTAATGAAATGGGAGGTTCCCGAGATCATTTCAAGCGATATTTTCATTTACGAAAATGTCGTCCGAGGTTTCGTTAAGTAGCTATTAACGAAAAACACGGACCAATCAGAGCGCGACCTAGACGCGTATAGCCCAGCGTGCCGGCAGCTGAGCGTCGGTGGCAGCTTCTGCCGGGCAGATGCCTGGTCTTTCTGCCAGCAGAAGCGCTACTTCTGCTGACGCAGATGCCCGTCCAAAATCGAGCATTTTGCTTGCTGGGACTAAACCTACCACCACCGGTCAAAATGACCGGTTCCGGATTTTTTATTTTGCAATTATTGAAATAATAGAAATGATTTCACAAGGAATGGCTGTATACAGAGTGTCTCAAAATTCCTTCAACATCCGGAAATGGGAGGTTCCTTTGCAAAAATGGCGTCCGCGGCTTTGTTAAAGAGTTATTAACGAAAAACACGGATCAATCTGACAAGAGCGCGACCTTGTCGCGTGCTGGCACAGTCGGTCAGGCGCGCCAACTGTCAATTGGCCGACTGTACCAATACGCGTCTAGGTTGCGCTATGATTGGTCCTTGGTAATAACTCCTTAACAGAGCCGAAGAGAACATTTTCACAAAGGAAAAATCTCAAATGACCTTAGAGATTAGTATTTTCAAGGAAGTATAACATTTTTGGAACACCCTGTATGTATACATGCATATGTATCGAGGTAGCAGCGATATCAAGAGGAAACACGAGGCGGCGGATGTGAAAAATATAACTTTCCTATCACTTATGTTATCCCCATGCCTCATGATTGCATGACGTCGAACGGGCACATTGTGATCATGGCACAATAAATTTACGTAACTCCGTACACCTATACGGTTCGCGCGGGAGCAGACATACTTCACTTGCACCGCCGATAAATACCATATTTCTTTCAGCGGTGAATAAGACGGCCCATTTGCGTAACATCATTCTCAATTTTCGTATCAAAACTTCGTTTTTCTGCTTCTTCTCACGGGTAACGTCTCGACGTGTAATAAATGTCTGCCTTCGGAGGACACGGGAACACGGGAAACTTGCCGCAACTTCGCCGCAAACTTTGTCAAGTGTAGGTATTTCTTCGTTCGTTGAATCCATCGGTTCTACGCGACAGGAATTACCATCAGGAGATAGAACCGCCCTAGGGCTACGGGAAACTGGGTCTTTGCTGTCATAAATACGCAGTCGCTCGCAAAAGTACTAGCTCGTAAACTAGCGAGAGACACTATATTCGATTGATGATCGAATCGCACAGATTTTTTTTATACACTACCGGCCAAAAGTTTCGAATCATGGTGTAAATTCAGAGAAACAGGAGATTTATAAGAAGAAATGTATGCGTTCAGAACAACCGAGGGAGATTCACGTGTCAAAAAACGTTTCATTTTGTATTATTTTTTTTAATCAAGGAATGCGTATGTTTCTTCAAATTGCTCTTTTATTAAAAAACCCCTTTTATTTTTAATAACAGCCTGACATATTCAGGGCATCCAGGCAATTAGTTTTTCGAATGTTTCTAATTTGATATTTTTCCATGCTTCTTGTAGAAGTTGCCAAAAATGTCCCTTTAGAAAAGTGCATTCGGAACATTGTCTTACACTGGGTTTATAAACTATACAAGAGCATTATGGACATAAGAAAATGTTGAAATCTGTTTAGAAATATTATTCAACTAGTTAATATTTGATAACGATGAATCATTTCAAAATTTATCGATATGAGGTGGAGTGGGGTAAGTTCGTCTACGGGGCAAGTCCGTTAATTGGTTATTTTTATTATAATATGAACGAAGTTTCTCTAGCTTGTATTTATTAATGTAGTATAGTTACTATGAACTATTCTACATAGATGTCGCCCAAGAATAAAGGTGTTTTCCTCGCTTAAATCAACCAATGGCAGTCACGTGCGAGGTACACGTACAACACAGTAAAAGTTTTGAAAAAGGATTCCCCTGTTTAATTGAATAGTTCGGGGAATCTTATCTATTTACTTTAAATTTAAATTACTTTATTAAATTACTTTAATTTAAATTACTTTAAATGCAATAAATCAATCATTGTACAATACAATACAATTTTTTACATAAAGATATCGTTTGTCATTACATCTTATAATTATACTGGGTGCTTCTTTCTTTTGCGCGCAGTAGTGTAAATAACTAAATTCATTCTTTCAACAAATATTTGAGTAATATTTATTATCTTTAGTCAGAAGGTATTTTGTGTTAACCCTTCGACGATGGTGCCCGGGTCTATTTTCTCCACGTCATTTAATTCTTCAATTTCTGGTGATTGAAATCAATAAATAACTGTTATATTGGGAACAATAACACGATTAATGGCTGCTCAAGAAATATGTACAAAAATATGTGTTAGAGAATAATGGATACATAAAGTTGCGGTCACAACGAAAGAATTTAGCATACTTGATCTATCGTCGCAACAATGATTTATTAAAGTTTGGAGAAATAATTTTGTCACCCAGATACGATGGACGCACAGTGTTGGGCAATAAATAAATTTATTTAAAGAAATGATTATTTAAATGGATATTTAAATAAAAAGTTATTTATTATTTGAGCAAGTCTAAATGAATTATTTAAAATAATACAGTTAATTGTTATTTACAAATACAATTTCAATTATTATTTGTATTGACAAATAATAAATTAAATTGTATTCTTTTATAGGCAGCTAGGCCTATAAAACGGGCCCGACCACTGGCGGTATACCTGAAAAGGTTGCTATAGCAGACAAAAAACGCGCACTTGTTCATTGTATAAAAAAAATACAAGAAATCAGAGAAGACCAAAAACTACTTATGTATTTGATTTCCACCTCAATCAAAATAATAAATAATCTTTTATTTGCAAATAAGAAATAATAATTTATTTAAATAAAAAGTTCGTTATTATTTTCAATTAAAATCACACGTTTATTATTTAAAATAAAATTTTCCCAACACTGGATGGACGTGGTAGACAATGTGTTAATGGGTGTGATTTTACATGTTTATGTTCCACCTGTAAAGCCCATATCAGCGCGATGGGGGAATAGTTCTCCCACTTCCATGGTGTCGAGCGACTGGTAGGAGTGGTAGGGGACTCTCGCGAGTCGGCTCTTTCTTTGACTCGACTATAGCTAGGCTCGTCGTCGAGGAGACAAAAAGGAAACTCGCGAGACTCGTTGCTCGTTGGGAAACCGGACGACGACGCGACGCGCGACACGACGAGAGACCAACAGACAGACAGGTAATACGCTCGTTGAAGAAGGACGAAGAGCGAAGCTGGTCGGAACGAGCACAGCGAGTGGAAGAGATGAGAGAACGGAGTACATAACTGGAGGAGGGAGGAAAGTCTTCGGATTTCGTTTAATCATCGACGCGAAACAGTGGAGCGGTCTCGTTAGTATCGCGAGGTCCGCCGAGCCGTTCTTGTTGCTTGTTCCCGTCGTTTCGCGGCCTGATATACCGGCACGTGACTGTTCTTCGTTGTCATTTCCTAGTAAACAACGTGTTCCGTGTATTATCGTGTTCGTCGTCGCCGAACGTACATGTTGCCAGTGAACGTATGTATGTCAGCCAGTCTCTGATATCCATATGCCACCGGACACCTGAGTTTCTATAATACTTGATACCGAAATTCGAATACCGGGTTCGACGACTCGAATTCGGACACTGTTCGAGCGTAGGACCGTTCCCGTTCTCTCTTTGTTGTCGGTCGAGTGGGCATCGATTTCAATTCGGTAATTATCCACGGAAAGCGAAAGTTAAAGATTTCAGTGACCTCTCGACGAGAACCGCTCGTTTCGTCCACCATTCAGGCGCTCGGACAATTCACTGAATACATACTGCGTAAATACACTGCCGGCGGAATGTTGATAGGCGAGATTAACCCTTTGCACTCGGAGCTATTTTAACACTAAGCCTACAGATCATCAAAAGTGACTGATGTGTATAGTATTATAAAAATGGCAAGGTTCAATTTATTTATATTTTGTGCGATTTTTACTATTAGGTTGCCAACTATATTCGCGACCTTTTGTTTCGTAATTCTTTTATTGTATCATTATAATCTCATTCAGTGACCGTTCTTTTTGAACTGTATATCATTAGAAAGCACTGAATTTTGCGATTAATCTTACATAAAATACTCGTGCTTAAGCGCGAACTTAAGCGAACTTAGTTGCCAATCTAATATAATTAGACAGCGGATCTTTATTCAAAATAAAACTTTTCTACGTGAATTGCAATAATCTGGAGTGAAATAGAAATTTGTTTTCTTTCCTAATATATTTAATTTCTAATGATTTTACTGTTTTAAATTACACCTACTCATTTTTGCCATAAATGCATCAGATCCGCGGTCTAAATATAATATATGCTGGAGTCAAAAAATATATTGAATAAATTCCCATGAAAACACCATTACAATTTCAATAATTGTCAAATAAAAAAGCTAAAATGGGTCATTTGTGACTCCTCGTGGTAGGTTTAGTGATAACTCGAAAATTATACATTTCTTCCGACCTAGAATATTTCCATTGCCTATGATTTTTGAAATTTTGTAGGTATAAAATTGGTATAATACCTCATACAATACCTAAATGAGTAATTGATTGGATACCGACATATTTAACCCTTTGCATTCGGGGCAATTTTAACTTTCAAATTAAACATTTCTTCGGACCTACAATAATTCTATTCTACATCATTTTTTTTATTTCATTTTATGGATATGAAATTGATATAATACATCTTACAATACTTAAACGATTAGTAATTGATTATATACCCACATATTTAATAATGTAAACAGTATTTTGAATAATGGTACAGCAATTTTTTGCTGTGACTCTGAGTCACGCCATCATAGTGTTAAGGGTTAATAATTGTGAAGACAATATTTTGAATAATGGTACAGAAATTTTTAGCGACTTTTATATCAGGTATAAAAGGCAGTGGACGTGTTAAAAATATTTAAGAACCTCGATGTATTAGTTTCAGCTTATTAGGATAATTAAAAGAAGAATACAATTTTTATTCGGCTCCTGTGTTCTGCAATCAATGCGAACATTTTTTATTTTGCATAAAGATCCGCGCAGTCTAGTTAAAAAAGAAAATAAGTCATGCGATGACAAGTATTTCATCGACTAAAATCGTATTGGTTACAAACAAGGATTATAAGCGACCGAACATTTTTTCTGCTGTTGGTAAATGTTACTGTTGAGAGAAATTCATTTCGATCGCTCATAACGATTATCGATGGGAGTTTATTTCAATCGTTCATAACAGTTATCGATGAGAGTTTATTTCGGTCGCTTATAACAGTTATCGATGAGAGAAATTTAGTTCGAGCGCTCATAACAGTTACCGTTGAAAGAAATATATTTCGATCGCTCATAATAGTTATTGATGAAAGAAACTTTTAATAGTTATTATTAAACAGTACAACTTTCAAATCATAGACAATCAATTATTCGATTTTTTTATTCGTACTATTAATTGTTATAAAACAGATGTAGACAACTCGATAATTGAATAAGCAACCGAAATTAATGTTCTCATGAATAATTATTGTGAACAAGTGAAAATATTCGATCACCGATATCTGTTATGACAGGACAGTTTTGAGGCAAACGTGCCCACCACTGCTAAGGTAACTGTACCGATTACTGTGGTATCATGCTTTGATCGTACTTTATTTTAATATTATTCCTGATTTATCATGAAAGAATAATATGTGTAAGCATTTTATGGTAGAATGATGTGTTCTGAATACAAAACAAAACTGGTGTATATATAGTAATGAGCCGCAGTATTTAGCTCCTCCTTCACTTTAATGTACGTAATACTGAGGGCTTAATTTTTTTTATTAAAAAGGCAAGATCCGTTGCTTTTTATATTTTTACTGTATCGAAGTAGTTATCTAAATAATAATAAAACTTTCCACTATGCAATTTAAAGCATTATAAAGAATGTACAATCGTGTGAACAACAGTCCTTTAGTCATCGAGATAGACGAAAAATGGTCATATTTTTACCTTTTATGAAGAATATTTTTCCACATCCTGAGATTATAAAAATATGAGAATGATTGACAACGAGAATACATTTTTATGGAATTGTACAGTCAGGAAAAAATATTTATTTTTACTAAAGGTATGCGAGACCGGGACGGGACGGAAACGGGAACGATCTTCAGGATCGGGACGGGATCTTCAAATTTTCGGCTTTCCCGGAAATGTTCGGGAATTCTTAAAATGCTGGGATTCGAAAACGTGTCTTGTTTTCTTGAATATGACCATAGTGTTAGATTTATCTAAATAAAACCAAGTTTTATTTAACTTGATAATTTATAACTAGACAGCGGATGTTTATGCAAATGCATATTTTTATAGAAAGTAGGTAAAGTTATGGGACCTGGACAGAAATTTACGTTATCTGCATTATATAGAAGACTCTTGCAACATAGATAAAGACTAAATAACAATATTAAAAGATTCCGTACAGTATCAGAAATCCCGAAAAAAATTCACGGGCAACCCGAACATTTTCGGGATCGCGTCCCCATCTGATACGAGTTTTCCCACCCCGTTCCCAGCATCGGGATTCGGGAATTCCCGCGATCCCGCACACCTCTAATTTTGCGTATTTTAATCTCATTGGGAAAAAATACCGCAGTAATAGGTACATTTATCCTATACGTGCTAAACTTAAACTTTTGCTCTACAATCTTTAATCTTCTGTATACATAACAGTTACAACTACGATTAATGAATGTGTCTGAAACCTTAAACCTAATTTATAATATCGTTGGAGTACATAATTTAATTCATACTAAGATCTGCCGTAATTATAAACGCATATCAGTGATACGGCTGTGAACGAGATCGTTTATCAGCTTCGCTCGTCTTATATTATGATTACGTCGTTACGTTTGTGTTTGCTACTTATTTATAAGATGGCTGATTCTGTTTTATAACCGAATAGCAATCGCCATTTAACTTCTTTACGTATCATCGAGTTAAACTTTTTGGTTTCTTATTTTATTTCTTAGTTCTTATTTTGTTTCTCTAACTGCTATTAAGACGAATAAATTTATAAATTACTGTATAGATAAACGATAAACAGTAGATTTAGTGAACTAACGCTGTTAAACTTTTGACATTTTTCAGTGTTAATAAGTTTCCCAGTCAGTGATCGTACGGTGATTAGTGTAACATTTTCATTTGAAGAATAAGTAGTAAGTAGATGCGTTCCTTATATTGATGGAGAAAGTATAGAAAGTTATGATCCAGAGAGTTCTGCACGAAGATGAACAAAATCTCTCTCTCTCTCTCTCTCTCTCTCTCTCTCTCCCGGAATCAGTAGATTTTAGAATAATAATAGTATTGGGTTGGCAAGAAAATAATTTCGGTATTTTAAGGTGAAATATAAAACGGAATTTCTTTATTCAAGCGATGAACTTGAACCACAATAAAATATTTTCTTATTTATTCTTTTTGGCAAAAGATCATCGAACAAAAGGGAAAATATAATTAAATTACCGAAATTACTTTCTTGCCAACCCAATACATTAACACTTTTGTACCTCAACTCCGTTATTCTATAGAATATGACTGCAAAAATTTGCATATGCTATTCTAAAGAAAAATGAAGTTAAAAATTTTTACTATCAACATATACTATTTGTCTTACAACCATGCAATGCTTTTGCTTATTGTGTATTTGTAATGATATAAAATGAAGTATATTGAGTACCCAGAGAAGTTCTTATTGGTTTTTTATGTGAAAAACGATAAACACATATTTATAAATATTTCCTTTTCTTAATAAACATTTCAAAATCTATAATCAGTAAATATCGGCAGAAATTTTTGACGTACATCCGGTAGTTAACTTAAAATACCTTGTAAAAGCAGAGTAGCCGTATCGTTAACGTGATTAATACATATACATACGTATTTATCGTTGTAATGTGTAGTGCGTCTCGTACCGAGAGGAATAACCAATGAATCATTCATTTACATATTTATGGGAAGTACGATATGAGCAAGTAGCAATTACACGAAATATGCATAATCTAAATTACAAATCCTTATCCTAAACTTGCGGCCGCTGCTCCGCATGCAAAACTCAATCGAAATTGCGATGTATTATTTGTTTATGAACGACTTCCCTCACGAAAAATTTACTCCTGAAATTTCGCGACATATGTGCTTAAATAAAAAACAATCTTTTAAGTTTTTTCCCATTGTATTTCCACGAAAATGATGTTTATCACAAATTATATTATGTTTATATTATGATCACTGACAAAGTGGATGTTTATGAATGGATCTATAATATTTAATTTTTATAACTGCAGTTCTCTGCATTAATGAAAAATCTCTTTTTTCTGCATTAATAAAGCAATGTCAGATCTGCTATCGTGTTATTCCATAAATAATGTCGAGAATAATAAAAAAGCAGAAATTATATAGTATAATACTTATTAATCAATATATTGATTATCACTTTTTATACCTATACTTTACCTTGCTGCCAGATTTTTATCAGTTTTGTGGAAAAATATTGCAGTTTTATAACGAAGCTATATGTATAGTGTTAACCTTTTTCAATTGGAGTACATATGTATATGATACAAGTGCTACAGTAAAGTCTTGATCTAACAAGCCGGATCCTCGGATCCGTGCTTCGACATAGATCGTGTAGGGCTATTACTTTTTTGTAACCTCAACGTCCGGTCCGCGCGCGGCCAAAAACTTGCTGCAAATTCTATCGTGTTTAGTTTTTTATTCGTATATAGTTGGGCATTAATCGATTAAAATTTTAAACGAGATTGATTGATTAATGTGTACGATTAAAAAAGGTAATCATTAAAAAATCAACGATTGATTCAATCGATTGATGAAGTTAATCGTCAATCATTGATTAAAAAAAGAAATCATCGAAAAATCGAAGACTGATTCAATCGATTGATGAAGTTAGTCAATCGTTAATTAAAAAGAGAAATCATCAGTATACATTTTTTTCAGTATTCATGTAGTTTTGATTCTGTATTTCATTTCGAAATTTCAGCAGTTAATCACTAATCAATTATCCGATTGACGATTACAATTGAAAGGAATGTAATCGTTAATCGCAATTAACGACTGAAGTAGAAATTTAACCGTTATTTCCAATTAACGATTGATAAGTATTTAATCGTCAGCCGCAATTTTAACGATTAATAAGTATTTCATCGTTAATCGCAATTAACGACTAAACTAGGAGATTAATTGTTAATTGCGATAAACGATTGAAGTAGAAATTTATTCGTCAATCGTTGATTAAATTTTTGCCCAACTCTGTCTATATATCACAAGAAATCCGCGGTTAAATCCATGTGCGTCAATTGGATAATGTCGTGGTTGTGCTATCGAACAATAATTTCGCAAGGAACTTGACAAAAAGTATATATGTATATATAATAGTTCTAATTTCTTTCTGAACACGTCGCCTATCTCTGATTGTTTACTACTCTTTCAAAATTTGTAATTAAAAATTTGTAATTAAAAAGAATTTATCGAATCCAAGAAGTCAAAGTAGCAGCGGATTATAATAAATATTGACTTTTCAATTATGAGTGCAAGAAAACGTTGATTAGTAGACAGCTGATCTTCATGCAAAATAAAAATGTTCTATGTGAATTACAACAAACTGTGGAATGGAATAGAAACTTATTTCATTTCTTAATACGTTTGATAGGTTAAAGATAATGTAACGGTATCTTTAAACTCTTTTAATGAGTTTACTGTCTTAAATTACACCTATTCATTTTTGCTATAAATGTATCAAATCCGTTGTCTATCGATTAGATTTGAATGAAACCGAATCGCTCGGCTACTTTTGCGACACCTTGTACTAACAATAAGAAGAGGTACTGCGCGGATTCACTGTGAATAATCCGTGGGAGCAAGGCCGTATTGGAAAATTACACCTGCACCGCGTCCATAATTATATATTACCCGGCTGTGTTTATATATACGGGCATCTTTGTGCGAAGACGCATTCACGTTTCAACAGCGAGAGCATGCTTTTCTTTCGCGCCATGCGAGCAATTTCCACCATTCGCATTCTTTTCAACCGGGTTCCGCAGAAGATACTACAAAAAACGAATGGTTCTTTCTCCCTTTTCTTGCATCTGTACTCAGTTTATAACAAGGTCCTCTTTCGCGTTTACAATAAATTCTAAAGTTGTTGTGTGCTGAGACAATCTCCTTCCGTAATTCTTTGCTTCAGAAATGCTGGTTATTTCAGTGGATCCAGATTATACAGGGTGTCCCAGCTAACTTGATTACCGAATAACCCGAATAACTATTAAATTTTAATTTAAATGGTTTTGATGAGCCCGTCTTATACGGTACTTGCTTTTTTTGTAGGTGGAGATGTTTCGGAGATTTCTAGGTCATCTTATTTCTTTTTTAACTTCTCGTAATGTTAAAAGTATGGAATCACTTGCTGATTTCTGTAAAAGTCGAATATATCGATAAATTTTGAAATGACCCATCGTTACAATATCAAATATTAACTATGTAGTTGAATAATATGTCTAAACAGATTTCAGCATTTTCTTATGTCCATAATGCTCTTGCATAGTTTATACACCCAGTATAAGACAATGTTCGGTATGCACTTATCTAAAGGGACATCTTCGCCAACTTCTACAAGAAGCATGGAAAAATATCAAATTAGAAACATTCAGCAAACTAACTTCTACGATGCTCTGAATATGTCAAGCTGTTATTAAAAATAAAGGCAGTTTTTAATGAAAGAGCAATTAAAAGAAAAATACGCATTTCTTGATGAAAAAGAGTAATACAAAATGAAAAACATACTGCTAACCGAACCCAAATCTACATATTTGCAATAATTCGAATGAATACGGCTTAAATTTAGGGATTTTCGTATGCGTGGTTGGGGTGGCCTACCGGTCGGTCATCTCCGTCCGCTTTCGCAACCTAATCCATACGCATTCTGATCGCATAATCTTCCCATTGTAGATGTCATCCAGAATTCACAAATAAACTCTAACCTAACCTATTTTATTTTTATTTCCCGACCAATGTGCCCAGGGCCGGCCTTCTCTATAAAGGGGCCCGGATGCAAGAAACCATTTGGGGCCCTAAATTTTTTGTAAAGTAAAAAAAATTACAAACATGAACATATATTACTAATGCATGTTTATTTAATGCGTGATTTTGTTTTTGCTAATACATTAATTACTTAAGAAAAATTACATTATTTTAGTTCTTGATCATGTTGGGGCCCTCTCAATCGCGGGGCCCCGGTGCATAGCATAGATCCCGATGCAGTAGCAGTAGCAATTTCTTGCGAATATCTCCGTAATCGTTCATTGTCGCACAATAATACTTTCGGTTTCGTATTACCCCCACCCCCCTCACCATACGCGCCTACCACCCACCACCACAGGGGCGTTGTCACTATACTAAACTTCTGCCGATTGACATTGTTCTTTCTGTTAATAAACTTTATTCAGTGAACAATGAAGTCTGAGAAGTTACTTTTTACTTTTAAAAATTCAGCATTAGATTATTTCACATGAAGGAATAACCGAATACATACTAATAAAAACTAATAGTGGAATCGTAAAAAATTTACTGTACCGGCGGCTATTTTTAAACATTTTTACATATTTTATAGAGGAAAATATTAAATATAGAAGCCAGAGAATTAAACACAATGAAATGTAAAAATTGCATTTTAAAACCTTTTACCATTTTCACAGAAAAAATATGCAAAAATGCCTTAAAACAGCTTCCAAAACGAAAAATCCTTTTCAGCATTCGTACGACCATTACCAAAATAATTATACAAGCGGTCGTGACAGAGTCTTTTTACACCCGAATATTGTAATTGTAATACTTTTGTAATTATGCCTCTGTTGCGCAGCAATGCTGATTACTCGTTTCATTTACCGTTTAAAGTTCTAAAGAACACGATTGCTCTAATGTTGTACTAAAAATTTGTCGTTTCTATGTGAAAACCAAGTTTTAACACGAAATATGATGTTTCAACGCTAGAGTGCTAACGACTAAAAATAGTTACCATGTAATGTTTTATAAAATTGACAACAGTGCGATTTATCCAGATTTTTTTTTATTTTTATTGTAAAGTGATTCTCTGTTTATCATTATTTCTAATGTAAAAAGAACATCAATTTAGTATGGCAAGTCTCACGTGTACATGAAATGTTAGGTTCATGAAAATGAAGAAAAAATATAGGTGGAATATAACAAATCAAAATCGTGGCAGAGACTTAATTCATTTTGATCTTACATGTGACTTGATCATAGCTGGGGAAAATAGCATCCGAAGCAAAAAGAACAATAATCTTGTACTTTATGTAATCTCATACTGAATAATCCTCATACTTTGCCATACCAATTTACAAATGCTTCTCACTACGATATTTTTCTATTCTAACATTGAATCATGTAATCATTAAATTGATCTTCGCTTGTTCTCGTATGCTCATGATTAATGCATAATAGTAATAACAGAGGATGTTTACGCAATATTATGTGCTCCGAGATTCTTTTGTCATAATTATGCATACTGGATTTGGAAGGAATGTGTAAAAAATCGATGCAATGGGTAAACACGCGAAATCTCGTTCATTAACGACTAGACTGCGGATCTTTATGCAAAATAAAACTTGTCTGCATCGATTGCAAGAAATAGAAACTGTAAAGTTTTCCCACGTTTTTCGTTTTAAATGTTACAAATATTTTCATAGCTATTAAAAATTCACAATCACAAATTTTCAGGACTATCTATTTGGGGTTTGGAATCTGTATGGGGTTAGGAACCTGTATGGGGCTAGGAAAAATTATTTCATGCTTTGTGGTCCGTTTTTTAAACATGATATTTTTAAAAAAATCTATTTCTATTTAAATTATTTTATACTTTTTAGTCCGTTTTAAAAAGTGGTATTTTTAAAAAATTTATTTTTTTTAAACCAATGCTTCCAATTGATTATAAAAAATCAGGTCGTTTGGTACAATTATAAAAAAGTTATTCTATTTTAAACAGCGTACGAATACTGTTTACACTCACTGTATACTGTATATACATATACTATTTGAATAAATGTTGAAAAAAAAGAGATTGAGTAGTTGTGGGATGATTATGGACAATTATAGAAGAAAAATTTGAAAATAACCCTCTTCAAAATGTATGCAAGATAATACTGTTTCAAGCGGTAAAAGGACAATCAATTTTCCCAATATTACGGAAATATATTTTTGCCTTATCGCTGACGAACAGCGGCATTGTACTAACGCGACGGTATTGAAAATTAATATTTTTAAATTGACACACTGAGGGATCTGTAATTTTGTAATTATGCATTAACGCATTTCGTCGCATAGAATTCTGACGTGGAATAAACGAGCATACTTCAATGGCAGTTTCCAGGGTAAAAGATTGCAAACAAAAATATAAGAAGGAGATTATGAGAATAGAAAAGATGCTTCAATGTGGCCAGGTCGTCCGCGTTTGAACGTCTGACGATGAGAACAAACGGGATTAACCTATTTCCTCATTCATCGGATGCAGACGAATTTCATTTATTTTTCAGTTACAAATGGATTAAAATGGATACTCTTATTTCCTATTGTATTTGCACATTTTTTATGTTACGGATTAAGGTTCAAGATTACCCTATCTAGAAAATTTAGGGGAAATGTACCTACTACTGCGGTATTTTTTCCCAATGAGATTATAATATGTAAAAAGAAATATTTTGCCCTGAACTTTGTACAATCAATGAGATTCTATTCTCGTTGGCGAGACAAACAAAATTGTCAGTCATTCTCATATTTTTATAATCTCAAAATGTGGGAAAACATCTTTACAACTTCTATCTCGATCACCAAACGACTGTTGTTCACATGATTGTACATTCATTACACTCCTTTAAATTGCATAGGGTAAAGTCTTATTATTATTTAGATACCTACTTCGATACAATAAAGATACAAAAAGAAAGGTATCCTGCCTTTTTAATAAAAGAATTAAGCCCTCAGCATTACGTGCATTAAAGTGAAGGAGGAGCTCATTCCTGCGATACAAAAATCACTAAGAATGTCCCTAATACTGCAGTGTGAATTGCAACTACGATGAGAAATGGGCTTCACTTCAGCCTAACGTTTTAAGTTAGGTACCTATTCCATATGTACATATAAATAGGTAGGATACGATTCTAGATGAAGATTATTATAAACAAAATATGAAGGTATGGCAAGAATTAAATCGAGAAGTAATGAAAAAAACAGTAACAAAAATAAGACAAAGTAAAGTGAAGTGCACGAAAATATCTAGTTATGGAACTGAAAACTTAAGGGACAAAGAAAGAATGGAGATTTTAAGAAATAAAAAGGAAGAAGAGAGAATTGAGAAAGACAACGGAGTTTATATTGTAAATGTATTTGTGAAATGTTGCAAACTTCACAATGTTCTTAATTTAAAACGTTAAAAGTTGCATAGTTTTGTGTCGTCAGTGTATAGTAACAATAGTTCTATTCTGTTATGTAGGGTTAACGATATTTTTTAAACCGTATGGAGAAAGTCATATGTTATCTGTACGCATATACATATAATAACAATCATTACGAAGATAATAATTCACTGATCTATGACGGTAAATACTTGAGAATTAACGAAGGTCGTATTTAAGACTTTCGAGGTCGCTTCGCATGTTTATCAACCTGTTGTAAATACCATACAGACATTTGTAATTACAGATTATGAAGGAGGTATTGCGTGATGTTAGTCATGCACACATTGTATAATACATATTTGAATTTATAACGTTCAACCGACCGTTTTGTAGATTTGAAAGAAGTTTATTTTCTGATGAGAAACACTTCTCAATATCTTGAAAATGTCTGCGTTTTAATAGTTCATCTGTTATGCAATTGTTTCCTTACTGTGACTGTTCTGAATAAGACGAATTTAATATCACATTCTGAATGCGTATCTATATGGAGAAGTAGAGGTAATAATTTTCAGAATGAAACTATGTGAAATGGAAGATATTAAAAATGTGTGTATGTTTTTTGTGATAACGTTCAAATTTATGAAATGACAAATACATAGCAATTAACTGGAGAGGAACATCGAGGAAGGAGAAATATGAATATTTTTGTCAAATTAGTCATTTTGTTTTAACTACAAATTTATTAAGTTAGTTGAAAAGTTATTTTGACTAATAACAGATCAATGTTTCCGGTAGTATTTTAAAAAATTTAGACCATTTTAATGACGTAATAATTAATCATTATTAAAGAGAAATTGTTAAATTTACTAGCATTGAGAAATCGAAGGTACTGACGTGGATTAGTAGAAAGTAATGCACACAATTGAAATGAATTCCTTCTCGCGATAATAAAACCTGTATTTTTATTATTGGAACCGTAAAGGAAGTGACTTATTTCTGTAAGCACTGACTGTGCTTTGTAGTGTCATTTATTTTGAGGCAGTATCATGAACCAAAAATTCTTTGAATACGTCACGGACTTACAATTACTATTTCTTTGAAGTCTTCCGAGATGCTCTGAAATGACGTGCATACTCAGAGATCTCGTATTTAGAAGTAAAAAGCGGAAGTTTCATCACATACACGCGGTGGTGTCTGTTCTTTTTCTTTTTGGCTGATGGATTGTTGCGTTTTTGAAGGCGTTTTTCATTTTCATAGGACGTCTATTTCTTCACACATTCCGTACATCTGAAATAGGTGGTAGAAAAAGCAATAACGTGAGTTCATTTAATCCCATGTTTTCTATAAGCATTATTATTTGTGTGCACAAACTGTTCTACTTCATTGTCATTTATTCAATGTCATTTATACGTTTCCAAGTATTTGGGCTCACTTATTTGAAATAGAAGATTGCCAACCCTGAGACAATATAATCAGTCAATAAATAATCTTCATCCCCTCTCCGATCCAGTTAAGAGTGCCACCTAACTTATTTGTAAACTGTTTGGTATATGAAAAAATGGTTAAAACGAAAGTCGTATGATTTCAAGAGTAGCGTACAATGTAATAATTAGTTTTTCTCAATAAACTTATCGATCGACTACGCAAATGCATTATGTAATTGTAAGGGAGAACATTTTAAGCATTGCTTGCATTAAACATCATTTATGAATAACATCTCGGTTTTGCACTCCATATTATATTCTAAATTAACCATTTAAAATAAAGGAACTCAAGGTATCTGAAAAAGCGGCACAGGATAAAACCAATTATTACATTGTATGCATATACATGTACTTGAAACTATACAACTTTCGTTTCAAGCATTTTTTCATATACTAAATAGTTTATCTGTAATTCAGGTGGCACACTCAGATAACTGACCTCGTACACCGAAACATTATAGTATTTCCCTTTCAAAACTAAAATTAGAGACAGGGTGATTTACTGATTGAACTCCTTTGTCTTTCTCAATTCTTCTTCCTTTTTATTTCTTAAAATCTTCATTCTTTCTTTGTTTCTTAAGTTTTCAGTTCTATAAGTAGATCTTTCCGTGCATTTCACTTTACTTTGTATCTTATTTTTGTTAATGTTTTTTTCATTACTTCTTGATTTAATTTTTGCCATTCCTTCTCTCTTGTCTTATCTATAATAATATAATCTTCATCTAGAATCGTATCCTACCTATTTATATGTACATATCAAATAGATACCTAACTTAAAACGTTAGGCTGAAGTGAAGCCCATTTGTCATCGTAGTTGCAATTCACACCGCAATATTAGGTACATTCTTAGTGATTTTTGTATCGCAGTAATGAGCTCCTCCTTTACTTTAATGCACGTAATACTGAGAACTTAATATTTTTATTAAAAAGGCAGGATACGTTTCTTTTTTTATATTTTTATTGTATCGAAGTAGGTATCTAAATAATAATAAGACTTTACCCTATGCAATTTAAAGGAATATAATAAATGTACAATCATGTGAACAAAAGTCGTTTGGTGATTGAAATAGAAGTTGTAAAGATGTTTTTCCAAAACCTTATGAGAATGATTGATTGACAATCTCGTTTGTCTCGCCAAGAGAATACAATCTCATTGAATTGTATAAATTTGTTCAGGGTCAAATATTTCTTTTTACATATTTTAATCTCATTGGGAAGAAATACCGCAGTAAAACGTACACCGGCAGTAATGGGTACATTTACCCTACCGTTTCGTAAAAAATAAGCAAAACTCTATTTTTTGAAGCTCCAATGTTGTTGTACCCTCTTAGTGCAATAAATTCTCGTTTGAATTTCAGGTTCGCAATCTGCACGCCGTCTTACATTGAGTCGGAAGTGAAGGTCCTCCGGAAGAGCCAGGTGGCACCTCGAACCACGTGATATACATATACACGTATCACAGCGATCGTAAGCGCGGCTGGAAATCCCGATTGATTTCTACGTTTACGTGGTTATCTCGCGACCATCGTCTTCTGTACGATTTTCGTCACGTGGACAAGAGCCTGGAGGAGGTTACGAACGATTCTCTTCGACGCATTCTATAGGAATCCTGACTGGTGAGAGATCTCCTCGCGGCTGCTGGAGCCAAGGAACGAGAAACGTCCTGGCGTGATAAACTATCATCGTCGAGCACGATGGCTTGCAAAGTCTCTAAGGTGAGTCGGATATTCTACTAATTGCTCGCCAATTTGCCGGCGATGCACTCGATGGCCTGCGAATCGTCTCATAATTACACCGGATAATCGCGTACACACAGACCTCGCGAGATCACGAGATTATGGAGATGTACAGTGGCTCTGGAAAGTGTTTGATCACTATATTTCTGATTCTCGATAAATCGTCGATATTTTAACTTTTATCATTTCAAATAAACCTGGACTCGTTTCAGAACTTGTTGCCACCACATTCACAATTCCATTGTTCATTTCTTTTGAACATTGTAACTGAGTGAGATACTCTTCGATCGTGTGAACGTCTAGGCAGACGTAACGTAAGACAAATCAAATTGACGTAACAATTCTTCCACAATCAACGTAAAACGATATAATTTGTATTAATATATATGTATATTATTATGATTAACACTAAACCTACCACGAGGGGTCAAATGACCCATTTTAGATTTTTTATTTGACAATTGAGGGGATGGATGGATAAAGGTGTAAAGTTTGTTTTCTGTAAAAGAGTTTTTAACAAAATATGTTGTCCTTTTTTGATGAATGAAGATAATTGTTATCTATTTTGTATTAGAGATTAACCATAACAATATATATATTTGTAATTGATTTGTGTTATTATTAGACTGCGGATTTTATGCATTTATGGTAAAAATAACGATGCACAATTTAAAGCGTTGGTCATATTAAAAAGATTTGAGAATATCAGTGTATTCGTTTCAGTTTAATAAGATAATTATTAATGGACAAATTTTTTATTTGGCACCTGTGTCTTGTAAACAACGCAAACATTTTTTATTTTGCATAAAGATCCGCAGTCTAGTTATTATCTTCATTCACCAACAAAGAACAACATACCTCGCTAAAAACTCTTTTACAGAAAACAAACAATTTGTTACTTGACACCTTTATTCATCCACCCCTTCAATTATTGAAATTGTAAAGGTGTCTTCATGGGAATTCATTGAATATATTTTTTGACTCCAGTATATATGTATTATGGTAAAAATCGCACAAAATATAAATTTTAATCTTCTTATTTTTATAATACTATACACATCAGTCACTTTTGATGGTTGTGTGTTAAACTGCGGATTTTTATGCAAAATATAAATTCTCCACTTTAATTGTAACACACAGGAATAAAATTGAAATTTATTTCTTTTCTTAACAAGAGTCGAACAGGTTGAAAAGAATATAACAATAATTTTAGATTCTTCCAGTGCTTCTACTTTGTTTGGGGTTTCTCCTACTCGTTTTTGTTATAAATGCATAAAATCCGCAGTCTAATTATGATACAAGAAGATGAAAGAATTATTTATTGAATTAAGAAGAAAATAACAAATTTTCAACAGGTGATATCAAACACATGAAGATGTTACTGCATGATACAACGGATGGAGACACGTTGTTTTCGAAAAATGATAACCATTGAAACGACTCTAAAAATATTGAATTTGTTTCATGACTGTATTTATCATGGGTTTGGAGATCGAAGCTTTTCCTTTTTGCAACAACCCCCTGAAACTTGATATTTCACAATTGGGAGTTGTCTTATTGAGTTTTGAATGAAAGGTATACTGCAGACTTTAAATTCTTTAAATTCTTTCAATTCTTTCATGCTTTTAGAGATGTTTTAATTTGCAGCATTTTTGAAACACATTCTCAAGTTTGAGACACAGACAAAGTCTTCAATTTGGTCACACAAAAATGTCTCAGAAAAAAGCAAAATAGATTATGAAAGTGGAGGGTTCAAGCATTAAAACGAGATTAGGTTTATTGTCGTACGATTCTTTTTTTACAGAATCGCAACTGTTTAAACATCGACAATGTGTAACAATCGGAAAGTTAGTATTGACATACTTTTCAGAGCCACTGCGTATGTGTATACCGGTAATCTGTCGAGACAAGCAAGACGGCTTAACAACCTGTTAGTTGCCGTAACGCGCAAGGTCGCGAGAAATCTTGCGACGAGAATCGTAACGATGCTGATAAACATTCGCACAATACATTTCATGCTTTGAACTTCGTAACACACAAGCAAGAAGCAGTTTCATTCGCGTTTCCGAGGATCAGACGGTCCGTTTCGAAACTTCTAAACTTGAACCGTTTAAGTTATTTAGTCTGAGCAAAATATACTTTGACCACAAACAATTGTGAGTGGGCATTGTTGTTTTTAAACTGGCAATAGAGACTACGACAATTTGTGGAGATTCGTGTTTTTATAGAAGACTTTGAAGGAGTCAAAATTGAGTAGAATTTTATTTTCTTCGCTTCGGGCTTCGAAGAATCGAACATAAAATTAAAGTTATCAGATTTTATTAACCTTATATTTTACGAATTACTGGAGATTTGTGTACGTCATGATCACACAAGGAACTACATAATAAAATATAGATTTTTGTGGGACATTGTGTATTATTGTATTTATGTGCCAAGGAATTTATACAGAGTGTATCATTTAAAACAGTCCACTTAAATATCTATAAAACTATTGGTCATAACAAAACATATTGTAAATAAAAGTTCAATGATTTCAAAGGTCACATACTTAAAAAAAGACGTATAATTTATACGAACGAATAAAAAAACTAATAATTTAGAAGATATTTTAATTTAACCCACTCGTATTGTTCTCCAATTATGTACATGAAAGTCTTTCTTTAATATCGTTAGTAACTGCTTTGTAAAGAATGACAAACACTCCACGTACAATCCCACGAACCTTAAAGTGCACATAATTTTTTCATTCTTTAAACACGTGTGACTTACGGTTAACAAATTGTAGCAATACTTGCATAACACACATCGAAGTTGCAATTTGATATCTGGTTGTACAAAGTGTCAGAAAGAAGAGATCTAGTCGTACATTTTAGAACAGGTTTAACCTATTTCTCTTGTATCGCTGTATTAAATTTTTAACAACCAATCTTTTCTTTTGTCTCGTTGTAAAAATGTTTCGTTGAATGAGTTTTCCGAGTTAAATGAGAACATATTGTTCTTGGAACGCAAACTCACTCTGTGCATGAAATTTTCCCGCTAATGGGATTCCCATGACGCTGTTTCCCAGAACTCAACGTCCGCGTTATACGAGGATTACTATACTTTGAATCTTTCTAACGTTTACTTTTTACTTTCCTTCTGATCTTTTCTATTAAATTTTGCATAAAATCTATTAACATACATTATTATTATTAAACAAACACGTTTATTACCATTGTTTAATGAGAGTAACAATGAATCGTATCACATCTGCACACGAAAAGTAAAATTATTATTATATTCGTTTTATCTGAATGAAAATATTTATAATTTAGATTACGACTGTCGAGTTTTACGCGATAATGATATGAATATGATACCAGTTATTTCATTTACCCATAATTCCATTAGAATCGTATGAAAACTCTCTGTTGAATTCTGACGATAATGAAATATGGATTTTGTGTACATTAAATTTCGTTAATGAAATTAATGAACAACATTTTATTCCATAACATTGTTTATTTTGTTCTCGGCAAGATATGGTGGTTATTAATTTATACAGTGGGGGCTTTTATAGTGCACCATGCACGTTTTTCTGTATCCAATATTTGTCATGAATCGATATAAAATTTAATTAATCACTCTCAAAGCTTGAAAATAAAAACTTCAAATTATGTTAGAATACTATACAGTTTACGTATGTATTTGATTTACCAGCTATCAATATAAAATGATAGGAAACATACAATGGAAGATTTTAAAGTGTATCATGAACGTTCTTCGGTATCCAATATTTATAACGAACTGATATGAAAATTTAATTATTTACTCCAGACAGTAAATGCAGATTCAAATGGAATACCGTGCAGCGTTTATCCCATATAGGTGGGTTAATAATTATCAATATAAAATGATAGAAAACAGGAGACTGTTAACCTCGCAAATGCCAATAAGAATTGCTTCTTGCTATTGATTCACTTTCTTCAATCATACGCTTCCCGAAGGTAGAAGAATTATGCAGAATGATTCTCGGTCTTCGATATGCGTCGGTCGATCAGAAATTGATTCAATCTGAATCTATTATATCGGTTTGCATGTTACGTGCTACACAATATTCAATTACAAATTTCCGTGTTACCAGCGGAAAGCACCGTTCCAAAATGAATTTACTACAAACTCGCGAACGGTAAATCTAAAATCTCCAAAAATTAGAATTTAGACATTGAAAATGACTAGTTTATTAAAAAAATCGAACCACAGTAAAGTCTTGATCTAAGCCCGACGGGGCTGCACGATCTTAGTCAGTTCGTATACACCGGTATATCCATGTGAACCACTACTAATTCAATTACGAAACTTCTTTATTCTTAATTATTTTTTTATGCGACTTTCGCCAAATTATTCGTAGCATATAAAAAGAAACTTCTCTTGCCTTTTTAATATAAAAAAATAAGCTCTCAGCACTCTCAGCATTACAAAAATAAAACAAAGTACAGCGAAGTGCACGAAAAGATCTATCTATGGAACTGAAAACTTGAGAAACAAAGAAAGGATGGAGATTTTAATAAATAAAAAGCAAGAAGAATTGAGAAAGACAAAGGAGTTTACGTTGTAAATGCAATTCTGAAATGTTGTAAACTTCACGACTTTCTCAATTTAAAACAGCTTCAAACTAAAGGTAATAAACATTACTCAAATGTTTGTTAAAAGTATTTTTAGTTATTCGATGACCCGGCTTAGATCAACACTTTACTGTAACAGACACTAATGACTCGAGGAAATGATTGTAATCTTTCTATGCCACACAACTTTCTTGAAGAGAAAGCCGTGCGAGGAATCGGTTGAAAGATGTTCGCCGTTCCAAAAGAAGATATCGAAAGACAACAAAGCAATTGAAACAAACGCGAAAGTTCGTACAAAAATTACAATGCTCGAGACTCGAAACGAGTTGCCAGCTTTCGATCGGAAGGTTTCTTTCTCTCTCTCTCTCTCTCTTTCTAAAGAGAGAAAGAAGAGCTGGTACTTCGAACGCGGAGTTTCGCAGTCAAAGTGAACTCGTACTCACTTAAAATTAATGACAGCGAACAGTATTAATAAAGCTCGTTACCGTGGTACTTTAATCGCCGTTCGTATGACGAGTCGACGCATACTGGTATCTGGCTTAATTACTGCAGCACAATCTTGCAGCAACTGACTGCTCGTTTCCAATTTGGCGTGCAGAACCGATGTGGAATCATCGCGCACGTTCCTTTCGTTTCGATCGTCAAGGGGTTAGGTTTCGGACTTACCGTAAAATCTCGAGTATAGCACACACGATTAGGGTTCGCAGTAATGACTCGATATGTGTGGACGAGATGTGCACGATGTTTGCGACTTTAGACTCATTACCGACAGGCATATACCCCCTTGTGATTAAAAACATTAGTAAGATAGTACTAATCTAATGACTAGATTGCGAATCTTTATGCATTTATGGCTTCAAAAAATTGTTAAAAATGCTAGAAAGTAAAAAATTCCACAGAATTTTTATTTATTTCAGATCTATTAGGTTGTTGCATATGAAATGTGTCCGATTTTAGAATGCTACGCTTATAAAACGTGTCGATCAAGAAATGCTATTGCCGTCTATAAGTTTATTATTATACAGGGTGTCCCAAAATTCGTGAAAATCCCGAAAGGGGGTGGTTCCTGAGACCATTTCAAGCGACATTTTCCTTTGCAAAAATGTTATCCGCGGCTTTGTTTAGGACTTATTAACGGAAAACACGGACCAATCAGAGCGCGATCTAGACGCGAGTTGCCACAGTCGGCCAATAGACAGTTGGCGCGCCGGGCCGATTGTGGCAACTCGCGTCTAGATCGCGCTCTGATTGGTCCGTGTTTTCCGTTAATAAGTCCTAAACAAAGCCGCGGATAACATTTTTGCAAAGGAAAATGTCGCTTGAAGTGGTCTCAGGAACCACCCCCTTTCGGGATTTTCACGAATTTTGGGACACCCTGTATAATATTTTGAGGTACAAAGCTGATCACATACACTAAACGTACCACGACCGGTCAAATGTTCTAGATTTTTTTATTTCACAATTAATGAAGTTATAAAAATGCCTTCAGAAGAAATGATTTAACCCTAATACGTTCCTCAATGGCGCTCGCCATTAGTACGGCCGTTCGCCGCGCCGCATCCCGTCACTGGCGGCAAGTCATGTCGGGCGAAGATATTTTGCTTTTTTGTTCGAAAAAACGTCGACGTTGCAAACTTTAAAGGATGGTTTCTCAAGATAAAAGTCTGCTCTATCGCGTGATACAGTTAGATTTTACGCCGGATCCTTATTTTTTAAGATAAACTGAAAAATATTCTCAACAATTGAGGCAAAAGTGGTGTCTCTCCATCTTCAACAATTGTTTAAACATGTTTAAACATTTATAATGTATTAATATTGGATATCACTGTATTCGGGAAAGTCTACAGAATCTTTTGCTGCAAAGAACAATCCAATATCTTTTATAATAACATCACAATATTTATTTAAAGTTGAAAAATATGTTTTCTATTTTCAAAATTAAGTTTCTCAAAAACTGTGCGTCTAGGGGAAAAATTAAGAGCAGATTCGGAATCAGCGCAAAAAACTATAAGAATCATCCAACAGTAATTATTGAACTTTTAATGTAATGTGTTGGAAATTTTAAGAAAGTGGAGTCAAATAGAATCTCTTAGTGTCAGTGGCAATGGCCTTTGTAGAGATACTACAATAAATTAATAAAAATCGTAATAAAAATTCTATTGAATTTCGTGTTCTAATATTTTTTGAAAATTTTCATACGCCATAAATGCATAAAGATCAGCAGTCTAGTAATCAGTATTGGCAAGTTTCTCTTAATATGGGGTTAGGGAAAAAGTTTCTTCGTATCCTCCCGATAGATGATCATACTTGATCATCAACATAGATGTACTTGAGTGAGTATCAGAGTAATTACAAACAAGAAATTGTGGTATTCGAACGGATATAAAACGGGTTTTCATATGTATTTGGTTCTTCCTTTATTTATTTAATATCTCAGTTTTTAATTAAAAACAAATATGTATTTAGTAAAAAGAATCGTTTAAAATAAGTAGCAGTCAAGGAACTGTGCTTCATTATACAGGGTGTCTCAGCTGAAGGAGGCCATCTAAATATCTCCTTTATTTTTAATGGCACAAAAAATATATTTGTGGCATAATTTAAATGGTATCGAAGGAGGAATGTCATAGAAGAACAATTTTTTTTGTTCGGTTATTTTTTAATAGTTTTTTCAAGGAAAACTTTTTTTTCATTCCATCTTGTTAATGACTTAAGCATATTCAAATGTATTTTTTCAGCCGCTATAAGATGGAATGAAAAAAAATAAGTTTTCCCGATAAAAAACTAACGATGACTTTGAAAAAACTATGAAAAAACCGGACAAAAGAAATTGTTCATAAATATTTGTTGTGCCATTAAAAATAAAGGAGATATTTACGTGGCCTCCTTCAGCTGAGACACCCTGTATGTACGGAGTTGTTGGCAATAAAATTGAAAATAATTCGGAGTGCAAAGGATTTATATGTATACGAAGAAACTTTGCCCCCAACCCAATATTTACGGGTCTCGCATTGTTGTAGGTCTTTTTCTTAATTTTGTTTTGTATAATTTGAAGAACGATATGTTGACTGTATCAGAAGTTAAGGTGCAGACTGTTTCGAAGATTTTACGGTACGTGTCCGCTACCATGAACGAAATCATTCCGTTACAAGCAGAGTCACTGGCAGAGCGATGGGCTCCGTTGTTTACGCTGCCATCGCGGGACTGGTACCCTTACAGTAACAGGAACTGTCAGTGGGCATGAAACTTGCATCGAGGGTAGCGCGCGTCGCGTTGTTGCACGGTGCATCGCGGTGCATCAGGGTACGAACCGTGCGCCGCGCCGCTCCGCTCCGCTCCGCTCCGGCTAACTTCGCGTGAATTAATCAACGTAGCTCCGTTCCGGCTGCTGGCAGACTTTCAGCGAATTGACACGAGAATCGTTCTGATTAATTCGCAATGAACTGTTCGTGGATTCTTGTCTAGTCTGTCTGCACGTCAAGTCGAATTGCCGGGGGACAAGATAAACGTTCGTCCACGGATACTTCGTGGAACAGATATAGTGACTTTGTGAAAAGCTCTCGCCTGTTGACGGCTAGTTCCTTTTAGAATGGAGGTTAATAATGATTCGAGTAATGCCGCGAAGTAGTACTGTGGATTTCTATGCAAATTCCCACTTTTCAATCCTGTTCGTGATCTTCTTTGCAACCACAGTGAGGAGCAAAAGTGAACACATAAACGATATTTTTACAAAAACGTATTTTTATTTACTGTTTGCATATAGAATAAAAACAAAATACACAGTATTAAGTACAATATTTCAGCTTTCCAAAAAAATTTAAACGATGATGATATTATTATTATTTTGATAAATACAAATAGCTTTCGTGTAATCGATTTTGCACCACAATTCATTTTCAAATAAACATTTCATATTTTTATGCAATACTTTGTCCAGAAGCCTTTGGCCTTGGTAGTGGCTTGAATGCGTTTAGGCATACTTGAAATTATATTTTCGCAATATTCTGAAGGAATAATAGAATACCCCTATTGCTGCACTCCTTGCCACAAATCATTTATTGTCGTTGGTGGATCATTGCAGTTATTCGGTAATTTCATTTTTAAATATGTCCAGACATTCTCGATAGGATTTAAAATAAGGATTAAAACAAAACTCAAACAAGGTTTAATATTTTCCTTCGAAAGAGCAGGTTTCTTCTTCTTCTCCATTGATATAAAATTAGTTTCGTTTAATGCTCTTCGAGCCGTCCACTTGCTTACTTTCTTTCCAACATCGTTTTCCAACAACTTTGCAGCCATTGACGCCGTCGTCGTGACTTCTGAAGTTATATATTTTGTTAATCGTCGCTTGTTCTGATAAGACAACATTTGTGGACGTCCTTCGAAAGTTGTAGGAACAACATTACAATATCGTTTCCGTATTTTATGTACTACAGCTTGGTCAACTGCAAATTCCCGGCAACTTTTCTCGTTGATAAGCCAGATTTTAATTAAGAGATAATACTATCTTCCACAGTCTTTGATAATGACTTCATGACAGTGTGTTAATGCGTGTTACTGCACGAACAACAACAGTACAACTACTAGAGTACTCCTGGACTCGAATAACACCGGTCATTGTTTACAAAAAATATGTTTACGTTTCTCAGCCACAAACGTTCTAATATTGTGCAAAGCCGTCTACACGGAAAATGTTTGTATTTATCAAAACAATAATAATAGCACGATCAGTAAAATTTTCTTGAAAAGCTAACACTTTGTACTTAATGCTATGTATTTTATTTTTATTCTATTTTATATGCAAACATTAAATAAAAATACGTTTTTGTGAAAATATCGTATGTGTGTGTTCACTTTTGCTCCTCACTGTATGGTGATTGGACACGTACAGTGTCTCTAATAATTGTTCAGAAAAAGAAGAAACTTTACATTCAGTGTATATCTGATATTTATTACATTTGGTACACTATTTACTTCAATGCTTGAATATTGACAATGAAATCGCATTTAAAACCATAAATATATACTTTATAATAGTTTTATATTGTCCCATTATATTGTCCGAGCTCTTAACTCCATATTATATTGCAGAGGTTTAGAAATTAATAGATAAAACAAAAATTAGAGGGTCGTTCTCATTGCAAGAATGAAACGAAAAGACTGTCGGTTTTCGTTAATCTATACGTTTCCTCGTATTTTATAAATATGCATGTAGCACAAATGCATAAAGATTCGCAGTCTAATGACGAACGTGAAACACGATAGACGCGGAAAGCAAGTGCACGTAAAAGAATCGGTTGGTCAAGATGACTGCGGTGAAATTGAATAATTTATTAGGTGTTGCACAAAGTAACCGGAGTTAAACATGGAGGATCTGAAGAAGAGCGAAATAAAATCAAAGCGAGGACACGTTGACAAAAGACACAAAAACAGATGCCGGAAATTAATTAGTAAACGGGGTAAACTGCGAAATAATTTTGTTACAAAACCGCCGCGACAGAAAGTGATGCCGTGACGCCGCGAAGAATAGTGAAATGAACACAAAGTAATGCAACAATGATTATAAATATGAAAGGTGAATTCATGAAACCGACTCATGAAATTAATTAGTAATTTAGTAGAGTGGAATAGAGTAAAATAATTATATACGGTGTGAAAAGGTTGCTTTTAAACGCAGTTTTTGTCATCTCGATGTTACGTTTTTATAAAAATATGCAAAATCGACAGTCAAATTATCATATACACGTTATAATACAATTTGTGATATTGGTTTGCGGTTCAGAGGAGGATTTAGTGGAAAATAGTAGAACAAGATATTCACTGATTGTTAGCTAGTTAGTGTCGCATATTGAGTTGAAATTTTCAATTTCTCTGTTACCATGTCCAATTATAAACCAATTGCGAACTGTCCAGGAAAATTGTACTGTATCATTAAAATGAAATCGACGGCAATTAAAAGTGCCGTGCAGAAATGAATTCGACATATCTGTTTTGGAAACAATTACCAGGGACAAATTTTTCCTCGTCGAAAATGCGACAGTGTGTCTTGCAGCTCTAGTGATGGGCATACAATACTCTGCCCTGCAAGTTTTCGAACAAATCAATCACCACGGAGTTTCGAATCAATTCGATATTTATTCGAAATCAGAAATTCTTGACACTCTTGAAAGACTTAAAGTCTTGAAAATTATTCGTAAAAGTCTTGATAATCTTAACAAACGTTATACTTTTTATAATGTTTATACCTTCATACCGCCATTTATTCCAATGCTGACATGATGTAATCATTGTTTCGTGATAGATGTAACATGTCAAGAGTTTCGATTCTTACGAACCTTCCAAAGTTTAGACTTTCAAGATTTTCAAGACAATGAAGACTCTCAAGACGTGCAAGAGTCTCAACAGTTCTAAGCTTCGAATTATGTTGCAAGTGATTCGAATATTTTGTCGTGAACATTGAATCGAAGCGATTCGAAGTGATTAAGATCCCATCACTACTTGCAGCTACTAAAGTTTTGCTTCTAATGCAATAAATAAGAGAGAAATGTATCGGTCGCTTTAAGAAGACGAGAATCGATGCGTCCACCATGTTTAACCTTTTCGATTGCGCATGCGTAAATAAAAATAAATCGAAATTTTAAAATAACCTTTCCTGGTGCACGGTCTCACTTCTGAGATAATCGTTTATGAAAAATTTCTGAGCAAATCTGTCGTTACTGTATAATTAGATGCTTAAATAATAACAAGACAATGGCATCTGCTATTCATTCACTTCCACGTATCGGGTTGTTTTAAATACTGTCGTATCACTGACAATCTTTATAAACAGTGTCATTAATCAACAACAGAAACGTTGACCAGATCATGATTGATGATCTGCTAAATTCTCTCGTTCCAAAAGACAATTAATAAACACAGTCATTCGTTATCGTATAATACAAAAGATACAATTCTAAACATAAATGTTGTACGTTGTATCTAGGGATAAAAGAAGAACTACACAATTGCAACACTAATAAGTACAACAATAGAAATTCAGTACAAAAGAAACGCAATCTGACAAAACACAGATTTTTACCGATCAAAAATATATACATATTAGCAATCTGCTACTAACTAATCTATTGTTTAATGAACCATTTAAATAGGTCTCGAGAAAAAGTCACTATATTTGTTTCGCCGACTACACAGGCTACCACGAAATTAAACAATTTTATTTTGAAGATGTGTTCTGTACGTGAAAAGTTAACAAAATTATCATATTATTCGAAAAAGTCGAGTTGAGATAATATGTATGTTATTAATTTGAAATGACAGAAAACAAATAGCTTCTGGTGATCTTATTCATCAACTGACATTTCTACGATGTATTCCGTTTCTCTTAGCACACATCGACAAAGTTCGATTGTTTAACTTCAAGGAACCCGTTATATGTGAATACACTAGTGCTTATACAATATACATACAACTTATATTGGTATTTTTTATTATCATTACATAATTTCAAATCACGTTAATCAGCGTCACCGTTTACGCACTCGTTTTCACAGTTGGAATGCCGCTCCACGTCGAAAGAGTATTTTTGACCTTGAAATATCGATTGCATAATGACGTGGTACAACGTGGACGAGGGTGTTCATTTGCACACGAACGCAGACGCGGTATGTCTGAAAAGTTCCCGAACTAACTTTGTTCCGAGGAATTTGTTAGTAATGTTTATCCGTCTGTTTTGACTGTGGCGGTCGACGAATTAGCCATTAGCGAAATAGTTGATGCTATTATCGTCCGGATATAAACCAGTGTTCCACGGGATGCGATTCTCGTGGAGAACGCGGGAGGTAAAGCCGCCAACAACAATTAAACTCGATCGAGAACAATAATATTCGAATCGTTTTGCCACCGTTTCAAAAACAAAAGGGAAACGAGGAGCGCGCTTTCAGTATGTATTTGAAAACTTTGTTGAAACGGGCCCCTGGAAATGCGTCCTGTTGAATTATTCATTGTTTCTCGCATTTTCCGCGGACCAATGTATTTTCTGCAAATCTTTCTCGGTTTGTGTCGCGTGTAGACACCTGTTTCAGATGGGAGGCACGTTTGACACGCTATTCTGCCACAATCGCGCGGAAATCAAACCAAACATAATAGACGAATCGAAAGCACTGCTCTAATAGAAATTCCTTAATAACAAACCGTTGTGAATAGTTTCAAATCGTATGTATCGATTGAAAAACTTGATTCTTCAGTTTATTTAACCCTTCGCACTCGGAGTTATTCTAACTCGATGATGAAACATTTCTTCCGACCTAGAATAATTCCATTAAGGGGTTACGCCACCCTGAGGCGGCCGAAATGACATCAAAGTTTACGAATTATTTTCTACGAAACTAGGAATGCTACAATTATTTTATTATTACATATGGTGAGATTGAAGAATATATTGTGTAGATTTTACAAAAAACTATTACAAATGGCCTAGTTATCCGTGGTCTTGCAATACTCCTCCGTCAGGACGCGCGCAGACGGTGTAACGGATTGTGATGCCCAGGATTATCCGAAACTAAAAAACTCATGATTTTATTGTTCATTGATAAAATATCTATCATGTAGCATAGGGATTTAAAGAAAAACACATTTTTGTACAAATGCGAGGAAAGTGGAAATGAACATTAAATTTTTACCAAAACAGTAAAACTTTAAACGATTGTTATAAATAATTGGGACTACATGATAGATAATGTTATTAGAATTATGTGTATCAGAAGCATAAATCGGACGTATACTTTCCGAGATATGTGTTATACCTGTTGTAGAAATGTAGTTTCGAGAAAAACGCAAAAGAAGGAAAAGTGCGACTTGGAAACGCGACCTACCTGCTCGGAAACCTGCTATTTTTGCTTAAATTATTCCCTGAACTCTAAATTTAAGGAAAATTGAGAGAATTCGATTTTTTTAAATCTCAGGGTGTGGCCTAAGCCCTTAATAATTTTAATAATTAATAATTTCTTTTCCATTTTCATAGATGTGAAATTGATACAACACCTCATGCTTTAGTAATTGATTAGCTACCAAGATATTTAATATAATCTAAACAATATTCTAAACAATATTTTGAATAATTGTATCGCAATTTTGAGTGGTGACTCTGACTCACCATTCGAGTGCTAAGGGTTAAAAAGTAATTGGATCATTGCGATCAATATACAGGCTGATCGGTAACTGGTGGTGCAACCGAAAAAGGGGTGATTCTACATAACAAAAGGAATAAGCCAAAAATGTAGAATAAAATTTTATAGTTGTGAGGCTTTCTTTTCGAGAAAAACTCAACTAAACTAGACTATAGCAAGTATAAACTATAGAAACTCAACTATAGAGGATTTACTGTATTTGTAATCAATAATTTAAAAAATCGATATTTTTTAATCATTTTGTTCTTCGATGTTTTTCTTCATATGCTGTGTTGATTACCTTAAATTTCAATAATAATCGACCTTTAAACTCTTATAACTATTACTTTCTGTTCCTAGTGTAAAGATCTGTCGAGTTCGCGAAGCCTGGTATTCGCAGGAAGTAGAACGTGTCGTTCACGATCAGACGCATCAGCCGATTCTGTCTACGGAGTGTCCCAGTATTCGGTACAACCGTTCTAAATGAGAAAATAAGTCGAAGATACGGAATAACATCCGTCAAGTTTGCGAGCTTAACATTTGTAAGAAGTAGAATCAGTAGATCATAAACAGACAGAAAAAAATAGAACAAAAGGAAATTGTAGTCTACGTTTTCGACTTACTTTTGATGTAGAAACACTACTTTTTCAGTTGTACCACCAGTTACCGATCACCCTTTATAATCTATCTGTTGTTATTGCAATTGTCTATCCGCAATTGAGACACACTGATTTTGATGCTCTTTTAGTTAGATATCAACTTGACACCGAAAACCATGTTTACCTCGGATTACGATAACCTTGCAGAAATGAATATTACTTACAAATCGATGGGAACAAATTCTGTAGGAGTGTGCAGGTACCCGGAATTTCGGGCTCGGGCATAGTCGGGTAATTTGCGCAGGGTTGAGTCGGAACCCAGAAAGTTTATAAAGTTCGGGCACCCGTGATTTCAGAAACCCGAAGTTGTAGTCGGGTCAGGTCGGGATCCCGAAACTTTTCAATGTTCGGGTACCCAAAGCTGAAATTGGAATGCTGACCCGATCCGACCCGCAGTTCGGGTACTCGTACAGCTCTACGAATATTCCCGAGCGCACGCTTGTTCAGAAAATTCTATTTTGGCAATGAAAAGCTAGCCCCGTCGAGCGTTCCCAGCGTGTACACCACATATGGGTTAAAAGTTAATAGAATAGACAAGTTGGCCATACTCCAATTAGACCGCAAACAGAGAAATGTAACGAGAGACTCGAAACAGCGATCGGTAACCGGTCTAGCCGCTTCGACTTCGAATCAGCTCGATTCTTTACGGAACTTTTCAAGCATCCCGCTCTCAGCGCATCTCACCATCAATGCTATCGTGTTAGTTAGAGAAAAGTGTGTCTGGCTGTACAGAATAAGAGAAAAAATCCAAACTGATTACACGTTACTCTTAGTATTCCTCGGAAAAGCAGCATCGGATGGTCTTTAGTTCATCCCAGCCGAGGAAGACGTTGAAGGGGACGATGTCGATCGTATAAAATTCTCTGTGTTGTGTCCTGGCGTAGCTCAAACGATGGCCGATTCACGCGGCTTCAAGCCAATAAACCAGTTGTGGCACAGCACGGCAGTGTCGACGGACCCGGATTCGGAGTGCCTCTACGAAGAGATCGCGGGCCTCTCGGGGTCCCAGGATACGGAGCCAGGTCCGGCTGGTGCCGCCGTCGGCGAGGAAGGGGAGGAGGAGGAGGAAGAGGAAGAGGAGGAAGAAGAGGAGGAGGAGGAAGAGAGGCAGAGAGGGAGGCTCGATTTCGGCGCACAGGTCGGCGGTAGCAGCAGCTGGTGGAGGCAAAGCAAACGAGCCGAGAGAAACGCCAGTGTCGGCGGCACCGTCAACGGGCGTGCGAACACCAACAAAAGTCACAAAAGTGTCGGGACTAGCTCGCGATCGCGCAGCAGATCGGCCGATCGGCCATCGAGCGGACGTCAGGACATCATCAGGGTGGAGGAGGAGCAGTATGCCGGGAGACGCACCTACGTGGAGCCCAGTACAGGCGCCGTATTACCGCCTGGCACCGGCCTCAAGCTGACCAGCGGGCGTTCCAGCAACACCGTGGCCCGTTACTTGCACTCGGCCTCCACGAACACCGGTCACTATCACCACCATCACCACGGGCTGCGAGGACCCTATCCGACCGGCAGGCCGATCGGCAGGCACCACCAGCATCATCATCCAAGCCACGGCGCGTTCAGTAATGAGACGCAGGAAGAGGTACAGGAGGACGATGAAGCCACTCTACGGGAGTTGCTTGTAAGGTACGTTCACACGTACCCCTCCCTCGCCGCGCGAAAACACCCTACTACCTAGTTTCTCTTCTTTCTTACCGTTCGAAAGATACGGACAACGTTTCGTTTTATTTCGGCCGTGGAACACCTAAGCGGGCACCGACCACCCGTTGACACGCGGTTACTCGATCACGACTTGATCACCTACGGTTACTCATGTCATTATTCGGTCATGATACTTTGTGTACAATATGATACATGATACACAATTCCCCCTCCCCTGCGTAGAGCGATCACAAATCTCTAAACCTACCGAGCCTTAAAAGTAACTGGTACATCTTCCCTTATAAAAATGACAAGACTGATTTTATTTAGACTCTGTGCGGCTCCTATTATAATACGTGCTTTACTAAAGATATTTATACAATCAATTCTTATGAAATCATTTTTATTATTTCAATAATTGTAAATAATAAATCTGGAACCGGTCGTTTTGACCGCTGGTGGTAGGTTTAGTGTTAAAAAGACTGTATACAAGATGTCTCAGGAATCATTGTGGCACAAGCGGCCATGAGGTGATTCTCTGTACAAAAATGAAAACAACATTTTTTAGTTTGACACGTCGTTTTCGAGAAAAACGAGTTGACGGTCCGTCGGATGCGCGTGTCCTGGTGTCTGCACGAAGTAGAACCGGTGAGTCGTAGTCAGACGTGTCAGCCAATCCCTATCTAATAGCACGCGTTCCCGTTGAATTTTCAAACTCGATATTCTCGAAAATGAGACCACAAAGAAGAAAATGTTATTCTTTTATGTAAACTTGTTTTTGCACCTAAAGTCGCCACCTGGCCGTTTACACCATGATTTCGGAAACATGCCGTATGTTGAAAAGAAAATTGATAAATCAAGTCTGATAAATAAGGTCCACCATCTGAGGTTTAAGTTCTGTCCACTGAAAAGTGCAAATAATAGAAGAATGCAAATTACTTTCATATTTTATCAAGACAACCATCCAAAGCATAAGGTCACAATACTACGGCAATATTTGTATAATTGTTATACAATTATAGTAAAGTTTCACACACGAAGAATCGAAAAAACACTAATAAATTCAAATGATTAAATCGCAAGCACAATATTTAAAACAAATGTTAATATGCCCGAACGATTACACAAACGGATGCATGATAAATAGATCTTTATGCAAAATAAAAAATTCTCTACTTGTATTGCAAAGAACTGCAGTGAAATAGAAATTTATTTTTTTTCTTAATACATCTAATTGATTGGAACTATAATACAACAATATTTTTAAATTCTTCAAATGATGTTTTACTGTTTTAAATTGCAGCTACTCATTTTTGTCATAAATGCATAAAATTCGCTGTCTAATGATAAAATATTAAAATCGCAGTTCTTCGTAATTTTTGATGTAGCAAATATTTACTTTTCACACATTTGACAAGTTTTTCGTTAAAATATATTGTACATTTAAATGTTACTGTTAGCAGAGTTGGGCAAAAATTTTATTGAGATAAAAACTTCGAATAAAGTGGGTTTCAGACCCACTTGGAAGAAACCCACTTTTTCGACATTTTTATTTAAATAAAATTTTTGTCCAGCTCCGACTGTTAGAAAGAAATTTTTTGTGTATTTACACCCTAAAATAAATGGATTATCTTCTTGTGAAATGAACGATATTACATCGAAATCAATCCGTCTTACACACAGCAACAATTATAGAAATATCAGTGTCCAAATATTGATATGAGCAACTGTAGATTATCTATACGTCGCGCGAGTCCGGACCTCGAGCGACACCACTACAGAGGGGAGAGTTTTACTTACCAAAAATTTGAAAGATTTCAAAGAAACACATGATACGCGCGGATTCAGTTTTGCCGAGGACGTTGTTGTATCGCACGATGGGCGTCGCCACCGACGTCTTTGAGAATTATCTGGATCGTTGGATGTACTGGATCCACACAACACCGATCGTTATTGCGTCGGTTTATTCATGTTTTATTACTGTCCCGTTCAACAATCAACGGGTTTATTTTTTATTCTAACGTGGAGTCTCGCTGACCGGCCGCTAGAGATCATGCTTTCACTGTTAATTAAAAATGAATTAACGTATCCTGTAATTCGTGAAGTTTTTAAAACATTTAATATTCATTTATGAATCGAGAGTATGAACTTACAAATTTTCAAGTTGTTTTGATTTTATTTAAATTCATATTAAATTTTTCTATCTACTCCGACACTAATTTTATAACAGAAGAAATTCTGAACTAATCGCTTAAAATTTTGAGGAAAAATATTATTAATCATTTAACTGGATTCGGTATTTTATGGAGAACCAGGAAAAAATTATTTTCTCCTTTTCAAAAAATTTTTTTATACATTTTTATCGTAATATATGCTTGGATAAAGAAATCGATTCAATCATTTTCTACGAAATGGGCTTCACAAGTTTAACCATTCTAAAATAAGAATGTACGGGTGACCAAATACACGCGAAATAAGCATCCGTACTAGACCTAATAATAATCAAGAAGCCGAAGAAGAAATTAGCATCAACGACATTTAAATGAAAAACACGAAATGTGATCGATAGCGATACAGCGAGACACTGGCATACACCGTAACGCGGTGGACTTTATTTTTACCGTGGCGATTCGTAACGAACGGTATCGAATAAAATTGGAAAGGTCATCGAACGTGAACTATGATCTCGGCTGATTGAAACGTTTACATTTTGATTTAATAGTTTAGTGCCTATTCTTAGGATCCTGTATTAATATTCCGTAGTGATCTCTCTCTTAGGCTCTTCTACATAGCAACTCTGTACTCTGCTCTGTTTCTAAAGCGATTTTGAACGTAGAAAGTTACATTTAGCATTCCTCCTTCGTCTATTGTGAGACGCGCCGACCGTAGCTTTTCACTCGAGTTTGAAGTTCTTTGGAATTATCGTAAACCTTTTGAAGTCTCATCGAAGTAACTTAGCTTAGTGCCACCCGGCAGTACAGTAGAACAGCGTGTATAAGCTCTTAAGGCTTGCATACCAATTAAGAGAACACTTCTCGCTCTCTATTATTCGCCCTGAAGTACCCCGAATCGATAGCACTTGCTTTATCGACCGACAAAACTCTCTCGTAGACAAGAATTAACTATCCGAACGAACCTTTCTTTTACCACAAACCATTTGCTCATTCGAATGACAGCGGCCTTTGACAGTCAGTGCTTGTCTCGGAACCGCATCCAGGTAATTCCCGGCCTAAGTGGCGGTGCCTCGTTTCATTCGGTTCGCAAATATCAACGTACAAAAAGCAAAGAACAAGAATACAAAAAAACAAACAGACCAATACTGTGCGCATAAGACCGCACGAACGAAGAGAAAACTTCTACGGCTCCCCCGAGTTTACCCGAATAACGTTTCACTTCGGAGCGTGACGGTTCAGACTCGTTCACTGTCCCGGCAATTGTGTACGCGGTGCGCCTAAAGAAGTTTTCACTTCGGAAAGAAAAGAAAGATAAAGGACCGAAAGCGAAAAACAAAAACGAAAAAAAACAACAAGACAGACGTGTTTCTTTTCCCCGCTTATTATTTTCTATTATAGACTATTTTTATATGTATCAGAGAATGCAACTGCAAGGCTTTGTGCCGTGACATTTATCATTTATACATTATATAAATCACACTCGCTCTAGTCCTATTCTTTGTACATATACTGACACACCCCTCGGTCATAACAGTTACTATCGAGACACCCGGCGAGAATATGTTGTTTCCGATATGTCGCCATTTTACATACCTAACATTAACAGATTTTGTCCATGAATCTCTCTATTTTTGGCTGCGGCGCTCGCAGGCTTACCACTGATTGCTCATTCCATTCGATGTCATGTCACGTTCTTTCGAAGTCGGGTACACAAATAAGCGTGCAACGCCCGCGCCGTTGAACGATAACGGAGAATATCGAGGACGGGACAAAAGGAAACCGCGAAACGATCCTTGTTCTCTCCTCAGTTTGTGAATCACGCACCGGTGTTGAAATGCAATTCACGATCTCGTTGTCCTTACACGTGTGGTTGTGCGAGAGAGAGAAGCACCGTAATAATGAAATCAACCGGCGACCGCACAAAGATCATCGAGTATTATCGGAGATCGAGCTCGCGCGATAACGTACAGTAGCGTTTCGCCAAAATAGCAGAACAGTTCCTTGGCATTGGTTACCGATCGATATACACTCGTTGTTCAATGTGCTCGTCGTTGTCACTTATTTGTGTGCGTGTCTGTTATTATTATACTCACTTCATGAGATCATGCTGATTTTTGTCAATTATTTTGCCAAACCGTTCGTTTGTCGCATATATTAAAAATAAATATATATATATATATGTATATATAAAAAATCAATCAAAGAGAAATATGAAAAAAATACCAGAAACGACTAAAAACTAGTAAACGAAAAAGTGATGGTCCCATTCAAATTGCAAGCTCGCTTGTGGACGCGGGCGACTAGGCAGGGGTGAGTAAGCTGGCGGCGCGTCGCATAAGCGATGCGTGAGAACCTAAGCGAGAACAGAAATTTATTAAAAACGAAAAAAGATAAAACGATAAGATGATGAAATTATTTAAAAAAAAAAAAAAAAAAATTCGTCTCTCTGCACGTGACGAGCCTGTCCTCTAGAAGAGTCGGACGTCACGTGACACTAATTCGAGCGACTATACCATTGTGTCACATTGATTTTGACTGAACCACGACTGTGTTTCCAAACTAGGTAAAGTTTTACAGAGTGAGTGAGATAAGAGGCAGGGGCGGGCGTCGTCGGCCTTTAAACCCCCCGCCACACGTTACCCCTCCACCTTTGGTTGTGGACCCACTTGACAACAAGCTGTGCAATCGTTCAGAGTCAATTGATTGGATTTGGTGGATAATCCAACGTACGTACATATGTCGTGAACAAAGCAAAGAACAAATAGATCTGTGAGAATAAGACGAAATACTGAATCAAGAGGAGTGAGTGGGGAGGCATAGAGGCTACTGTAGTTTCGGAACACAGCCATGGTCTCCCTACCTCCCAGGTACATGGCAACATCATCACTGCTCTTTCTTTCTCTCTATCTCTATCTCTCTGTCTATCTATTCACACTTTCTTTCTCATTGACTTATTTCTTTCAATCCCGTTCATTTCATGTGCTACACCCTTCGTTCACCAACCTCTCTCTCTCTCTCTCTTCCTCCCAGAATTATTCAAATACTACCCCTGGCAAAAATTATTCGATCAAACAGATGAAGTGTCCATCATTCGATCAATTATCCACAGCTTCAATATGAAAAATGTTTCCATCGATGACAAAGCCAAGTTCGATGATAAAACTTGTCGTATATAAAGACAATAAATAATTCTCATAAAGTAGGGAGGAGTTCAACACCCACAAGTATATTATCATATTATCTTGATCACCAGAAATATTAAAAAGTGTTCTATTGCTTTGCTATACTACTTCAATTTCTTCGTAGCTTCCACATAAAGGAGGACAATGTATTCTTTTATATTTGATAAAATTTATTATTACTCGTGTACATTCACGTATAATTATTCATATTTGATATACAATCATGTTCGCGACTTTGATCGAATATTTGATGCCAGGGGTAGTATTTCATTCGGATCATTCTATCTCTTTCTCTCTTCTCTCTTACGGTTCATGTGTTCATTCATTTTTCACTATTCACACCGTCACTCGTGCCTTGCGTGATTCTCCCCGTTCTCGTCTCTCCTCCTCTCTCCGCTCTTTCTATTTCTCTCTCTCTCTCTCTTTCTTTCTCATTTTGTGTTCCGTCTCTTTCGTTTGGTTTTGGTTCTCTCTGTTCATTCGTTTCGACCGTTGATTAAAATCACCCTTTTTTGCTTGGCTGTGCACATCGATCGATAAGTTTGCTAAATCACCCTCGATCGAGAGATTCCTGATCGTTCTCATTACTTATTTATTGTCCACATGCAACGTTTACGAACTATACGAGCATTGGATCATTTGTCTTTCAACCCACTTGCACATTCCCGCATCGTGTTTTGTAGATTAGGCTTCGCGTGTGCCGAAGCTCTCGCGACCGATTTACGGGGAATGGAAAAACAGTATACATATAGATAGAATACGTGTTGGTGTGTACGTAGTGTATATCGCGATTCGAACGGAAAATCGAGGACTTGGGGTGGTCGTATTTGATATATATGTTTTCTCGCGACGATCCTAGAATCGCGATCATTCTACCGGTATCTACACCTGTTATAAACGCGGGGACTAGTTCTCATCTCTCACCTTCACAAACTTCCATCTAATGTGCACAGCTCTGACAACTATGTTTAATGTGTGTATATAAATATATATATGTATGTATATGTATATATATATATATTTACGTATATATATATATACATTTAAATATTTATATATATGTATATATCACCGTAGTTTTTCACCCTGACACTCACCCACACACAGTTTTAGACCTGCTTTTAGTGGCGTTTGTACATTGTGCTATATTTTTTCGATTCGATATTATTACTCTCTATATATTCATTATTACATAGACGGATCATGGTATATATATACATATAGTATATAGTACGTATATTTGTGTCCGATATATATGCAAATATGTGTATATATATATCTTTCTCTCTGTTAACATGCTATAATCGTGTAATACCCGACCGCTTCCTTAGCTGCCGAGCTACCGCTGGCTCGCTGACAATTGTTCAAAGCATCATCGGCGAGAAAATGTGTGTGACAACACACGTTGCACCCGTTCAGTTCCATAGTATAGCAGAGATCTTTTCCGTTCCACCGGCTAGAGCTTTTGTATCCTTGCACGTGACAAACGGAGAATATAAACGAGCGCCTGATAAATAGGAAAGAAAACTAGAGAATAAAAAAAAAAAAAACAGAATACAGCGGCAGAGATTATACACACGGTACTGTGTATGTGTGTGTTGTTTCACGCGTGTATATCTGTGTGTGCGTGCAGCATAAAGATGAGGCTAACCGTGAAGGCTCGGCAGTTTCGCGCGCGCGATATTTAGTTGGTCTTCTGTTTAGGGATATACTCCATATAGGCATTATAGTTCTAGCCTTGATCGTGTCTAGTGTCTGTCAATGTGCTCGACAATGTCGAATCTTGCTTACACGGGGCGAGCCAGCGTGATTCACGTTAGGGTATATGTGTGTGGGCAGTCTGCAGAAACAGGTCAGCGTTATGAGTATGAACTTGAGTGCCAAGCTGGACGAGCTGCAGCGGGGTGACCGCCAGCTGGAGACGACCGTCGCCCTATGCGAGATCCGCACACAGCTGCAGGAGCTCACCAAGAGCGTAGAGTCTTGTCAGAGCGAGGTCAGCGAGGTCAAACGGGACATGGTCGCGATCAAGGTATTGTCGATCTACGGCCAAACTCTCCCCAGCCGCCTTGCTCGCTCAACGATCTTCCCCAAAGACGCACGAGAACCCGAAGATGTCTGCTAACCGATTCCTAGGATGGGTCGGGAAGCTGTTCGGTTCAAAACCGTTCGGATCCTCGAATATTTTGGGATTCCTGAACATCTCAGAGATCTAGGTGCACGGTAGTAGCTAGGAGGCAGATGGAGAGATGTAATTTCGTACACTTGTTAAATGCTATCACGTCTCAATATTGACGAAACATTAATCTTCCTACATTAGTAGGTTCCGAGATATACGACCTCAAAAATCGCTAAATTTGTCACTGACTGACTGACTGACGGATCATCAAAACCTTTTGGGTACTTCCCATTGACCTACAAGCTTGAAATTTGGTACATAGGTCCACCATAACAAACACTCAAAGGAATAATTATTAAAGTTTGAAATTTTACACCTTACAGGGGTTGTATTGAAAAAAAAAATATTACGAAATAGGTACGTAGGATAGGACATAGCAGCATAACATACATAAGTATACGTTTTATTAGCTTCGAAGTCGCAACAAATACTGATGAAAATATTGGTCGGCATGTTCGAGTTCTCGTACGACCCTAATCTTCCGGCTCCTATTCCCGCACCAGTAGAATCGGACATACCGCTCAGACAGGTCGTTCCAACGGTTTTGAGAACCATAAAGCAAAAAGCTTCCTCCTGAGCTCATTCGTTACAAGATCGTGCGGACGTTTATGCTAATTTCGAACTTCCGGCCACCGTTTTTGGTAACTGGAACGAAGTTGGAAGTTGGCTTTTCTGCTAAGGATTTTATCTGACTACAAACGAGAAAGGCAACTTGTTAAAAGTCGCTGTTCTTGTTGCTTTTGACGCATAAATTCATAAATGTAAGAGTAGTTATTACGAGACCGTGGGTGTTCATGCAAATTCTGAATTTTGAAGTCTGGTTTTTGTTGAGGATTAATAAGAAAACCTACATAATTCATTTTCTATTGTGTCTGCTCTTGAAAAAGTGTATTGAATCTTTGTTTGGTTTCATAATTTAGCGTGTTTATCTGGTAATTGAATTTTTCGAATTCCGGAAAAAATTGCTTTCATTTTCTGGAAGTTCCATTTGTTTGTAGGAGAATACTTGACCTGCAATAGTACTGATTAAAAGAAGTTCACCATATTTTTAAGTGAAATGTTTTAAACTCTTCCTACCCTTCTTTAGAAACCAAAAAATGCAGAAGTTAATGTTACAATAAGTGTCCAATTTGCACGAACTAGTGTTGTATAAAGCTCGAGTCTTCGAAGCTCCAGAGCTCAGTCTTAAAGACTAAGTTTCTATAGAAGAACTCTTTAAGACTGAGCTATGGAGCTTCGAAGACTCGAGCTTTATACAACACTAGCACGAACTTCTCTTTCAATTTTTTTTTTACCTCGTCTTCGAATGAAAAAATATTTGTACGTATTATTACTTGACTTCGTTCAAAAAGAATCATTGTATCTTCAAGATTCTAAGACCAAAATTGTCCCAATTCTTCCTTGATGACACCGAAAAGAAAATGGTATCCGCTCATACTAAAAGTTTTCTTACCGCCGCCATATTGGAAGCGGAATGGCCGTAGGATTAAGTTGATGTGCCTTTCTTTTTTTAGAATCTCGAGTTACCCAGTAATATAAAATTCTTCTCTTTCCACAGGTATTTGCTAAAGCTTGTATGTCTACAGCTGTCCGTCCCGATATTTTTAAATAGCTGAAATACGCTTCGGTTTTTTGAACACCCAATTGTTTCATTTTCAGTGCTTCCCACGCATCAAGATTTTTTATGTTGCCCATAAACAAAGAAGAATTTGATCAATTTTTCCAGTCAATTTTCTACTTCGTATTAGAAGCCTTTTACGGTTTATGATTTCATCCTGTTTAGTTTGACCAAAATATGAAACGAAGCAATGTCTACACATATACACTACCGCTCACGGAAGTTTGGCCAAGAGAGAAAATTTAAAATATCTTTAAACAAGTACAACAAAATAATTTAAACGACTATTGTTTTCATATGCCGTGCATCTGACCAAAGGTTTTACACTAGTTTAAACATACACAGGATGAATCGTGGAAAGTGGTACCTATTTAGTTTCGAATCTTGTTCATTTCAAATCGATTATTTGGTATTATTATATTTTCGTAGAAAGTAAAAATAAATGCTATTATTCTCAAAACTTTTGGAACAACCGTTGCGCGCGACGGAACGAAAAATGCCGTTCGACCGTTTCGACGAACAGTTTCAGAAACGCTTATTCCAATTTATTTACGTTTCGCTATACCGTTCAGTTATTTCGTTGAGAAGTGTCTTCCTGTTTGTAAATTATAATTTCCTAATCCAACGCAGCACGAACTCGATACAGTACAGCAGGTGAAAGAAGAGATAGAAGAGTTACGAGAATATGTGGATCGACTAGAAGAACACTCTCATCGGCGGAAACTTAGACTTTTGCAACAGGTGATCCTTGTATCTCGAACGAGAATGCTTATTTATTGGTGTGTTTTTTTTTATTTTGTACCGAGAACGTATGATACACCGCTTTTGATGGCTGCTTGTTTGTACGATTATCATCATCATCCTACGTCCTACATCGCAATTGTATTTGTTTCGTTATGCTGTTCCCCGTTTCATTTCATGATTTATCATTCTTTACTTCATTGTAGCGTATGATTTTTATAGTTATATTGACGAATATTTTGTAATAAATCAGTCTAACATTCTCTGGTGTTCTTTTATTTATCCCTTCATCTTTATGATTTTTACCATTCGAATTATTTTATTTGAGGCTGCGATTGTTTTACTATGTTTTCGCGAGAATTGGTATCGTTTTGCAAGTTTCCATTCTTTTACAAGGCTATGTATTAAACAATGTTTGATGGTATTTTCAGGGACTGACACTTTTCCTGTCGTATGCAATACTGGCAGCGGTTTTAGGAATGTTGCAGTTTGGATACAATACCGGAGTCATTAACGCACCGGAAGTGGTACGTTCTCCAAAACACAGATTTTACAATGCGCGCATTAGTGAAGATTAAGGTGATGTCTGTTCTGTGTACAATTTGTCAACAGAATTATAATCGGGATTGTAATCAGAATTGTCAACAGAAATGTAATCAGTAGAATGCGGATCTTTATGCAAAATAAGAACTTTCTATCTGAACTGCGAAACTGTGAAATAAATATTTAATTTCTTGTTGAATATGTTTTTAATAGGTTAAAACTAATATAGTAGTATATTTCAATTCTTCAAATTTTTTTTCTGTCAGAAATTAGACCTACCATTTTTATCATACATGCATAAAATCCGCAGTCTAGTAATCAGAGACCAAAAATAACAGTTATTCTAAACTTTTCCACAATAAAAACCATTAATAAAAAGCTGATTATTATTGAAATTTACGATAATCAACACAGAATATAAAGAAAAAATCGAAGAACTGTTTGATTACAAATAACAGTTATTATGGTAAAAAAATCTGGATCCTTCTCGCGGTAACTGTTTTCGACGAAGAAAAACCACAGTTATGAGCGATTCAAATAAATTTCAGATTTTCTGAATTAAAATGGATTTAATATGGATAAAAACTGCTGATGTTGAATGAATTTTTACAATAGATGAACATTTGATAGTTAATTTTATTTGTTTCTGAATACAGAGAAGACGAGTTTATTTGGGGAAAAGTGATTTGGGGAAAAGTTGCCAATATCATACGATTTAAAGTCAAAGAATGATTTGTTTCTTGGAAAAAGTATAATAAATGAAACGATAGAGTGACATCTTGTTGTAATATATTCCAAGAAACTATTTTACTTACAATCACTTAGTATTTACATATTTTCTTACAATTTGAAAGTGTTCAAAAGTATCTGTCTCGAAAACTTGATTAAGTTTTGATTATGAAACTCTGGCGAATGTTTTAATGCAATGAAACGAAAATTGAAAAATGTTGAGTTGTGCATCGATCGTTAGACATTGCCTAGAATAAGTACAATAAAAAAAATTGAGTGGCTAGCTCCTTGCGATGCCATTTTGTTTGCAGTTACAGTGATTAAAACGTCTTCATCCCCAAAAATGTCTTAGAAGGGAAAAGAAATATTTATTTGGATGTTTAAATTTTATTTCATCGAAAAAGAAACACACTACATTCATATTTGTTAGACTCTGTTGAAAGCTTCATGACGAGCCTGACTCGTTAAAATACGGCAAGGGGCTAGTAGTGATTTGGCAACTTTTCCCTACGGAAAGATTTCGCAAAAAACCGTATCTAATCATGTTTAATCGAAGAGACACCCTCGAACCTGTTTCAGAACATAGAAAATTTCATGAAAGACGTGTACAAGGATCGGTATGGGGAGGACATTTCGGACGACTTCGTGAAGAAATTGTACTCGGTGGCCGTAAGCATATTTGCGATCGGTGGTATGCTAGGTGGTTTTAGCGGTGGAATAATTGCCAACAGATTTGGCAGGTTTGTACGACACTCTGAATAGAATCTAGAATTGTTTGCCGGTAATCCGCTAACCCTGTTGCATATGCCAGACTTGTTGTACTGTACAATATTACACAATCCTGCGTCATGAAAAACCGTGCGTGTGTGAAACTGGCAGGTAACAATTGTTTATGAATCAACGATTTACATCGTTCATGTTTTTTTGTTTGTTTGACGTTCGCTCACAGAAAGGGGGGCTTACTGCTAAACAACGTGCTGGGCATCGTGGGGGCGTGCCTGATGGGTTGTACAAAGATTGCTCACTCATACGAAATGTTGTTCTTTGGACGGTTCATCATCGGTGTCAATTGTGGCTTAAACACCTCATTGGTTCCCATGTACATATCGGAGATAGCACCACTGAACCTGAGAGGCGGCCTAGGCACGGTGAACCAGCTCGCTGTTACGGTGGGTCTCCTGGTCTCCCAGGTGCTGGGCATCGAGCAAATCCTTGGAACAAATGACGGTTGGCCAGTTCTCTTAGGGCTAGCTATCTGCCCTGCGATTCTACAGTTATTGCTGCTTCCAGTTTGCCCTGAATCACCAAGGTAGAAACACCAGCGTAGCATCTCTAATCAATGATATTACATCTATACTGTAGTCCCTCGGTATCTGACCTTATTCGCTGCATCGATATTGATCCACGAGCTTTCCTTGCACGTGCGTTTAGTCTACATATTGCGATCCTTGCTAAACAACCGTGAATATCTGTGCCAGGCGAATCGTGCGCTGACGAGCAGCCAAATTGATTATCTCAACGCGTTTCTTTACCCTTATTCAAAACAATCTCTTCAAGTACTGTGCGGAGTACGAGAGAGAACTAGCGGGAAGGGAACGGGGAAAGAAGCCTGACCATTCAGATTACCTTTGCGTTCCTCTTGTCCCGTTCCCCTCCCGCTAGTCTTCTCTCGTGCTCTGGACAGTATACACTCTTTGATGTTTTCTTATCGGAGAAATCATCAGATAGATTCCTAACTCTCTAGTGCAGTGGTTCTTAAACTGTGGTCCGCGAAACAATTTTGAATTTTTACATTAACAGATATTTTTGCTGAAAAAAGGTCATTCGAATCATTTCCATGTTCAAAATGTTTCATGTTTTCATATTTTCATGTTTCAAATTAAGTCTCTAGAACTGCGTAAAATGCCTAGGGTTGAGATGGGGTCCGCAAAAAAGAAAATGTTGTTCAAGAGGGGGGCTCCGGACTACATAAGTTTAAGAACCACTGCTCTAGTGTGTGCCTCGTTACTTGCTCTTTAGCAGACCACCCGGCTTCAACTGGGCAATTATCGAGGGACTACGGTACCCACAAGTTCGTATTGTTGCGTACTAGGTTGTTGCATATAACTACTAACTAGTACAGAGAACACAAGAAAACTAGTTGTAGTAGTAGAAATATTTCCTAAAGACATAACAATTGAATACAATATCGAAATACTAAATTATAATAAACTATGATAATAACTGTGATAATAAATTACAAGTTGATAATGTATTTATCATACGAATATATAGTTTGAAATGCTTTTTGCCCATTACTGGTTATACAGAAGTCTACTGTACTGTTCGTCCGCCAGATGATGTATAGTCTCACTCTATCTTGGCACGCATTGTCGGTATTGGCCAAAGACTGTAACGAAAAACGACAGCGGACTATACCGAGACCGTCTGCCACAACAGCACTGAGACAACAACCGTGTTCTGCACGGAGAGTGATCGTATAGGGACACTATTATTTTTATTGTGCTGCGTCTACCGCACTGACCGCGCCGAGACTTCAATAGAGAGCCGAATATAGTGAAGGACAGAATGAAATACGGATCGCGTGGCCGAACCGTGTCGCCGTCGCCGGCACAGTTTAAAGGCCCGCGTGTTCTCACAATGTAATGCCAATTAAAAATGTTTTATTTTCCGTTACATACTTTTTATGGGACTTTCACTAACTTAATTCTAGCATTTTTCTGATTAAAATAAAACCAAACACGATATAATTTCAATCAAGCGACAAGCTTCGGCCACGCGATCCGTATTTCGTTCTGTCCTTCTCTATTGAAGTCTCGGCGTGGCCGGCTCGGTAGACGCAGTCATAAAAAAATAGTGTCCCTATACGATCACTCTCTGTGCAGAACACAGCTGTTGGAGTAAATGAGGATTTACTGTATTTGATCCCGATCTATGTCACAGCACAGAACCGAGAATCGGCTTAGATTTTACTGTAGTATGATTTCACAGCATCGGCGTAGCCAATGAAGTCTGTGAAAGTAATCGTTTCATTTCACTCGGTACGACCATTGTCATTCTTCGTCATCGTCTTCGGCCAACACTGATGGTAAGGGAGTCAGGATATAATGAGAAACATTTTGCTAGGCGATCATCTGACGGACGGTCAGTACTACGATTTTGCTATTTGGTGAATGCACCGAGTGGTTTCTCATTTTGAACTCTATTCCGCAGATATTTGCTCATTACCAAACAGTGGGAGGAGGAAGCTCGTAAAGCTCTGAGAAGGTTGAGAGCGAGTAACGAAGTGGAAGAAGACATCGAGGAAATGAGAGCCGAAGAACGGGCTCAACAAGCCGAGTCTAGAATATCAATGACAGAGCTCATATGTAGCCCAACGCTGAGAACGCCGCTCGTTATCGGTGTCGTTATGCAACTTTCCCAACAGCTTTCAGGCATTAATGCTGTAAGTAGCCCGTGCTATAAATTCCCTCTGTACGTTAATACGTTCCGTGCCGGACCGATTTTTGGAGACATTCCGTTCAGGCGCGCCGGTCCAGTTCGGCTGTTCGGCATTGTTTAACTTGCCGAAACTGTGATGTCTTTATGTTCCAGGTGTTTTACTATTCGACAAATTTGTTCACTAGTTCTGGTTTGACAGAGGAGAGTGCCAAGTTTGCAACCATTGGCATAGGTGCCATTATGGTTTGTATGACGTTAGTATCCATCCCGCTTATGGATAGAACAGGAAGACGTACACTTCACTTATACGGTCTTGGTGGCATGTTTATCTTTTCAATATTCATCACAATTTCTTTTCTCATAAAGGTAAGTTCAACTTCTGGGACCCCTTTCTTTCCGAGTATGTATAAGTATACTGTTCCGTCGAATCGAAACGTAACGATGATCCTCGACACGGTCGCGGCCATACCATAATGACGATTGTCGCGCGGAGAACGTCGAGGATCGAGAGAAAAAAAAGATATTCGCTTTTTTGAGACTTTTATTCTATTACCGTAGAGAGGGATTAACGTCTTGTGTAAAAAGTCGAGCAGAGATTAGGTCTCGTAGAACGTTTAAGTACACCACAATGAACGTGGATTGTCTATAGTTACCTCTTTGTGCTTTGTCACTTCATGCACCTTGGCAAAAGGTGTATCTAACACTTTGTTCACAGCTGGAGTGCAGCACTGCACCGACAGTGAGAATTATCACCACTTTACGTATATAAATTTGCATTCAATGACTCATTTTAATTTACTCCCAAACATTCATGTAACTTGTAAGGTCTGTTCTCCCGTTTCCTGCACGTTATACTTCAGTTGCGGCAGAGAGATTACGTATGTATGATCGGTACGTTGACACATAACGACAATGTGTTTTAGCCACGTGTTCACGTTGTAGTCACTCTCGACGGTGGTTCACGGGTATTTTTCGTTTTCGTTAAATTCAGATATACGTGCGAGAATTCTTTCACTCTTGAGACCGGGAACAATGACTAAGCCATCCAAAGACTGATCTCAACGCATTCCACTGTTTATAAATGTCTAAACTTTCATATTTTTTAACTACTAACTCTTTGGTATTTCATGTGTATAAGCAGCATTTTTAGCGATGTTACTTGCTTCATTGTACATTATGAGAGATTATTGTTTGAGAGAAATGGTGTGCATTACAAATCATCAATTAACCCTCCGTATGCAGATTAGAATTCGAAATATGTTACATTTTAAGTGAATGAACCTTTTATTCATTTTAACGCCGTGGTGCATAAATTAACAAATATTTAGTAATATTTATTATCTTTAGTTTGAAGCTCTTTCAAATTAAGAGCATTGTGAAGTTCACAACATTCCACAATTAAACTCCTTTGTCTTCTCAATTCTTCTTCCATTTTATTTCTTAAAATCTCCATTCTTTCTTTGTTTCCTAAATTTTCGGTTCAATAAGTAGATCTTTTCGTGCACTTAACTTTACTTTGTTTTTTTATTTTTGTTACGGTTTTTTATTACTTCTTGATTTCATTTTTGTCATATCTTCTAGTTTTATCTTTATTAGTCTTTATTATCTAGTTTTATGTTTATTTTATATATTATAGTATCCTATCTAAGTAATTATATGTATGTATCGAATAGATACCTAACTTAAACTGTTAGGCGGAAGTGAAGCTCGTTTCTCATCGTAGTTGCAATTCACACCGTAGTATTAGGGACACTCCTAGTGATTTTTGTGCCGTGGTAATGAGCTCCTCCTTCACTTTAATGTACGTAATGCTGAGGGCTTAATTTTTTTATTAACACTAGTTTTACGCAGGTCTAGAAAGAACTATTACACATTATTTTATAAACATAACAAGAATGTGTCCATCCAAATTTTTGGCCATTTTTCCAATAGTATCAGGTCATTAAGTATGAAACTTGACAAATGTGTTTGAAATTTGTGTTTTATTTGTCAAGTTTCATACTTAATGACCTGATATATACCTCAAGAACTGAATTTGATAAATAATTCCTCAGGAAAGCATTTATATAATCTGAATAATCGCAAATTAAGAATATTAGAACCCGTCATTTTGATCTAGTGTTAAAAAGACAGGAGATGTTTCATTTTATATTTTTATTGTATCGAAGTAGGTATCTAAATAATAATAATACTTCCCTCTATACAATTTAAAACGATATAAAGAATGTACGATCATGTGAACAACAGTCCTTTGGTGATCGAGATAGAAGAAAAATGGTCTTATTTTTATATTTTATAGAGAATGTTTTCTCAAATCCTGAGATTATAAAAATATGAGAATGATTGACAATTTTGTTTGCCTCGCCAACGAGAATACATTCTCATTGAATTCTACAAATATTTATGAAGAATGTTTTCTCAAATCCTGAGATTATAAAAATATGAGAATGATTGACAATTTTGATTGCCTCGCCAACGAGAATACACATTCTCATTGAATAATACAAATTTATTCAGGGAAAATATCTACTTTTACTTATTTTAATCTCATTGGTAAAAATACGAATTATACAATGGACTACCGTCCATTAAACCACTAATTACAGTTCAAATGATATCATGTTTAGAGTCATTTTAATCCAAAAAATGTCACAAATAATTTGGCGAAAGTCGCATAGAAAAATAATTAAGAATAACGTTTTGTAATTGGATTAGTAGTGGTTCACATGGATATACCCGTGGACGGGGTATACGAACTGATTTTATTCGGGGCAAAATATTTATTTTCACGTATTTTAATGTCATTATAAATGTAAAAAGTTGTAATAAGTAAATGTACCCTAGTCATTTTAATGGTAATGGTGTTAAACAGTGCAGAACTTCCCTCTACAATTCTTTTCTATTTTCAATAACAATTGAGTTGCAATTCGGGCCGGTTACTAGATACACCGTGTATAGCGCTATAATTTAGAATATCATAACTATTTAGTAGAGCATTTTGATCAGCCCGGCTTCTGGGAGACTATTAGTAGAGGGTAATGCTACACGCTCACGCAAGAGCAGCTTTCGCGTCTCTGTCAACTCGAATGAGAGTGTTGCGAGTTTCATTCCCGGGAGCAAAAGCGATCGCTATTGGAGAGTAAGCTGTCTGGAGATTCCCCTCAAACCTGTGTCCATTAGAGAGTTCTACACTCTGATACGACTCTCGAGAGTATACACTGCTGTGCAAAAGAAAGAAGCATCCTTTAACCTGATAAGGATTCCGCTTAATTGAATAGTTAGAAGGCGGTAGACTCGTATCCAGAATTGCAAGGGTGCGGGATGCGCCTTCTCATTTCTCGATAATGCAAAGATGGAATTTTTCAATAGTCAAAAGTGCTAGATAAAAGATCGATCTAGGCCGCGATCGTCCTCGAAAGTTCTATTTTTACGTTTACGAGGCGTAATTTGCATTATTCGACAGCATGTATAGCTATGAAAATAATTAATTATTCATGTCCGTTATGTTTTGATACTAATTTCAAGTTTTTAACTTTCGTTCATGTCGTACAACAAACTCAATAAAAAAGCGATAACTTTTACTGTGATAAAGTAATTTTCGTTGTATCGATAAAATGAAATAAAATTCTATATGCACATAGAAACTGTTATACAACCCCTGGCAGAATGTTTCCGAACGGAGCCATTGATACGGATTTCAGAGAAAACATTCACAATTTAGAAGTATAAAATATTACTTTATGAAGTTAAAACTGATGGGAAATGAAAAGGGGCGCTTATTGAAGAATGAAAAACAACAAAATAACATAAGCTTCCATTTATTATAACAAAGAAACGAGACAATAAACAAAATGTTACACGGAAAAAAGATCCCGATTAATTAGATCAGCTGGAAGAAAATTTCCGATTCGATTACCACTGCCCATCACCAAATTTGTTCAACAATTACTGTTGGATGATTCTTATAGAGTTTTTTCGCTGATTCCGAATCTACCCTTAATTTTTCCCCTAGATGCAAAGTTTTTAAGAAACTTGATTTTGAAAAAAAAACCATATTTTTCAATTTTAAACAAATATTGTGATATTATTATAAAAGATATTGGATTGTTCTTTACAGCAAAAGATTCTGTAGACTTTCCCGAATACAGTGATATCCAATTGTAATACATTATGAATGTTTAAACATGTTTAAGCAATCGTTAAAGATGGAGAGACACCACTTTTGCCTCAATTGTTGAGGATATTTTTCAGTTTATCTTAAAAAATAAGGGTCCGGCGTAAAATCTAACCGTATCACGCGATAGAGCAGATTTTTATCTTGAGAAACCACGCTTTAAAGTTTGCAACACCAACGTTTTTTCGAATCAAAAACCAAAATATCTTCTCCCGACATGAGTTGCCGTCAGTGGCGCTCGCCATTAGTACGGCCGTTCGCCGCGTCGCATCCCGTCACTGGCGGCAACTTTTATTTTATACTTCTAAATTGTGAATGTTTTCTCTAAAATCCGTATAAATGCCTCCGATCGGAAACATTCTGCCAGGGGTAAATGCGAAACAACAGTAAGTATGAATTCCGCAGCAAAACGAATGTCAGAAAAGCAATCGAATTCTTCAAGCTCGCAAACATCCGGAACGAAATACAAGTGCATAACTGCAACTACTGGCGATCGTTGCCAATGGACATATTGCGGAACTTCTTGCATTTATGGCCTATAAAAATCTGAAAAGTACAAACGCTAATGCAACTTTGCGTAGACCAATTTTATCTTTAGTCTCACGAAACCATTTTCTACGAAAACAATTTATTAGTTTGCAAATGTTTCACTCTGTTCTTCGGTTTTCTCGTGTATGTACATGTAGCTACATGCACAGTAGGATGTGCGGGCCGCCCGATATTCGGGTTCAGGTCGGATCGTAGAAAGTCGAGCGGGCTCGATTCGGGCGCGCGATACTTCATGAAATGCACAGCTGTACGCTTCCGAATAATGCAAATTACGGCTCGTAAACGAAAAAAAAAACTTTTTTAAAAAAAATTAAACCGACTTCGAAAAAACGCACTAAAAAGAATGAAATAATTTCCATTTAATTTATTTGAATACACACAAACTTAAATACAATACAATCTTTTCGGAGGCGGCGCAAAATTGAAAATTTTCGACACTGGAAATTACGAAAATCCTTAAATTCTTCTAAATACTAATATATTTATATTTAAATAATATATTTGCGCCGCCTCCGAAGAGATTGTATTGTATTTAAGTTTGTGTGTATTCACATAAATTAAATGGAAATTATTTCATTCTTTTTAGTGCGTTTTTTCGAAGTCGGTTTAATTTTTTTTTAAAAAGTTTTTTTTTATTTCACACTTTTTTATCTCTGTCAGCCGTTACATTCCAAATCGTAATTTATAAATATCTGAAAGCGGCAATCGATAACGGTAACGACGTCGCGTCGTTACTGTTCCTAATGTCTAACATTCAGCGGAGTTCACGACGGTATCACCACCCTACATTTTCGCAAATAAAATCGTGATTAATAAAGAAATGTAAAATGTTTTTGCACGGGACCATCCCGGGAACATACTCTACAAGATGCAAAAGGTTTCGTTCCGATTGGTCCATCCATCTCGACGTAATCGGTGAACATACATAGAAAAAAAAAGCGAAAAAAAAGGCACATACAGATCGAATTGAGTAACCTCCTCCTTTTTCGAAGTCGGTTAAAAATAGGACTTTCGAGGACAATAGCAGCCTAGATCGATCTTTTATCTAGCGTTTTTGACCGCTGAAAACCCCCATTTTTTTATAATCGAGAAACGAGAACGCGAATCCCGTACCCTTGCAATCCTGGAAAAACGAGTCTACTCCCTTATAAGTCAATCATTGCACAATACAATTTCTACATAAAGATATTGTTTGTCATTGTATCTTATAATTATGTATTCCGGGTGTTTCTTTCTTTTGCACAGTAGTTTACCTCGAGTCGCCACATGGCACAAACAACAATTCTCGAGAGTTCGTTCTCACGTGAACACGCAGCTTTAGGACCAAATCGTTCCTCTTACTTTTCAAATCGAAATGTCCTCACTGGTTTAATATGTTTCCATATGTATACATATTGTATATCTATGTGTCAAATACTTGTTGCATGGCGATTTCATTTTTCTGCTTGGGCTTACTAATTGCGCTTTTTACTGAATCTCTCTCCCCCTGTTTCCCTCCCCCCTTCCCCTCCCCTGTTCACAACGACCTCTTTCGTGACTGCCTGGAGGAGACATTTACACTCCCTTTGTTATTAGTATACATTCTATTTGGCTCAAACCTGTCACCCTTTGTCATGTTACGTTTTAAATTTGCTATTAATCTCTTACATCTTCAACCGTGAGCCGAACTAACGGCTCTTGTTGTTCCAACAAGATTCAGTTCTATTCTGAAACGGATTCAGAGGAGCTACAAAAGCCACCTAACACCTCGTTATTCCTTTCGTTCATCTAACAAACTCGACCGGTACACAAAGTGTTCGAAGATAGTCAAACTCTGTTGACAAGACAGATGCGGGAGAAATGCTGCATAAAGCTTTCTTAAAAATTTCGAAGAAAATATTCTACATATTTCGATTTGAAATATTTTCCGCACATCCGTTTATATAAAATATTAGGTTGTAAAGAAAGAAATGCAGGACTTTCTGGTCCTTTGTTTTAATTGCAATTTTATACCAATAAATATTTACCTTAATTTAATGAGTTATATGTCATTTTAAAGCTTGTTGTACGGTCTATTCAATTATGCTTTTGATATTTAATTTTATCCAAGTTTTTATTAAATTATTTGGCTTTCATTTCAGAATGTCAAAATGCGATTTTCGCATTATTTTTTTCTACGAGTTCAAACTAGGCCGAAGTGTCGCTCAAGCGGCTCGGAATATCAACGAAGTATGGGGCGAAGGAAGTGTCAACGAATGCACAGTGCTCATAGAAAAAAATAATGCGAAAATCGCGTTTTGACATGCTGAAATAAAAGCCAAATAATTGAATAAAAATTTGAATAAAATTAAATATCAAAAGCATAATTAAATAGAGCGTAAAACAAGCTTTAAAACGACATATAACTCATTAAATTAAGGTAAATATTTATTGGTATAAAATTTCAATTAAAACAAAGGAACAAAATTCCTCCATTTTTTTCTTTCCAACGTAATATTTGGAGAGTTTGAGTAACTTTCAGGACATTATACAGAATGTTCAAGAACAAGGGATGCAAACGATTTATTAGTCATTCTACGTGCAAAAGTAAAAAAGAATAGTCAAACTTTCTCATACACGACACTTTGTTTTGGAGATAATTGATTTCGCAGGTCCAATTCGATTATTTCGACAACGAAACGTGATTTAAGAAAGTTTTTATGCATATTTCTTGAATTTTTCTTGCGCGTAGAGCGATGTTTCTACCAAGTTGTTCTACCTTCCTAGAATATCCTCTGTTTATACTTGGTTTCATCAATTTCTTCTGCGTGAGGGGAATACAGCTACCTCTTTCCAACATATTTCTCGTTTGTGTGTAGCTTTTATGTCCACAAATATACACACCACGAAGCACCTCAACTGCTTTTAGAACGAAAAAGATACAGAAAGAGAGTTTGTACTTCGAAAATCGCTCGTGAACGAGCAATCTCTAACTTCCTTCTGATCGATTAATCTTTAAAACAATGATGGATCATGTATAATCAATGCAATCACAAAAACTAATTTTAGATTACACATTTACAAAAGTTTGTCGAGTAGGTTGCTGAAATTTTTTGTATTTAACTTGTTGACTGCCATGTCACCCATATTTGGATGACCATATTATTTCTCGAGTCTTAAAAATCCATTTCTGTAATTATAAATAGAGTGTGCCTCATTTGTTTATTATCTATGAAATATAAGTGGATTGAAAATGTAATTAACATCATAAATCTCAACTTCTACTAAAATTTTCAATTTATTAATTTTAGGTCACACGGACCAAAAGCTTCAATTATTATGCTTAAAGAAAATAACGTGTTTATTAATGCGTTATCACGTCAAATGCTCAAAATCCTGTTCGAGAAACTTTATAAAAATCACCCTGTATATTTGGTATTTTATATCATTTGCTTGACAAAACTTTGATAGGTGTCAATCATAAGTAAAAATAAGAGCACCTGTATATTATGTTGATGTTTACAATTTTAAAACACGCATTCTTTTAATAATCTAAACTTTGTGAAGATTATTTGATTACAAGTGGAACTGCATATAGTGCATAGAATTGAAGGGGATGACAAACGAGTAATTTTCAAAGTACGACTGTATTCTCCTCGCACTACTCAAATTCGTCGTATCAATTGTACCGTTTTTCAGTGATTGCGAAGAACAGGGTCCTGAATAATTTTATATACATGTATGTACACACAATATAATAAATACCGTTCAGCTTTCGAAGATATAAACAAAGATATTTTCAACACGTATCGTATAGGTTCATGGTATTAGCCAATCGGCTAATCAATTAGTTAATCAACGCCGCTTATAAACCACTAATACTGTACTTACTAGACTGCGGATGTTTCCGCAATTTTCAACTTCTGTTGGCAAATTTTAAGAACGAGGAAAACCTGTAGTAAAACCTGTACAAAGAGTAAATCAGTACTTGCCTTTGAGAAGCTTTACTTCTAATGTATTACGTTTGTTCTTATAGTCTAAGCATTGCCATTTAACATGGTATAGATCTTGAAATTCTGCTCCACATTGGCAAGCACTGTTAGCTATAAAGTTAACCCTTGCTAATGAAGCGTTTAAACTCCAATAAATAATGTAATAAGTGTTTCTATTTGGCGGATACATTCCGTGTAACAAAGCAATAATAAATGAAATTACAAGCTTTTGATTGTCGGGAAATCATTCGTGACAACATTGTTCTAAATGTGATCGTAATAAATTAATTAAAATAATGTTAGAAAAGCAATAACATTTGCAGGCATATTTTTTGAAACGAAATTAATCTAAAATTAACCTAAGCTGAACTGAAACAATGAAATAATACAATGCACGATACTGGAAATAATTTCGTGTACATCGTTGACGAATGTCGGTGACAATTATAACTGGACTGCGGATTTTACGAATTAAAATAATGTTAGAAAAGCAATAATATTTGCAGGCATATTTTTTGAAACAAAATTAATCTAAAATTAACCTAAGCTGAACTGAAAATTGTTTCAATAATACAATGCACACGATACTGGAAATAATTTCGTGTACATCGTTGACAAATGTCGGTGACAATTATAAGTGAACTGCGGATTTTACGAATTAAAATAATGTTAGAAAAGCAATAACATTTGCAGGCATATTTTTTGAAACGAAATTAATCTAAAATTAACCTAAGCTGAACTGAAACAATGAAATAATACAATGCACACGATACTGGAAATAATTTCGTGTACATCGTTGACAAATGTCGGTGACAATTATAAGTGGACTGCGGATTTTACGAATTAAAATAATGTTAGAAAAGCAATAACATTTGCAGGCATATTTTTTGAAACAAAATTAATCTAAAATTAACCTAAGCTGAACTGAAAATTGTTTCAATAATACAATGCACACGATACTGGAAATAATTTCGTGTACATCGTTGACAAATGTCGGTGACAATTATAACTGGACTGCGGATTTTACGAATTAAAATAATGTTAGAAAAGCAATAATATTTGCAGGCATATTTTTTGAAACGAAATTAATCTAAAATTAACCTAAGCTGAACTGAAACAATGAAATAGTATAATGCACGATACTGGAAATAATTGAGAAATGAGAAATTCTTGTCGATCGTAAATTGTTTGAATAAACTTGGAATAATGTTATCGGCGCTAGGTTCGATCAAATTCTACACTATATGTATAGCTATTTTGGAAATAATTTCGTGTCTTATATTTACGACAAACTCGAGTAAAATTTTGTAACGATAGAAAGATTACAAAATTTGTGGAGAGTTAACTTGATGAAATTAATTTTGCATCGACATTAGCAGTCTAATTACAAGTATACATGAAATTACTCCCGATGTCGATCATATCAACATGCATCAGGGTCATTGATATCAACAAACTGGATCCTGTTCTACGTAATTGCCCACGTCTTTCTGTAAGAACACGAAAATTGTGGTATATGTCTGGCGTGTTTTCACGTAATTCACGTGTATTTCTGTGATTCTAACTGAGGTCTAAGCAACGAGTGTTCCCGGTCGATCCTTGTGGTAAATATAGCCAGTCATGCTTCGTCGCTTGAAGAAAAAAAAAAAGAATGAAACGAAAACTAAAACAAAGGACAAGACGTTAACTGTACATAACAAGAGCACGTTCACATTGTTGCAGTCGCATCATCAAGCCTTCAGACACAGGGTTGAGCTGCACCAGTGCATGCGGTACTTTTTAATTTGTTCATTGAGTTCCGTAGGTTTCTTACTGATTTTTGTTCATCCTGAGAGAGACTCCTCCGGCTGCTCAGGAAAGAAGAACACGATTCTACTGCCTGATAGGAGTTTTTCGGTTATGTGCAGGAAATGATTGACTGGATGTCTTATCTGTCGGTCGTGTCGACACTCAGTTTCGTGGTGTTCTTCGCTGTCGGGCCCGGCTCCATTCCTTGGATGATCACGGCCGAACTGTTCTCGCAGGGCCCTAGACCCGCAGCCATGTCTATCGCGGTTCTTGTCAATTGGATGGCTAATTTTTTGGTTGGCATTGGTTTCCCGAGTATGAAGGTAAAGTACTTTTTATCCTAACATTATGTAAATCCTCTTATAAACGGACGGTTATTAGAGTAACACAGTACAGTCTTGATATACATATAAGTTTTGCACTCCAAATTCATCCTTTGCAAATCAATTTCACCCTTTTGCAAATCAATTTCGCCCATTAACCCTTTGCACTCCTTTGTCGAGTGTGACTCGACATCGGAGAAAGAAAAATACAAACAAAACGGGTTTTTAGTTTTTATACAGTTACTCGGATTAATATTCGGACGCTCTAAAAAAGACGATAACTTTTTCAATATTGTACTATACGATTTGAACTTTTTTTGGGAAGCTAGAGCAATTAGTTTACTACATGATGTGAAAAGAAATTTATTCAAAAATTGCAATTTATCGGAGTTATAGAAAAAATACTAAAAGGTGCATTTTACAACTTTTTTATATGGGCTTATATTGAAAATTTAAGAAATACGTTTTGTAGATCTGTGTCAATTAAAAATATTCTGAAATTTCGTCAAAATCGTTCGACGTTGCAATGAGCTACAAACGTTCATAGATGGTAAAAATTGCAGATTTTCACTATTTTCGACCTATACAATCTACGAATTCTTACATCTCTCAATGCCTGTCATTTTTTCCCGCATCAATCGATTTCGATGAAGCTTTTACAGTGCATACAATTGACACAGGCCTACAAAACTTACTTTTTAAATTTTAAATGTAGGCCCACATAAAAAAGTTGTAAAATACAACTGTTCGTATTTTTTCTACAATTCCGATCAATTGCTATATTCGAAAAAAAAAATTTTCACATCCTGTAGTAAACTAATTGCTCTAGCTTTCCAAAAAAGTTCAAACCGTATAGTACAATATTTAAAAAGTTATTATCTTTTTTAGAGTTTCCGAATATTAATTCGAGTAACTGTATGTATTTGGTTCTTCCTTTATTTATTTAATTGTCTTATTTTTTAGTTAAAAACAAATACAGGTTTTGCACTCCGAATTCACCATTTTGCAAATCAATTTCAGCCTTTTGAAAATCAATTTCACCCTTTTGCAAATCAATTTCACCCATTTACAAATCAATTTCATCTTTTTGCAGATCAATTTCACCCTTTTACAAATATTTTTGAATAAGTTTTTGTAAAAAAAATCAAGTCAAATGTAAATTAATTTTTAAGAAATTCAAAAAAATATTTATTTAATGCGAAGATGTAGGTCAAATACTTATTTAAAAGTAATCATCAATCTATTATCTTTGTAATATGTGAAAACCGTGTGTAGATGTGTATTGTATATTAATTTGTAGGCATTTTGTGATTAATAAATTAAAAAAGTGAAAGTACGTATGTATTTATTGAAGCGTATTAAGTATTGAATCTTAATCATGTTTCCCTCGCAATAATTACACCGTTCACGTGTATCTAAATAAATATATAATTAAATAATAAATAAATAATTAATCTTAAATATTCTTAAAACGGGTGAAACTGATTTGCAAAATGTTGAAGTTGATCTGCAAAAGGGTGCAATTTGCAGTGAAAGGCCTATAATAACGATGGATCATTTCAAAATTTATCGGTATATTTGATTTTTACAAAAATCAGGAAATGATTCCAAACTTTTAATCCACCACGTATATAATCCGCAGTCTGGTAACAACGTAAGAATGTGTGAATTCCATACGAGTCATCTCGATCGGTTAACTAATTCCTCTTGATGCCGATGTGTTACAGACTAGCCTTGATAACTACACGTTCCTACCATTCAGTGCATTCCTAGCCATCTTTTGGATCTTCACGTACAGGAAGGTTCCCGAGACCAAGAATAAAACATTCGAAGAAATTCTAGCGTTATTCAGGCATGGTAACGACAGGTACGCAATCAACAAACCACTTAATACCATCCCTAATACGTATAGCAAGTCATTAGATAGATAATCTTCAGTTTCGAATCCTTTTTCTGTTCTGCTGATTTCGGTCGATCTTTATTGTATGTAGCGTATGTTATGTGACTCTAGCCGCAGACAGCTTGGTCGTTTTAGTTATGATTTTCCTTTGTTACTTAAATATAGTATACCTACCGAGATTATAAGTAAAAGACTTTGTATCTATCGTTTTGTAAAAAGTGCTTAATCATCGATCGGAATCAACTCGGGTAGGTAACAAATACTTAATAGTATGTACATAATGTTTCCTGCGCATTCGATGCGTGATACATTAGGCTGGACCTTAGCTATACTTGTTGAAATTTCTTTTGCGAGATTGTTTTCACACGACCCTCTAAAATTGTGTCATTGGGTAAGAAAATAATTTTTGCGAAAGAGATGAAGTTGGTCATAAAGTTGAATATAAAGATAAAGTTAGAATTACGATATTTTTGAAGGTATAGAATAAAGAGTGGGCCACCTGTTAGTTTCTTTTTGAAATTGTTATACAAATAAAACTGTTTAATATTTTTCAATGTTTTCTGCTTTATTGTATAGAGTATATCTTCCGATTAATTATGAAAAACAATTTCATTCAAACGGCTCCCGTGACTGGCTTTGCAGTAGCCTATCCTGTCAACCCAATTTTTCAGTACATTTTCGATGGTTGGCGGTTCTATTTCGCGAATAGCTCGATTGGTATTTGCCTTTAGGGCTTGTACATATTGTTTGTGGGCTGTTAGAGTAACAACGGTCCTTAACAGTTCCGCATAAAGAGAAATCCATTGCGTCAAATCGCAGCTAAGCTTGATTTCGGCCAACAGTTTTTCTCAGTTTTCGCACACTTTCTACAACACAGCACGCACTCTGGAAATAATTTTTTAATATTTCCCAGCGCTGTGTGTGTGTGTGCTCAAGAGTAAAACGATGCATTTTGTACCGTGGAGGTTTGACACTAATTTTCTGTCGTTATTTCAAGCTCGTTAGTGTTGATTATGACGATTTGACACAGAATTCAAAAAGAAACCAATAGATGGCCCACTCTATATTTAACTTGAATTTTCAGTGTACTCTTCACATTTAGCGTGCAGTTATTTCTATTTCAAAACTTTGTGCCACGTCTTCCCGACGTCCGATTGATCTAAAATGTTAGAGTCAGTAGACTCTCGTATGACGCGATGGAAAAATTGTTTAAAATTACTGTGTGTCTGTATCTTCTGTGGCAGTAAGTGTAGAGTCGTCTTACACAATATTTTGTACATGTACTGTACATTCACTGCAACGTACAATACACCCCCGCTCAAATACTTTTGTCCACATACTTGTCATAAGTGTCCACGTGCTTGTGGACACTTGTCCAATTCTGATATCTACGTCAAAACAATACGGAATCTTAGAAGGATTTAAAATAAATTTTATACAATCTAGTTGTTGCAGTATTCGTCTACACATGTTTTAATAATAATTCATTAGATCTTCTTCTAATTTACATATGGTATCCGGGCTATTCATTTTTTCATTGCTCATTCTACAAAAATGTTAATTATATAGCTGCCACTTCAATATGAAAATTTTCTATAAAATTATTTTCATTCATTATATGTAGACTCCGGATTTTATGCATTTATAACAAAAATGAGCACGTGCAATTTAAAACAGTGAAAATATTAAAAGATTGTAAGAGTACTATATTATTTTCACCACATTAAAATTATTAATGGAGAATATAAGTTTATATTTAGATCCTGCGTCTTACAATTGATGCATTGCTAATTATATAATGCATGATGCTAATTATATGTTTATATTATCCCTGAGAAGATAGCAGACCACGCTAAAGCCATGAATTCACAGAGAAATGAAAGAACAAAGACTTGTAAACTGTCTGTATGTGTCAGAATTCACATAATATGGTGTTAGACCTACTCGATAAATTTTTATTTATGCTATTAGAATAGCAATGATAAAATACTTTATACTTCACACATTTCATAAAAGTGATATATCCACATATTTTTGAGCAGGAGTCTTTTTAAACAAGTTTCTGGTCGCGTTATACGGGAGTATACTGTACATTCGCGCTAGTAAATCTTAGGACACCTCTGGTTTTTAGTAAAACTTTAACTGTATTAACTACATAATATAAATATAATCATAATGATCCAAAACACATGTAAAAAGTCTTTTTAAACAAGTTTCTGGTCGCGTTATACGGGAGTATACTGTACACTCGCGCTAGTAAATCTTAGGACACCTCTGGTTTTTAGTAAAACTTTAACTGTATTAACTACATAATATAAATATAATCATAATGATCCAAAACACATGTAAAAAATGTGTAAAAACTATATGGATCAACTTCAATGTAATAGTTCATTAAAAATTATGAAATGGCCATCTCAATCACCAGATTTGAATATATAGAAAAATGATAGGATGAACTGGATAGACAGGTACGAAACTTTCGCCCTACTTCGAAAACACATTTATGGAATATTTGGGAACGAGAATGGAATAATATAACAACAGAAAGTATGAAAAAATTGATCACGCGGTGCCCAAGAATAGTGGAGACTGTAATAAAGGAACGTGGCGAACTCTTCGATGAAAATAAAATACAAATATTTTTTTACTTCTTGGTAAGATTTATAATGGGGGTGTGCGGGTACCCGTTATTTACGAGCTGAGCTAAACTCGATTCGATTGCTCGAGCCGAGTGGAGCGTTTGATTTTTCCGAGCTACTTGAAATCGTCGAACTGTTCGAAAAAATTCGAGCTAGTTGGAAAAAACAAACGGCTCGAATATTCGAGCCCTCGTAAAACTTCGATCTACTCGAAACTGAATTTTCAGCTCGAACAGATCTATAGCTTTCGAGTTACCGTGCGTAACACACGTAGTTGACCGCGCAGAACACAGGCTGTTTGACAAGAATCGCGACTTTACTGTGTTCGAGTAATTGGAAAAATTTCGAGCTAAAAATTAATTTTCAAGTAGATCGAAGTTTTACGTGTGCTCGAATATTCGAGCCGTTTGATTTTTTCAAGTAGCTCGCATTTTTTTCGAACAGTTTGTCGATTTCAAGTAGCTCGAAAAATTCAAACGCTCGACAGACCGAGTAATGACTCAACTTGAAATTCGAGCACTCGAATTTCCTTCCCTTCACATGCAAACCTTTGAATAAGAAAAAATTTGTTCGCATCCTTCAAGGATTATTTCATTTTTAGAGTTGAATACAAATATGGTCACTGTCCTAAGACTTATGAGCGGGAGTGTATATAATTTTTTTTGTCGTGAAATGGAACAATCTTAGGGGGCGGCGTGCTCGAAATTTCATAGTTGAAAAAGAAGGTCCACCCTAGTGATACAAGTACCATTATCTTATCCGTCCACGCATCCGCCCGTGTATATTATACTACGAACAAGAGCATCGAATGCGTTTAACCTGCGACTTCTCAGATTATTTTGGTCGCAGACAGGAAACGAAACTCGCAGTTGATTCCTGCGAACGAACGGACGGCTAGGAAGTGTACATCTTATACTCGTCGTTAGGCTACCGATCGATCTCTAGGGACATTTTCCGTACGCAGGATAGTTAATTGCGTACCGTTTACCAGTAGCTAGTATTGATCGACGGACACTCGTCGAGAATATTTACGCGAATGCAGTAATTATACATATACTATACTCTAAAAAATATCGAATCACGCATATAATATTGCATGGTAATTACGTACGCTATTGTCCACATTTAAGAACGAGACCTATAACGACTTTTATGTCGCGAGCAACAATTACGAGCAACAGTTCAGAGCTGGGTAAAATATTCTTAAAGAGTAAATAATCCTATTTATTTTTTAAAGTGTGCGTACAACCTTGAAAATGAAATATTTTATTTGACGTAATAAGTTTTTGAAGTAGTATTTCAAAATAGTATTTTATTTGAAGAATATTTTATTATTTTTATTTTGCTGAAAATAATGGTTCATATTTTCAATACATTTATGAGTGTAAATTGTTTCCTAATGGCAAGATTCTTTGTATGTTTATATTGTTTATCAGCAAACCACAGTAGAAACCTGCTCCGTATATTAGAGTGGTTATTACATAATATAGTTTTTCAGAGTAATGAAACGAAGCAAGGAACTTATCAGAAATAGCTTTCACCATGATTATCCAAAAAATTTGGTTTTAAATGTCTTTCTAATAACTCCTAAATAAATCAAAGAATAAAAGTTTGGTAAAAATTTAGATTCTTAAAATACAAATATTGCATTTCGTGGTTCAGATTGTCCGAATAAAAATATTTTACTTTTGAAATTATGTATCCTATTTGAAATACTATTTTTTTAACCTAAATTAAATCTAAAATATTAAATATTATTTGAAAGATTTATTTCGCCAAATATTGCCCACCTCTGCAACAGTTCCGTGACTTTTATATTATATCGAGCATACCGTAGTACAATCCTTAATTAATACTTTCTATGTATCTCGTAGATGAGGCGTGATCGTTCACTGCGTTTCTCTGTTAATTGAAATGTTAAAAAGAAAGAAACACGCTAACTGTTTTGACAAAAGGACACCGTGTGTTGTTGCCTAACCTCGTGGCTATAAATACAAATTTAACTGTGATAAAGTTCATTCGATTTCTGGAGAGCACTCTTGAGAGAAGTACAGAACTGCCTCGGTAGCTGTCCCAGTTTCTCTTCGGATATTTGCCCCGCTTTCAGATTCTTTTGTTTAGCGCAAGGGACATATAAGCCCGCCTACTTAACGATAGAATGGAGTATCTACTAATCAAAGCTTCAATTTTTATGCTTCCTTTTCGTTATACTTGTACAATATTATACAAACAAAATGGTGCAATTTCGTCGGGTTAGATTAGCTATTTTACTATGTTTCTATTGTTTACAGCAGATGGCATGTGCGCTTTCTAAAAAATTTCGTTACAGAAACTAATCCTTGGCTCAGTTTTATGTAAACCTTTTAACGACTAGAAAATTTTTTAGCACTATTCGCTTCTACCTTGTTCTCCTTCACTATTCTCTATTCTGGTGTTGGTAACATTGAAGGATAATCTTTGCCGGAGATACAGATCTATCATTTCATAGGTTTCAGAAACGAAAAAACGTAGCCATTTCTATTAAAAACTTGTTTACGATCTTGTTTAAAATCTACGCAGCTGTTTATCAAGTATCCTGATGATATTAAAGCTCCACTAAAAATGTATGCTGTATCACGGAACAGTCTCAAATGATCTAAACAAATTTAAGTCTGGAATTAAAAAAGGTTGTAAGCACCAAAATGAAAATTCCGAGGGAAACCCATGTAAAACATGTAAGATCATCTTGTAACCAATCTTGTAACTGACTCAAAACTTTTAACCGCTAGTCAGGAAACACTTAGCCTTATTTCATTAGCGTTGGAACTTTCTTCCTTCCTGTCCTTTTTGTGTAAAAAAAAACAATTTTTGAAAAAAATGCCACTTACAGCTGTTTGTCATTCCAGTCTTCAACTTCGAACAATTTCTAAAGCAATCACACACTTTTATTTCGTCCAATTCGAAAGTAAAATGTTCCGGGAATAAACAACGATCGAATAGCTTTTCCTTTGGTGGATTATAAAAATTGAAGTATTCATTAGTAGACGGCCCGTCTTGTTTATACGAAGAATACTTCTTTGGTGCTCGAAATGCAAGAAAAACAGTAACATATTTCGGTGTTCGATCTGAGACGATTCTAAAAGGAGGAACAGAAATGCGAGCATTGCTGTATATCAATCGACTGTATTGTATTAGATCAGCGCTCGGATTTACTTACTCGCGACGGCCGAGTTTCGAAGGTTACGCCCCCTCGACCCGGCCGTCGCGAGTAAGTAAATCCGAGCGCTGTATTAGATCATTGCACAAGTTCGTGCCCGATTTGAAGATAAATTCAATGGTTAAATTTTAAAGAATACAACTTTATTAATCGATTGTACACGTAGTCACCATTCTTTTCTATATATATATATATATATAATTGTAGAAAATTTAACCATTTTTTAAATTTGACCAATCTTTAAAATTTAGCCATTGAATTTTATTTTCAAATCGGGCACGAACTTACGCAATCATCTGATATTGTATTATATTCCATCTTTGTGGAAAGAATCGGCTGAGAAATCGAAAAATTACGCTTTGTGTGTCACGGTTCGATCACGGCGAATTGCGCAGGATTAATTCCTTCGAGAGCACACTGTTTCGAACAGTAATTAGACATTTTCGAGATTCGTGGAAATAAGACACCGTCTTTTAACTCGTAACGTAACGTAAAATAACGTAGAGAGGTTAAAGCAGCAACGTTTTCAGATCGTATGTACTATATGTTCCCGTGAAATCGTTCACGCTGATTGTCGCATGGTTGTATAGTAAACAGTTATTGTTCCTACCGTCGTAGCATACGCCGACGTTCCTCTTCGGCTTGTACGTCACACCGAACAAAGTCTTTCTTGTAACGAACGCAGAAGGTACAACACCGTTCCCGTAGATTATTCACATCGAGCAACGTTTCAACATTCCATCGAGCGCTCGTGATCTATGAACATACTGCGGAGGCTTTGCGAATATTTACATGCTAGAAGAATTTATCAAAACTTTTTCTCCCTCGTCGGTACGGCAAAAATTTGTCGAAGTAGACGTAGAGCTCGGTAAAGTAGTGTTTTAAAGAAGAAATAGTAAATGACCCTATTTATTTTAAAGTACGCTTACAACTTTGAAGATAAAATATTTTATTTGATGCAATAAGTTTTTCAAATGGTATATGGAAATATTTCATTAATTTTATCATTTGTTTTAAATATCTTTACCAAAATAATGGTTCGTATTTAATATAGTCACCAGTATAAATTGTTTCCTAATGACAAGATACATTTATCAATTATATTGTTTATCAAGAAACCCCAGTAATGTAAATAATTAAAGTTTTAAACGAACTTTATCAGAAATACTTTCTATCACCATATATAGTCTAAAATTTGCTTCTTAATGTCATTTAATGGCTCGACGATAAGAAACTCTCAGATCTGATATGGGAGAATGAATTTAAAAGGCAGCATTACTGAAGATTTTTGTATTCTGTAATAAAAGCAAAGCCCCGCAGATTATTAATAGGATACGATTAAAAAGCGATAGATCAGAGCAATCTACGATCGCTTGTTTTACCTTCGCTTTATGATTTATTTTACATTTCCGCTTAAATACCTATACATATACATATATACGTATTATATTCATTTGTAAAACATGCTGAACGCTTGAACGCTTCATAATCCTTATTGTTACGTACTTCCTCAAGGCCAAGTGGATATTATTATATTTATTTGTTTAGCGTATTGTACATGTATTATTTCAATAAATCGTTATTTAATGGTTCTGGTAAATTCTTTTTTTAGTTAACTTCCGTATACATGTTTCATTGCTGAAACGAACGAAAAGAGACAATACAAAGAAATTGACAAATCTACATGTTCATTTATATCTGGTACATTATCGTAATTGTGCTTTCTGTGTTATTTGGAGCAGGAGCAGCTTGCGGGACAGCAGACTTTATGGGTGAGTCTTAACAATACGTACCCTCTGTATTACTGTGGTGGCTTTGTTACGATACTTATATCAACTTACAAGACTTATATCTTTACTGCATGATAATCGATTATTTGCCAAAGACACCACTAGTCGCCTTTAAACAAAGGATTATTTTTTAGCCCGTTACTCCGCGTCTCTCTGGAATCACCGTGATCGCAATCGTTCCTCTATTTCCCTTTCTTTTCTTCTGTTTTTTTTTTTTGTAATTCGGGTTATTCCGTCAATAATCGAATTAGAAGAGACGCGGATCAATTCGAGTATAATTAAAAAATAATCCTGTACCTGCCTATTTAACTGACTACCATACAACTTCTCGGTCTGACGCGCCTGGCATGTTGAAACATCTTTACTTACCTGTCAGTTGCTCATTTGCGAGTCGCCGTTTCCATGCGCTATCAGTCAGGCTAACCTAATCGTACGGAGAGAAAGAGAGCGAGAGAAAGGAATTGAGAGAAAGAGCAAGTGAAAGAAAGAACGAGAGAGAGAGAGAGAGAGAGAGAGAGAGAAGGGGGTGGCGAAGGGAGGACGACGTTACGTTCTCTATAGTTTGCATGAAATGACTCGTTACGAGAAATTGTAATATTTCCTTTTGGTTTTTTGGTTCGTTTGCGGCGATACATTTCACAGTTTCTATAATAGTTTCCTCAGGGCTATTATGTTGATCGATACCAATGCTTTCTACCGATCTCGTGTTAAAACGCCAGTACAGTACACCCATGACCCGTTGGTAAGGTTCGCTACATAACAGCCCCGACTTTGGTTAAACTTTCACTCAAGAGACCAAATATTTTCAACATTCTCTGAATGTAATATTATACAATTCGACGAAAAGATGATAAAACTTTAAATACTAGTGCGAGGAATCCAAGGTCTAACCCAGCGGATCCGCTCACTACATCATAGCCGCTCCTATATCTGGAAACAAATATGGCAGCGTTCCTCTTAAACGCGCTTGAAATCGAGCAACCTTACTCGTTTATAACTTTTAAACGAGTGTGACATTCGTCACCACAATCCGATTCCTGTGTTACATTTTCAAGGGGCCCGCCCCTCATTGGTGCAGCATTGTTTTCGTGGAGAGTCTCGGGGATAGATATCGCGACTTTAATGTAATTCACAAGATTCGATTCTGCGACTAAGTGCGCTATCGAATTTTATGAATTAATTCGATTCTACGGTTAAGTTCCTTATTGAGTTTTGTGGAATAATTCGCTGACAGGAGCGATGTTGGCTCTTCGAAGTGTCGATCACTCCGTTTCGATCTCCTGGCTCGACGATCTGGATCTTCTGGTGGGGTATGTGCCGCCAAAATCGACCACAACTGGTCGATTTTTCCTCTCCTCCTTTTCCCCTTCCACTATCCCATTCCAGCGCCATGAGCATACTCCAACATCCCTCACTAAGACCCTAGACCAGTGTTGGGCATTAATCGATTAAAATTTTAATCATGATTGATTGATTAATGTATACGATTAAAAAAAGAAATCGTCGAATAATCGGCGATTGATTCAATCGATTGATGAACCATGAAGTTAATCGTCAATCGTTGATTAAATGCAGAAATCGTCGAATAAATCGGCGATTGATTCAATCGATTGATGAAGTTAATCGTCAATCGTTGATTAAAAAAGGAATCATCGAAAAAAAAAACATAAAAGCACGTAAACAGAATTTGTATCATGGACCAAATGACAATACACCTAAACTCAGTTTACGTTTTTTTCAGTATTCATACAGTTTTGATTTTGTATTTCATTTCGAAATTTCAGCATTAATCAATTATCCGATTGACGATTACAATTGAAGGAATGTAATCGTTCATCGCAATTAACGACTGAAGTAGAAATTTAACCGTTATTTCCAATTAACGATTAATAAGTATTTAATCGTTAGCCGCAATTTTTTAACGATTAATAAGTATTTAATCGTTAGCCGCAATTTTTTAACGATCAATAAGTATTTCATCGTTAATCGCAATTTTAACGACTAAACTAGGAGATTAATTGTTAGTTGCGATTAACGATTGAAGTAGAAATTTAGTCTTCAATCGTTGATTAATTTTTTGTCCAACACTGCCCTAGACTGGTCACGTATTAGTATGGTCATCAGAGAGGGGGTAAAATGTATTCCCCTCGATTTCCACGATCTGGCGGCACTGGGTGGGGCACTGTGGCGGATCCACCAGAAAAACAACAGGAACGTACCACTGAGGGGGCGGGTCCCTCCAAATTTTATTCTTACGAATTCCGGTGGAGCTCGACAAGTTTCGAAACCAGTGCCGTACCAATGAGGGGCGGGCCCCTTGAAAATGTAACACAAGAATCGTCCTGAGCTGTGAAGATCAGGACGGATTGTAGTGACGAATGTCACAACGAGTGAAGTCCTTGCATTGAAACTTGGTTTCCGCGCACTAGAATTTATAGTTTTGTAATTTTTTCGTCGGATTGTATAATATTACATTCAGAGAAGTTGAAAATTGTTGGTCCCCCGAATGAAAGTTCAGCCCCGACTTTTCTACTTATACGACCTCTCTCCTGAACCCTGGAGCCTTGTATTTGACAGCATGCTCCTTTCGTTTTTTAGTCTAACAGTTTATCCCCCGATCAGTGTTCGACGAGAAACTATCTCTCTCGAGTCTTGGATTTATTTTCATGTCGATATACATAGTTGGCACGAGTTTATGGCGCTGTACTATGCGACTGCATGTTAGTGCTTACAATTTACTGTTTGGCGTACGAAACCTGTTTCTCAGTTGTATACAGAGTGGATAGATACTTTGTTCGATAGGCAAACGCAGCAAAAGCCGTTTCGCATAATCTTCCGTCATTGTTTGCGCATCAAGCTAAAAATGAAAAACAGAGATTTCTTGAATAGAAGAGGAAAAATGATATTTTTCGAAAGGAAAAAAACATCAACGGGACACGTTGGAACACTTTGTCCACGATTCTCGGTTGAGATCAGTGCAGCTCTTGATAAACTTGCAAGCTACGCAATTTCGTTAACAATTTCGTTCTCGTTCTTCCTGGTTTTCGTTTTCCGTTCCGTTTCGTTTGTTATTATCGATTCTGCTAAAACAAGGTTTTGCCGAAACATTCGATCGATCGTTATCAGCTTTTACATGAATGAATTCTCTGATCGATAGTTATGATCTATTCGTTACTTATGATTTAGTGGAATTTTTCATTCGATTTGTTCGTTTGCGACGATCGTTGAACGCTGGTTGATCAACGACATAGAATTAGTATTGGAAGCTGTTTTATAATATTCTCGTTATGATACAGAATGAGAGCTAATCATTCACGATTTACAACTGTGTATGTGTTCTAATCGACTTTTACGTGTTCGTCGAACACATTTGTGTGATCATTAATATTCTACAACCTGTTTGTATGTATTTTTCAATCGCTTAGGCGGGTTGCGGTATCATTTAACAATTACAATGTGGTTCACACTGTTTTATTCATGATCGCTCATCGACTCCAACTCTACTTTTGGCTGGTCTGTAAAACGTGATAAGATAAAAATGTCAACGATTTCGTGTGTGAAATCAAGATAAATGTAGAGTATCTTTTGTTCTTGAGGAAATGCATCTTAAAAAATTCATGGACGATTTTATTTGCAATTTCTACTCAAATGCCTTTGTCTCGACTTGCTTTGATAAGATGTAACAGATAATACGCACACAAAACTTTTATTGTAATAATAGATATTGCGATTATAAATTCTTTATATTTGCGCTATTATGCTAGAATTATGCTATTACAGTCGCTTCAAAAAGTATTGTTACATTTTCGATTTTCGACAAATTCTCGATATCTCAAATGTTCTGCTTTCGTACGAAATAGTCACACAGCAATAAATCTGAGCTTATTTTAAAGCTTGAAGCCTCTACTTTCGCAGTCCATCGTTCGTTTCCTTCTAAGATGTTTTTGCATGATAGAAAGTGCGAAATTGAAAGCAACTGTTTGTCGAAAATGCTGTTCATTGAAACGCCTCTATAAACATTGAACAATTTTTTTTTATACGTGACTTTACCATGGATTTGAAGACTGAAGCTTCTCCTTTATAACGACGCCCTGAAACTTTATGTCCGATTGTTTTTCGTCATTTTACGGAGCTTTGAATGTAAGATATGCCGGCAAAATAAGAATGTAAGGTAAACTTGTTGAAACACCTCTTCTTCTCACGGATTTTAAAACAATAAACAACATTTTCTTATACATACAACAGGCGGTACCTTTTAGTTTCTTAGATATTCGCGAAAATAATTTTTAAGTTTTAGTTAAGTCTGGATTAGGTCTGAATGATTTTTTTTACTTTTTTTATTACATATTATTCTCAATTATTAACCCTTTGCAATCGGAGCTTTCGTTACTCGAAAATTAAACATTTCTTCCTAAAGAGAATAATCATTTTATTCTATACGATTTTTTCATTTTATGGATATGAAATTGATACAATATCTCATACAATACTTAAATGCTTAGTAATAGATTCGATACCGACGTATTTAATAATGTAAACCATATTTTGGATAATAGTACTTATACATACATGTATAATGGTACTATAATAATCTTATAATTATACTGGGTGCTTGTTTCTTTTGCACAGTAGTGTATATTGACTTGAGCCCCAACTCTACCTTCCCCTTCTACGACGCTATTCCCCACGCTTCCGCCGCGGCCCGGTCACGTGACGCGTTTCGTCTCCGTCGTGCATGTGTCACAATGTCACGTGACCAATCTGGTACTGGCAGAGGGAGGGTACTTTTTCCCCTCGATTCTAGTGGATCTTTGTAAAGAAAAAGCTTCAAATCTATGATAGATTCAGTTACGAAAAAATGGTCAAATGTTTTTAACGACGTTTCCAAAATTACCTAAAAAATTGAGGATGTGTTAGAAAAGTGGAGGCTTCAAGTTTTAAAATGAGCACAGGCTTATTGCTTTACGATCTTCGTTTATGAAATTATAACAGGTTAAATATCCACAATTTTTCGGCAATCAGAAAAGAATGCCAATACCTTTTGAAGCCAGTATGTGTCTTGAATTACTTTAAGAATGTCTAATAACAAAGTTTTACTGTTGGTTATTTTTATACAAAGTCGGACTGTTTTTATCATGTCACGAATTACATGCCACCAGGCACATAAACATTTTTAGGAGAAGGAAACCGCTAGTTACGTACAAATATACGATGTTTCGCTTTTAGTTCACTTACTGAATTTTTTTACTGGAACATTACCGTCTCTGAATATTAGAAAACGAGGAAATGCAGTCAGCTATTTAACGGAGAATAAGATGTACATATTTTTTCAAATATTTAGTTAGAATTAAAATTTTAATGAATTTATTTGTTATTACTAGATTGCGAAGCTTTCTGCATCGATTGTGGAAAGTAAGAGCTAAATGAAAATTCATACGACATAATGATGTACTGTACTTCGATTTTGCTAGTCTTTTTATTGTTTTATACAAGTTTTACACTCCAAATTCACCCTTTTGCAAATCAATTTTACCCTACTGCAAATCAATTCAAGCTTTTACAAATACAGTATTTTTAAGTAAGATTTTGTGAAAGAAATCAAATCAAATGTAAATGAATTGTTGAGAAATTCAAAATATTATTTATTGCAAAGATGTACATCAAGTACTTACTTAAAAGTAATTACCAATTACCATTAATTTTCTATTGTATGAAAACTGTGTGTACATATGTGTCCATAATTATGAAAGTGGTCTAAGTGGAAGTGAAAAATAAATGAGTTCATCGCAGTTATTCCACATCACATTATTTTAAACTAAATTATTCGATAATAATTCGATGATCATTTTTACGATATTGTCAAAAATGAACCGTTAGATAGTGCTTGTTGTTTCAACATTAAAATTTCAACATTTAAATAGACCAATAATTAGACACTTAAATAGACCACTTCCATAATTATGGGCATATACATATACATGTGTATATTCATTGTAGCCATTTTCGGATTAATATATTTGAAAAATGAAAGTACGTATGTATTTACGGAAGCGTATCGAGTATCGAGTCTTATGTTTTCCTCGCAGTAATGACACTGTTCACGTGTGTCTAAATAAATATATAATTTAATCTAAATAAATAAATAATTAATTTTAAGTATTCTTGGTGGGTGAAACTGATTTGCAAAAGGGTGAAATTGATTTACAAAAAGGTGAAATTGATTTTCAAAAAGGTGAAACTGATTTACAAAAAGGTGAAACTGATTTGCAAAACGTTGAATTTGACTTGCCAAATATCAGCGTGTTTCCTTCGCAAATATGTTACATAAACGTATAAACATTTACAAATAACTCACTGCATATGCAATCCTCGTTTCTCGTAGTTTTTCCATAATGATCAGTTCGATCTAATTAGCGAGGTATCGTTGTATTGAAAAGAACAATAGGAATTTAGCCTCGAGTAATATTTACACACGATTGATTTGTAAAATGGAATTCGAAAACACTGAGAGAACATTCATTAGTCGAATACATAAACGACTTTCCTTTGTCAATCATTCACACAAGAACAATAGACCATCCGTTCACATCACAAGCAATACGTTGTCATTAGACGACAGCCTAACTAATTTATAGCTGGTTGTGTCCATTGTAATAATTCCGAACGAGTGTCCTTCCGAGTTTGAAGAGAGTACGTAGTTGAGAATTTTTGAACAGATCTTTTTGTTATTCTCGGCGTAGGATGTTTATGTAAACGTTATCCTTAGAGTAAAAAGCTTATACTTTGTTCGTACGAATTACGCAAATCTAGGATTTTTCTCTCTTGAATCAAACAAAAAAAAAAAATACAAAATATCGATTTTGAAAACGATTCGAGGCTCGATGGGCATGTAACATTATTATATTGCAGGGAAGAGGAGCTCGCCACTAACTCTAGCAAGGAGACCGTCCTATCTGACGCCACCACTGCCAACCATACCCACGCTACTGACAAACCATAAAAAAAAACAAACTATACAATAACTTGTGAACGATTTTAATATCAGTCCTAGTGTCGAATATCATTCGCTGAGAAAGAAACGAAAGAGATAAAGAGAGAAAATAATATGAAACTGTAACTCTAGAGTTCTCGTATCCAGTCAATCTAATCGAAATATGTAATTGTTATCGGCAACGATATAGCATTACACTAGTAGCGGAAGAAACCGTTAATATGGATTATTGTAATCACTGATTACGCGTTTACGACTTTTTAGAACACTCGTTAACTAGTGTTATTGTATTAACCGACGAATATTTCGGCATCACCGATAAACTTCCATATAATATATACATACGTATATCTGATCATGGATTTAATATATATGATACGACGTATATATTAGATCTTGTACAATAAATCTGTTTGTTTATTTAATTATCGGTTTCAGTTCACTTCCACTTATTCGAACGACCTCGACGCGGAATTGTGTTCGTCATTTCTTTTCTAATGTTTTTTGTTTCTTATAGAAGACTACAGGCCCAATTTCGATTCATCTTACGACAGGAAATTAATTAATCAGAAATTCTGTCGCGACTTTACTTTCTCTCCGTTTTATTTCCGAAGGCGAAGTCCGTCCGACGGACTCTCTCATTCGACGGTCTATCAGGCGAACATGGGGACAGGGAACATTCGAAGTTCGATGTTTAGTATGTTGGACAATAAAGTACATGTCTGAAGTCTACTACACAGGCCAGTGAACCACTGTAATCCCACGCAAAGCTAGAAACTGTGAAATGAATAATCATTTCTCGATAATGATTCACGTACAGGTTCAAAAGTGGGATCGAGCAACGTTCGAAAATAGAAACAAAGAAAAAAATCCAACGAAACAAAGACTGCGATTAAGTGAGAAACGAAAAGATTACCGAAAAAAACACAACAAAAAAACAATGAAAACTAAATAAATGGGCAAAATTAAAGTTCGACTAATGGTTGCTTTACAAAAAAAAAAAAACTGGGCGTGTTATAATGTATCGTAAAACAAAGAATACTTACCGTAATTTACTATTGTAACGGGTTACAACATCACAAACATTCTGAATTTTCAAATTCAAATCCAGGTCAATTAGGATAAGATAAAAAAAGAGCCGGATATGTAAAGTTACGTTGACGAGTCGTTGATATGCCGCGCGATACTGTTTTCTCATGGTTCGACGACGTCGGTGCATGTTGAATCGATGCCCTCGACGAAGATCTGGAATGTAATAAGAGAAGGAGAGATTCAATAGACATGTGTGAAGAAGCGGAAACTTGGACAAGTCGCGTGATGTTTTGCAGGAGCATGCTAAACTGTGTGAATGCATTAGAGGGACACATACCGCCAGCAGAGAGTGCAGCCCTGATGGTGGCCGAGGAGAAGCCACATCCTGATTCATGTAAGGCTTAAAAACCTCACCAAAATCGCCCACAGTCATCTACTACCATTGTCATATCCGTCTCTATGTCGCAAACAATTCTTTCACCCCGCATTCAAACATACAACATCGTTCTAGTACCTTCGTCACGAGTACTATTCAAAACATCTCCTAAACGTTATTTTCTAAAGGGTTGCCCTATCTTATCACCTGGCAATAATATCTACGCATCGAACGTTTTATAGAAAATCAAAGATTGAGTCAATAACATTTCATTGAAACTCTATTAAAATATGAATCTTAAGGGGATAGACTCGTTTCTACGATTGCATGGGCGCGAGATGCGCCTTCTCATTTCTCGCTAATGCAAAGATGGGATTCTTCAGTAGTCAAAAGCGCTAGATAACAGATCAATTTAGGCCTCTATCGGCCTCAAAAGTCCTGTTTCTACGTTTACGAGGCGTGTTTGCATTATTCTGCAGCATGTAGCTGTCGGAGCTTTATGAAAATAGCTACATGCGCAGCCTTATGCTTCCGAATATTGCAAGTTACACTGCCGAATAATGCAAATTAAGACTCGTAAATTTAGAAATACGAATTTTGAGGCCGCGATTGCTCTCAAACGTCCTATTTTTAGGTTTACGAGGCGTAATTTGCATTATTCAGCAGCGTGTAGCTGTCGGAGCTTTATGAAAATAGCTACATGCGCAGCCTTATGCTTCCGAATATTGCAAGTTACACTGCCGAATAATGCAAATTAAGACTCGTAAATTTAGAAATACGAATTTTGAGGCCGCGATTGCTCTCAAAAGTCCTATTTTTAGGTTTACGAGGCGTAATTTGCATTATTCAGCAGCGTGTAGCTGTCGGAGCTTTATGAAAATAGCTACATGCGCAGCCTTATGCTTCCGAATAATGCAAATTACGCCTCCGAAACGTAAAAATAGTACTATTGAGGGCGATCGCGGCCTAGATTGATCTTTCATCTAGCGCTTTCGACTGCTGAAAAACCCCATATCTTTGCATTATCGAGAAATGAGAACGCACATCCCGCACCCTTGCAATCCTGAAAACGCGAGTCTACCCCCGTACACTGTCTTTCTCAGTCAGACGGACCTCTTCACGGTGTTTATACATCATCTTCGTATTTTTTGTTCAATCCACTTGCATTTTGAAATACTAGGTTGGCTGGAAAGTCTTTTCGTATGTCTCAACACTAAACCTACCATCAATGTACAGTAAGCTCTACAGAATTCACTACTAGAGTGCGGATTTTATGCATTTATGAGAGATAAATGTGTAGGTACAATTGAAAACTGTGAAAAGATTGTTAATGGAATTATAATTGTTAATAAACGAATCTACCATCACAACAAGCTGGACAAAATTCATTACTAGGGTGCACTTATGGGAGACGAATGTGTAGGTACAATTTAAAACAGTAAAGAGATTGTTAAGAGAATTACAATTGTTAATTAACGAATCTACCAACACTGCACAGTGGGCTAGATCACAACAAGCTGGATAAAATTCATTACTAGAGTACGGATTTTATGCATTTACGAGAGACAAATGTGTAGGTATACAAGTTAAAACAGTGAAAAGATTGTTAAGGGAATTATAATTGTTTATGAACGAACCATGTATTTAACATAACATAATACAAATAAGACAGACAAATTTTCAAACAAACGCTCCTTCATGCAAACTTATTTCTTTATTTCACACAACCAAATTCACTTCATACATTTATGTCTCTTACTCATTATATTTCTTTCTCATTCTCGCCCCACCCATATCCACACATTCACACCCTTTCTTTTTATATCGAATACATACTTATATAACAATAATTCTCATACATAATGTACTCCACAACAATAATTGCTTTTCATACATTACATGCACACACATTACCACACAATGTCGATATACTATTCTTCACATGATAGAATTATTAATGAAGAAAACAAATTTGTAATTAGCTTCTGTAAATTGCAATCGATGCTTACACATTTTATTTCGCATAAAGATCCGCAGTTTATGAACGGAATGTTAGGAATTATCAGATTAGTGTACCATTATGAACGGAACGGTTTTAGGAGCTTTCAGGTCGTAATGCCTGATTCTGGTATCCCTTATTTGCAAAAATGAGAAACTGTCTTTGCAAAGCTTCCCTTGTACATAGAAGGCGTTTCAATCTAAGAAATTGAAACTTTGCTAGTCAATTTCGAATGTGATTTTAAGCAACTAATGTCTTATTAAATATAATAAATAGACTGCGGTTATTTATGCAAAATAAAGAATGCGAACTACAACAAACTGAAATGAAATAGAAAGTTTCCTTTCTTAATATTTTTGATAGGTTGAAAAGAAACGGCCCACTGTGCACCGATCAAATGACTGGTTTGAAATTTTTTATTAATTCAATAAATTTCTTTATAATAACAGCTGCACAAAATCTAAATAAGTTCATCCTTTTTATTTTTGTAAGACAACATGTACCAGAGACTTCTAGTGCTCGGTAGATGTAGTGTTAATGTTTACAGGTAAGTTCTATTATACATCACCGAATCGAAACTAATAAAGTATTTGTGTTGCCTATTCTATTCAAAAACGTGCTGTCATCTTTCAATGTCTTTATTTGATTTTAATATTTATTCTGACAAAACATACCATCGATAAGCTAATCAGAAAAACGCAGACTCTACGGCCAACCTAATGTATGCTCTCTATATTCTAAAAAGTGCCAATGATTGTTTAAAATATTAATCTACAACAAGGTAGTGAATATGTAAACGAGAAGTTCAAGCTTTGAAATTTTCCTATGAAAGTATAATTTGCAAAAAAACTTTTCACTATATTGCAAAAATTCCATGTGTATCTTTAGGATACATATACATATACAGGGTGGTCCACCAGATACTACTTTTTTTGTAGGTATATTTAAATTAAATATCTCCTAAACTAATCATGTTTCGACGTACATATTTTAATCCTTTTTTATAGAGAATAAAAAGCTACATCGACTGATGCATACAAAAATATACGGTTCCATTAAGAAAATCAAAATTGACTTTTTGATACATACATCCACCTACCAACATGTGCACCTTTTGAGACCATATATATATATATATATATACATATATATATATATATATATATATATATATATATATATAATCTCCATCTAAACATTTCTCGCTACGGATAATAATAATGACGTAAATCAAGTTGGAAGTATCTAGTGAACCACCCTGTATAAGAGTCGTTCAAAATTTTATGCAAAATAAAAATTGTCTGCATCGATTACAAGCCAAAGGAACCAAATAAAAAGTTCTTTCTTCTTTTAATTATCTTATTAAGCTGTAAATAATATACCGATGTCCTTAAATCTTTTTAATATGTTCACTGCTTTAAATTGTACGTTTCTATTTTTGTCATAAATGCATAAAATCCGCAGTCTAGATATTATATGTATAATATTGCGGAAAGGTCCGTATCACGGCCATTTTGTAGAATAAACGACCAATTCTACAAAATGAAGCCTCAATGAAAGGTTCTTGATTCAAAAAACAACTCTACGTTATAAATATTTTTAAGATGAAGATGATGCAACCGCTTTGTTAACGACTCGTGACCAAGAGAATTGTTTGTCAGTGGTCGCTTCTTACATCTAGCGATCATTGTGCATGTCATAATGTCATCTATGTATGTTCGTAAATTTTGTTTATTTGTAGTCTCATTGTGATACATACTTTTTACATTTATTTGCGACTATTATTTTTCTGCTTTCAGTATGATTCAAACGTGCAGAGGAATCAAACCGCTGATTCTGTGACAAAAACAAAAAAAAAAAAGAACAAACAAAAATTACATTGCTGCTTCGCTACTACAAGACATACAAGTGGTCCTAGCAGAGAACAATAAATCACACTATACCTATGTTTTCGTATTGACAATAGCAAATATTTAGGAGAGTGCAATTGAACATTATATATCAGAATTATCAAATGCCAAAGGAGCCACTTGACCATGATACTGTATTGGTTTATGCAAAGCGTATACTGTAATTAAGACGTTAGACAGTTCACAATTTATATATACATATATTTCTGTAAATGTGCGTTATTTCCAATTGTTCGTTTCTAGTCGTTTTTGTCTTTCGTTGTTCTATGGTAAGGATTTTCGTAGAAATCACTTTTTATCTATATCTGATCTGAAACGCAACGGTACTTGTTCGACTGAGTTCCGATCGAGTCCTATTGTTGTTTGATTTGTTCCTTTTCATTTTTCTAGGAAGAAGTTGGAATATGTAAATAATATCGTGAACGAAAAACGCATTATTCTCGAATTTGTTTTCCACTATCAGTAACTGTTTGCATTTCATGCATCGGTCATAGCTTTATTGTGGCTTTCCACGACTCACAGTGCTTCAGCAAAACACTCACACCACACAGTCGAATAAACGTTGAACTATAGTTGAAGCATTTTTGTTCCCGTGTAGAGCTTATATTTCTGATAATGTCGCGCAACACACGTGGAAACCGTGCGATAGCGATTGTAAATAAAACAAACCAAAAGAGACGTACTGTCGCGAATAGAGATAGTGATACGATGACGTGTTATTGTAATTCATTTTGTTTTTTACTATTATATAATATAAGGAACTCTCAGTATTATAAGCTCTATTATATATATACAATAATGTCTCTCTTCTATCATCTGTGTGCAGTATGATAATCTGTCATCCTGTTATTACATCTAACTAGTCGATTCTAAGTATTTTTATAAACGAAATTGGCAGACATACATGATATTGGTTTCACTTCTATTCTAAGAATATTATATACACAATACTATGTGCTATTAACACTGGCCTTTGTAGTAGTGTAAGTGGAGGTAGGCCATTATGGATTTCGCACTAACGCAAATTATGGTCTCTAACGGATCAATTTGTAAGTGTAAAAAAAAAAGATTTAAACAAGAAAAACAACTAAGGTGTTGTACGAGTATATATCGAGATTCAACAGAGATTTCAAAACAAATATAATATCACATTATTATTATTTTTTATATGAAAACTGTAAAACCGACTTCAATACTACCACAGTTGGAGCATGAATGGTATAATGGGCATGTGCGCATGAATGTAATCTTATTTTACTTAGATTAAAAGAAAATCGAAATAGTAACGATCAATCTCTCGCATTTTCATTTGACAATTTTCTTACCTTTAAGCTTAATTCCTTATGTATATGATATTGGACACGAGAAGATGCAATGAGGGACAGAAATTTCCCACTGATTATCATCAACCCATCAATTCATTTAAAATAAATGACATACACGCTTCCTAATATCAAAGCCTTCCGAATGAATAATATCGTTTTTGTGGACACGACGATATAATTATGTAACAGGAACATTTCGTCTGTCTACCGAGCTCACTGTTAATGTTTATAAGCACTTCACCTGCGTATGTAAATAATCATCGAGTTGAAGAATTATTATCATCATTATTATTATTAGTATTATTATTATTATTTCCAGGTGCTTATTTCTCAAATTTTTACAATTCAATGATCAGACCACAGGAAACACTAATCACGGACAATAAAATTACTTTTCACCAATTCTCTAATAATGAATTATATCTGTATTATGTTTTCAGGAGAACCGAGGCAAATTCTATTCATTGCGTTTGCTTCTAAGAGTACTATATGAGAAGATTTTTTGTTGTCGAATTCGTAAACTCAGCCATGTATGACGTTAAACAGTCAAGGCACAGTCAGATAAATCAGGAGGATGATCTCGAAATAACACAGTACAATAATCTATTGACACACACCATTCACAAAGTATACATTATATTTATTTGAAACTGAAAAGACAACGAAGGAAACGTATATTTTATTTGAATTACACATCTCGAGAGGAGAACAAATATAATGCTTTTATATTTTAATTTCAGTACAACGATATCATTTCATCTTGATTTTCATACAAGCTACGATTACTACCGACTGATTAAGAAGAGTAATTAGAACGCCTGAACATATCGGTACCTCGAGGAACATATACGCTAATAAAAGCAACATCTGATACTGTCCGTAACAATTTCTTTCTACAAGAATCGTAGAGGCTTGCTGTATGTCGTCTTTTAAATTGAAACGATCTGGTAGATGAATGTGAACGTAGTGTAACGAATCCGCGAGTGAAATTGGAGGTGATACTGCAGAATAGCTATTTGCCCACCCTCTGATTTCGATGATTTTTCAATACGTTCGAAATCCCAAAAATTTTCAACGTCTCTCTCCTTTGCATGTTAGTGGCGGTCTCGCTTAGCATCCGAGATATTCGCGAAAAACTAATCTAATCATCACAGCGAGTCTGTCTACAGGGTGATTCCCAGATATAGGTTTTGCACTCCAAATTCACCCCTTTGCAAGTCAAATACAACCTTATGCAAATCAATTACACCCTTTTGCAAATGCGATATACGCTTTTGCAAACCAATTTCATCCGTTTGCAAATCTCTTTCATCTCCATTAAGAATATTTAAATTAATTATTTATTCACATTTAGATTAAATTATATATTTATTTAGACACGAGAACGGTGTCATTACTTCGAGGGAAACGTAAGACTTAATACTCAATACGCTTCAATAAATACGTACGTACTTTTATTTTTAATATTTATTAATCAGAAAATGGCTACAATAAATATACATATCTACACACGGTTTCGGTTTTCAGTTTTATTCATTTTCAAGTTAATGAATTGGTATAGGTAAGGTTGTTAAATTATAGCCACAAATATAATCTTAATAAAATCCAAAGTTTTAATTTTATTCTTAAAAATCTTTCGAAATTGCTTTCTTTATTATCATTCGATATTATTGATATCTTCGATGCATCTGAAAACTAGTATTTCAATTGAATAATATGTATATTCAACTGTATACAACTAAATATCAAAAATAATACAGTGAACGTGAACAAATACTACTCATTAAAAAATAGTGTCCCTACACTACATCTAGATCGTGACTTTACTGTATTTTAAATTTCAGTCCGATAGTTTTTCGCGAATATCTTGGAAACTAAGCAGGACCGCCACTAACATACGAATGAAAAAGTTGTTCGAAATGTTGGGATTTCTAATGATAAGATGTCGAAAAATTATGAAAATCGGCGGGTGGGTAGCTGTTCTGCAGCTTCGCCGGTATTGGAATTGTACATCTGATTAATCCGGACGAACAGTTGTGTTTGCAGCTGGGTCAGAGCGATCTTCCGGCGCACCCGCTCAGCCGGAGAGACCACCGCCCCCGCTTCCCCCGCCACGCTTTCCGAACAGCGGTGTCTGACAATGGGAAACAGCTCCTCTTAATATCGGTAATCTAGTGATCACGAACGCGTCAATTCTACTGCCGCTACTGTTCACCACTAACAGCTTCACTTTGGAAAATCAACTGTACGAGATCATCACGAAGGGGGGCAAGACCTGTGCAGCCTATCTGCGCGATGGTTTTCGTCGAGCAAAGAACGCGTCGTCGTCCATCAACGGCTGGACTGCCAACAGAGGATTCGTAGATCATTAACGTGTCTCGTGCCTGAATCAACCAGAGACAACCGAGCCGAGTCACCTGTTGATCGGATTTCAACGCTGACTCGAGACAACATCGATCGAAAACGATCGGTAACGAATACGCTTGATCGCGATCTTATTTTCGATACGGATATCCCGAATAATGAGATTACTTCGAACGGATAAAGTGAGAGTATCTGTAGCTCCGCGGAAAACTTGCTAGTGTAACTGGGAAGAAGATAAAGATTGGGAAAGCCCGCGAAAGGTAACGGAACGTTTTGCGAAAGTGATTGTGCCTAAACATTTACGTTCGAACGAAATGCGTAAGAAGGTTAGATCATGATCACTATGAGAATGAAATTGAACTTCGTGCGACATCGAAGAATATAGAAGATATATAATTGCTAGATGCGACGAATCGTATAACGAAACCCCAGAGAGAAATATGGAAAGGTGTACCATCTATTATACTTCACTTTTATATCGTTCATTTCATAGGATTTATTGCGGTTACATGAGATTTTGTATCGCTGTCGTCTTTGTAACTGATCGCACTGTACTAAATGATTCTCTTATTCGTTGATCGAGGAATCGAATTCGGAACAAATCTCTCGGACCTTGAAAGTTGAGAAATCTGGTATCGACGAAATTTTACTCGGACTAGCTTTTCGACATTCGAATCACTAGTGACGTTAATCGCGCTATTTAACGTCGTTTTTAATATGGTGCCTCTTAATAGCAACGTTTACAAGAAATATCGAATCATTCTACGCGGTAGAATAAACGAGCGAGATTCAGCTGTTACTGCGAAATTCAAACGGCGCGCACGCGCGAACGAATTAATCGTCGCTAGTCTCAAAACGACATACTTCGACAGATTCCATTTTCCAAATTTTGTACGTGCGTTCGATGACGTTGAAATTCTAATGAATATTTGGATAAATGAAACGACTAACTACACGTTGATTTCTCGTTTGATAAATTTTAAAGACGAGATGGAGGAATAGACCTGACAGCTTGTGGGACTTGGTGTCCATAGGAATGTGTAGTACAGTAAAGTCGCGATTTCTATCCCTGAGGGGCCCCACGATCACTATCCCCTGCCTATCCATTCTACTGACAATGAGGAGCAACGCTGCAGGGGCCAGGAAGCTCGAACTGCCTCGGTAGCCGAACAGCGTAAACATGCCGTGTAATCTGATCTCGGGTCGGGTATATCGGGTGTAAACCACTACTAATCCAATAACAAAACTTCTTTATTTTTCATTATTTTTTTATGGGACTTCCACCAACTTATTCGTGGCATTTCTCTGATTAAAATTTGCGTTCGAAACTTCCATCGCTTATTCAACCAACTTAGTAAATGTAATCGCAATTCTATCGTGTTTGGTCTCGTTTTAATCTGAAAAATTTCACGAATCCGTTGGTAAAGGTTTCGTAACGAAATAACTAAAATTAACACTAAACCTACCGACCATCAAAAGTGACTGATGTGTATGGTATTATAAAAATAACAACATTAAATTTATTTATATTTTGTGCAATTTTTACTATAATATATACTGGAGTCAATCAATTCCCATGAAAACACCTTTACAATCTCAATAATTGTCAAATAAAAAATCTAAAATGGGTCATTCGACCCCTCGTGGTAGGTTTAGTGTTAAGAAAGTTTCATTATTGCATTAGTATTGCCTCACCGATATCCGAGCTCGGATCATATTTCTTTGTAGCGCGATCCCAAGGTGCAAACCCCCTAGTAATGGGGATAAAAGAGTAACATCATCCGCATAGACGAAAGTCACATCATCCGAAGGAATACGCGAAGAGCGTATTAGAAAGAAATCTTCTTACGTTAACAACCTAACGCTAGCTTATATTGTACTTCATTTCTTTCCATTTCAACTTTAATTTAATCTGAAATTTAGTTTTGTTCCTGTATTTGACGATGGTTAGCCTGTGTTCTCCAAAAATACAAATCGAACTCGAAGTCGAAATCGAACTTAGTCGTATTAAGTTAACAAAATGGAGAAAGTGCCTTTTTTTCATCTTAGTTCCATTACTCTACCATATATATTTATGTAAACATGTATTTAATAACTGCGCTAACGCCCAGTGGTGACATATTGTACAAGATTTCTCGCACATGTGCGTCCAAAACAGTAACGTATATATGATGAAGTAATGGAGCCCTGGGGCAGTTATATTGACGGGAAAGTACCGATATTTTACGGGGTGTTCAAGGTACCCCATTCTATCGAGAATTTTACTTTACTGAGGCTAAAATCGCCGCGCATGCGCGAGAAATCTTGCACAATATCTCACCACTGCTAACGCTCCAAAACCAACGGCCACCAAAATACATTGGGTGTCAGGTTTATTCCTATATCTCGTTTGTGGTTCTAATGTTATACACCACCAGTTCGATTGAACAACCAGATTCGACAGCACCCAGCACATTCGGAGGCATGCCTTTTCTTACTACATTTTGTCGTTGATATTTTACACGAAAATGCACGTAATTTGATGTTACGCAAAGCTCTTCGGGCGAAACTTCCCTTATATGTATGTATATAATATGTATATACTGTATACTTCTATCGTACTTACCACGTCGTTGCATAAGCAATTGTATGATAATCCTATACTATTCGACATAGTATATCCGATTCCCTATTAAGATAGCGTTACACGAAAATTGATTGTGTCGTTGATGCGATATTTATCTATTTCGACACTGAATCCATTTCTACTGACCTGGCCACTCGAACTTAGGCGGTCATCGACCGGGAACACCCCGTACAGTGTTTGAGGCGAAATCTTCTAACTGGAGAACAAACTAACTTTCGAACATATATACGTTCTTCGAAATACATATATATATATTTATTACTGACACTACCAGACAAATTCTATAATACAGAACATGAAACTATGATTTTCAATTAGACGAAAATTAGAGTGTTATTTAAATCCATTCTTCTGTTGCCGTTTTTGCTTGCATTTATTGTCAATTGGAAGGAAAGAAACTAACATAATATATATACGTATATACTTACGCATTTCAATTGTTAAGAAGCGGACACTGCAAATTCTTAGGCGACTTGAAGAGTTTTTGATTTCCTCGGGAAATAACGTAACATCGCTTAACGAAGTCTGCCATAACCTGCTGACACTCGGAAACACTTTCATGTTAGCTCGTATCGAATAAAATTAAACACTTTGAAATCGGTTCGTTAAGTGAAGTATGGCGGCGTAATCACCATACTAAGTATGTAGAATAGAAAGGAAAAAAAAGTAAATGAATATAAGCGGCATATGCACTAAAATCACATATGCGCTAATTTAATGAAAACGAAAGAAAGAAACACTTTAATTCTAAGCTGTCCAAATCATACAGAATCAGTGAGAAAGGCAATAAACGCTATGGAACTGAAACTTATGCTAATGTAGATTTCCTTGCATTATAGGTATTATCAGAATTCTAGTCTATCGATCACTGATACTTAGACTAGGTATATGAATACATACACACATAGCTACTAGTCTATAGTAGCACGATATAAACAGACTAATGATAAAGAAAATCGCAAATTTCGCTAATATCATACACGTATGTTGAACGGGGACAAACATACGCGCCTCTCTCACTCGTAATGGCTGTACAATAAACGCGGACCGAGTACTGGTAGCATATCCATTTTTTAAATCGATTCAAGTCTTGACATAACAGACACTCACACCTACACGTGCACACGTAAACACACGATCGTAGTTGCAATCGCTCCGACTCGTATACTAACTATAAATATATGAATTCGATTGATGAAATCATTGAAATCAATAAGAGACCTAGTACCGCGCTAGGTTAAAGATATTTTAAAATGATATATATATATATATATTGTATACCTTTTACTTTTCATATTTCCTATATTACTTTCAGTTTCGACGTAACGAGTCGATAGATATCGCTCGAGGACGAACACACGAATTTTTGATTCGTCGCGTCTTCGAGTTTAAACGTGATTATTCTTTTCTGACTATAATCCTGTTGAGAAAAGGCATGCTGTGATACACCTTCAATGAAAATCTCCAAGCAAATGACAACACGATCTACACCTAGACAAAAATAAGCTATAAACGATTTTTCTACCTTCGCCAGGATTACAATTACAATTAGCGTTGTTAGATAAATATTCTACTGAAATTCAGTTATGTCGAGTATGCATACAAAATCAGCGAAACAACAGGAAATATTTTTCTTGTTTCTCAAAGTTCTAAAGCAACAACCTTAACGTAAGGGTATTCAAAGTGCTTTCAAGAAACACTTTATCGTATACCAAAGGAAACGATAAGAACAGATTTAATTTCACTATAATTCATTCACACACGTAACGATATATTTAGTGAACTCGTTTCTAAAACTGTAACATTATGCATATATTAAATATATACATATATGCAATTGGTAACTCTTATGAGAGTACCTATTCCGTACACTCACCGCAACTTTGATAAAGGAAATGAATAATGATTGCATACATAGTTGGAGTCAATGATACGATATGAAAATTCACCGAATATTGCAACGTTTATAGAGCCTTAAAGTAAAAGAAAGAAAACGAAAAGAGAATAAATGAACAAGAATTCGGAACAGTCCAGCAAAGTGATTACAATAAAATTTGTAAAATAAGTTCACTGCCACTCAAACGACTTGCGCTCTTTTGAGGAGCGTCGATATTCCAAATGTGAATGTGTACAGTTATGTGAAAAGTACTTATATCGTAATTACATTTACACATAATATTATTTAGAGTTACGTGAAACTAAATAGCATGTAATAATATTTAAGAATGGTATACAGATGTAGGGTACAGATTAAAAAAAAAAAGAAAGAAAATCATTGATTGCAGGACTATTATATTCCAAAACAAGAAAAGTTTATGCCTGCTCATTTGTATATTATACGTAAATCTTAGCAAGAAAATAAGTGTTTCTCTGGTAAAAGATGCTAACTTCTAATTATCCTCCCCATATTTCTTTTGGTGATACTTTAATCATAAAATATATCACACTCAATTATTTCGAACTTACTGCACTCTGCTATTATAATAATTTGAAACTAATTCGTGAAGTAAGTTCAAGCAACCTTTGACTGATAAATATCTTTGCGATGATTTCTAGTCTTTCTATTCAAGAAGATATTTTAATCCAAATGTACGTAGCAATTAATAACCATTTACATTTTATTTATTTTTCGAAGAATGATATTAAATTATCTAGAGAAACATTTGACTAATTTCTGATACGTACAATATAATTTTGAGTTTTGATTAATAAAGAGACATGTGAATTTGTAATATTGTAACATGGATTTCTTTGCAATTGTATATATACGTAGCAATTGTTTATAATATTTTAATTACTTATGATTAATGTATTTAAGGTGAACAGATCAATTTAAGTGGAAAGATCATACATGATATCTTTTAAATCTATAAATAAAAATATTTACAAAGTAAAACGTATGTGTTTTTTATTATATTGTTATCAGCACACAAAATAGTTTCTAATTTAGTTTATTTATCAAAATTACATTATGTAATAAATATACAATTAAATATACCAATTTCTGATATAAATTATTATGGTTTACATTCCTGATGATAGGGTTCTAAAGTTCGAAAATCTCTCCATGTCGGTGGTAAAGCACTATGTAAATGCAAACCACAACGTTTACAAGGATCACTAAATAAATTATTCAGACTATGAAACCATGTCTAAAAGAAGAATCGGAGATTATTAGAGTTACTTAAAATACTATGATCTTCGAAGTAATAATCTTGTTATATATTAGTTACCATAAATGATCGAACAGCTAATTCAGGTAATGCTGGGGAATAAAAGTGTAACATTGCAGCATGAGCATTTTCTGTTACTTTTCTAAAAACTTTATGCCTTGATTCTGTCCACAAATCCATAGTTTCTCCATAACCTTTCACTACTACCCATTCAATCATTAAACCTTTAAACGCTATCACACCTTTCAAAACATGTCCTAGAGTAACATGTAATACTGCATTCGATGCGAATGGTCGAGATACAGATATTGTCATATCATTGAAAAGTCTATCAAATGTGGCTATCATTGAATCTACTTGCCTAGAAAAAATATAAAATATGTATTATTACAAAATGTTATTAAAACACTTTACAATCTCATATCGGTAAAGCAATTTAACTTACTGTTGAGGAACATTATGGTTACTTGTTTGAACTCTACCTCTCTTCGCTCTACTAGTGTTAATGTAAGATCTCTTCAATGAATTTTGACTAAGGAGTGTTTGAGCAACATGACTATATTCGTGAACCTTATCAGTCCACTTGTAACTATTAACAAGAGTACCATATAATGCTTGTCTTTCTTGCGTTGTTTCTTGACTTAAATATGCAGTACTTGCTAAATTAAATGGTCCAGGTGGTGGATTCAAACTGCTTGCAGCTTGTTCAACATCTCTAAACATAAAAGGTGTTTACTATAATATACACTACTGTGCAAAAGAAAGAAGCACTCGGTATAATTACAAGATATAATGACAACAATATCTTTATGTAGAAATTGATTGTACAATGATTGATTTATTGCATTTAAAGTATTAGATAATCCGCAATAACACATATATTCTCAGAACTATTCATGGCTTTGTCCGCCTCTATATTCTTCGAGGGAGGTGTAAATATTATCAGTAGACAGTGGATTTTATACATTTATTACAACAATGAGTAGGTGCAATTTAAAAGAGTAAAGACATTTTGACAGACGAATTTAACAATACTGTTATATTATTTTCAACCTGTGAAACATATTAACAGAGAAATTGAATTTCTATTTCACTCTAGTTTGTTGTAATTCAGGTAGAACAGTTTTATCTTGTATAAAGATCCGCTGCCTAATTATCTGTACCAAATTAGCAGTGTGTACGTGTGTGGCTGTTACAATAGATTGCGGAGTGCGAGTCTGCAGCCCGTAATAATTACAGTGTTGCGTCACCAGTCCCAATTTCAGTCTGGGTTTACGTCAAGGTTGAATTAGATCAGACCTGGGCGACACTGGCTCGAAAAACACATGTTGCTATTTCTCTCCTTCTCTTGCTTGGTAAGACAGTCCCAGAATAGTAGCAATATGTGTTTTTTGAGCCAGCATCGTCCAGGTCTGAATTAGATGATGCCATTTGTTCGAAGGTCTCCTAGTGCCTCTAACGAATTTATTGTTTATGACCCAAGAACAGCTGGAAAATGTCAGCGGATTTTTGAGGAAATCAGCTCAGCCTTTCCAGACTCAATGGTACTTTACTTAGCATAGGCCCACGTATAGCACTAGGGCAATTACGCTACTTTGATTATACATTTATTTCTTGATAATTTTATTTAAACAATGAATATAATATTGTGCTTTCTTAGTTGTATGAAAAATAGTATGCAGAGCCACAGTCTGTAGCCAGTAACGGTACACATAAAATGTGAGCGCCAGTGACAGAAGGTTAATATTGTCCCCGACTGTGTGTGAGTGTATATATATATATATAAAAGAAGATCATACCTTAAGTTAACACTGACAGTTGTTAAAAGTTCTTGCAATTCGAGTAAATACTTATTTTCTTTATTTTCTTCTCCATGGTCTGCCCGTAATCCATTTCCAAGAGAGTCAAACACTTGACCAACACTAGACCGTAGTACTTTAATTGCAGTCAATGCAGTTTGCAGCTGATCCATTATTATAATGCTCGAAGTATTATAACTCTAATCATAATAGACCGTACATTGTTCACACAATACAGCTTGTTAGAATATAGTGACTATAAAACGAAGCAAAATACTTTGAAAGTAAGCACCGGGACACATAACCTCAAAAATATGTAAACATACACTGTTATTGAAATTAAGTATACGTGGTAGAGTTGTATTAATTAATTCTTTTGTTTCTGTTTAAATTAGATTATAAACATTAAAGATTCTGTAAAAATTTAAAAAATTTCTATTCTACTAACAATATAACTTTGTACTTTGTACTACCAGAGAGGAAATGAGAATGAAAGAGCCAGAGACTCAGAGAGAGCTGGAGAGAGCTCATCAGCTCACCACCACTCACCACTGCTCACCACTCGCCACTCACCCACACTCACCACTGCTCACCAGTAAACACCATTCACACTCTCACATTCGTGGGCCGAGAGCCGAATCGCTGGTTTCCCCCCTGCCCCGACGTATCCGTGTCGACCACGCTTGCTCGTGTTGGCGCCTGTTCGATTGCACGCGCGCTACACACAAGCGTACCTCCACCCTGTCCGTGTAAACTACCTGCTCGACTGATCGACACCAACGAACGAAGCTTGCAACTAACGAGGTTCTACCGTAATATTAGGTCGTCCCAAAAGTTCCTTCCGGAATGTGTTCCTTTAATGTTGCTAAATAAATACAAACACTGCGATAATCTGTATGCTGATGTTACAGTACTTCCTAACATGAATTTGCATTATGTGCATGAATCGAAAACCAACTTTTGGGACAACCTAATATTTATTTAGCAATATTAAAAGAATACATTTCAGAAGAAACTTTTGGGACAACTTAATAGCTTATTTTGTAGGCAGGTATTAAAACAACAATTTAGTACTATTTTTAAATGGCAAACCGCACTAAATAACGCGCTGGACATTACGCGATTCCATTTGAGTGAGCATCGACGATTATATGTATAAGCATTCAGAATAATTCAGTTTTCAATTATTTATACTGTGTATTTATTAAGAATCACACACGCTCCAATCCCCCAATCAGACTCTACTAATCGGAAAAGACGAACAGTATTGCAAAATGAGGGGTCAGACATTGTGCTTCATCAGCGCTTTTAACGCTGCAAATTGCAAATAACGAGGAGCCGTATGATACGATGTGCTGCATCATGTAATTTGTGACACGATATAATATTTAACAGTGAACTCCCATACCAATCATTAATACCTAGACTGTGAATTCTAGTGCAAAATGAAAATTGTCTGCGTTAATTTCGAGCTACAGGAACTACATGCATTTATTTTCTTAATAATTGAGAGGTCCGCTGCAAAATGGAGCCATGCCACTTGCTTCACGAGATATCAAGAATTTAGTGAATAGTATTTCAGTAGAAATATATTAAAGTGTTGGGACTATACAATTCTTTTTTATGTAAACTAATCAATACAAAGATAATGTAATTGGAGAAGGATAGTTCGTCCTTATACAAGCTCTCCTTCACTGAACCTGCAACAAGGTCATGTTTATGAGGTTGTAACGAGTGGAACTTGCCGGGGGGATGCAACCCAAGGTCACACTGCCCTAAAGAATAAGGACTTTGTTCGAGGAGGATCTGGCCACAGAGTGGGGAAGGCAGGGTGCCTTTTGGTGAGAGGACTGTGTCAGACCCCACGGCACTCACCCCAGAACCGTCTCATTGTCAGAGTAAAGTCGCGATCACTAAAATTCACATGTAGAAACATTAAAAATTTTTCTCGTGGAGAAATCTACTATTTTGTTAAATCTCGAAGTTTCCCCTTTATAACGATTCTTTAAAACTGATATATTTAAGAACCAAAAACATCAATTTATAAATGTATAATTTATTCCATATATTTGGATATACATTTAATTAAGCTTGCATACATAAACACACATCAGTTGATAAGATTACATATACAGTTATGCACACAAGTGAACACTAGACTGCGGATCTTTATGCAAACTAAAAATTGTTTGCATCGGTGCAAAAAATATAAACCAATCTGCATGTTATTTTTTCCCTTAATGATTTTAATAGAGGTGAAATGATACCGTATGTTGACATCTTCAATTTGAAAAATTTTCCAACAATTTTGAATTTCATTTACTGAATTTGACTTTAAATGTATAAAGATCCGCAGTCTCCTTTCACAAACAAGTAAGATCAACTGATCACACTGCGTAAGGTTAGAAGATGGTGAAAAACAATAGTAAAAATCGATTTCTACAACTATTTTAGCTGTGCCAATAATGAAAATGTAAATGGTATGTTTTGTAAACTCGTATAAATTATTACTCGTAGAAATTGATTAATTGGTTAATTATTTATGTATTTTATAATTCTATTATATAATAATATAATCATGCATATATTCCATAATTATATAATCATATACTATAATTAATATACTTATATACATATATACATATATTGATAATTATATGTATAATTATTTGGTTAACTATGTTTTTTACTTCTGGCCTTACTGATAAATTGAAGTCGTTTGTGCGTGGTCTATTCATAAAAAAGGTATTTTATAATCCTATACATTACATATTGTATATTAAAAATCGGTATAGATAAAATGCACACAATGCTTTAAACACACTAGTTGATTAAAATACATATAAAAATGATAAAAATACATATAAAAATTATAAAAATAGGATCGTGTTAAATATCGAAAGGATCAGTAGCAATGACATGAGCGTCTTTTCAGTGCTGCTGGATTTGAACAACATTTCATGGTCAAGCAACCAGTCATCGATTGTACGTCCGTATTTTGCGATCCATTTCATGTTTCTCAACGAATTTTGCACTACAGTCTGCACGACGCTGTCACTGGCTCTATGCGTAACGGCGGTTCTGGACAACTGCGAAAGAAAACAATTAGAAAACGAGTTATAACCAGTACCTCCAAAATGTACGTACAGACAATAATAGAGAAACATTATACGCTGGTTGGGGTAACAAATACGTAACACGGAAAGGTAACATTCCAAACCTAAATGTAGAATAAGATTTATGTATTTCGATTATGCAGAGTGATTCAGCTGAGTGCGCCACCTAAACAACTTGTAAATTATTTAGTATTTGAAATGGTTGAAACAAAAGTAGCATGTCACGTAATAATTAACTTTTTTCTGTTGCGTTTTTTTATGAGCATATAAAGATAACTGATCATTACTTTCATTAAAAACCATTTAAAGAATATCTCAGTAACTATTAGTTATTTTTATCCTGTATTATTTATCCTTATTATTTTATCCTGTAGACAGTTTTGTTTTCGGCTTCATATCTCGATACAAAAGCGAAACAGGAACAAAATTAATTGTTACATGGTACGCTACTAGTGAAACCATTTCGTTTCAACCATTACTTCGTATATCAAATGATTTAAAAGTAAGTTCAGTGGCATACTTATTAGCTAAATCACCCTTACTATAAAAAAATTATATTGTAAGTTTATATTTGCTATGTTATCTCTTTGTGTTATTTTTTATTCTATCCAATCTAGGTAAAGCTTCATTTAAAAAACACTAGTAGCGGTGTACCAGTGAAAATGATAGAACAAAAACATTTGGTCACCGTACCTTCAGGAAGTCTTCGTTATTCGTTATTACGGTTGAAACAGTCCTTGCAACGTTTTCTAGTTGATCATCAAAATCATGCCTGAAACAATAAAAAGAGTATCGTATCAATCAGTTTTTGCACGCCGATATCGGGTCCCTATTTTCTCACTTACATATTCCCAATATTTGCCATCTCATAATCAAGCACGTACTGAACAATCTCAGCACCCGTCACATTAGTATTCTCTACGACGGCTATGGCCGCAGTTTCGAATCTTATATTCGCATCTGTTCGTGCGGAGTAGATCAGGAATTTTTGGAGAATCGTATGATTATTTGAGCAACCCAGAACTTCGAGCGGACTGGTTCCCCCTTCTCCTTCGAAAGTCCCTTCTGACAGCCTATATAGAACATCATCCCATACCTCTTCGCTAGCGGTACTTAATCCAGTGCAAAGAATAGCGCTCTCCAGATCTGGATCGAGACTGCAACACATCATCGATATTCTCGTTTACTTAAAGGGACAAACTAGAGAAGAGACAAGAACAGGAATGGCTCCGGAGCCAGAGGACAGACTTTCGTGTAGAATTGCGAATAGCGGGCCAACGAAAGTTTATAGTCTGCGGTTGGAGTACTGGAGGACAAGGGACCTCAGAAGAGGCCTCTGGGCGGTGGGTTATTAGTGCGGATGCATTCGGCTTTAGTTTTTCTCAGGCAATGTGTGCCCCACACTATCCCCCCGACCATCATCTGGAGGGGGGTGTGCGTAAAATGTATTTCCCCACTTCCCTTAAACAAAAGAGAAAGGTTTACGGAGGTCTAGGAATAACTATTTCACATTATTTTGTAAACATAACAAGAATGTGTCTATCCAAATTTTTGGCCATTTTTCCAATAGTATATAACCCAAGAAATAAATTTGGTAAATAATTCCTCAGGGAAGTGTCTTTACAATCTTAATAATCGCAAGTTAAGAATATTAGAATCCGCCATTTTTTGACGGGTCCCATAAACCTAGTGTTAAAGAAAGGCCAGGTTACAAGAATGAAGGGGACCTTGAGATCTCTATCAAAAATATTATACAAAACAAGTATTTTCATGGCATCGTATGAGCCCCATTGAACCATAGAACTGTGTCCCAGACATCGTTTCCTTGTAGAAGTATGTATATGGTGTCAAAATTTTCAATTAAAATTATAATATGGACGATGTTTCTACTTTTCGCTCAAAACTTACCGATGCTTTGGATTCTTGAGCCATTCATTGAATTCTTTATGAGCCTCATCCACGCATTCTTTAACGTCCGCTAGGCAAGCCCATTTCATCGCGTTCATTTTGAGAACTTTCGTGGGGTGATCGTCCTTTGGCGAAGACACATACGTCACATTCTTCGTCAGGCTCTGCATTATGTACCTGATGTAATGCTGAAAAGATTTATAAAATATATTACTCTGGGGTCGAAATAAGTGAACATTGTTATTAGAGGAAAGAGGGACCGATTTGGAAAATCACAAATATAATTGAACGTTTTTTATTTGACAACAAAAATGTTTCGTCATCTGAGGAAGCAGAAAAAGTAAAATGTAAAAGTTATATTTGATATTGAATTTATTCATTGTAGCTTTTGATGGATCATCAATTATGTCACAAGATGAAGCGTTGCGATCGTCATTTTTACGAAAGCTTACCTTTAGTTATCTAGAGTTCAACGCTTTGGGTTGGAACGAGAGTTCGCAGCGTTTTTAAATTAAAATTTATTGATAAAATTAGGATATTCATACATACACACACATTTGTTCAATAACATATTTTCCATTCTCTTCTAGTACTTTTTGCCATTTTTAGTTGACTAATGTTATTCAATAAACCTATGTGTGAATAAATATCTTAATTCTATCTTTGAATTTTGATTTAAAAGCGCTACGAACTATCGTTCCAACCCAATACTTTGTATACGATAAAATTCATTACGGCACAATATTGCACTGTAGCGGATCCCCCACTACCAGTGTGCCGGTCCCCCCACTATCAACTATTTCATATTGCCCCTACCAGTGGCACGTTATCCAATGGGCAGCTTGGACAAATGCGCGGAATCCCAAGCAAAAGAGGGCCCCGAACACAAACCAAGATCCAAGATCCAAATTCTACGTTTTTCTCATAAATTTATTTAGTTGGGGTTAGGGGCCCCGAAATTCTACTTTGCCCAAGGTCCCAACTAGTTATAACGCGCTACTGGACCCTACCGTGCTTTGCCTCGCATGTCTGCGAGGATATGGCCTCCGAATATCCCCAACCCCCTCCTACACTCCACAGGAGTTTGGGAGGAGTACCCAGGAGAGTAGGGAGAGGAGTCTACGTCTCGCGAGCCGCAAGTTGTGCAGGTCTGACCTACGCGTTTCCGTACCTTGAAGATGTCATAATTCTTGGAGGTGAAGATTAAGGGGCGCAAGAATTCCAGATTTTTGAAGGTAGTCATCCACGGAATGTAATCCATTTCACGATGCAAGTACAACGTTAGGGACATTGCAGTCTCGTACTTGGTGTGGTTGATGCGAGCCATTGTCAATGCGTCGTCAATCAGTTGAGCTCGGTTCACCGGATGTATATGGTGCATTTTACCACTGTTCAAGTACTTTGCCAAGCTCTGCCATATCCCATCATCATAATTTACACGATAGTAACCTGCAATATAACAAGTCGACAAATTTTAACACTTTACCTACCGGAAGCCTATTAATAGGATTTTCAGTAATATGCTGTACCAACAGAAAGCATAGAAATTTTATTTTACATTGCAATCTTAACACTAAACCTACCGAGCCTCAAAAGTAACTGGTACATGTTTCTTTATAAAAATGAGAAGATTGATTTCATTTAGACTTTGTGCGGCACCTATTACAATACGTGCTCTGCTTGTTTCTTATGAAATCAGTTTTATTACTTTTCCAATTGTAAAATAAAAAACCTGGTACATACCGGTCATTTAGATTGGTGTAGGTAGGTTTAGTGTTAAATGAAACTATTTGATCACGTTGTTGAGAATGAATTGTTAGTTCACAATGAAAATTGATGTTGCTATTGAAGGTTCCATTAAAAAGTGTTTAGACGTGTACCAAAGATTTTTCAAAATTATGCGATAAGCACCGATCGGTAATGTGTTAAGACTGTTTTTTTTGTTGCTGCTGGAAGCAGACAGTACTCTTCATGGTCTCAAATGAGTTTCCACTGACAGTAATAATGGACATACAATGACACGCGAAATTATTTAACCCTCATTCGTTCCTCGTGTCAATTTGACAGATTTTATTGACGCAGTCTAATAATCCCGATATAATTACTTTTTACACTGCTCGTACCTGTTTGTTGCTTATTCAGAATAATCCAATCCGCCTTCGGTTCTGAAATCGTTGGATTCCCGACTTTCGGACTTATCCAATGGGTTACCGAAGTGTCATTGAAATTCAGTTTAAGATTCGTTGTGTATGTGATGGGTACCCACCACATCTTCTGTATATCAGTATCGTAATATAAGAATTGTTTTTGACTTAGCGTGAAGTGTCCGGGGCCGGTATTTTTCACGGTCACCATCGGGTATCCCGATTGCGTAATCCAAGACTCAACAATTTTCGTAAGGGGTACACCGCCCCAGAGCTTATCCTTTCCAGCAGCATTTTGTAAGTATCTGATCAGATTATCGGAATCGGCGACGCTGTATGAACTGCAAATATTATTGGCATGAGTATCTGAATTCGAATGATTTCTTTAGAAAACTCTAGCCAACGTATTCGTGACACTTTTCTGAGTGAAATGAGACCAAACATGATACAATTCGGATTGTAATATATATTCGATCGTTTAATCGATCGGTCGGTTTTATACAGATGAAACAAATCTAATCTCAGCTATTTGATTTGGAATGTGACGGTTGACAGAAAAAGACGTTTTTTTTATATCTCAGACGGAGATTTGTGAATATTCTGACGAAAGATATATTTGATCCTACATAAGAGTATACATACTAGTATATGTATATGATATATTTCAGTATACTATAATATATTCTCGAGTTAGTGTAAAGTATATTCCACATTATAGATTACTCTAATACATATTGTCCTATACTAGAATGAAATTCAATACTCTATTAGAGTATAATACATTATAATATACGTGGTATAATATAATTGTTAATTGAATGTACAAATACGATCCGAATTACCTCGCGTTTAGGGCTCATTTTCATGAGATATGTTGATTTATCGATATTTGTATGATACTTACTTTTCACGCAAATAATTTTTCATGGCTGTGTGGAAAACCTCTTCTGTCACAATGTGGGACAACATTCGAATAATGCATCCAGCTGAAAAAATGCGATGAACATAATTTTTTAATTTGGTGGTTTGTTACTTTCTACGCATTGTTGTTGAGATTATGCAGCATATTTGCATATGTATAACGTCTATCTTCGTCGCGAGCCATACTGTCACCACCATCAACTCGTCTGTTTCACCACTACTTAATGAGGATAGACTCGTTTCCAAAATTGCAAGTGTTGCGGGATTCCCGTTCTCATTTCTCGATAATGCGAACACGGGGTTCTTCAGTAGTCAAAAATTCTACATAAAAGATCGATCTAAGGCGCGGTCACCCTCAAAAGTCCTACTTTAGTTTTAGAGAATTTGCATTATTCGGAAGCATGTAACTGTCGCAGCTTTATGAAAATAGGTACGTGCACAACTGTATGCTTACGAATAGTGCAAATTACGCCTCGTAAACGAAAAGATAGGACTTTTGAGAGCGATTGCGGCCTACATCGATCTTTTATCTAGCGTTTTTACTACTATAAAACCCATCTTTGTATTATCGACAAATGAGAACGCGCATTCCGCACCCTTACAATCCTGGAAAAACGACTCTACCCCCGTAAAGCTTATGCACTTCTGGCGGTACGATCGTCGATTGTGGCCAGTAGTGGGGGAACGTCACCTCCCACCTTAGCGGAATGAAGAAGTGGGAGAATGGGCCAAATATGGCTCGAGGGCCGCGAGTTAGCCAGATCTGACCTACGGGATACTTACTAGGGCTGTTACTTTTCCGAAGCTTCGACTCTTCGAAGATTTCGAAATATTGAAGCTTCGAAGCCTTCGAAGTGCACGAAGTTTCGAAAGTCTTTGAATCGTATGAAGTTGTAACTTAATCAATCTTTTAGCTATGGTGGCGTATTTTTTTCAAAGTGTAGGAGCATCTGTAACTGTATCAAATATAACTTAGCAGCGAATTTCGAAGTTCAAAGCTTCGTGCTCTAATAATTTACTATGGAGGTTCGAATTTCGAAGCTTCCAAAATTCGAGTCTGATCACCTTCGTAGTTTCAGAAATCGAAGTACCGAAATTCGAAGCTTCGATGCTTCAAAATCTTCGACCTTCGAAGAAAAGTAGCAGCCCTAGTACTTACCAAGATTATCGTTATTAATGCTTTTACCTTTTTGATACGAGATAGCGTCAAACAAGGCGACAATTTCTTTCGGATGGCTTGCATTTTGGTTCATGGGACGTGAGTCCTTTCCGTCCAAGAGGAACGCGCCCGCTTGCATGGCCTCCACAGGAAACAGATCCATGAAACGCCATGTTGGCCTCACCTGAAAGCGAATATTGTTATGGTGCGGTACGTTGCCATTTTTAGTTTACATTTGCTTATTTTTATACATATTGATCATTCACAACTCAAAATATATTACTAAAAAAAAATATGATAATAAATATATAAATTGTGGTGTACTTTTTTTTTATATCTAAGAGAATGAAGAGTCGTGCGAGAGATCGACGAACGAGTTTAGAGGGAGAGCGAATTTAGAGTGAGAAAGCGAGCGAGCGAGTGCATGTCATATCATTTTGTTTTCTTAATTTTCTATATTATTAAATATTATTGCTTTCACTTTCGTGTCTTCGAAAGAAAACTCTCCATACACCAAAAATCCCTACATTTCTTAGGTGGTAGTATACAATAAAATTAATTGGAAATTTTAGATAATTTTCAAATGGTTCTCCTGTAAAATATCCTTTTCTTGACTTATGTCACTTTTTTATGAATGAACGATTATATACTTTGTACTTACTTTATCCGTGATGAAATACTGAAAGTAATTGGCGAATCCCTCGTTCAGCCAAATGAACTTCCACCATGTTGGGCTGACCAAATTGCCAAACCATTGATGTGAAAATTCATGGGATATGGTTGTTATTACTATCTCTTTGTCTATACTCGTGGAGACGCCCTCCTCGTACAAAAGGAAGTCTTCCCTTTAACGTAAATGAATAAAACGAATGATTTAAACACATTCAATGTACCTTTACAAAATGTTTCAGCGAATAGTTGTTCTGCATATGCAAAATAATTTGTTTTACACACAGGTGAAAAAGAAAACGGTGTAAACCTCGTCGATAGCGGAGGCCGGGTCCATTTGACTCAGGATATTAAAATTTGTCATTCAATTATTTAATTTTCTGGCCACTGAACTGAACGAATAAAATGTTATATAGGCACAAACAACATTAATTTTTATAGTTGATATCAAATAAAGGAAATTGTAATGAAAAGCATACGTCACAAAAAATGGATGTATTTAAAAATTGCCGACAATTTCAGATTTTTTTTAGCATAAATGGTATGTAGTCTGAAGTGTCAATAATAAAGTGAAAAAATGCGAATGTGAATACTCGAATTGAATAATTATTAATTAAATTGCATTTGTTCATATAAGTTCTTTCCTCTTTCTTTCTATGATTATAACTTCTGACTGAATTCGAATTACTTCCCGATTTTGGTGCCATCTCAAGGAGCGTTCATTTAGTTTTAAGAAGAATCGTGATGAACGCTCTAAAAGATTCCAGTCCTATGCAATAATTTCAAGCAATATGGCATGCGAGAAGCATCATTTGCGTCACTGCTTAATCTTTGCATTCTAACTTAGGAAATCAGCTGTTGAAGCTACTGAAATGGTTTTTGCGGTATGTACTGTTAGACAACGCTGTATCTTACAGAAGGCGCAAAAAGAATTGGCAGAAAGATTGGCAGACGCCGGACAAGATTTGATTATGTTTTATTTTCATCAGTAATCAATTGTTTTATTGCAGTTGAATATCAACCCATTGTAAAAGTAAGATGAAAAAACAAGTTATGCTGGAAGCATTGAAGAACGAAGCCTCCAATAATGTTTAGCTCACCATAAAGGGAAAGCAAAGCTCGCAGCCAGGGGATCCTACCTACAAGTTTAAAATGCAGTAACGGAATTATTGAAAAGTCCAGAAACTATCTGAACACTCAAAATAAAAATTAGGAGTAATATATTTTTAATTTATTGTTTAATGTAATCTAGTTTCCGTGATGATAAATGTTATTTTCTTTTTCTACTATTATTATGGGCAGATTGAATTCATTAACTCATACTATTATTAGTGGACAGAGGGAGTAAAATCTTGAATTTGGAAAAAAAGGGGGAAGAACTTATTTGCACACCTAATATTTCTCTATTTACAAGTTCGACACAGTAATACGTATTGTCTGTGAAAGATCTGCTCGATTAAAAACGGACAGAAAACATATCAGGAAGCAGGAAATGATTACCGGTAGGTGCAAATGCCCCAGTTCTCCATAGCACTTGGATTGAAGTCTCTGACGGTGACTTGGTCCATCTTTGGATTTATTTTGAAATATGGAATTTCGGTGTACTCGTCCAACACTTTCATCGCTTCCAAGCTGAAGTTATACGCTAAGTCCGTCTTATGTATGGAGTCTGGTTTCGTGTAAATTTTGATTCTGTCCTCGTCATGCTTTTTATAATCGTAATCGGACACAATGAACGCCACCAGGTAAGTAGACATTGGCATGCTTCGTTCGAAATAGGTTGTAATAGTGTTGTCAGCATGGTATGTTCTGTTCAATACTGGCATATTTGAGATCACGGTCGTATAGTTGCTTAAATGTTTGATTGAAATATCGTAAACTGCTTTATACATGGGTTCGTCCCAACAAGGAAACGCAAGCCGCGCGCCGGTTGGCTCGAAGTGCGTCGTGGCTATCCACCTGTAACATTTCGAAAGTTCCTTGGTAATTCCAATGGTTCTTTCTTTAGGAAGAATCGAACATTTTCAAAGTCTCCATTTAAAATAACATCGCCACATCGTAAACAAATGTGCACACTTGACTGCAGTCATATTCCGATATCCGTGAAAGAGTAAACGTGTCCCAAAAATATTGCACATCTGGTAATTCCTAGGTTATACAGTACTGTATCGATAAATGTAGCAAATGTCTATTCGATAAGTCTTCCAGAACTATCGCCACTTCTGCGGGGTGTACCCCCTTGAGGGCCGGTGAAACTCGAGAGGCCTCGGTCGCCGAGAGGTATGACTCGTACGGCTCGGGCATATCGGCGAGACCACACTAATCCGAATGTCAAAACTTCTTTATTTTTCATTATTTTTTTATGGAACTTTCACCAACATATTCGCGGCATTTTTCTAATGAAAATAATACCAAATATAATATAATCCCGATGGTATTTACTTGCGTAATGGATGATGAAAGTTTCGAACGCAAGGAGGAACAGCGTATGGAAGTTTTTTGAACTGTGCCAGCGCGCTGCGACTCTCCACGTCTCTTTCTTTCACATACGCTGTCCTTGTTTGCATCGAAATCTTTCATCGTTCATTAGAGAAGTAAATATAATTGGAATCATATCATATTTAGTATCATTTTCATTATAGAAAAATGCCACGAATATGTTGGTCAAAATCCCATCCATAAATAATTAAAAATAAAGTTTTGTTTTGGATTAGTTATGTTTACACTTCTCGGCAAACGAGGCCTCTCGAGCTCCGTTGTCCTTCTCTACATTCGGCAAAAGTCCAAGAATTGTCCAATGGTCGATAAAATATAGTATCGAGTAACTTTATCTTTCGCGAAAATGTTCTCCGTATCGACATTATTATTAGGTTAGCATTGGCCGAGTCGGAATCCGTTTGCTTCAGCCGCGCTTTGATTCGTCCGTGTTTTTCGTTAATTTAACGAAGGCACGGAGAACATTTTCGTAAAAAAAAGTAACGTCAAATCACCTCAGGGATCACCCCTTTCAAAAGGCCAAGAACAGGAGTGGTACTAGCCCGGATTATAATATAGTTTAGGAGATGTGCAAAAAGCGGGGCACTAGACTATGCTCTCTCGGGCACATTAAAGGATAGAGAGGAAAGGGCCAAGGTCCTAGACGTGCGGTTTTTTTAGTGGATATTGGGGAAACCGGAGACCTGTTTCCCCCGAGTCCCACACTACCCCCTTTTGGGGTGTACATAAATGTGCTTTTTCAAGGAAGTACAACATTCTTCGGCCACCCTGTATTCTTAAGTATTGTTTTTACGGAAACTGTTGTCATCACATCCGCGACACTTTTCTGTTCAGAATGGGACGTGAGATATTCAAACGACAATTTAGCAGAACCTCGATTATCCGAACCCTATATTCTCAAACAGTTCAATCTAAAGCGATCCGTGCACAACAAGATTCATTGTTCAAGTAACGATTAAATCATTTACTGTAGCTAGATATCTATTCTATTATCCGAACAATCAACATTAACTCGAACATTATTTCAATCAGAAAAATGTCGCGATTATATTGTTAGAAGTTTCATAAAATACTCATTCGAACAGTGTTGCCAGATCGAGGAAATCGAGGGGAAACAGTTTACCCCCTCTCTGTTAACCAGATTAATATAAACGTGACCAGTCTACGGTTTTAGTGGGGGATGTTGGAGTATGCATGGTGCTGGAATGGGAAAAGAAGGAGAGGAAATTCGACCAGTTTTGGTCGATTCTGGCGACAGTACATTCGAAACGAAAAACCTTTATCATCGAACTGATGTCGTTTCATAATTGATAATAAATATGAATATTTATATGCCATAATTGGCAAAAATCGCACTTTGACTCGTCCACTATTAAACATGAACGATGTTTAGCTAAATCAGCATTCCATTATATTTATTAATTAATGTTCGTTGCAGGATTATCGTTATAAAGGTGTCATATGCTTACTTGGTTTCGTTTCTAGTGATATATCTGCTCTTGTAAAAGCCCTGCCTCCATTCGGTTAATTCACCTTCGTAATCAACTTCAACACGGTAAATATGGTCTTTCATGAGATCCGATTCGCAATATATGATCAGTACCTCCATATCATCATCGGGATGCCATTTTCTTATTTCGGTTCCTTCTATCTCAACTCTATTTATCAGTAAATCTTTTTGATGAAACACTAACACTGAAGTTGTGATCAGCATAGTGAAATCAATGGTTACTGATCCAACGAAATGATTGTCCATGATATCTGGTTCCAAGTGGAGTATGTAGGAAATGGGTTTGCTATCCTGCTGAAGTACGTATACTGCGTCTGTGTCGGTCCAGATGACCGACGACAGCACGATCAGTGAGAACAGCCCGAAGGCTGTCATCGCTGTCATCTTGAACCGCTTTGCTGCCGAAGCCCTATGTAATGGAAGGTCCTCCTTCGATGATCCTGTCTTGACAAAACGCATCTGTTAGATCTTTCATAGGAATGTAACACTCTGTTAACAATCTCAAATAATTTATTCAAAATATGGCATCCAGTCAAGAGAAAATTTATATTCATTGCTTAAAAATTTTACTGAGAAGAAAGAATAGTAAGCCTGGAATATTATTTCGACATCTCGTTAAACATTAGATCTAGGACATATGAAGGTTACTAAATTTTTACGCAGAATTCTCTAACCCACCGATTCATGATATAAAAACTAGGTCTTTCTATATTATAAAATCAAGATACAAAGTTACATCACAATATTTCCCCCTCTATACCATGCAACTTCTGCAAGGTGGGCAACGTTGTTGCCCATCCTGTACAGTAGATCTCGCTCGTTGCACGAAACGGGACCGAAACCGCGTGCAACAATTGAGGTTGTGCAATGAAAGAGGCAACCCAGTCATAGTGATTCGTAGTGTCGATCTTCTTTTGTTTCTACGTAGCCGTCATAGAATCACTAGACAGAGCGGATCGTCATGCCAAATAAAAATTTTCTATCTGAATTGCAACAAACTGGAGTGAAATAGAAATTTGTGTTCTTTCTTAACCCTTTGCACTCGGTTGTCCCCCCTCTGAGGCACCACTAAAAATTGCTGTACCATTATTCAAAATGTTGTTTACATTATCGGTATCTAATCAATTACTAAACATGTAGGTATTGTATGAGGTATTATACCAATTTCATATCTACAAAATTTCAAGAATCATATAGGGAATGGAAATATTCTAGTTCGGAAGAAATGTTTAATTTTCCAGTTAAAATAGCTCCGACTGCAAAGGGTTAATATTGTTAACAGGTTGGAAATAATATAACAATATTTCTAAATTCTTCTAATGTCTTCACCGGTTTCAATTAGACCTACTCATTGTTGTTATAAATATATAAAATCCGCTGTCTATTAATCGTCTTCGTGAGTTCCGCAACAGTGAACACCTTGTGATGGGAGCCACTGGTAGGCAACGAACGAAGCTTGCAACTAACGAGGTTCTACCCGTAATAGCTTATTTTTAGGCTGGTATTAAAACAACAATTTAGTACTATTTTTAGTATTTAAGTGAGCATCGATAGCTCGATAGAGCATATTTTTTAACAATCACCCGCGCCAATCCGCCAATCAGACTCTACTAACCTGAAAAGACGAACAGTATTGAAAAATGAGGGGCCAGACATTGTGCTGCATCATGTAATTTGTGACACGATATAATATTTAACAGTGGACTCCCATATCAATCATTACTACCTAGACTGTGAATTCTTGTGCAAAATGAAAATTGTCTGCGTTAATTTCAAGCTACAGGAACTACATGCATTTATTTTCTTAATAATTGAGAGGTCCGCTGCAAAATGCAGCTATGCCACTTGTTTCACGAGATATCAAGATTTTAGTGAATAGTATTTCAGTAGAAATATATTAAAGTTGGGACTACAATTCTTTTTTATGTAAACTAATTAATACAAAAATACTGTAATTGGAGAAGGAATATTATTAAAATTTCATTAAGATTTTTGCAACATTAGTGAATTTTAATAAAATATAGTTAATTTGTATAATAATCATATATTTAGTGAGGAATATTTTATTGTTTTTAAATTTTAGAGACGTTTAATTAAAAATCAAGATATATTTCATAGAAAAACCTCCTCCTTATAATTGTAAGAAATTGAAAAGAATACAACAATATGTACAAAGAAACAATACAAAAATTCGTAAATATTAATAAATGCATAATAATCAATATCATCATCAATAATCTGTTCACTTGTGATGTAAAGTATGATCATTTTAATTGTGAATACAGAAATTCCGTAAGTCATTTCACAGTATCAGCAATCATTTGAAAATATTCGACATGTATATGGAAAACAAAATTTAAAAAAATTGCTATTGGTCGGAATTGCGAAGAAAAAAAGTAAAAGTAAGATCATTTAATTTTTTTGCAACAAACTCGAGTGAAATAGAAATTTATTCTCTTTCTTAACATGGTGATCAGGTTGGAAATAATATAACAGTACTTTTAAATTCTTCTAATGTTTTCACTGTTTTCAATTAAACCTACTCATTTTTGTTATTAATACATAAAATCCGCTGTGTAATAATCACTAGTAGTGAACATCAGTTTCAATCTAACTTTGTAGATTTGTCAGTTACATACGCGGTGAGAATGTCAACATAATCGGTTGACGTTCTTATGAATAACAAGCATTTAAAGGTGATATCACGCAAGGGCAAAATATTCGGATTTCTCCCTCGATATCTCATTTTGAAATTTTTGTTACTCGTAACTGATTTCGACGAAACTTTCTTCATGTATATGTATAATTGAAATAGGTCTACAAATTTTTGAATAAAGTTTCATTACATGTACAAATAACAAAGCTGAAAAAACTGATCGTTACTTTCTTCTTCACAAATTCGACCATTACCAATTTTTCCAACATTTTATGTACCCGTTATTCAGTAAACTATTTCTTATAACATGTCAAAAAATCTTCCTTTGGTTCGATTTTTGAAAAACCACAGGTTTGTGTAATGTAATACTTTTTGCCACGGGTTGTATAAAGAGTAACGTACAATGAATCCAAATAATATTGTTTTTTAACACTTGATTATAGGATTTGGATTTTTTATAGAAGTTAGAACAATTAGTTAACTACATGAGGCGCAGAAAATATTTTGAGAAAATTGCAATTGGTCGGAGAGAGAGAGAATTACAGAGAAAATTCTAAAACTTGTGGTTTATAACTTGTTTATGAGGTTCCATAAAGAAAATATAAAAATACGTTTTGTAGATTTGTGTCGGTTATACATATTCTGAAAATGTCATCGAAATGGACCAATGTTGCTACCAACTTTTAAAGATGGTAAAAATTGCGTTTTCTATAACTGTAATAAATCTAAGGATTCTTACATTTGTCAATGCCTGTCATTTTTTCAACATCAACCGATTTTTATGAAATTTTCAGAATGTGTACAATTGAACAACAACTTTTAGTATTTCCTCTGCAATTCCTACCAATTGGTTTTGTTGAAAAACCTTTTTATATCATAAAAATTAATTGTTCGAAACTAAACTAAAAAGTCTGCCAATATTATTTTGATTCACTGCATTAACGAAATGTACTTTAACATTTTACATAATTACACTACAATAATATTTGCAAAGACAACAGTTATTTATTTATTTAATTGCCCGCTATACCGTATAGCATTCGAATAAAAAATATTGAGAAATTGGGAACTTCAATGCTGAATATCTTCACACGTTTTACGTCTCCATGGATGTGCCACGGGTGGAATAAAAGTTCCCTTTTTAAAACACATGCTCGCATTCGGGAACAGTTTCTTGCAATTATGTTTCAATTATGTTCGCGTAACTAGAGAGATAGGAGTACACAGACCTTGTATCGAAGATCCTTTTGGCCGATCGCTTCTTCACTTGATTAATTTTGCAGAAATTGAACACAGAGGAATCGCCCGATTATGTCGACGATAACGCACCTCGCGAAATGATACCGATCTGTGGTGTTAGACGTGCCAGAGAGCAAGTGGTAGCGGTCGAACAATTTTGCAAAATTCCCTTTAGCGTTTGAATACGGTGTTTACATGTTAGGAGATGTCGGTGTTGTACGGTGTGTGTTTATAAATATCGATGGAAGAATGTTGTGATGTAAAACCGTTATTCTTTGATTCCTACCTGCCACACGATCAATTTCAAATTAATCTCGCAAAACAGATCACATCGAATTTCCGTGCTCTTTGCGGGTGGGTGGACGTAGCTTCCTCGATTCTTGCGTCTGATGGACAGTGGAGTATTTGCAGGAACAGAGTGACCAATCTTTTTTAAATTGTACTCGAAAAGGAACAGCTTTATTGGAAAAATCACTTTCTTTCACAGTTTCTTTGAGTGTTCTCGATGATGTAGACGCAAAGATTTAATTAATTCGTAAAATTAATTTAGTTATAAGTAGACTGTGGATGTTTATACAATTTTTAATTTTCGTAGGCGAATTATAAGAAAGTGGAATCATGTAATATCTTATTTTCATGTAGTAGTCTTTGTGGTTCTTAAATAAATATAAATCGTATTAAATTCTCCGGAATTTTTTATATTCTAGCATTTTTTTGATAATTTTCAGAAGCCACGAATGCATTAAGAAGAATGTAATATTTGCACGCATATTTTTTTCTCCTTAGGTTCTGTAGGTTCGGTATCTTGCAATTTATCCAATTTTTATTTTGCAAACATCCACAGTCTAGTAATAATAAACACAATAATGTACAAGTGGGAACGACATTTTCAAAATCAAAGACGGAAAAATCACGTCTTATCGAAAATCTAGAAAATTTCTAATTTCTAATTTAAATTGCTAATTTCTTCGTCAAAAAAAGTTTAGTGTAATAATTATATATAAATCCTTTTTTGACGAAAGTTGATCAATTGCTGCAAGAAACTTGTGTCTTCGAAAAATTATAAAAATAAATCTATGCAAATTCAAACATAGCAATTTTGAATAATTACTATTGCATTAAATAATAATCGAGTATAAGTATCGAATTAAATAAATCGAATAATCGAGATTCGTTACATGTTTCCTTCAGTTTCATTTACCGAAACCATGTACAAAGAGAATGTGTTATGACAACAATTTTTTCAGTTAGACCAGCCGCTTAAGAGCATCGGCGCGGCGATGATGGGTAAATATTTCTCTGTCCAATCGACATTTTCCGAAGCGACAGCGATCGCTTGTTTCGCGGTCGTCAACACTTCGTCGAGTTCCTCGAGATTTTCCTCGACAAACTTTCGTAACTGGAAAATAGAGATGTGAATTGTAATTAAACTGTAGATGTTAACGCATTTATACGTACCACGCACAATTTTCAAAACTTCATAATTTTACAGTGAATCTAAATAGTATTTGGACACTAAAAGCCCTCATTCTCAAGAAATCGTCGACTTTTTCGATATTTTCAACAATTCGGAATATCGATTTGTTTTGAAATGTTAGAACAATTGGTTTGCTACGAGACGTGCATAAAATATTTTGAAAAAATTGAAATTGGTTGAAATTACAAATAATATGATAGAAATTGTTGTCTACAACTTGTTTATTTGGGCCTATGTTGAAAATTTTAAAAATACGTTTTGTAGATCGTAGATGAATAGATTGTAGATGTGAAAATTTCATCAAAATCGGTCAACGTTGCACTGAGATACAACCGTCTGAATATCGAGAAAATTGTAGTTACTATAACTGTCATAAATGTAAAAGTTGTAAACAACAACGGTTAGTAGATTTTTGTAATTCCAACCAATTGCAGTCATTAAAAAATTTGTTCTAACTTCTCAAAAAGATCCAAGTCGTATGGTCCGATATTAAAAAACTATGATCGTTTAACACTAAACCTACCATCGCCGGTCAAAATGACCGGTTCCAGAATAGTATTTTATAATACGATTATTGATATGATGAAAACATTTCACAAGAAATCTTTAGTGGAGCACATATTACAATAGGAGCTGCACAAAGTCTAAATAAAATCAATCTCCTCATTTTTATAAGGGAACATGTACCACAGTTACTTTGAAGGCTCGGTAGGTTTAGTGTTAAAAAATGTGCCAATATTATTTTGACTGACTGTATGAGAAATTTAATTGAAAACATTAGTGACTAGTACCTGTTCCGTTTGCTTCTGCGACGTAATCGCGTTCCCGATCGCTGTGATCACTTTCCCCAGAAAAACGTAATCTCTCCTAAACCGACCGAAAATTATTTCTATCGCGAGACAGCAACGAGTCGATGATAATGCAGATACATACACTACTGTGCAAAAGAAAAAAGCACCCGGCCATATTTAATAAGAACACAGTCAGTTTTGAAAAAAGAATCCGCTATTTAATTGAATAGTTCTGAGAATATGTATGATTGCGGATTATATAATACTTTCTACATAAAGATATTGTTTTTGTCATTATATCTTATAATTATACTGGGTGCTTCTTTCTTTTGCACAGTAGTGTGCAGCAGGTAGCGTGTACGTGCAAGCTGATTAGTTTTTGTAAATTATGTCTCAAGTACTGGAGTACGCGGTCGACGTTTTCCGTTTCTCCGTCCAAAACAGCGTTGATTATAGCGACTCTGTATTGTTTGCGGACCTTCGATTTCTCCGATAACGTCATCGCGAGATATCTACATAGGAATTTCCGATTGCAGTACAGACTTGCATACAAGTTCCTTTATAAAAATGAGAAGATTGATTTCATTTAGACTTTGTGCGGCTACTATTACAATACGTGCTCTGCTAAAGATATACAATTGTTTCTTATGAAATCAGTTTTATTACTTTTCCAATTGTAAAATAAAAAACCTGGTACATACCGGTCATTTAGATTGGTGTAGGTAGATTTAGTGTTAAATGAAACTATTAGATCACGTTGATGAGAATGAATTGTTAGTTCACAATGAAAATTGATGTTGCTATTGAAGGTTCCATTAAAAAGTGTTTAGACGTGTACCAAAGATTTTTCAAAATTATGCGATAAGCACCGATCGGTAATGTGTTAAGACTGTTTTTTTGTTGCTGCTGGAAGCAGACAGTACTCTTCATGGTCTCAAATGAGTTTCCACTGACAGTAATAATGGACATACAATGACACGCGAAATTATTTAACCCCTCATAAAAAAACAGATTAAAGTAAGAGAAAGCCAAAAGTGTACATAAAATCTAAGGATATTATTAAAAATGACAGATTGAAGGAAAATAGAAGATTGAATATTAATAAAAAATTGAAGAGAAATCAAGAATCTCATTCTGTTGAATCCATCGCACAAGTACAAGCACTCAATACAGTGGGCCAGTTTAAGATTCCAAAAAACACGCATCCTAGAATGAAAAATTTAAGTTCGGTCGATGCTAACAAAGGACCACCAACTGTACTGTCGAAGACAGAAGAAAGATCTTGAAAAAAGGAGCAAGAAAAAAAAAATAGAAGAAGAACGTTTGTCAAAAAAGCAGGAAAAAGGGAGATACAAAATTAAAAAAAGAACAAGAACAGGAAATCAATAATAATTTACACGAAAGAAAAAAGATAATTACACAACAAATTAAGGGCAGAATGTAATATACAATAATAATATATTCATATGTGCATCATTAAAGATTTAATAAAGTTCGATGTTATAGATTAGTCATGGGCAAATTTTTGCTCGATCGGAGGCATTCTCAAGGAATATCCCCACTCCTCCCGGTCGCGCTTCTCGCTCCCCGTGGCGGCCGTAGTGCTTGGAGCACTATAGTGTCTCTGTTGCAGATTATATGTAAATTCAATTTGTCCCGGTATAGGCTTTACTTCTGTCAAGGTACTAGCTTAGATTTGATTTAATATGTCCAACTATAGGTTTGAATTATTCTTGTTAATACAATTAAGATATTATCCTAAACAATGAGTTTTTTATTTTAAATTACTTTACAAACTCCGAACTGTATGTTATTATTTTTGTTTATTTAAATGGCATTAAAGATGGCACTTTGGGCCATTCAGCTATCGTTCGGGAAAGTCATGCTTATGAGGTTGTAACGAGTGGAACTTGCCGAGGGTATGCAACCCAAGGTCAGACTGAGCTAAAGAATAGGAACATTTGTTCGAGGAGGATCTGGCCACGCAGTTGTGAAGGCAGGGTGCCTTTTGGTGAGAGGACTGTGTCAGACCCCACGGCACTCACCCTAGAACCGTCTCATTGTCAGAGTAAAGTCGCGATCACTAAAGTTCACATGTAGAAACATTAAAAATTTTTCTCGTGGAGAAATCTACTATTTTGTTAAATCTTGAAGTTTCCCCTTTATAACGATTCTTTAAAACTGATACATTTAAGAACCAAAAACATCAATTTATAAATGTATAATTTATTCCATATATATATTTGGATATACATTGAATTAAGCTTGCATACATAAATACACATTAGTTGATAAGATTACATATACAGTTATGCACACAAATGAACACTGGGCTGCGGATCTTTATGCAAACTAAAAATTGTCTGCATCGTTGCAAAAAATAAAAACCAATCTGCATGTTATTTTTTCCCGTAATGATTTTAATAGAGGTGAAATGATACTGTACATCGACATCTCCAATTTGAAAAATTTTTTTAACAATTTTGAATTTCATCTACTGAATTTTGCTTTAAATGCATAAAGATCCGCAGTCAACTGGTCACGCATAAGTAAAGTCAACTGATCACACTGTCTAAGGTTAGAAGATTGTGAAAAACAATAGTAAAAACCGATTTCTGCAACTGTTTTAGCTGTGCCAATAACGAAAATGTAAATGATATGTTTTGTGTAAACTCGTATAAATTATTACTCGTAGAAATTGATTAATTGGTTAATTATTTATGTATTTTATAATTATATTATATAATCATGTAATTATGTATATATTCCATAATTATATATAATCACATACTACAATTAATACAATTATATATATATATATATATATATATATATATATATACACACAATGTTTTAAACACACTAGTTGATTAAAATACATATAAAAATTATAAAAATACATATAAAAATTATAAAAATAGGATCGTGTTAAATATCGAAAAGATCATTAGCAATGACATGAACGTCTTTTCAGTGCCCCTGGATCTGAACAACATTTCATTGTCAGAAATGATTAAGTACTTGTTTATAAGTGGCATTTTTGCCGTAGGATAATACTTTCACTCTATTGGGAACATTGAACATTCATTATCTCGACGGGATTTAATATCCCGAAAATGAAACATCTCGTTCTAGGTAGAATAATATCGTTCTATACGATTCTTTTCATTTGATGGATATGAAATTGATTGTAATACCTCCTACAATAATTAAAGGTTTAGTAATTGATTAGCTACCAACATGTTTAACAATGTAAACAATATTTTGAATAATGGGACAGCAACTTTTAGTGGTAATTTCGAGTCACCACTGGAGTGCTAAGGATTAAAGATGGTAGAAATTGCAGGATATTACAACAATGACAAATATTATAAAGCAGATACGCTAACGTTACCGTTATCGCGTCAGAATGAATAGCTGCAAGCTGCAAGTACAATTGTATAGAATTTCGGAGAAAACTTGGAAGAGAGGGAGGGTTGCCGGAGTATTAATTATGGCATGGAAGAACCGACGCGACGGTGCCCGTAAGGATAATCACGGTCGCTTAGAGTGGCCGGACTATGGCTGGGTAAGACGTGGTTTCCCTCGGGTCTCAATTATCCATCGGGCCTTAATTTGTCCTGGCTGTTTGTCTCTCGATCAAGCCGGTTCGTCGAGGTCCTGGTACTGTACTTTGGAAATGAAATGGATCATTATGTGAAAATTTGCTTGTCAAACGAACATTCCGGGAAAAGGTTCAGGTAATTTCGTGCAGGAGTTTCATTGTGGGGAAGCACAGCGCGCGCAATAAACACAGTTCGAAAATCCAGAGTTGTTTTGGTAACTACCCAGAATTTATTGGCCCTCGCGACGGTCAAAGTAATTGCCCAGTTTTATTGACGTTTTATTACTTCGTCGCGTACCCTGGTATAAAGCAGCGAAAGCAATTTAGATATCGTGCAACGGTTCGAATTTCTTTTATTGCTGTTCTTGGAAATTCTGAAATTGTCAACAAATATACACGATCAGTGTCTGTACGTTTACTATATGTATACGTCAGTCAGTCAGTCAGTCAGATCTGTTTCGAGCCGATATCGATTGCAGCCTGCACTCGATGCTCGAAGCTGAGTGTGCTTTTCATCTACTTTATTCGGAAGTAGATCTATGATATTCTGCTTGTACAGTAGGGTGCTTCTTAATTTTTGACCAATGAATTAAATGCACCGCACCCCCCAGAATTGTTCCTTTAGGTGAAAAAAAAATTTGTGCGAAGTTTGAGATCGATCGGATAAAAGGATCACATGCCACAAAGCGATTGAAAATTTTGAAAATTTTGGAATTCACCTCTACTATGGAACATGGCACATCGTTGGATTTGTCTTTTTTTCTGAATAGGAATATGGAAAAATTATATGACCTCCTTTAAATAAAAATAACAATGACCTTGAAATTTCAAAAATATGATTTCCAAAAAATTTTTTTATTTTGCCATTATATTTACCTTATTGAACAATGCAAATTTCTCCTCTGATATTTTTTCGTACAATCACAAATAACAGAGATATTTAAACATTTCCATGTATTACATTTTATTTATGGCGAGCGAGTTCGTGTCATATCATTTTGTTTTCTTAATTTTCTATACTGTTAAATATTATTGCTTTCACTTTCGTGCGAAAGAAAACTTCCTATACACCAAAAATCCCTACTTTTCTAAGGTGGTAATATACAATAAAAATAATTGGAAATTTTAGGTAATTTTCAAATGGTTTTCCTGTCAAATATCCTTCTTTGACCTATGTCACTTTTTTATGAATGAACGGTTATATACTTTGTACTTACTTTATCCGTGATGAAGTACTGAAAGTAATTTGCGAATCCCTCGTTCAGCCAAATGAACTCCCACCATTTTGGGCTGACCAAATTGCCGAACCATTGATGTGAAAATTCATGGGATATGGTTGTTATTACATTCTCTTTGTCTAAACTCGTGGAGACGCCCTCCTCGTACAAAAGGTACTCTTCCCTTTAACGTAAATGAACAAAACGAATGATTTAAAGACATTCAATGTACCTTTACAAAATGTTTCAGCGAATAGTTCTTCTGCATATGCAAAATAATTTGTTTTACACACAGGTGAAAAAGAAAACGGTGTAAACCTGGTCGATAGCGGAGGCCGGGTCCATTTGACCCAGAATATTAAAATTTGTCAATTAATTATTTAATTTTCTGGCGACTGAACTGAACGAATAAAATGTTACATAGGCAAACAACATTAATTTTTATAGTTGATATCAAATAAAGGAAAATGTAATAACAAACATGCGTCAGAAAAAATGGATGTATTTAAAAATTACAGACAATTTCAGAATTTGAAGTGTTAATAATAAAGTGAAAAAATGCGAATGTGAATACTCGAAATGAATAATTATTAATTAAATTGCATTTGTGCAAATAAGTTCCTTCCCCTTTCTTTCTACGATTATAACTTCTGACTGAATTCGAATTACTTCCCGATTTTGGTGCCATCTCAAGGAGCGTTCATTTAGTTTTAAGAAAACTCGTGATGAACGCTCTAAGAGTTTCCAGTCCTATGCAACAATTTCAAGCAATATGGCATGCGAGAAGCATCATTTGCGTCAATGCTTAATCTTTGCATTCTAGCTTAGGAAATCAGCTGTTGAAGCTACTGAAATTGTTTGTGCGGTACTGTTAGAGAACGCTGTATCTTACAGAAGATGTAAAAAGTGGCACCAAAGATTTAAAACCGGAAATTTTAATTTGGAAGACGACGATCATTCAGGTGCGCCGAGAAAGTTTGATGACGCTGGTTAGTAGAATAATCCGACCCAGACGCAAAAAGAATTGGCAGAAGATTGGGAGACGCCGGACAAGTTTTGATTATGTTTTATTTTCATCAGTAATCAATTGTTTTATTTCAGTTGAATATCAACCCAATGTAAAAGTAAGATGAAGATGAAAAGGATTTATGAGTAGGACTCATAAAAAAACAGATTAAAGTAAGAGAAAGCCAAAAGTGTACATAAAATCTAAGGATATTATTAAAAATGACAGATTGAAGGAAAATAGAAGATTGAATAATAATAAAAAATTGAAGAGAAATCAAGAATCTCATTCTGTTGAATCCATCGTACAAGTACAAGCTCTCAATACAGTGGGCCAGTTTAAGATTCCAAAAAGCACGCATTCTAGAATGAAAAATTTAAGTTCGGTGGATGCTAACAAAGGACCACCAACTGTACTGTCGAAGACAGAAGAAAGATCTTGAAAAAAGGAGCAAGAAAAAAAAAATAGAAGAAGAACGTTTGTCAAAAAAGCAGGAAAAAGGGAGATACAAAATTAAAAAAAGAACAAGAACAGGAAATCAATAATAATTTACACGAAAGAAAAAAGATAATTACACAACAAATTAAGGGCAGAATGTAATATACAATAATAATATATTCATATGTGCATCATTAAAGATTTAATAAACTTCGATGTTATAGATTAGTCATGGGCAAATTTTTGCTCGATCGGAGGCATTCTCAAGGAATACCTCCACTCCTCCCGGTCGCGCTTCTCGCTCCCCGTGGCGGCCGTAGTGCTTGGAGCACTATAGTGTCTGTTGCAGATTATATGTAAATTCAATTTGTCCCGGTATAGGCTTTACTTCTGTCAAGGTACTAGCTTAGATTTGATTTAATATGTCCAACTATAGGTTTGAATTATTCTTGTTAATACAATGAAGATATGAACCTAAACAATGATTTTTTATTTTAAATTACTTTACAATCTCCGAACTGTATGTTAGAACTCTTAAAAAATTATTTTATTTATTTAAAGTGATAAAATTTAAAATAGAAAAACATGCTGTCCAGTCATAGGGCACATCACCTTATCGCTTCACTCTTCCTTCCGACTAGACCACCCTCTAGGATACCTGGCCGTAACCCGTCGAACGACCTAATCCAGACCGTTCTAGTGGTGAACACCACTGCGCTGGCGGCAACTCGTGTCGAGCGAAGATATTTTGCCAAGACACCTCTGTAGGTTCGACGGTAGGGCACCAGTTCACTATACGCAGGTAGACGGTCCGGGTGCAAGTCCGACAATAGTAATAATGTTGGGGCGTACGGTCGAGTTTTTATTGCTCCATGACTGTATTGTAAAGACACGCTGTAGTGATTTGGTTATTGCGGATTACCGGGGTTTGGTCGCAGTTACTTTCGAGTGGCGAGCATTGGCACTGCCTACACAATCGCTTCTTATTTTACTGTAACGACTACGATTTTATTAGAGGGATGAAAAGAAAATTTTCGAAGCTCGCGCGAGTCGTTTCTTTTCTTTTCCATATCAATGTGCCATTTCGGATATATCCACAAACAGGATCTTGACTTGGATCTATTCTGACTCTCGCATAACACTAGTTTACAAAATGAAATTGATTTTATGTACATTTGATGAGAGGTAACTTTTCCTATAGATTTTCTCCTGCTGAATTCGAAAATAAAGGTGAACATTCTTTTTACGGAACAGCTTTTAACATATTTTTATTTTTTCAATTTGTTCACCCCTTTTCACTTTAAAAACCATACCTGGAGCTAGATGTGTCCGATTTGGTCGTTCTTGGTACCAAATGAAAGACATTGAAATGATGAGTAAATATGTATAGTGGCATCTTTAATTGGTTAAGCGGTTCAAAAGATATTGATGAAAATAGTCCAGATTTTTAAAAAAATTAAATTTTTAAGCTTATTCTGTGGCAATAGAAACCGACAAAAACGTCCGCTTTCTCTTTATACATATACGTAAAGCAAAAAATAACACCAACCAGAAGTAAATCGGCCGAAAAATGATACAGTTATTAGCGATTGAGTGAATAAATCCAAATCCCACATTTTCTGAATATATTCATTTTTCGACAAGTGGCCATGCCGGCAATGGTTTCTTTTGTTCTCACGTTGATGCCACTGCTACAGCGAAAACTTATTTCGTTTTGAATAAAACAACACATTTTTGATTGCAAAAAACATACGAAAGAACCCAACTCTCTTTATTCTTTAGAATATTTTAGTAATAGTTTTGGCTCTTGCTCTGTCTTCGGTTGGTTTTGGGATCCGTTTCTCTCGCGAGGAACGATATGTAAAACCCTTGATAGCATCGCTCAATGATCTTGATTTATTGGTGAAATCTCCCACCGTGTACTCTCCTAAATGTACATGAAATCAATTTCATTTTGTAAACTAGTGTAATTAGTAGCCCAATAAAATTTCTGTCCTCGACAATGATTCCTAATAGTAATAGACAAAAATTATTTCCATCATCGATAGCGGTTCCATATGACCAAAAAGAATTGTTGTCCGTTATAATGGATATTTATCAGTCAATGATAATGTCTATCATCGATAAATGCAAATTTAATATTTTCAATTAACTAGATTTCCCGAATAACTTTTGTGAAATCCAACGATTACTGCATACCTTGTGATAAAATATGAACTTTTTATAAATGATTATTTTATCAAATTAAAAAGAGACTATTGTTTATGGCGTCTAGATAACAATCATCGCAAAATTGGCAGTATTTTTATGTTATGCGAGTACAATTTCTTTTATAAATATTTAAAACTTTAAATAACTAACTATAGTATAACTAAAATTGTCATGAATTGACAAATATACGAAAGCAACGAACCAATTCTATTGTTTGCGATCTTCATTTTATTCGTTTAGTCGTTTTCCGTTCGAACACCACATCGAGCGGCCGGCAAAACATTCTCGCCGAGAATGTCCCTTTTGCCAAGACGTTGCGCGTCGTGTCGGTGCTGAACGGTGCCAGTCTAGTGCACGCACCTCCATGGAAACTATATAGAAGAAAGTGAAATGTCGGCGCTGGCCGATATCGTGTGCGCACTTTTTCCCGTCCCGATACGTTGCCGCCTATCCCGTCTACCTGCTGCGCCGATACGGCCTATTGTCCGCATCCCCATTGAAATACAAAGGAGAGACCCAAAACGGCCTAGCGGTCCGTTGCCGTTACCTGCCGTGACGGTATAGTGTGCAAAGACCTTAAACAGAACCGTCGTCGGGCGATGGCGGGTGGGCACTTTGGGCCATCCAGCTATCGTTCGGGAAAGTCATGCTTATGAGGTTGTAACGAGTGGAACTTGCCGAGGGTATGCAACCCAAGGTCAGACTGAGCTAAAGAATAGGAACATTTGTTCGAGGAGGATCTGGCCACGAAGAGGTGAAGGCAGGGTGCCTTTTGGTGAGAGGACTGTGTCAGACCCCACGGCACTCACCCTAGAACCGTCTCATTGTCAGAGTAAAGTCGCGATCACTAAAGTTCACATGTAGAAACATTAAAAATTTTTCTCGTGGAGAAATCTACTATTTTGTTAAATCTTGAAGCTTCCCCTTTATAACGATTCTTTAAAACTAATATATTTAAGAACCAAAAACATCAATTTATAAATAAATAATTTATTCCATATAATTGGGTATACATTGAATTAAGCTTGCATACATAAACACACATTAGGTGATAAGATTACATATACAGTTATGCACACAAATGAACACTGGGCTGCGGATCTTTATGCAAACTAAAAATTGTCTGCATCGTTGCAAAAAATAAAAACCAATCTGCATGTTATTTTTTCCCGTAATGATTTTAATAGAGGTGAAATGATACTGTACATCGACATCTCCAATTTGAAAAATTTTTTTAACAATTTTGAATTTCATCTACTGAATTTTGCTTTAAATGCATAAAGATCCGCAGTCAACTGGTCACGCATAAGTAAAGTCAACTGATCACACTGTCTAAGGTTAGAAGATTGTGAAAAACAATAGTAAAAACCGATTTCTACAACTGTTTTAGCTGTGCCAATAACGAAAATGTAAATGATATGTTTTGTGTAAACTCGTATAAATTATTACTCGTAGAAATTGATTAATTGGTTAATTATTTATGTATTTTACAATACTATTATATAATCATATAATCATGTTTATATTCCATAATTATATATAATCACATACTACAATTAATACAATTATATATATATATATACACACACAATGTTTTAAACACACTAGTTGATTAAAATACATATAAAAATTATAAAAATACATATAAAAATTATAAAAATAGGATCGTGTTAAATATCGAAAAGATCATTAGCAATGACATGAACGTCTTTTCAGTGCCGCTGGATCTGAACAACATTTCATTGTCAGAAATGATTAAGTACTTGTTTATAAGTGGCATTTTTGCCGTAGGATAATACTTTCACTCCATTGGGAACATTGAACATTCATTATCTCGACGGGATTTAATATCGCTGCTTATAAGTAAAATTGATTATAGGTACTTGTTTATAAGAGGCATTTTGCCGTAGGATGCAAGAAGTTTAGAGGAATATTTTGAATAGCATCGTGTTAAATATCGAAAAGATCAGTAGCAATGACATGAACGTCTTTTCAGTGCCGCTGGATCTGAACAACATTTCATTGTCAAGCAACCAGTCATCGAATATACGTCCGTAGGCTGCGATCCATTTCATGTTTCTCAACGAATTTTGCACAATAGTCTGCACGACGCTGTCACTCGCTCTAAACGTAACGGCGGTTTTGGACAACAACTGAAAAAGAAAACAATTAGAAAACGAGTTATAACCAGTACCTCCAAAATGTACGTACAGACAATAATAAAGAAACATTATACGCTGGTTGGGGTAACAAATACGTAACACGGAAAGGTAACATTCCAAACCTAAATGTAGAATAAGATTTATGTATTTCGATTATGCAGAGTGATTCAGCTGAGTGCGCCACCTAAACAACTTGTAAATTATTTAGTATTTGAAATGGTTGAAACAAAAGTAGCATGTCACGTAATAATTAACTTTTTTCTGTTGCGTTTTTTTATGAGCATATAAAGATAATTGATAATTACTTTCATTAAAAACCATTTAAAGAATATCTCAGTAACTATTAGTTATTTTTATCCTGTATTATTTATCCTTATTATTTTATCCTGTAGACAGTTTTGTTTTCGGCTTCATATCTCGATACAAAAGCGAAACAGGAACAAAATTAATTGTAACATGGTACGCTACTAGTGAAACCATTTCGTTTCAACCATTACTTCGTATATCAAATGATTTACAAGTAAGTTAAGTGCATACTTCTTAGCTAAATCTCCCTGTACTATAGAAAAATTGTATTGTATGTTTATGTTTGGAATGTTACCACTTTGTGTTATTTTCTATTCCATCCAATCTAGGAAAAGCTCCATTTAAAAAACACTAGTAGCGGTGTACCAGTGAAAATGATAGAACAAAAACATTTGGTCACCGTACCTTCGGGAAGTCATCGGTATTCGTGGTTCTGGTTGAAACAGAATTTGCAACGTTTGCTAGTTGATCATCAAAATCATGCCTGAAACAATAATAAAAAGAGTATCGTATCAATCAGTTGTTGCACGCCGATATCGGGTCTCTATTTTCTTACTTACATTTTCCCAATATTTATCATCTCATAATGAAGCACGTACTGAACAATCTCAGCACCCGTCACATTACTATTCTCTACGACGGCTCTGGCCGCAGTTTCGAATCTTATATTCGCATCTGATCGTGCGGAGTAGATCCGGAATTTTCGGAGAATCGTATGGTTGTTGGAGCAACTCAGAACTTCGAGCGGACTGGTTCTCTTTCTCTTTCGAATGTCCCTTCTGACAGTCTATTTAGAACATCATCCCATAGCTCCTCGCTAGCGGTCCTCAATCCAGTGCAAGGAATAGCGCTCTTCAGATCAGGATCGAGACTGCAACACATCATCGATATTCTCGTTTACTTAAAAGGGCAGACTCGTTTCCAGGATTGTAATGGTGCGGGATGCGCCTTGTGATTTCTCGATAATGCAAAGATGAGGTTTTTCAGTAGAGAAACGTGCTAGATAAAAAATCAATCCGCGATCGCCCTCAAAAGTCTTATTCTTACGTTTACGAGACGTAATTAACATTATTCGACAGTGTGCAGCTGTCGCAGCTTTTGAAAACAACTACAGTTACTTGAATTAATATTCGGACGCTCTAAAAAAGACGACAACTTTTTTAATATTGTACTGACACGTCCGGTGGTTCAGCCGTTAATAATAATTGATAAAATCAGTCATGTATAATTCATGACATACGAATTTTATATTTCCTCTAATAATGTTGTACGAGAAATAAATATCAAATATTATAATTAATAAAATTAATATCGAACTATCGTAGATTATACCACATTGCGTGCGATAGAATTAAGAAAACTCATTTTGAATTTAAATTTTCATTGAACAAATTAAGAATACAGCGAAATCTATTTCATTAAATAATTGAGACAATTTGAAATATAAATTGAGAGCGAATATTCGTTGAAACCTGTTCATCACTGAAGAATGTGAAGATTTTTCAGAGGAATCGATGAGCAACGGATTGTTCCACGATCTGTGAGATGCGCAGAGTAATATGATCCATCCAGGAGGATGATAAAAGATGAAATGGGTTTACATACTAGAATGCAGGTAGGTTCGAAACTGCGTTGTATCTCAATTCTAATCTTTAAATTAAACTATTCCTCTTTCGAACGTCCACCTTAGGACGCAACACAGATTACGCTACTGAATAATGTAAATTACGCCTCGTAAACGTAAAAATAAGACTTTTGAGGACGATCGCGACCTAGACTGATCTTTTATCGAGCTCTTTTGACTACTGAAAAACCCCATCTTTGCATTATCGCAAAGAAAGGGACTATGAAAAATGGGAGTACATACCATCGTACGATTTTAACACTAGGTTTACGGAGGTCTAATACCTCGTACAGACCTAAACATTTCGACGAACAGAACGCCGCGCGCCGCGCCGAACGGCGAACGACGATCGGAAGGGATTTCTGTTATTACCTGATTTTCTTGCGAACAACTATGGAAAGAAATACAGAAAATGATGGCAGTTTATTGAGTGAATTAAAGATTCAAAGTGAAATGTTCAGGTCTGTACGAAGCACTCAAAGAAATTAAAGAAGTCAGATTCGAGATTAAATGACTTGAATTTTTCTAGCTGTTATGACATTTCGAAGAACGGTGCCACGAACGCCGCCGCGCTCATTTCGGCGTGCATTCGTGCGCGCGGTGGATCCATCATATTTGTGCTGTTTCCAGAATGGCACTTATAAACAAGTACTTGATCATCTTTGACAATGAAATGTTGTTCAGATATGAAGCACAAAACAAAACAGTGACTAATATATAGTTACTCAGATATTCTTTAAATGGTTTTTAATGAAAGTAATGATCTTTATATGCTCATAAAAAAACGAATCAGGAAAAAATTAATTATTACGTGACATGCTACTACCGCTGTTACGTTTAGAGCCAGTGACAGCGTCGTGCAGACTATAGTGCAAAATTCGTTGAGAAACATGAAATGGATCGCAGCCTACGGACGTATATTCGATGACTGGTTACTTGACCATGAAATGTTGTTCAGATCCAGCGGCACTGAAAAGACGTTCATGTCATTGCTACTGATCTTTTCGATATTTAACACGATGCTATTCAAAATATTCCTCTAAACTTCTTGCATCCTACGGCAAAATGCCTCTTATAAACAAGTACCTATAATCAATTTTACTTATAAGCAGCGATATTAAATCCCGTCGAGATAATGAATGTTCAATGTTCCCAATGGAGTGAAAGTATTATCCTACGGCAAAAATGCCACTTATAAACAAGTACTTAATCATTTCTGACAATGAAATGTTGTTCAGATCCAGCAGCACTGAAAAGACGTTCATGTCATTGCTACTGATCTTTTCGATATTTAACACGATGCTATTCAAAATATTCCTCTAAACTTCTTGCATCCTACGGCAAAATGCCTCTTATAGACAAGTACTTATAATCAATTTTACTTATAAGCACCAATATTAATCCACCGCGCGCACGAATGCACGACGAAATGCGCGCCGTTTTTCGAAATGTCATAACTCCAAAAATTCAAGTCATATAATCTCGAATTTGATGTCTTTAATGCTACGTACAGACCTGAACATTTCACTTTGAAACTTTAATTCACTCAATAAACTGCCAACATTTTCTGTATTTCTTGATATAGTATACGCCGCTGCAGCTCCCATAGTTGTTCACAAGAAATGATGGAAATAGCACAAATCCGTTCCGTTCGTCCTTCGGCACAGCATTCTGCGCGCCGAAATCTTCGACGAAATGCGCGGTTCACCTGTACGAGGCACAAGAACCTAGAACAGGAATAGCTCCGGAGCTGGAGGACTGTCGAGTAGAATTGCGAATAGCGCACTGATCCAGTGATGGGATACAGTGATGCCAGAATCGGGGACGCGAGGACGCATCCCCTCCAGCACAGGTTCCCCCTCTCTGACGGACCGTCCTCGCCGTAGCTTCTGCTGCGCACGCGCTACACACGAACGTACTTCTACTCTGCCCGTGTGAGTGCATGCTCGATTGCACGCGCGCTACACACAAGCGTACCTCCACCCTGTCCGTGTGAACTACCTGCTCGACTGATCGACATCGACACCAACGAACGAAGCTTGCAACTAACGAGATTCTATCGTAATATTAGGTCGTCCCAAAAGTTCCTTCCGGAATGTGTTCCTTTAATGTTGCTAAAAAAATACAAACAATGCGATAATCTTTATGCTGATGTTACAGTACTTCCTAACATGAATTTGCATTATGTGCATGAATCGAAAACCAACTTCCCAAGTAGCCACGTACGTCCCTAAAACGTACGGTTCACGTCCAAACGTCCTACGTCCATTCTGCGTACGTTTTAGGGACGTACGTGGCTACTTGTGGCTACTTGGGTTTTGGGACAACCTAATATTTATTTAGGAATATTAAAAGAATACATTTCAGAAGAAACTTTTGGGACAACTTAATAGCTTATTTTGTAGGCAGGTATTAAAACAACAATTTAGTACTATTTTTAAATGGCAAACCGCACTAAATAACGCGCTGGACATTACGCGATTCCATTTAAGTGAGCATCGACGATTATATGTATAAGCATTCAGAATAATTCAGTTTTCAATTATTTATACTGTGTATTTATTAAGAATCACACGCGACAATCCGCCAATCAGACTCTACTAATCGGAAAAGACGAACAGTATTGAAAAATGAGGGGTCAGACATTGTGCTTCATCAGCGCTTTTAACGCTGCAAATAAAGAGGAGACGTATGATACGATGTGCTGCATCATGTAATTTGTGACACGATATAATATTTAACAGTGAACTCCCATATCAATCATTACTACCTAGACTGTAAATTCTTGTGCAAAATGAAAATTGTCTGCGTTAATTTCGAGCTACAGGAACTACATGCATTTATTTTCTTAATAATTGAGAGGTCCGCTGCAAAATGGAGCTATGCCACTTGTTTCACGAGATATCAAGAATTTAGTGAATAGTATTTCAGTATAAATATATTAAAGTTGGGACTACAATTCTTTTTTACGTAAACTATAATTAATACAAAGATAATGTAATTGGAGAAGGATAGTTCGTCCTTATACAAGCTCTGCTTCACTGAACCTGCAACAAGGTCATGTTTATGAGGTTGTAACGAGTGGAACTTGCCGGGGGGATGCAATCTACTATTTTCCCGTCCCGATACGTTGCCGCTCTATCCCGTCTACCTGCTGCGCCGATACGGCCTATTGTCCGCATCCCCATTGAAATACAGAGGAGAGACCCAAAACGGCCTAGCGGTCCGTTGCCGTTACCTGCCGTGACGGTATAGTGTGCAAAGACCTTAAACAGAACCGTCGTCGGGCGATGGCGGGTGGGCACTTTGGGCCATCCAGCTATCGTTCGGGAAAGTCATGCTTATGAGGTTGTAACGAGTGGAACTTGCCGAGGGTATGCAACCCAAGGTCAGACTGAGCTAAAGAATAGGAACATTTGTTCGAGGAGGATCTGGCCACGAAGTGGTGAAGGCAGGGTGCCTTTTGGTGAGAGGACTGTGTCAGACCCCACGGCACTCACCCTAGAACCGTCTCATTGTCAGAGTAAAGTCGCGATCACTAAAGTTCACATGTAGAAACATTAAAAATTTTTCTCGTGGAGAAATCTACTATTTTGTTAAATCTTGAAGCTTCCCCTTTATAACGATTCTTTAAAACTAATATATTTAAGAACCAAAAACATCAATTTATAAATGTATAATTTATTCCATGTATATATTTGGATATACATTGAATTAAGCTTGCATACATAAATACACATTAGTTGATAAGATTACATATACAGTTATGCACACAAGTGAACACTAGACTGCGGATCTTTATGCAAACTAAAAATTGTTTGCATCGGTGCAAAAAATATAAACCAATCTGCATGTTATTTTTTCCCTTAATGATTTTAATAGAGGTGAAATGATACCGTATATTGACATCTTCAATTTGAAAAATTTTCCAACAATTTTGAATTTCATCTACTAAATTTGGCTTTAAATGCATAAAGATCCGCAAGCTACTAATCACAAACAAGTAAGATCAACTGATCACACTGCGTAAGGTTAGAAGATGGTGAAAAACAATAGTAAAAATCGATTTCTACAACTATTTTAGCTGTGCCAATAATGAAAATGTAAATGATATGTTTTGTAAACTCGTATAAATTATTACTCGTAGAAATTGATTAATTGGTTAATTATTTATGTATTTTACAATACTATTATATAATCATATAATCATGTATATATTCCATACATAATCATATACTATAATTAATACAATTATATAGATATTAATAATTGTATGTATAATATATATATACATTAATAATTATACGTATTATATAATATATATATATATATATATATATATATATATATTAATAATTATATGTATAATATATAATTATTAATATTGGTTAACTATGTTTTTTACTTCTGGCCTTACTGATAAATTGAAGTCGTTTGTGCGTGGTCTATTCATAAAAAAGGTATTCTACATATAATGCTATACATTACATATAGATTAAATATCCCTATAAATAAAAAGTGTGTGTGACCAGTTATACATATGCGTGACTGCAAAAATGCACACAATGTTTTAAACACACTAGTTGATTAAAATACATATAAAAATTATTTAAAAAAATACATATAAATATTATAAAGATAGGATCATGGTAAATATCGAAAGGATCAGTAGCAATGACATGAGCGTCTTTTCAGTGCTGCTGGATTTGAACAACATTTCATGGTCAAGCAACCAGTCATCGATTGTACGTCCGTATTTTGCGATCCATTTCATGTTTCTCAACGAATTTTGCACTATAGTCTGCACGACGCTGTCAATGATCCTATGCGTAACGGCGGTTCTGGACAGCTGCGAAAGAAAACAATTAGAAAACAAGTTATAATAACCAGTACCTCCAAAATGTACGTACAGACAATAATAAAGAAACATTATACGCTGGTTGGCGTAACAAATACGTAACACGGAAAGGTAACATTCCAAACCTAAATGTAGAATAAGATTTATGTATTTGGATTATGCAGAGTGATTCAGCTGAGTGCGCCACCTAAACAACTTGTAAATTATTTAGTATTTGAAATGGTTGAAACAAAAGTAGCATGTCACGTAATAATTAACTTTTTTCTGTGGCGTTTTTTTATGAGCATATAAAGGTAATTGATCATTACTTTCATTAAAAACCATTTAAAGAATATCTCAGTAACTATTAGTTATTTTTATCCTGTATTATTTATCCTTATTATTTTATCCTGTAGACAGTTTTGTTTTCGGCTTCATATCTCGATACAAAAGCGAAACAGGAAGAAAATTAATTGTTACATGGTACGCTACTAGTGAAACCATTTCGTTTCAAACCATTACTTCGTATATCAAATGATTTACAAGTAAGTTAAGTGGTATACTTGTTAGCTAAATCACCCTGTACTCTAAAAAAATTGTATTGTATGTTTATGTTTGGAATGTCATCTCTTTGTGTTATTTTTTATTCCATCCAATCTAGGAAAAGCTTCATTTAAAAAACACTAGTAGCGGTGTACCAGTGAAAATGATAGAACGAAAACATTTGGTCACCGTACCTTCAGGAAGTCCTCGTTATTCGTTATTACGGTTGAAACAGTCCTTGCAACGTTTTCTAGTTGATTATCAAAATCATGCCTGAAACAATAAAAAGAGTATCGTATCAATCAGTTGTTGCACGCCGATATCGGGTCCCTATTTTCTCACTTACATATTCCCAATATTTATCATCTCATTATCAAGCACGTACTGAACAATCTCAGCACCCGTCACATTACTATTCTCTACGACGGCTCTGGCCGCAGTTTCGAATCTTATATTCGCATCTGTTCGTGCGGAGTAGATCAGGAATTTTTGGAGAATCGTATGGTTATTGGAGCAACCCAGAACTTCGAGCGGACTGGTTCTCCCTTCTCCTTCGAAAGTCCCTTCTGACAGCCTATATAGAACATCATACCATACCTCTTCGCTGGCGGTCCTCAATCCAGTGCAAAGAATAGCGCTCTTCAGATCTGGATCGAGACTGCAACACATCATCGATATTCTCGTTTACTTAAAGGGACAAACTAGAGAAGAGACAAGAACAGGAATGGCTCCGGAGCCGGAGGACAGACTTTCGTGTAGAATTGCGAATAGCGGGCCAACGAAAGTTTATAGTCTGCGGTTGGAGTACTGGAGGACAAGGAATCTCAGAAATGGGGCCCCTGAGCGATGGGTTATTAGTGCGGATGCATTCGGCTTTAGTTTTTCTCAGGCAAGGTGAGCCCACACTATCCCCCGCGACCATCATCTGGAGGGGGGTGTAGGTAAAATGTATTTCCCCACTGCCCTTAAACAAAAGAGAAAGGTTTACGGAGGTCTAGGAATAACTATTACACATTATTTTGTAAACATAACAAGAATGTGTCTATCCAAATTTTTGGCCATTTTTCCAATAGTATAAAACCTAAGAAATTAATTTGGTAAATAATTCCTCAGGGTAGTGTCTTTACAATCTTAATAATCGCAAGTTAAGAATATTAGAATCCGCCATTTTTTGACGGGTCCCATAAACCTAGTGTTAAAGAAAGGTGGCCAGGTTACAAGAATGAAGGCGACCTTGAGATCTCTAACAAAAATATTATAAAAACAAATATTTTCATGGCATCGTATGAGCCCCATTGAACCATAGAACTGTGTCCCAGACATCGTTTCCTTGTAGAAGTATATGGTGACAAAATTTTCAAATAAAATTATAATATGGACGATGTTTCTACTTTTCGCTCAAAACTTACCGATGCTTTCGATTCTTGAGCCATTCATTGAATTCTTTATGAGCCTCATCCACGCATTCTTTAACGTCCGCTAGGCAAGCCCATTTCATCGCGTTCATTTTGAGAACTTTCGTGGGATGATCGTCCTTTGGCGAAGACACATACGTCACATTCTTCGTCAGGCTCTGCATTATGTACCTGATGTAATGCTGAAAAGATTTATAAAATACATTACTCTGGGGTCGAATTAAATGAACAATGTTATTACAGGAAAGAGGGACCGTTTTGGAAAACCACGAATATAATTCAACGTTTTTTATTTAACAACAAAAATGTTTCGTCATCTGAGAAAGCAGAAAAAGTAAAATGTAAAAGTTATATTTGATATTGAATTTATTAATTGAAGCACTCGATGGATCACCAATTATGTCACAAGATGAAGCGTTGCGATCGTCATTTTTACGAAAGCTTACCATTAGTTATCCTGAGTTCAATGCTTTGGGTTGGAACGAAAGTTCGTAGCGTTTTTAAATTAAAACTTATAGATAAAGTTAGGATATTCATACATAGATTTGTTCAATAACATATTTTCCATTCTCTTCTAGTACTTTTTGCCATTTTTTAGGTGACTTACGTTATTCAATAAACCTATGTGTGAATAAATATCTTAATTCTATCTTTGAATTTTGATTTAAAAGCGCTACGAACTTTCGTTCCAAGCCAATACTTTGTATGCGATAAAATTCATTAGGGCACAATATTGCAGTGTAGCGGATCCCCCATTACCAGTGTGCCGGTTCCCCCACTATCAACTATTTCATATTGCCGCTACCAGTGGCACGTTATCCAATGGGCAACTTGGGCAAATGCCCGGGGCCCCAAGCAAAAGAGGGCCCCGAACACAAACCAATATCCAAGGACCAAATTCTACTTTTTCTCATAAAGTTATTTAGTTGGGGTTAGGGGCCCCGAAATTCTACTTTGCCCAAGGCCCCAACTAGTTATAACGCGCTACTGGCCCCTACCGTGCTTTCCACAGGAGTTTGGTAAAGAGAATCCAGGAGAGTAGGGAGAGGAGTCTACGTCTCGCGAGCCGCAACTTGTGCAGGTCTGAGTGAGCTACGCGTATCCGTACCTTGAAAGTGTCATAATTCCTGGAGGTGAAGATTAAGGGGCGCAAGAATTCCAGATATTTGAAGGTAGTCATCCACGGAATGTAATCCATTTCACGATGCAAGTACAACGTTAGGGACATTGCAGTCTCGTACTTGGTGTGGTTGATGCGAGCCATTGTCAATGCGTCGTCAATCAGTTGAGCTCGGTTCACCGGATGTATATGATGCATTTTACCACTGTTCAAGTACTTTGCCAAGCTCTGCCATATCCCATCATCATAATTTACACGATAGTAACCTGCAATATAACAAGTCGACAAATTTTAACACTTTACCTACCGGAAGCCTATTAATAGGATTTTCAGTAATATGCTGTACCAACAGAAAGCATAGAAATTTTATTTTACATTGCAATCTTAACACTAAACCTACCGAGCCTCAAAAGTAACTGGTACATGTTCCTTTATAAAAATGAGAAGATTGATTTCATTTAGACTTTGTGCGGCACCTATTACAATACGTGCTCTGCTAAAGATATACAATTGTTTCTTATGAAATCAGTTTTATTACTTTTCCAATTGTAAAATAAAAAACCTGGTACATACCGGTCATTTAGATTGGTGTAGGTAGGTTTAGTGTTAAATGAAACTATTTGATCACGTTGTTGAGAATGAATTGTTAGTTCACAATGAAAATTGATGTTGCTATTGAAGGTTCCATTAAAAAGTGTTTAGACGTGTACCAAAGATTTTTCAAAATTATGCGATAAGCACCGATCGGTAATGTGTTAAGACTGTATTTTTTGTTGCTGCTGGAAGCAGACAGTACTCTTCATGGTCTCAAATGAGTTTCCACTGACAGTAATAATGGACATACAATGACACGCGCAATTATTTAACCCTCATTCGTTCCTCGTGTCAATTTGACAGATTTTATTGACGCAGTCTAATAATCCCGATATAATTACTTTTTACACTGCTCGTACCTGTTTGTTGCTTATTCAGAATAATCCAATCCGCCTTCGGTTCTGAAATCGTTGGATTCCCGACTTTCGGACTTATCCAATGGGTTACCGAAGTGTCATTGAAATTCAGTTTAAGATTCGTTGTGTATGTGATGGGTACCCACCACATCTTCTGTATATCAGTATCGTAATATAAGAATTGTTTTTGACTTAGCGTGAAGTATCCCGGGCCGAACTTTTTCACGGTCACCATCGGGTATCCCGATTGCGTAATCCAAGACTCAACAATTTTCGTAAGGGGTACACCGCCCCAGAGCTTATCCTTTCCAGCAGCATTTTGTAAGTATCTGATCAGATTATCGGAATCGGCGACGCTGTATGAACTGCAAATATTATTGGCATGAGTATCTGAATTCGAATGATTTCTTTAGAAAACTCTAGCCAACGTATTCGTGACACTTTTCTGAGTGAAATGAGACCAAACATGATACAATTCGGATTGTAATATATATTCGATCGTTTAATCGATCGCTCGGTTTTATACAGATGAAACAAATCTAATCTCAGCTATTTGATTTGGAATGTGACGGTTGACAGAAAAAGACGTTTTTTTTATATCTCAGACGGAGATTTGTGAATATTCTGACGAAAGATATATTTGATCCTACATAAGAGTATACATACTAGTATATGTATATGATATATTTCAGTACTATAATATATTCTCGAGTTAGTGTAAAGTATATTCCACATTATAGATTACTCTAATACATATTGTCCTATACTAGAATGAAATTCAATACTCTAATAGAGTATAATACATTATAATATACGTGGTATAATATAATTGTTAATTGAATGTACAAATACGATCCGAATTACCTCGCGTTTAGGGCTCATTTTCATGAGATATGTTGATTTATCGATATTTTTATGATACTTACTTTTCACGCAAATAATTTTTCATGGCTGTGTGGAAAACCCCTTCTGTCACAATGTGGGACAACATTCGAATAACGCATCCAGCTGAAAAAATGCGATGGACATAATTTTTTAATTTGGTGGTTTGTTACTTTCTACGCATTGTTGTTGAGATTGTGCAGCATATTTGCATATGTATAACGTCTATCTTCGTCGCGAGCCATACTGTCACCACCATCAACTCGTCTGTTTCACCACTACTTAATGGGGGTAGACTCGTTTCCAAAATTGCAAGTGTTGCGGGATTCCCGTTCACATTTCTCGATAATGCGAACACGGGGTTCTTCAGTAGTCAAAATCTCTACATAAAAGATCAATCTAAGGCGCGGTCGCCCTCAAAAGTCCTACTTTAGTTTTAGAGAATTTGCATTATTCGGAAGCATGTAACTGTCGCAGCTTTATGAAAATAGGTACGTGCACAACTGTATGCTTACGAATAGTGCAAATTACGCCTCGTAAACGAAAAGATAGGACTTTTGAGGGCGATTGCGGCCTACATCGATCTTTTATCTAGCGTTTTTACTACTATAAAACCCATCTTTGTATTATCGATAAATGAGAATGCGCATTCCGCAGCCTTGCAATCCTGGAAAAACGAGTTTACCCCCTTAAACTTTATGCACTTCTGGCGGTACGACCGTCGATTGTGGCCAGTAGTGGGGGAACGTCACCTCCCACCTTAGCGGAATGAATAAGTGGGAGAATGGGCCAAATGTGGCTCGAGGGCCGCGAGTTAGTCAGATCTGACCTACGGGATACTTACTAGAGCTGTTAGGCTGCGTTTAGGCTGCGTTTATAGTTCCTGACTCGCGTGCTTTTCGTCTCGCGTGCTTTTGGTCTCGCGAGACAGCGGGTCAGAAATTTCGAGCGGGGTCGACGGGCCCACTGTGCGAGGCACGAAAAAAGGTCTCTACGGCTTCACGGTTCGTTTAGGTAAACTACCGATAGCTTTCCTTTAAGGCGGTAGGATATCTTCGGAGACCTTTTTTTGTGCCACGCACAGCGGGGGGCACAGTGGGCCCGTCGACCCCGCTCGAAATTTCTGACCCGCTGTCTCGCGAGACCAAAAGCACGCGAGACGAAAAGCACGCGAGTCAGGCTGCGTTTATAGTTCCTGACTCGCGTGCTTTTCGTCTCGCGTGCTTTTGGTCTCGCGAGACAAGCGGGTCATAAATTTCGAGCGGGTCGACGGGCCCACTGTGCGAGGCACGAAAAAAGGTCTCTACGGCTTCACGGTTCGTTTAGGTAAACTACCGATAGCTTTCCTTTAAGGCGGTAGGATATCTTCGGAGACCTTTTTTTGTGCCACGCACAGCGGGGGGCACAGTGGGCCCGTCGACCCCGCTCGAAATTTCTGACCCGCTGTCTCGCGAGACCAAAAGCACGCGAGACGAAAAGCACGCGAGTCAGGCTGCGTTTATAGTTCCTGACTCGCGTGCTTTTCGTCTCGCGTGCTTTTGGTCTCGCGAGACAAGCGGGTCATAAATTTCGAGCGGGTCGACGGGCCCACTGTGCGAGGCACGAAAAAAGGTCTCTACGGCTTCACGGTTCGTTTAGGTAAACTACCGATAGCTTTCCTTTAAGGCGGTAGGATATCTTCGGAGACCTTTTTTTGTGCCACGCACAGCGGGGGGCACAGTGGGCCCGTCGACCCCGCTCGAAATTTATGACCCGCTTGTCTCGCGAGACCAAAAGCACGCGAGACGAAAAGCACGCGAGACAGGAACTATAAACGCAGCCTCAGGAACTATAAACGCAGCCTTACTCTTCCGAAGCTTCGACTCTTCGAAGATTTCGAAATATTGAAGCTTCGATGCCTTTGAAGTGCACGAAGTTTCGAAAGTCTTTGAATCGTATGAAGTTGTAACTTAATCAATCTTTTAGCTGTGGTGGCGTACTTTTTTCAAAGTGTAGGAGCGTCTGTAACTGTATCAAATATAACTTAGCAGCTGATTTCGAAGTTCAAAGCTTCGTGCTCTAATAATTTACTACGGAGGTTCGAATTTCGAAGCTTCGAAAATTCGATTCTCATCACCTTCGTAGTTTCAAAAATCAAAGTACCGAAATTCGAAGCTTCGAAGCTTCAAAATCTTCGACCTTCGAAGGAAAGTAGCAGCCCTCGTACTTACCAAGATTGTCGTTATTAATGCTTTTACCTTTTTGATACGAGATAGCGTCAAACAAGGCGACAATTTCTTTCGGTTGGCTTGCATTTTGGTTCATGGGACGTGAGTCCTTTCCGTCCAAGAGGAACGCGCCCGATTGCATGGCCTCCACAGGAAACAAGTCCATGTAACGCCATGTTGGCTTCACCTGAAAGAGAATATTGTTATGGTGCGGTACGTTGCCATCTTTTATTTACACATTTGCTTATTTTTATACATATTGATCATTCACAACTCAAAATATATTACTAAAAAAAAATATGATAATAAATATATATATTGTGGTGTACTTTTTTTATATCTAATATATATGACAATTAACCCAGAATCTAACAACAAATTATTTTATATTTCTGTGGGATCCTTGACTCGTGGGTCCTACGAACTGTAAATCTTAAGAAGTACGTGTCCATGTTATCGGCATGAATGAGTGTGTGTGTATGTGTGACGAGATCGTTTTCGGGGTTTGAGATGCAGAGCGGTGCGTTGTGAGTCGTGCGAGAGATCGACGAACGAGATTAGAGGGAGAGCGAATTTAGAGTGAGAAAGCGAGAGAGCGAGTACATGTCATATCATTTTGTTTTATTAATTTTCTATATTATTAAATATTATTGCTTTCACTTTTGTGTCTGCGAAAGAAAACTCTCCATACACCAAAAATCCCTAAATTTCTTAGGTGGTAGTATACAATAAAAATAATTGGAAATTTTAGATAATCTTCAAATGGTTTTCCTGTAAAATATCCTTTTCTTGACTTACGTCACTTTTTTATGAATGAACGATTATATACTTTGTACTTACTTTATCCGTGATGAAATACTGAAAGTAATTGGCGAATCCCTCGTTCAGCCAAATGAACTTCCACCATGTTGGGCTGACCAAATTGCCAAACCATTGATGTGAAAATTCATGGGATATGGTTGTTATTACATAATCTTTGTCTATGCTCGTGGAGACGCCCTCCTCGTACAAAAGGAAGTCTTCCCTTTAACGTAAATGAATAAAACTAATGATTTAAAGACATTCAATGTACCTTTACAAAATGTTTCAGCGAATAGTTGTTCTGCATATGCAAAATAATTTGTTTTACACACAGGTGAAAAAGAAAACGGTGTAAACCTGGTCGATAGCGGAGGCCGGGTCCATTTGACTCAGGATATTAAAATTTGTCATTCAATTATTTAATTTTCTGGCCACTGAACGAGAAGCATCATTTGCGTCACTGCTTAATCTTTGCATTCTAGCTTAGGAAATCAGCTGTTGAAGCTACTGAAATGGTTTGTGCGGTATGTACTGTTAGAGAACGCTGTATCTTACAGAAGACGCAAAAAGAATTGGCAGAAAGATTGGCAGACGCCGGACAAGATTTGATTATGTTTTATTTTCATCAGTAATCAATTGTTTTATTTCAGTTGAATATCAACCCATTGTAAAAGTAAGATGAATGTACAAGTTATGCTGAAGCATTGAAGAACAAAGCCTCCAATAATGTTAAGCTCACCATAAAGAGAAAGCAAAGCTTACGCGCAGCCAAGGGATCCTACCTACAAGTTTAAAATGCAGTAACGGAATTATTGAAAAGTCCAGAAACTATCTGAACACTCAAAATAAAAATTAGGAGTAATATATTTTTAATTTATTGTTTAATGTAATCTAGTTTCCGTGATGATAAATGTTATTTTCTTTTTCTACTATTATTATGGGCAGATTGAATTCATCAACTCATACTATTATTAGTGGACAGAGGGAATAAAATCTTGAATTTGGAAAAAAAGGGGAAAGAACTTATTTGCACACCTAATAATTCTCTATTTACAAGTTCGACACAGTAATACGTATTGTCTGTGAAAAATCTGCTCGATTAAAAACGGACAGAAAACATATCAGGAAGCAGGAAATGATTACCGGTAGGTGCAAATGCCCCAGTTCTCCATAGCACCTGGATTGAAGTCTCTGACGGTGACTTGGTCCATCTTTGGATTCATTTTGAAATATGGAATTTCGGTGTACTCGTCCAACACTTTCATCGCTTCCAAGCTGAAGTTATACGCTAAGTCCGTCTTATGTATGGAGTCTGGTTTCGTGTAAATTTTGAATCTGTCGTCGTCATGCTTTTTATAATCGTAATCGGACACAATGAACGCCACCAGGTAAGTAGACATCGGCATGCTTCGTTCGAAATAGGTTGTAATAGTGTTGTCAGCATGGTATGTTCTGTTCAATACTGGCATATTTGAGATCACGGTCGTATAGTTGCTTAAATGTTTGATTGAAATATCGTAAACTGCTTTATACATGGGTTCGTCCCAACAAGGAAACGCAAGCCGCGCGCCAGTTGGCTCGAAGTACGTCGTGGCTATCCACCTGTAACATTTCGAAAGTTCCTTGGTAATTCCAAAGGTTCTTTCTTTAGGAAGAATCGAACATTTTTCAAGTCTCCATTTTAAATAACATCGCCACATCGTAAACAAATGTGCACACTTGACTGCAGTCATATTCCGATATCCGTGAAAGAGTAAACGTGTCCCAAAAATATTGCACATCTGATAATTCCTAGGTTATACAGTACTGTATCGATAAATGTAGCAAATGTCTATTCGATAAGTCTTCCAGAACTATCGCCACTTCTGCGGTGTGTACCCCCTTGAGGGCCGGTGAAACTCGAGAGGCCTCGGTCGCCGAGAAGTATGACTCGTACGGCTCGGGTATATCGGCGAGACCACACTAATCCGAATGTCAAAACTTCTTTATTTTTCATTATTTTTTTATGGAACTTTCACCAACATATTCGCGGCATTTTTCTAATGAAAATAATACCAAATATAATATAATCCCGATGGTATTTACTTGTGTAATGGATGATGAAAGTTTCGAACGCAAGGAGGAACAGCGTATGGAAGTTTTTTGAACTGTGCCAGCGCGCTGCGACTCTCCACGTCTCTTTCTTTCACATACGCTGTCCTTCTTTGCATCGAAATCTTTCATCGTTCATTACAGAAGTAAATATAATTGGAATCATATCATATTTAGTATCATTTTCATTATAGAAAAATGCCACGAATATGTTGGTCAAAATCCCATCAATAAATAATTAAAAATAAAGTTTTGTTTTGGATTAGTTATGTTTACACTTCTCGGCAAACGAGGCCTCTCGAGCTCCGTTGTCCTTCTCTACATTCGGCAAAAGTCCAAGAATTGTCCAATTATCGATAAAATATAGTATCGAGTAACTTTATCTTTCGCGAAAATGTTCTCCGTATCGACATTATTATTAGGTTAGCATTGGCCGAGTCGGAATCCGTTTGCTTCAGCCGCGCTTTGATTCGTCCGTGTTTTTCGTTAATAACTATTTAACAAAGGCACGGAGAACGTTTTCGTAAAAAAAAGTAACGTCAAATCACCTCAGGGATCACCCCTTTCAAAAGGCCAAGAACAGGAGTGGTACTAGCCCGGATTATAATATAGTTTAGGAGATGTGCAAAAAGCGGGGCACTAGACTATGCTCTCTCGGGCACATTAAAGGATAGAGAGGAAAGGGCCAAGGTCCTAGACGTGCGGTTTTTTTAGTGGATATTAGGGAAACCGGAGACCTGTTTCCCCCGAATCCCACACTACCCCCTTTTGGGGTGTACATAAATGTGCTTTTTCAAGGAAGTACAACATTCTTCGGCCACCCTGTATTCTTAAGTATTGTTTTTACGGAAACTGTTGTCATCACATCCGCGACACTTTTCTGTTCAGAATGGGACGTGGGATATTCAAACGACAATTTAGCAGAACCTCGATTATCCGAACCCTATATTCTCAAACAGTTCAATCTAAAGCGATCCGTGCACAACAAGATTCATTGTTCAAGTAACGATTAAATCATTTACTGTAGTTAGATATCTATTCTATTATCCGAACAATCAACATTAACTCGAACATTATTTCAATCAGAAAAATGTCGCGATTATATTGTTAGAAGTTTCATAAAATACTCATTCGAACAGTGTTGCCAGATCGAGGAAATCGAGGGGAAACAGTTTACCCCCTCTCTGTTAACCAGATTAATATAAACGTGACCAGTCTACGGTTTTAGTGGGGGATGTTGGAGTATGCATGGTGCTGGAATGGGAAAAGAAGGAGAGGAAATTCGACCAGTTTTGGTCGATTCTGGCGACAGTACATTCGAAACGAAAAACCTTTATCATCGTACTGATGTCGTTTCATAATTGATAATAAATATGAATATTTATATGCCATAATTGGCAAAAATCGCAATTTGACTCGTCCACTATTAAACATGAACGATGTTTAGCTAAATCAGCATTCCATTATATTTATTAATTAATGTTCGTTGCAGGATTATCGTTATAAAGGTGTCATATGCTTACTTGGTTTCGTTTCTAGTGATATATCTGCTCTTGTAAAAGCCCTGCCTCCATTCGGTTAATTCACCTTCGTAATCAACTTTAACACGGTAAATATGGTCTTTCATGAGATCCGATTCGCAATATATGATCAGTTCCTCCATATCATCATCGGGATGCCATTTTCTTATCGCGATTCCTTCTATCTCAACTCTATTTATCAGTAAATCTTTTTGATGGAACACTAACATTGAAGTTGTGATCAGCATAGTGAAATCAATGGTTACTGATCCAACGAAATGATTGTCCATGATATCTGGTTCCAAGTGGAGTATGTAGGAAATGGGTTTGCTATCCTGCTGAAGTACGTATACTGCGTCTGTGTCGGTCCAGATGACCGACGACAGCACGATCAGTGAGAACAGCCCGAAGGTTGTCATCGGTGTCATCTTGAACCGCTTTGCTGCCGAAGCCCTATGCAATGGAAGGTCCTCCTTCGATGATCGTCTTGACAAAACGCATCTGTTAGATCTTTCATAGGAATGTAACACTCTGTTAACACTCTCAATTAATTTATTCAGAATAGGTCATCAAGTCAAGTGAAAATTTATATTCATTGCTTTAAAATTTTACTGAGAAGAAAGAATAGTAAGCCTGGAATATTATTTCGATATCTCGTTAAATATTAGATCTAGGACATATGAAGGTTACTAAATTTTTACGCAGAATTCATGATATAAAAACGTAGGTCTTTCTATTTTAAAAAATCAAGATACAAAGTTACATCACAATATTTCCCCTTCTATACCATGCAACTTCTGCAAGGTGGACAATGTTGTTGCCCACCCTGTACAGTAGATCTCGCTCGTTGGACGAAACGGGACCGAAACCGCGTGCAACAATCGAGGTTGTGCAATGAAAGAGGCATCCCAGTCATAGTGATTCGTAGTGTCGATCTTCTTTTTTTTCTACGTAGCCGTCATAGAATCACTAGACAGAGCGGATCGTCATGCCAAATAAAAATTTTCTATCTGAATTGCAACAAACTGGAGTGAAATAGAAATTTGTGTTCTTTCTTAACCCTTTGCGCTCGGTTGTCCCCCCTCTGAGGCACCACTAAAATTGCTGTACCATTATACAAAATATTGTTTACATTATTAAATATACCGGTATCTAATCAATTACTAAACATGTAGGTATTGTATGAGGTATTATACCAATTTCATATCTACAAAATTTCAAGAATCATAGGGAATGGAAATATTCTAGATCGGAAGAAATGTTTAATTTTCCAGTTAAAATAGCTCCGAGTGCAAAGGGTTAATACTGTTAACAGGTTGGAAATAATATAACCGTATTTCTAAATTCTTCTAATGTCTTCACTGTTGTCAATTAGACCTACTCATTGTTGTTATAAATATATAAAATCCGCTGTCTCATAATCATCATCGCGAGTTCCGCAACTGTGAACACCTTGTGATGGGAGCCACTGGTAGGCAACGAACGCAGCTAGCAACTAACGAGGTTCCACCCTAATAGCTTATTTTGTAGGCAGGAATTAAAACAACAATTTAGTACTATTTTTAAATGGCAAACCGCACTAATTAACGCGCTGGAAATTACGCGATTCCATTTAAGTGAGCATCGACGATTATATGTATAAGCATTCAGAATAATTCAGTTTTCAATTATTTATACTGTGTATTTATTAAGAATCACACACGCGCCAATCCGCCAATCAGACTCTACTAATCGGAAAAGACGAACGGTATTGAAAAATGAGGGGACAGACATTGTGCTTCATCAGCGCTTTAAACGCTGCAAATTGCAAATAAAGAGGAGCCGTATGATACGATGTGCTGCATCATGTAATTTGTGACACGATATAATATTTAACAGTGAACTCCCATACCAATCATTACTACCTAGACTGTGAATTCTTGTGCAAAATGAAACTTGTCTGCGTTAATTTCGAGCTACAGGAACTATATGCATTTATTTTCTTAATAATTGAGAGGTCCGCTGCTAAATGCAGCTATGCCACTTGTTTCACGAGATATCAAGACTTTAGTGAATAGTATTTCAGTAGAAATATATTAAAGTTGGGACTACAATTCTTTTTTATGTAAACTAATTAATACAAAAATACTGTAATTGGAGAAGGAATATTATTAAAATTTCATTAAGATTTTTGCAACATTAGTGTATTTTAATAAAATATAGTTAATTTTTAAATTTTAGAGACGTTTAATTAAAAATCAAGATGTATTTCATAGAAAAACCTCCTCCTTATAATTGTAAGAAATTGAAAAGAATACAACAATACAAAGAAACAATACAAAAATTCGTAAATATATATAAATATTTATAAATGCATATTAATCAATATCATCATCAATAATCTGTTGACTTGTGATGTAAAGAATGATAGTTTTTAATTGTGAATACAGAAATTCCGTAAGTCATTTCACAGTATTAGTAATCATTTGAAAATATTCGACATGTATATGGAAAACAAAATTTTAAAAAATTGCTATTGGTCGGAATTGCGAAGAAAAGAAGTAAAAGTAAGATCATTTAATTTTTTTGCAACAAACTGGAGTGAAATAGAAATTTATTCTCTTTCTTAACATGGTGATCAGGTTGGAAATAATATAACAGTACTTTTAAATTCTTCTAATGTTTTCACTGTTTTCAATTAAACATACTCATTTTTGTTATTAATACATAAAATCCGCTGTGTAATAATCACTAGTAGTGAACTTCATTTCCAATCTAACTTTGTAGATTTGTCAGTTACATACGCGGTGAGAATGTCAACATAATCGGTTGACGTTCTTATGAATAAAAAGCATTTAAAGGTGATTACACGCAAGGGCAAAATATTCGGATTTCTCCCTCGACATCTCATTTTGAAATTTTTGTTACTCGTAACTGATTTCGACGATACTTTCTTCGTGTATATAATTGAAATAGGTCTACAAATTTTTGAATAAAGTTTCATTACATGTACAGATAACAAAGCTGAAAAAACTGATCGTTACTTTCTTCTTCACAAATTCGACCATTACCAATTTTTCCAACATTTTATGTACCCGTTATTCAGTAAACTAATTCTTATAACATGTCAAAAAATCTTCCTTTGGTTCGATTTTTGAAAAACCACAGGTTTGTGTAATGTAATACTTTTTGCCACGGGTTGTATAAAGAGTAACGTACAATGAATCCAAATAATATTGTTTTTTAACACTTCATTATAGGACTTGGATTTTTTATAGAAGTTAGAACAATTAGTTAACTACATGTCGCGCAGAAAATATTTTGAGAAAATTGCAATTGGTCGGAGAGAGAGAGAATTACAGAGAAAATTCTAAAACTTGTGGTTTATAACTTGTTTATGAGGTTCCATAAAGAAAATATAAAAATACGTTTTGTAGATTTGTGTCGGTTATACATATTCTGAAAATGTCATCGAAATCGACCAATGTTGCTACCAACTTTTAAAGATGGTAAAAATTGCGTTTTCTATAACTGTAATAAATCTAAGGATTCTTACATTTTTCAATGCCTGTCATTTTTTCAACATCAACCGATTTTGATGAAATTTTCAGAATGTGTACAATTGAACAACAACTTTTAGTATTTCCTCTGCAATTCCTACCAATTGGTTTTGTTGAAAAACCTTTTTCATATCATAAAAATTAATTGTTCGAAACTAAACTAAAAAGTCTGCCAATATTATTTTGATTCACTGCATTAACGAAATGTACTTTAACATTTTACATAATTACACTACAATAATATTTGCAAAGACAACAGTTATTTATTTATTTAATTGCCCGCTATACCGTATAGCATTCGAATAAAAAATATTGAGAAATTGGGAACTTCAATGCTGAATATCTTCACATGTTTTACGTCTCCATGGATGTGCCACGGGTGGAATAAAAGTTCCCTTTTTAAAACACATGCTCGCATTCGGGAACAGTTTCTTGCAATTATGTTTCAATTATGTTCGCGTAACTAGAGAGATAGGAGTACACAGACCTTGTATCGAAGATCCTTTTGGCCGATCGCTTCTTCACTTGATTACTTTTGCAGAAATTGAACACAGTGGATTTGCCCGATTATGTCGACGATAACGCACCTCGCGAAACGATTATTATTTCCGACGATCTGTGCTGTTAGACGTGCCAGAGATTATACCGGTCGAACAATTTTGCAAAATTCCCTTCAGCGTTTGAATACGCTGTTTACATGCTAGGAGATGTCGGTGTTGTACGGTGTGTGTTTATAAATATCGATGGAAGAATGTTGTGATGTAAAACCGTTATTCTTTGATTCCTACCTGCCACACGATCAATTTCAAATTAATCTCGCAAAACAGATCACATCGAATTTCCGTGCTCTTTGCGGGTGGGTGGACGTAGCTTCCTCGATTCTTGCGTCTGATGGACAGTGGAGTATTTGCAGAAACAGAGTGACCAATCTTTTTTAAATTGTACTCGAAAAGGAACAGCTTTATTGGAAAAATCACTTTCTTTCACAGTTTCTTTGAGTGTTCTCGATGATGTAGACGCAAAGATTTAATTAATTCGTAAAATTAATTTAGTTATAAGTAGACTGTGGATGTTTATACAATTTTTAATTTTCGTAGGCGAATTATAAGAAAGTGGAATCATGTAATATCTTATTTTCATGTAGTAGTCTTTGTGGTTCTTAAATAAATATAAATCGTATTAAATTCTCTGGAATTTTTTATATTCTAGCATTTTTTTGATAATTTTCAGAAGCCACGAATGCATTAAGAAGAATGTAATATTTGCACGCATATTTTTTTCTCCTTAGGTTCTGTAGGTTCGGTATCTTGCAATTTATCCAATTTTTATTTTGCAAAAATCCACAATCTAGTAATAATAAACACAATAATGTACAAGTGGGAACGACATTTTCAAAATCAAAGACGGAAAAATCACGTCTTATCGAAAATCTAGAAAATTTCTAATTTCTAATTTAAATTGCTAATTTCTTCGTCAATAAAAGTTTAGTGTAATAATTATATATAAATCCTTTTTTGACGAAAGTTGATCAATTGCTGCAAGAAACTTGTGTCTTCGAAAAATTATAAAAATAAATCTATGCAAATTCAGACACAGCAATTTTGAATAATTACTATTGCATTAAATAATAATCGAGTATAATATTTGTTATTACGAATAAAATATTTGAAGTCGAATAAGATTCGTTGCATGTTTCCTTCAGTTTCATTTACCGAAACCATGTACAAAGAGAATGTGTTATGACAACAATTTGTTCAGTTAGACCAGCCGCTTAAGAGTATCGGCGCGGCGATGATGGGTAAATATTTCTCTGTCCAATCGACATTTTCCGAAGCGACAGCGATCGCTTGTTTCGCGGTCGTCAACACTTCGTCGAGTTCCTCGAGATTTTCCTCGACAAACTTTCGTAACTGGAAAATAGAGATGTGAATTGTAATTAAACTGTAGATGTTAACGCATTTATACGTACCACGCACAATTTTCAAAACTTCATAATTTTACAGTGAATCTAAATAGTATTTGGACACTAAAAGCCCTCATTCTCAAGAAATCGTCGACTTTTTCGATATTTTCAACAATTCGGAATATCGATTTGTTTTGAAATGTTAGAACAATTGGTTTGCTACGAGACGTGCATAAAATATTTTGAAAAAATTGAAATTGGTTGAAATTACAAATAATATGATAGAAATTGTTGTCTACAACTTGTTTATTTGGGCCTATGTTGAAAATTTTAAAAATACGTTTTGTAGATCGTAGATGAATAGATTGTAGATGTGAAAATTTCATCAAAATCGGTCAACGTTGCACTGAGATACAACCGTCTGAAAATCGAGAAAATTGTAGTTACTATAACTGTCATAAATGTAAAAGTTGTAAACAACAACGGTTAGTAGATTTTTGTAATTCCAACCAATTGCAGTCATTAAAAAATTTGTTCTAACTTCTCAAAAAGATCCAAGTCGTATGGTCCGATATTAAAAAACTATGGTCGTTTAACACTAAATCTACCATCGCCGGTCAAAATGACCGGTTCCAGAATAGTATTTTATAATACGATTATTGATATGATGAAAACATTTCACAAGAAATCTTTAGTGGAGCACATATTACAATAGGAGCTGCACAAAGTCTAAATAAAATCAATCTCCTCATTTTTATAAGGGAACATGTACCACAGTTACTTTGAAGGCTCGGTAGGTTTAGTGTTAAAAAATGTGCCAATATTATTTTGACTGACTGTATGAGAAATTTAATTGAAAACATTAGTGACTAGTACCTGTTCCGTTTGCTTCTGCGACGTAATCGCGTTCCCGATCGCTGTGATCACTTTCCCCAGAACAACGTAATCTCTCCTAAAACGACCGAAAATTATTTCTATCGCGAGACAGCAACGAGTCGATGATAATGCAGATACATACACTACTGTGCAAAAGAAAAAAGCACCCGGCCATATTTAATAGAAAAGCGTAAAAAATGAAATAAGAACACAGTCAGTTTTGAAAAAAGAATCCGCTATTTAATTGAATAGTTCTGAGAATATGTATGATTGCGGATTATCTAATACTTTCTACATAAAGATATTGTTTGTCATTATCTATATATATAAATGCGAAGTCCTGACTCACCTATCAACGCCCAGGCTAAACCCTTGGACTTAGAAAGCTGAAATTTTGCACAGAGGTTTCCCTTATGATCTATACAAGGGATAAGAAAGGATATTTCGAAATTCAATCCCCAAGGGGGTGAAAAGGGGTTGCAACGTTTGTATGAGGAATATTTTGTTCGTGGTCGGATTTACTTCGTACTTGGTCTTAATGCTCTTTGATATAATTAATCAAACACCTATTTCAGCATTTTAAAAAATTCAACCCCTGAGGGGGTGACAAGGGGTTGCAACGTTTGTATGAGGAATATTTTGTTCGTGGTCGGGGGGATTTACTTCATACTTGGTCTTAATGCTCTTTGATATAATTAATCAAACACCTATTTCGGCATTTTAAAAAATTGATCCCCTAAGGGGGTGAAAAGGGGTTTTGAAATCTAAGATTGCGGCATGACATAAAATTAAAACTCTATAGGGGTGAATGGGGGGTTAAAAGGTTTTATATGGAGAAACAATATCAATTTCCGAGGGCATTAAACGGTTTTCTGTGCGAGCGAAGCCGCGGGCAAAAGCTAGTATCTTATAATTGTACTGGGTGCTTTTTTCTTTTGCATAGTAGTGTGCAGCAGGTAGCGTGTACGTGCAAGCTGATTAGTTTTTGTAAATTATGTCTCAAGTACTGGGGTACGCGGTCGACGTTTTCCGTTCCTCCGTCCAAAACAGCGTTGATTATAGCGACTCTGTATTGTTTGCGGACCTTCGATTTCTCCGATAACGTCATCGCGAGATATCTACATAGGAATTTCCGATTGCAGTACAGACATGCATGCATGCATTTTTCATTAATTTCATTCAATTCATTGTTGACGATACAAAATAAAGATATTATTCCGAAAGGCACCGGTGGCCAATCGATATGAAATTTGGAGCATGTTATGAAGATTGTGGAAGGACCCCAAATATAAAAATTTTAACTTCTTTATGAAATGGCTAACGACTGTGGATAACCCGAAAAGTTTATTTCAAGAGCGAGCGGAAATGACATTAATCTGAGCTAGGTTTGTTGGAAGATCGACTATGCGAACGACTATCTCGTGCGGTACTAATTAACGCGCTGGACATTACGCGATTCCATTTAAGTGAGCATCGACGATTATATGTATAAGCATTCAGAATAATTCAGTTTTCAATTATTTGTACTGTGTATTTATTAAGAATCACACACGCTCCAATCCCCCAATCAGATTCTACTAATCGGAAAAGACGAACAGTATTGAAAAATGAGGGGTCAGACATTGTGCTTCATCAGCGCTTTTAACGCTGCAAATTGCAAATAAAGAGGAGCCGTATGATACGATGTGCTGCATCATGTAATTTGTGACACGATATAATATTTAACGGTGAACTCCCATACCAATCATTACTACCTAGACTGTGAATTCTTGTGCAAAATGAAAATTTTCTGCGTTAATTTCAAGCTACAGGAACTACATGCATTTATTTTCTTAATAATTGAGAGGTCCGCTGCAAAATGCAGCTATGCCACTTGTTTCACGAGATATCAAGACTTTAGGGTGTGCGCATACCAGAGCGTCTCGAGAAGGCCGCGGATCGTCTCGAGACGCTCTGGTATGCGCACACCCTTAGTGAATAGTATTTCAGTAGAAATATATTAAAGTTGGGACTACAATTCTTTTTTATGTAAACTAATCAATACAAAGATAATGTAATTGGAGAAGGATAGTTCGTCCTTATACAAGCTCTGCTTCACTGAACCTGCAACAAGGTCATGTTTATGAGGTTGTAACGAGTGGAACCTGCCGGGGGGATGCAATCTACTATTTTCCCGTCCCGATACGTTGCCGCTCTATCCCGTCTACCTGCTGCGCCGATACGGCCTATTGTCCGCATCCCCATTGAAATACAGAGGAGAGACCCAAAACGGCCTAGCGGTCCGTTGCCGTTACCTGCCGTGACGGTATAGTGTGCAAAGACCTTAAACAGAACCGTCGTCGGGCGATGGCGGGTGGGCACTTTGGGCCATCCAGCTATCGTTCGGGAAAGTCATGCTTATGAGGTTGTAACGAGTGGAACTTGCCGAGGGTATGCAACCCAAGGTCAGACTGAGCTAAAGAATAGGAACATTTGTTCGAGGATGATCTGGCCACGGAGTGGGGAAGGCAGGGTTCCCTTTTGGTGAGAGGACTGTGTCAGACCCCACGGCATTCACCCCAGAACCGTCTCACTGTCAGAGTAAAGTCGCGATCACTAAAGTTCACATGTAGAAACACTAAAAATTTTTCTTGTGGAGAAATCTACTATTTTGTTATATCTTGAGGTTTCCCCTTTATAATGATTCTTTAAAACTGATATATTTAAGAACCAAAAACATCAATTTATAAATGTATAATTTATTCGATATATATATTTGGATATACATTGAATTAAGCTTGCATACATAAATACACATCAGTTGATAAGATTACATATACAGTTATGCACACAAGTGAACACTAGACTGCGGATCTTTATGCAAACTAAAAATTGTTTGCATCGGTGCAAAAAATATAAACCAATCTGCATGTTATTTTTTCCCTTAATGATTTTAATAGAGGTGAAATGATACCGTATGTTGACATCTTCAATTTGAAAAATTTTCCAACAATTTTGAATTTCATTTACTGAATTTGGCTTTAAATGTATAAAGATCCGCAGTCTCCTGTCACAATCAAGTAAGATCAACTGATCACACTGCGTAAGGTTAGAAGATGGTGAAAAACAATAGTAAAAATCGATTTCTACAACTATTTTAGCTGTGCCAATAATGAAAATGTAAATGATATGTTTTGTAAACTCGTATAAATTATTACTCGTAGAAATTGATTAATTGGTTAATTATTTATGTATTTTACAATACTATTATATAATCATATAATCATGTATATATTCCATAATTACATAATCATATACTATAATTAATACAATTATATAGATATTAATAATTATATGTATAATATATAATTATTAATATTGATTAACTATGTTTTTTACTTCTGACCTTACAGATAAATTGAAGTCGTTTGTGCGTGGTCTATTCATAAAAAAGGTATTTTATAATCCTATACATTACATATATGTATATTAAAATTCCGTATAGATAAAATGCACACAATGTTTTAAACACACTAGTTGATTAAAATACATATAAAAATGATAAAAATACATATAAAAATTATAAAAATAGGATCGTGTTAAATATTGAAAAGATCAGTAGCAACGACATGAACATCTTTTCTGTGCCGCTGGATTTGAACAACATTTCATGGTCAAGCAACCAGTCTTCGATTATACGTCCGTATTTTGCGATCCATTTCATATTTCTCAACGAATTTTTCACTACAGTCTGCACGACGCTGTCACTGGCTCTATACGTAACGGCGGTTCTGGACAACTGCGAAAGAAAACAATTAGAAAACGAGTTATAACCAGTACCTCCAAAATGTACGTATGGACGAAAATAAAGAAACATTATACGCTGGTTGGGGTAACAAATACGTAACACGGAAAGGTAACATTCCAAACCTAAATGTAGAATAAGATTTATGTATTTCGATTATGCAGAGTGATTGAACTAAGTGCGCCATCTAAACAACTTGTAAATTATTTAGTATATGAACACATAATAATTAATTTTTTCCTGTTTCGTTTTTTTGTGAGCATATAGAGGTCATTGATCATTACTTTCATTAAAAACCATTTAAAGAATATAGGAGTAACTATTAGTTTTTTATCCTGTACACACAGTTTTGTTTTGGGCTTCAAATCTCGATGAAAAAGCGAAACAGGCAGAAAATCAATTGTTACATGGTACGCTACTAGTGAAACCATTTCGTTTCAACCATTACTTCGTATATCAAATGATTTAAAAGTAAGTTAAGTGGCATACTTGTTAGCTAAATCACGCTGTACTATATAAAAATGGTATTGTATGTTTATGTTTGGAATGTTATCTCTTTGTGTTATTTTTTATTCCATCCAATCTAGGAAAAGCTTCATTTAAAAAACACTAGTAGCGGTGTACCAGTGAAAATGATAGAACAAAAACATTTGGTCACCGTACCTTCAGGAAGTCATCGTTTCTCGTTGTTACGGTTGAAACAGTCCTTGCAACGTTTGCTAGTTGATCATCAAAATCATGCCTGAAACAATAAAAAGAGTATCGTATCAATCAGTTGATGCACGCCGATATCGGATCACTATTTTCTCACTTACATATTCCCAATCTTCATCATCTCATAATCAAGCACGTACTGAACAATCTGAGCACCCGTCACATTACTATTCTCTACGACGGCTCTGGCCGCAGTTTCGAATCTGATATACGCGTCTGTTCGTCCGGAGTAGATCAGGAATTTGTGGAGAATCGTACGGTTATTGGAGCAACCCAGAACTTCGAGCGGGCTGGTTCTCCCATCTCTATCGAATGTCCCTTCTGACAGCTTATTTAGAACTTGATCCCATACCTCTTCGCTAGCGGTCCTCAAGCCAGTGCAAAGAATAGCGCTCTTCAGATCTGGATCGAGACTGCAACACATCATCGATATTCTCGTTTACTTAAAGGGGCAGACTAGAGAAGAGACAAGAACAGGAATGGCTCCGGAGCCGGAGGACAGACTTTCGTATAGAATTGCGAATAGCGGGCCAACGAAAGTTTATAGTCTCCGGCTGGAGTACTGGAGGACGAGGGACCTCAGAAGGGGCCCGTGGGAGGTGGGTTATTAGTGCGGATGCATTCGGCTTTAGTTTTTCTCAGGCAAGGTGAGCCCCACACTATCCCCCGCGACTATCATCTGGAGGGGGGTGTGCGTAAAATGTATTTCCCCACCGCCTTTAAAGAAAAGAGGAGGTCTAGGAATAACTATTCCACATTATTTTGTAAATATAACAAGAATGTGTCCATCCAAATTTTTGGTAATTTTTCCTATAGTATATACCCCAAGAAATAAATATGGTAAATAATTCCTCAGGGAAGTGCATTTACAATCTTAATAATCGCAAGTTAAGAATATTACAATCCGTCACTTTTGGACGGGTCCCATAAACCTAGTGTTAAAGAAAGGTGGCCAGATTACAAGAATGAAGGCGACCTTGAGATCTCTAACAAAAATATTATAAAAACAAATATTTTCATGGCATCGTATGAGTCCCGTTCAACCATAGAACTGTGTCCCAGACATCGTTTCCTTGTAGAAGTATATGGTGACAAAATTTTCAATTAAAATTATAATATGGACGATGTTTCTACTTTTCGCTTAAAACTTACCGATGCTTTGGATTCTTGAGCCATTCATTGAATTCTTTATGAGCCTCATCCAAGCATTCTTTAACGTCCGCTAGGCAAGCCCATTTCATCGCGTTCATTTTGAGAACTTTCGTGGGGTGATCGTCCTTTGGCGAAGACACATACGTCACATTCTTCGTCAGGCTCTGCATTATGTACCTGATGTAATGCTGAAAAGATTTATAAAATATATTACTCTGGGGTCGAAATAAATGAACAATGTTATTAGAGGAGAGAGGGACCGATTTGGAAAACCACGAATATAATTGAACGTTTTTTATTTATCAACAAAAATGTTTCGTCATCTGAGGAAGCAGAAAAAGTAAAATGTAAAAGTTATATTTGATATTGAATTTATTCATTGTAGCTTTTGATGGGTCATCAATTATGTCACAAGATGAAGCGTTGCGATCGTCATTTTTACGAAAGCTTACCTTTAGTTATCTAGAGTTCAACGCTTTGGGTTGGAACGAGAGTTCGTAGCGTTTTTAAATTAAAATTTATTGATAAAATTAAGATATTCATACATACACACACATTTGTTCAATAACATATTTTCCATTCTCTTGTAGTACTTTTTGCCATTTTTAGTTGACTTATGTTATTCAATAAACCTATGTGTGAATAAATATTTTAATTCTATCTTTGAATTTTGATTTAAAAGCGCTACGAACTTTCGTTCCAACCCAATACTTTGTATACGATAAAATTCATTACGACACAATATTGCACTGTAGCGGATCCCCCACTACCAGTGTGCCGGTTCCCCCATTATCAACTATTTCATATTGCCGCTACCAGTGGCGCGTTATCAAATGGGCAGCTTGGACAAATGCCCGGAGTCCCAAGCAAAAGAGGGCCCCGAACACAAACCAAGATCCAAGATCCAAATTCTACGTTTTTCTCATAAATTTAATTAGTTGGTGTTAGGGGCCCCGAAATTCTACTTTGCCCAAGGCCTCAACTAGTTATAACGCGCTACTGGACCCTACCGTGCTTTGCCTCGCATGTCTGCGAGGATATGGCCTCCGAATGTCCCCAACCCCCTCCTACACTCCACAGGAGTTTGGGAAGAGAACCAAGGAGAGTAGGGAGAGGAGTCTACGTCTCGCGAGCCGCAAGTTGTGCAGGTCTGACCTACGCGTTTTCGTACCTTGAAAATGTCATATTTCTTGGAGGCAAAGATTAAGGGGCGCAAGAATTCCAGATTTTTGAAGGTGGTCATCCACGGAATGTGATCCATTTCACGATGCAAGTACAACGTTAGGGACATTGCAGTCTCGTACTTGGTGTGGTTGATGCGAGCCATTGTCAATGCGTCGTCAATCAGTTGAGCTCGGTTCACCGGATGTATGTGATGCATTTTACCACTGTTCAAGTACTTCGTCAAGCTCTGCCACATCCCATCATCATAATTTACACGATAGTAACCTGCAATATAACAAGTCGACAAATTTTAACACTTTACCTACCGGAAGCCTAATAATACGATTTTCAGTAATATGCTGTACCAACAGAAAGCATAGAAATTTTATTTTACATTGCAATCTTAACACTAAACCTACCGAGCCTCAGAAGTAACTGGTACATGTTCCTTTATAAAAATGAGAAGATTGATTTTATTTAAACTTTGTGTGCGGCTTCTATTGTACTACGTGCACTACTAAAGATATCTATATAATTGCTCGTTATGAAATCAGTTTCATTACTTTCCCAATTGTAAAATAAAAAACCTGGTGCCGGTCATTCTGACCGGTGTTGGTAGGTTTAGTGTTAAATGAAACTATTAGATCACGTTATTAAGGACGATTTGTTAGTTCACAATGAAAATTGCTGTTGCTATTGAAGGTTCCATTAAATAGTGTTTAGACATGTACCATAGATTTTTTAAAATTATGCAATAATCACCGGTCGGTAATGTGTTAAGACTGTTTTTTTGTTGCTGCTGGAAGCAGACAGTACTCTTCATGGTCTCAAATGAATTTCCACTGGCAGTAATAATGGACATACAATGACACGCGCAATTATTTAACCCTCATTCGTTCCTCGTGTCAATTTGACACATTTTATTGACGCAGTCTAATAAATAATCCCGATATAATTACTTTTTACACTGCTCGTACCTGTTTGTTGCTTATTCAGAATAATCCAATCCGCCTTCGGTTCTGAAATCGTTGGATTCCTGACTTTCGGATTCATCCAATGGGTTACCGAAGTGTCCGTGAAATTCAGATTATGATTCGTTGTGTATGTGATGGGTATCCACCACATCTTCTGTATATCAGTATCGTAATATAAGAATTGTTTTTGACTTAGCGTGAAGTGTCCGGGGCCGGTATTTTTCACGGTCACCATCGGGTATCCCGATTGCGTAATCCAAGTCGCAACAATTTTCGTAAGGGGTACACCGCCCCAGAGCTTATCCTTTCCAGCAGCATTTTGCAAGTGTCTGATCAGATTATCGGAATCGGCGACCTTGTATGAACTGCAAATATTATTAGCATGAGTAACTGAATTCCAATGATTTCTTTATGAAACACTAGCCAACGTATTCGTGACACTTTTCTGAGTGAAATGAAACCAAACATGATACAATTCGGATTGTAATATATATTTGATCGTTTAATCGATCGGTCGGTTTTATGGAGGTAGAACGAGTAATATCTCATCTAACAGTCTCGAGATTTTTGGGTATTCATTTAGACTTGTTTTGTTCTTCAAAACATCTGGTTATCATTCATCTTTAGTGAAGCGCTAAGAGTATATGAGCTTGAAATGAGTACATAGTTTAGGTGTCTTCAGTATCTAAACTGTTTAATTTAATTAAGTTATCTTAAATGCTCTAGAATCTGATAACGATTCCTAAAATTTACGTAATACAATTTTAATTTGTATCCTTTATTGTAATAAGTCAGTATAACATAGACAACAAATATTTGTATATGTCTAACATCGGTATTTGATGATAGAATGCTAAACTCTTTGGATCTGTCCTTTCTACTTCTTCCGTGCACTATTTAAGTGACGATAGTAATACAATTCTCATTTGCTGTCCGGGGTCGTCTGTGCAAGCATTGTCCAGTGTCTACCCACCCCACTGCCGGCCAACGTCGCGTCGCACCTCAGGGCAGCTTGATTGATCTCGGCTCGGGTATGTCGGTGTGAACACCAGTGCACTGACACCATGAATCGAATGTTCAAACGTTTTAATTTTCATTATTTTCTTATGGGACTTTCACTAACTGATTTCTGGCATTTTTCTGTTTAAAACAAGACCAAACACGATATAATTCCAATTGTATTTAGTGGTTAAATCGACGATGAAAGTTTCGAACGCAACGAAGAACAGCATTCTTTGATCTGTGTCGGCGACGGCGACTATCCGCGTCTCTTTCTTTCCCATACGCTGTTCTTCCTTGTGACCGAAACTCTCGTCGTCGATTAAACCGCTATGTAAATACAGTTGAAATTATATCGTCTTTGGTCTTCTTTTAATCAGAAAAATGCCAGAAATAAGTTAGTGAAAGTCTCATAAAAAAATATGTAATGAAAAATAAAGCATTTTTAATTGGCATTATATTGTGAGAACACGCGGGCCTTTAAACCGTGCCAGCGACGGCGACACGTTTCGGCCACGCGATCTGTATTTCATTCTGTCCTTCTCTATGTTCGGCTCTCTATGTATTGAAGTCTAGGCGTGGTCGGCGCGGTAGACAAAGTCATAAAAAAATAGTGTCCCTATGCTAGCGTTGGCCGTGCAGAATAATGCTGACGGCTGTTGGACAGCAAATGAGGATTTACTGTATAATATACTTAGTATATTCTAGTAAATTCTAAGTATATTCTCGTATATTATGGATTATGATACATTATTGTATATTCTAAGTGCATTACAGTATATTCTAGCATATAATACCAGAGTCTGATAATACTATATGTATATTCCAGTCTATTACAGTATATTCCAGTATACAGGGTGTTTACCTACAGGTGGGAGAAAATTTAAGGGGTGGTTCTCGACGATAATATAAGACGAAAATGAAGAATAAAAAAATTGCGATTTCGGCTTCGTTATTTAGTTATTAACAATTAAAAATCCGCCTAAAATGCTGCAACACTTCTAACAAAAGTATACGTTGCGTACGTCACACAGGCGCACGACAGTCTCGTATCAAGTGACAAACGCATGCATACTCCGTATGCATACTGATTCAAGACAGCTGATGAGGTCGATGCCAGATCGATAAAACAAATGAAGATCTACAGCAAACTACCGCCCAAACATCGCGCGTTGCTATACCAATACATTGTCTATCCTGTTTTCACGAATTTCGTGATTCTTTCTCATTCTGTCTGCGACCGCGAAATATCTCATGTGTGTGCATTGACCACATCAGCTGTCTTGAATCAGTGTGCATACGGATACTAGCTTGTACGGACGATTCTTCTCGCACGCGTTGAAGATTTCCGTTCGCAGAAATCACACACGACCTCAAGATGTCCGTTCCGTCTGTGAGCGAGTCTTGCGACGTAAACCAAGTTCAATAAAGTGCAGTGTTTCAACATTAAAGGATTACCAGTTCTTTACATTCTCCGCATTCCTCTCAGTAAACTTGTACTCTCTGTAAACTCGTAGTGCGTGTGTATGATATTGTAAATAGTGCTAGAGCGTTTATTCAAGTATATTAAGTACGGTGTTATGAACAATTATAGTGTAGGTAAGGATTTGTGGATATGTGTGAGAAGAATTTAAAAGTGAAAGGGCATTGACCCCTTCTACTCGATAATTCCATAGGGCGGATATTAGAAATGCCCTTGTGGATTTTAACGAGTAGGTAGGTTCAATGTTGTCCAACGATTTTTTAAACATTTTCACCTCGCTGGGGCCCCAAATGAGGACCAAGGTATGCATGCGTTTGTCACTTGATACGAGACTGTCGCGCGCCTGTCTGACGTACGCAACGTATACTTTTGTTAGAAGTGTTGCAGCATTTTAGGCGGATTTTTAATTGTTAATAACTAAATAACGAAACCGAAATCGCATTTTTAACTTCCCGATTTTATAGGGAAGTTATTGTAATGACCCCGAAAATCGAAAATCGATTTTTTAGCAGATCTTCACGTTTCATGGTCATTGCAGTCATTCTAGACTATTTTAAGCAAAATGTTCGTATGTGTGTGTGTGTGTGTGTGTGTGTGTGTGTGCGTATGTCTGTTTCTATGGTATCAAATTTTTCGTTAACGTTTTCTGAAAAAGTAACAACGCGATCAGAATGATGAATGATGCAATCGATGTGCCCCGTCGTAACTTAGAGCTGATTAGATTTTGGTCCATATTGGTCAAGTAGTTTTTTAGATTTTTAGTTTTTTTCGAACGGAGTTGATTCTACAATGCAATTTATACGAGAGAATGGAAAGTTTCCACCGAAGAAACAAACGTAATTACACAAAAAAATTTTTTTTTCATTTTTCTTAAATTAAAAAAAATTTTTTTAATTTAAAAAAAAATTTTTTTTTTGTACCTTACGCTAATGTTTCCGCTTACAATAATCGAAAATTATCCCAATGCAAGAGTGAGTTAATCATCTCTACTCCCGAGAATACATTTTCAAAGAATATCGATGAAAGTACAAAAAAAATTTATATTACAATCTTTAAAGAAACAATCAGTTCAAAACGAATTATTAACTGAGATTAAATTGAAAATTAATATAAACAATATGATAATTATTAATAACATTAATGTTGAAAACGGATTGGTTAATGGAGCACACATGCGGAATATTAAAATTTATTACTTTTCAAGAAAATACTAAAATTCCGTCTATATTGTGGTTAGATTTTCAATTGGCCAGAGTAGGAGTGAAAGTAAGAACTCGTTATCGTGATTATATGAAAAATGCAAATATTCATCAAAATTTGCCACCAATAATAAAAATATCGAATCAAGTAAATATGTCGAGTGAGGAAAAATATCAAATCACACGTAGTCAATTTCCAGTGGTTCCTGCTGAAGCGATTACGATTCATAAAAGTCAGGGACAAACATACGAGAAAAGTATGTTTGAATTTTAAAACATCAGAAAAACGAACTTTACACATGTTGTATGTAGCACTGAGCAGAGTTTCAAAATTGAGCGGTTTATATATTTTGGGACAATTTAAATTAACAGTATCGAAGAAAACCAAGGTCAATACTGCTAACCCGGATAATGAGGAGTCGTATCGTTTGCGAAAAACTATAATAATTAAGACAATTTATTTTGAAACATCAGTACGCTATAACAAGGAACCAAGCGAGCAACGAGTCTACGATGTTCGTTTAAGGCGACGCCATATAGCAAACATCTTGATAAGTAGAAAACTATTGAATTTCCCTGAAAACGTATAATCTTCTTAAAACGTACTAAAAATAATGATAATAATATACTGCAACTAACGAATCGGGAAGTTCTTTGTGTGGCTCGTGGAGAGTCACACACCAAATCAAAAAAACATTAATAGCTATAGGTACTACTAGCCATGCGTACCACTAACCCTTTCGCAAGAGCAGTCCTATCCGCGAGCTCGCGAAGCGAGCGAGCAAAAACAACCCTACTCGCGAGCGAGCGAAGCGAGCGAGCAACAATAACCCTCTAGTTTTATTCTTCATTTTCGTCTTATATTATAGTCGAGAACCACCCCTTAAATTTTCTCCCACCTGTAGGTAAACACCCTGTATAAGTGTAGGGTGGTGATGCCGTCGTGAACTCCGCTGAATGTAGATATTAGGAACAATACCGACGCGACGTCATTACCGTTATTGATTTTGGCGTTCAGATGTTGATTGATTTGATTTGGAATGTGACGGTTGATAGCAAAAGACGTTTTTGTAAATCTCAAACGGAGATTTGTGAATATTCTGACGAAAGATATGTTTGATCCTACGCAAGAGTATACATTCTAGTATATATATAATATATTTCAGTATACTATAATATATTCGAGATAGTGTAAAGTATATTCCACATTATAGATTACTCTAATACATATTGTATTATACTAGAATGAAATTCAATACTCTAATAGAGTATAATACATTATAATATACGTAGTATAATACATATAATTGTTAATTGAATGTACAAATACGATCCGAATTACCTCGCGTTTAGGGCTCATTTTCATTAGATATGTTGATTTATCGATATTGTTTATGGTACTTACTTTTCACGCAAATAATTTTTCACGGCAGTGTGGAAAATCTTTTCTGTCACAATGTGGGACAACATTCGAATAACGCATCCACCTGAAAAAATGCGATGAACATAATTTTTTAATTTACTGGTATCTCATTTCTCGATAATGCGAACACGGGGTTCTTCAGTAGTCAAAAACTCTACATAAAAGATCGATCTAAGGCGCGATCGACCTCAGAAGTCCGATTTTACGTTTACGAGAATTTGCATTATTCGGAAGCATGTTAATGTCGCAGCTTTATGTGAAAATAGCTACGTGCACAACTGTATGCTTCCGAATAGTGCAAATTACGCCACGTAAACGAAAAAATATGACTTTTGAGGACGATTGCGGCCTAGATCGATCTTTTATCTAACGTTTTTACTACTACAAACCCCATCTTTGTATTATCGACAAATGAGAATGCGCATTCCGCAGCCTTGCAATCCTGGAAAAACGACTCTACCCCCGTAAACCTTATGCACTTCTGGCGGTACGACCGTCGATTGTGGCCAGTAGTGGGGGAACGTCACCTCCCACCTTAGCGGAATGAAGAAGTGGGAGAATGGGCCAAATGTGGCTCGAGGGCCGCGAGTTAGCCAGATCTTACCTACGGGATACTTACTAGGGCTGTTACTTTTCCGAAGCTTCGACTCTTCGAAGATTTCGAAATATTGAAGCTTCGAAGCCTTCGAAGAGCACGAAGTTTCGAAAGTCTTTGAATCGTATGAAGTTGTAACTTAATCAATCTTTTAGCTGTGGTGGCGTATTTTTTTTGAAATATAGGAGCGGCTGTAACTGTATCAAATATAACTTAGCAGCGAAATTTCGAAGTTCAAAGCTTCGTGCTCTAATAATTTACTACGGAGGTTCGAATTTCGAAGGAACGAAAAAACGATTCTCATCACCTTCGTAGTTTCAGAAATCGAAGCTTCGAAACTTCAAAATCTACGACCTTCGAAGGAAAGTAGCAGCCCTAGTACTTACCAAGATTATCGTTATTAATGCTTTTACCTTTTTGATACGAGATAGCGTCAAATAAGGCGTTAATTTCTTTAGGGTGGGTTGCTTTTTGGTTCATGGGACGTGAGTCCTTCCCGTCCAAGACGAACGCGCCCCATTGCATGGCCTCTACAGGGAAGAAATCCATGAAACGCCATGTTGGCTTCACCTGAAAGCGATTATTGTTATGGTGCGGTACGTTGCCATCTTTTATTTACATTTGCTTATTTTTATAGATACTGATCATTCACAACTCAAAATATATTGCTAACAAAAATATAATAATAAATATACATATAAATTGTAGTGTACTTTTTTCATAACTAATACATATGACAATTAACCCAGTATCTAACAACAAATTATTTTATATTTCTGTGGGATCCTTGACTATGGGTCCTACGAACTATACATAGATCTTAAGGAGTGCGTGTCCATGTTATCGGCATGAATGAGTGTGTGTGTATGTGTGACGAGATCGTTTTCGGGGTTTGAGATGCAGAGCAGTGCGTTGTGAGTCGTGAGAGCGTGAAGAGTCGTGCGAGAGATCGTCTAGCGAGTTTAGAGTGAGAAAGCGAGCGAGTTCATGTCATATCATTTTGTTTTCTTAATTTTCTATATTGTTAAATATTATTGCTTTCACTTTCGTGTCTGCGAAAGAAAACTGCCTATACATAAAAAATCCCGACCTTTCTAAGGTGGTAATATACAATAAAAATAATTGGAAATTTTAGGTAATTTTCAAATGGTTTTCCTGTCAAATATCCTTTTCTTGACTTATGTTACTTTCTTATGAATGAACGGTTATATACTTTGTACTTACATTATCCGGGATGAAGTACTGAAAGTAATTTGCGAATCCCTCGTTCAGCCAAATGAACTCCCACCATTTTGGGCTGACCAAATTGCCGAACCATTGATGTGAAAATTCATGGGATATGGTTGTTATTACATTCTCTTTGTCTAAACTCGTGGAGACGCCCTCCTCGTACAAAAGGTACTCTTCCCTTTAACGTAAATGAACAAAACGAATGATTTAAAGACATTCAATGTACCTTTACAAAATGTTTCAGCGAATAGTTGTTCTGCATATGCAAAATAATTTGTTTTACACACAGGTGAAAAAGAAAACGGTGTAAACCTGGTCGATAGCGGAAGCCGGGTCCATTTGACCCAGAATATTAGAATTGTCATTCAATTATTTAATTTTCTGGCCACTGAACTGAACGAATAAAATGTTATATAGGCACAAACAACATTAATTTTTATAGTTGATATCAAATAAAGGAAATTGTAATGAAAAGCATGCGTCACAAAAAATGGATGTATTTAAAAATTGCCGACAATTTCAGATTTTTTTTAGCTTCAATGGTATGTAGTTTGAAGTGTCAATAATAAAGTGAAAAAATGCGAATGTGAATACTCGAAATGAATGAATGAATTAAATTAAATTAAATTAAATTAAATGAATTAATTAAATTGCATTTGTGCAAATAAGTTCCTTCCCCTTTCTTTCTACGATTATAACTTCTGACTGAATTCGAATTACTTCCCGATTTTGGTGCCATCTCAAGGAGCGTTCATTTAGTTTTAAGAAGAATCGTGATGAACGCTCTAAGAGTTTCCAGTCCTATGCAACAATTTCAAGCAATATGGCATGCGAGAAGCATCATTTGCGTCACTGCTTAATCTTTGCATTCTAGCTTAGGAAATCAGCTGTTGAAGCTACTGAAATTGTTTGTGCGGTACTGTTAGAGATCGCTGTATCTTACAGAAGATGTAAAAAGTGGTACCAAAGAGTTAAAACCGGAAATTTCAATTTGGAAGACGACGATCATTCAGGTGCACCGAGAAAGTTTGATAACGCTGGTTAGTAGAATAATCCGACCCAGACGCAAAAAGAATTGGCAGAAGATTGGGAGACGCCGGACAAGATTTGATTATGTTTTATTTTCATCAGTAATCAATTGTTTTATTTCAGTCGAATATCAACCCATTGTAAAAGTAAGATGAAGATGAAAATACAAGTTATGCTGGAAGCAATGAAGAACGAAGCCTTCAGTAATGTTAAGATCACCATAAAGGGAAAACAAAGCTCGCAGCCAAGGGATCCTACCTACAAGTTTAAAATGCAGTAACGGAATTATTGAAAAGTCCAGAAACTATCTGAACACTCAAAATAAAAATTAGGAGTAACATTTTTAATTTATTGTTTAATGTAATCTAGTTTTCGTGATAATAAATGTTATTTTCTTTTGCTACTATTATTATGGGGCAAACTGAAGTCATCAACTCATACTATTATTAGTGGACAGAGGGAGTAAAATCTTGAATTTTTGGAAAAAAAGGGGAAAGAACTTATTTGCACACCTAATATTTCTCTATTTACAAGTTCGACACAGTAATACGTATTATCAGTGAAAGACCTGCTCGATTAAGAACGGACAGAAATGATATCAGGAAGCAGGAAATGCTTACCCGTAGATGCAAATGCCCCAGTTCTCCATAGCACTTGGATTGAAGTCTCTGACGGTGACTTGGTCCATCTTTGGATTCATTCTGAAGTATGGAATTTCGGTGTACTCGTCCAACACTTTCATCGCTTCCAAGCTGAAGTTATACGCTAAGTCCGTCTTATGTATGGAGTCTGATTTCGTGTAAATTTTGAATCTGTGGTCGTCATGCATTTTATAATCGTAATCGGACACAATGAACGCCACCAGATAAGTAGACATCGGCATGCTTCGTTCGAAATAGGTTGTAATAGTGTTGTCAGCATGGTATGTTCTGTTCAATACTGGCATATTTGAGATCACGGTCGTATAGTTGCTTAAATGTTTGATTGAAATATCGTAAACTGCTTTATATATGGGTTCGTCCCAGCAAGGAAACGCAAGCCGCGCGCCAGTTGGCTCGAAGTGCGTCGTGGCTATCCACCTGTAACATTTCGAAAGTTCCTTGGTAATTCCAAAGGTTCTTTCTTTAGGAAGAATCGAACATTTCCAAAGTCTCCATTTAATATAACATCGCCACATCGTAAACAAATGTGCACACTTGACTGCAGTCATATTCCGATATCCGTGAAAGAGTAAACGTGTCCCAAAAATATTGCACATCTGATAATTCGTGAGGTTATACAGTACTGTATCGATAAATGTACCAAATGTCTATTCGATAAGTCTCCCAGAATTATCACCACTTCTGCGGGGTGTACCCCCCTGAGGGGCCGTGAAACTCGAGAGGCCTCGGTCGCCGAGAAGTATGACTCGTACGGCTCGGGTATATCGGCGAGACCACACTAATCCGAATGTCAAAACTTCTTTATTTTTCATTATTTTTTTATGGAACTTTCACCAACATATTCGCGGAATTTTTCTAATGAAAATAATTCCAAATATGTTATAATTCCGATGGCATTTACTTGTGGAATGGATGATGAAAGTTTCGAACGCAAGGAGGAACAGCGCTTGGAAGTTTTTTGAACTGTGCCAGCGCGCTGCGAATCTCCGCGTCTCTTTCTTTCCCGTACGCTGTCCTTCCTTGCATCGAAATCTTTCATCGTTCATTACACAAGTAAATATAAGTGGAATCAAGTCATATTTGGTATCATTTTCATTAGAAAAATGCCACGAATATGTTGGTCAAAATCCCATCAATAAATAATTAAAAATAAAGAAGTTTTGTTTTGGATTAGTTATGTTTACACTTCTCGGCAAACGAGACCTCTCGAGCTCCGTTGTCCTTCTCTACATTCGGTAAAAGTCCAAGAATAGTATCCCTGGCGGATAAATGTCCTTGGTCAGACCCGTGTTGGGGACAATTATCGATAAAATATAGTATCGTGTAACTTTATACTTAGCGAAAATGTTCTCCGTATCGACGACAAACGCGGACCAATCAAACGTTAGCATTGGCCGAACCGGAACCCGTTTGCTTCAGCCGCGCTTTGATTGGTCCGTGTTTTTCGTTAATAACTATTTAACAAAGGCACAGAGAACATTTTCGTAAAAAAAAGTTACGTCAAATCACCTCAGGGATCACCCCTTTCAAAAGGCCAAGAACAGGAGTGGTACTAGCCCGGATTATAATATAGTTTAGGAGATGTGCAAAAAGCGGGGCACTAGACTATGCTCTCTCGGGCACATTAAAGGATAGAGAGGAAAGGGCCAAGGTCCTAGACGTGCGGTTTTTTAGTGGGTATTGGGGAAACGGAAGACCTGTTTCCCTCGAGTCCCACACTACCCCTTTTTCAGGTGTACATAAATGTATTTTTTCAAGGAAGTACAACATTCTTCGGATACCCTGTATTCTTAATTATTGATTTTACGGAAACTGTTGCCATCACATCCGCGACACTTTTCTGTTCAGGATGAGACGTGAGATATTCAAACGACAATTTAGCAGAACCTCGATTATCCGAACCCGATATTCTCAAACAGTTCAATCTAAAGCGATTCGTACACAACAAGATTCATTGTTCAAGTAACGATTTAATCTTTTACTGTAGCTAGATATCTATTCTATTATCCGAACACTCAATATTAACTCGAACATTATTTCAATCAGAAAAATGTCGCGATTATATTGTTAGAAGTTTCATAAAATACTCATTCGAACAGTGTCGTCAAATCGAGGAAATCGAGGGGAATACAGTTTAACCCCTCTCTGTTAACCAGATTAATACGTGACCAGTCTACAGTTTTAGTGGGGGAAGTTGGAGTATGCTCGTGGTGCTGGAATGGGATAGTGGAAGGGGAAAAGGAGGAGGGGAAAAATCGACCAGTTTTGGTCGATTCTGGCGATACTACATTCGGAACGAAAAACCTTTATCATTGAATTCATATCGTTTTATAATTGATAATAAATATGGATATTGCATAATTGGCAAAAAGCGAACTTTGACTCGTCCACTATTAAACATGAACGATGTTTAGCTAAATCAGCATTCCATTATATTTATTAATTAATGTTCGTTGCAGGATTATCGTTATAAAGGTGTCATATGCTTACTTGATGTTGTTTCTAGTGATATATCTGCTCTTGTAAAAGCCCTGCTTCGATTCGGTCAATATACCTTCGTAATTAACCTTAAGAGTGTAAATATTGTCCTTTACGAGATCCGATTCGCAATACATGATCAGTATCTCCATTTCATGATCGGCATGCCATTTCCTTATCGGATTTCCTTCTATCTCAACTGTGTCTATTATTAAATCTTTTTGATTAATCATTAACACTGAAGTTGTGATCAGCATAGTGAAATCAACGGTTACTGATCCAACGAAATGATTCTCCATGATATCTGGTTCCAAGTGGATCATATAGGAAAGGGGTTTGCTATCCGGCTGAAGTACGTATACTGCGTCTGTGTCGGTCCAGATGACCGACGACAGCACGATCAGTGAGATCAGCCCGAAGGTTGTCATCGGTGTCATCTTGAACCGCTTTGCTGCCGAAGCCCTATGCAATGGAAGGTCCTCCTTCGATGATCGTCTTGACAAAACGCATCTGTTAGATCTTTCATAGGAATGTAACACTCTGTTAACACTCTCAATTAATTTCTTCAGAATATGTCATCCAGTCAAGAGAAAATTTATATTCATTGCTCTAAAATTTTACTGAGAAGAAAGAGTAGTAAGCCTGGAATATTATTTCGATATCTCGTTAAACATTAGATCTAGGACATATGAAGGTTGCTAAATTACGCAGAATACTCTACCCCACCGATTCATGATATAAAACGTAGGACAACGTTGTTGCCCACCCTGTACAGTAGATCTCGCTCGTTGCACGAAACGGGACCGAAACCGCGTGCAACAATCGAGGTTGTGCAATGAAAGAGGCAACCCAGTCATAGTGATTCGTAGTGTCGATCTTCTTTTGTTTCTACGTAGCCGTCATAGAATCACTAGACAGAGCGGATCGTCATGCCAAATAAAAATTTTCTATCTGAATTGCAACAAACTGGAGTGAAATAGAAATTTGTGTTCTTTCTTAACCCTTTGCGCTCGGTCGTCCCCCCTCTGAGGCACCACTAAAAATTGCTGTACCATTATTCAAAATGTTGTTTACATTATTAAATATACCGGTATCTAATCAATTACTAAACATGTAGGTATTGTATGAGGTATTATACCAATTTCAAGAATCATAGGGAATGGAAATATTCTAGATCGGAAGAAATGTTTAATTTTCCAGTTAAAATAGCTCCGACTGCAAAGGGTTAATATTGTTAACAGGTTGGAAATAATATAACCGTATTTCTAAATTCTTCTAATGTCTTCACTGTTGTCAATTAGACCTACTCATTGTTGTTATAAATATATAAAATCCGCTGTCTCATAATCATCATCGCGAGTTCCGCAACTGTGAACACCTTGTGATGGGAGCCACTGGTAGGCAACGAACGAAGCTAGCAACTAACGAGGTTCCACCGTAATAGCTTATGTTGTAGGCAGGTATTAAAACAACAATTTAGTACTATTTTTAAATGGCAAACCGCACTAATTAACACGCTGGACATTACGCGATTCCATTTAAGTGAACATCGACGATTATATGTATAAGCATTCAGAATAATTCAGTTTTCAAGTATTTATACTGTGTATTTATTAAGAATCACACACGCGCCAATCCGCCAATCAGACTCTACTAATCGGAAATGACGAACAGTATTGAAAAATGAGGGGTCAGACATTGTGCTCCATCAGCGCTTTAAACGCTGCAAATTGCAAATAAAGAGGAGCCGTATGATACGATGTGCTGCATCATGTAATTTGTGACACGATATAATATTTAACAGTGAACTCCCATATCAATCATTACTAGCTAGACTGTAAATTCTTGTGCAAAATGAAAATTGTCTGCGTTAATTTCGAGCTACAGGAACTACATGCATTTATTTTCTTAATAATTGAGAGGTCCGCTGCAAAATGCAGCTATGCCTAGTGTTTCACGAGATGTCAAGACTTTAGTGAATAGTATTTCAGTAGAAATATATTAAAGTTGAGACTACAATTCTTTTTTATGTAAACTAATTAATACAAAAATACTGTAATTGGAGAAGGAATATTATTAAAATTTCATTAAGATTTTTGCAACATTAGTGAATTTTAATAAAATATAGTTAATTTGTATAATAATCATATATTTAGTGAGGAATATTTTATTGTTTTTAAATTTTAGAGACGTTTAATTAAAAATCAAGATATATTTCATAGAAAAACCTCCTCCTTATAATTGTAAGAAATTGAAAAGAATACAACAATATGTACAAAGAAACAATACAAAAATTCGTAAATATATATAAATATTTATAAATGCATATTAATCAATATCATCATCAATAATCTGTTGACTTGTGATGTAAAGAATGATAGTTTTTAATTGTGAATACAGAAATTCCGTAAGTCATTTCACAGTATTAGTAATCATTTGAAAATATTCGACATGTATATGGAAAACAAAATTTTATAAATTGCTATTGGTCGGAATTGCGAAGAAAAAAAGTAAAAGTAAGATCATTTAATTTTTTTGCAACAAACTGGAGTGTGAAATAGAAATTTATTCACTTTCTTAACATGGTGATCAGATTGGAAATAATATAACAGTACTTTTAAATTCTTCTAATGTTTTCACTGTTTTCAATTAAACCTACTCATTTTTGTTATTAATACATAAAATCCGCTGTGTAATAATCACTAGTAGTGAACTTCATTTTCAATCTAACTTTGTAGATTTGTCAGTTACATACGCGGTGAGAATGTCAACATAATCGGTTGACGTTCTTATGAATAAAAAGCATTTAAAAGTGATATCACGCAAGGGAAAAATATTCGGATTTCTCCCTCGATATCTCATTTTGAAATTTTTGTTACTCGTAACTGATTTCGACGATACTTTCTTCGTGTATATAATTGATATAGGTCTACAAATTTTTGAATAAGTTTCATTACATCTACAGATAACAAAGCTGAAAAACTTATCATTACTTTCTTCTTCACAAATTCGACCATTACCAATTTTTCCAACATTTTATGTACCCGTTATTCCGTAAACTAATTCTTCTAACATGTCAAAACATCTCAAGGTCTTTGGTTCGATTTTTGAAAAACCACAGGGTTGTGTAAAGTAATACTTTTTGCCACGGGTTATATAAAGAGTAACGTACAATGAATCCAAATAATATTGCGTTTTAACATTGGATTATAGGACTTGGATCTTTTATAGAAGTTAGATCAATTAGTTTACTCCATGACGCGCAGAAAATATTTTGAGAAAATTGCAATTGGTCGGAGAATTACAGAGAAAATTCTAAAACTTGTGGTTTATAACTTGTTTATGAGGTTCCATAATGAAAATATAAAAATACGTTTTGTAGGTTTGTGTCGGTTATACATATTCTGAAAATGTCATCGAAATCGACCAACACGTTGCTACAAACTTTTAAAGATGGTAAAAATTTCGATTTCTATAACTGTAATAAATCTAAGGATTCTTACATCTTTCAATGCCTGTCATTTTTTCAACATCAACCGAGTTTGATGAAATTTTCAGAATGTGTACAATTAACCAACAACTTTTAGTATTTCCTCTGCGATTCCTACCAATTGGTTTTGTTGAAAAACCTTTTTCATATCATAAAAATTAATTGTTCGAAACTACACTAAAAACTCTGCCAATATTATTTTGATTCACTGCATTAACGAAATATACTTTAACATTTTACATAATTACACTACAATAATATTTGCAAAGACAACAGTTATTTATTTATTTAATTGCCCGCTATACCGTATAGCATTCGAATAAAAAATATTGAGAAATTGGGAACTTCAATGCTGAATATCTTCACATGTTTTACGTCTCCATGGATGTGCCACGGGTGGAATAAAAGTTCCCTTTTTAAAACACATGCTCGCATTCGGGAACAGTTTCTTGCAATTATGTTTCAATTATGTTCGCGTAACTAGAGAGATAGGAGTACACAGACCTTGTATCGAAGATCCTTTTGGCCGATCGCTACTTCAGTTGATTAATTTTGCAGATATTGAACACAGAGGATTCGCCCGATTATGTCGACGATAACGCACCTCGCGAAACGATTATTATTTGCGACGATCTGTGCTGTTAGCCGTGCCAGAGAGCAACTGATAGCGGTCGAACAATTTTGCAAAATTCCCTTCAGCGTTTGAATACGCTGTTTACATGCTAGGAGATTTCGGTGTTGTACGGTGTGTGTTTATAAATATGGATGGAAGAATGTTGTGATGTAAAACCGTTATTCTTTGATTCCTACCTGCCACACGATCAATTTCAAATTAATCTCGCAAAACAGATCACATCGAATTTCCGTGCTCTTTGCGGGTGGGTGGACGTAGCTTCCTCGATTCTTGCGTCTGATGGACAGTGGAGTATTTGCAGGAACAGAGTGACCAATCTTTTTTAAATTGTACTCGAAAAGGAACAGCTTTATTGGAGAAATCACTTTCTTTCACAGTTTCTTTGAGTGTTCTCGATGATGTAGACGCAAAGATTTAATTAATTCGTAAAATTAATTTAGTTATAAGTAGACTGTGGATGTTTATACAATTTTTAATTTTCGTAGGCGAATTATAAGAAAGTGGAATCATGTAATATCTTATTTTCATGTAGTAGTCTTTGTGGTTCTTAAATAAATATAAATCGTATTAAATTCTCTGGAATTTTTTATATTCTAGCATTTTTTTGATAATTTTCAGAAGCCACGAATGCATTAAGAAGAATGTAATATTTGCACGCATATTTTTCTCTTTAGGTTCTGCAGGTTCGGTATCTTGCAATTTATCCAATTTTTATTTTGCAAAAATCCACAGTCTAGTAATAATAAACACAATAATGTATAAGTGGGAACGACATTTTCAAAATCAAAGACGGAAATCACGTTTTATCGAAAATCTAGAAAATTTCTAATTTCTAATTTAAATTGCTAATTTCTTCGTCAAAAAAAGTTTAGTGTAATAATTATATATAAATCCTTTTTTGACGAAAGTTGATCAATTGCTGCAAGAAACTTGTGTCTTCGAAAAATTATAAAAATAAATCTATGCAAATTCAAACACAGCAATTTTGAATAATTACTATTGCATTAAATAATAATCGAGTATAATATTTGTTATTACGAATAAAATATTTGAAGTCGAATAAGATTCGTTACATGTTTCCTTCAGTTTCATTCACCGAAACCATGTACAAAGAGAATGTGTTATGACAACAATTTTTTCAGTTAGACCAGCCGCTTAAGAGCATCGGCGATGATGGGTAAATATTTCTCTGTCCAATCGACATTTTCCGAAGCGACAGCGATCGCTTGTTTCGCGGTCGTCAACACTTCGTCGTGTTCCTCGAGATTTTTCTCGACAAACTTTCGTAACTGGAAAATAGAGATGTGAATTGTAATTAAACTGTAGATTTTAACGCATTTATACGTACCAGGCACAATATTATTTTGATTAACTGTATGAGAAATTTAATTGAAAACATTAGTGACTAGTACCTGTTCCGTTTGCTTCTGCGACGTAATCGCGTTCCCGATCGCTGTGATCACTTTCCCCAGAACAACGTAATCTCTCCTAAAACGACCGAAAATTATTTTTATCGCGAGGCAGCAACGAGTCGATGACAATACAGATACATACACTACTTTGCAAAAGAAACAAGCACCCGGCCATATTTTATAGAAAAGCGTAAAAAATGAAATAAGAGCACAGTAAGTTTTGAAAAAAGATTCCGCTATTTAATTGAATAGTTCTGAGAATATGTGTTATTGCGGATTATCTAATGCTTTCTACATAAAGATATTGTTTGTCATTATGTCTTATAATTATACTGGGTGCTTCTTTCTTTTGCGCAGTAGTGTGTAGCAGGTAGCGTGTACGTACAAGCTGATTAGTTTTTGTAAATTATGTCTCAAGTACTGGAGTACGCGGTCGACGTTTTCCGTTCCTCCGTCCAAAACAGCGTTGATTATAGCGACTCTGTATTGTTTGCGGACCTTCGATTTCTCCGATAACGTCATTGCCAGATATCTACATAGGAATTTCCGATTGCAGTACAGACATGCATGCATGCATTTTACATTCATTTCATTCCATTCATTGTTGAAGATACAAAATAAGGATATTATTCCGAAAGGCACCGGTGGCCAATCGATATGAAATTTGGAGCATGTTATGAAGATTGTGGAAGGACCCCAAATATAAAATTTTAACTTCGTTACGAAACGGCTAACAACTGTGGATAACCCGAAAAATTTATTTCAAGAGCGAGCGGGAATGGCATTAGTCTGAGCTAGGTTTGGCTAGATAACTAAAGTTGTTAATCTGGGCTAAACTTTCGAAGACGTCCATGTTCAGAATACCGAATAGGTCCCATTTTGACTAAAATGTAGTTAGCCAATGTAATTAGCAATGTAATAGCTGCAGTTTTTCGCAAATATCACAAAAACTAAAAAATTCCCGAAGTTAAAATTTTATATATCTGAGGTCCTTCTCTATCCGTCATAATACCCACCAAGTTTCATCTCGATCGGCCACCGGTGCCTTTCGGGAGTACAGCCGAAAATAATGTTACACTCCTGGACAAAATGACAGCACGTGGTTGCTATCTTGAATTTCTCGAAGACTACACAGATTTTCTGAATGAAACACACATTGACTGCCCCAAAAATTGTCTGCCCCAGTTGCAATAAACTGGAGTGAAACAGAAATTAATTTTTTTCTTAACAGGTCTAATGGATTGAAGATGCTATGGCGACATTTTTAAATTGTTCTAATGAGTTTTGTCATAAATGCATAAAACTCTATTGTAATTATTAGATTTCAATGACCCTGAAACATGTTCTCTCTCAAGGTGTCATTCTGAAGTTACACTGAAGTTCACTTAAAATTACAATTGATATTTTGATAAAATTTATGATCGCTTTTGAAAAATACGGTGGATAATAGAAATTTGATAAGGGTGTTATCATCAGACTGCGGATCATCCTGTTATCATTAAATGTGTGGGTTACCATAATTTCAACGATAGTATATGTATGAATAACCTACTGATCTATCAAATGCGAATTTCCGGTGCAGCCAAGAGCTTTCAATAGAAGCTCTTGCTCGGTGTGCAGATCGGTTACCAACCTAGTTGTCAACATCCGGTACCAGTCTTTATCGCTGCCACTGCGTATTCCTTCGCGGTAGACAAAACTCCTGGTATCTTGCAATATCCTGCACAATGCACCACCAGGCGGTTATAATGTTGACTGTATTTATAATGATGATGAGCATAGCAAAAATTTCTTTTTGTTATTAACTTTTTATCATTCGCGTACGAAATCGTATGAGGCGTTTTGAGAGGTTTTTCTATGGTGAATTCAGACGTGAAAGAAATAATAGTATATTCTTCTGAATTGTTTCAGAATCGATTAACCCTCGGAGTACCGAGGCACAGCGATCCGTGCCAGGCAGGGATGGGATGAAGTTCAATATGTACTCACGAATCCGAGTCAATTTCAATAACCAAGTTTCATTTCATAGGTTTCGATCACTACTTACTTAAAAGCAATACTGTGTTTCAATGATTATATTTGAAAACTATTCATTGTATACAAACGGATATCGAACCTCGGAATGAGTACTTCCAAGTTTCGAAAAGATACTTATAAGTACTTCGATGTTGAAAGGAATCGAATCTTTCACAAGTAGTACTCGAATCTTGGAAATCAGAACTGCATAGTAGATTTTAAGCACTTTCTTGATTAAATTCGTAACTATTTCAGAATAATTTTTCCGATAGATTATGAAACTATAATTATACATGTTGAATTAAATTATGCAGTAGAGGACAACATAATTGATTTTAAAAGTAAAAAAAATAATGATTAGAAAAATGAGAGAATTTCCGGTACGATATTCATAAAAGTTTCGAATCTGTTCGACCAAGATTCGAATATACTTGCAAGTATTATTATATTTCCGTTTACCAAAGTACTTGTAAAAGGTTCGAAACTGTCTGGCATAGGTTCGAGTGTACTTAGGAGTACTATTTCTGTTTTTCGAAGTACTTATAGAGAGTTCGAATTCAATCAATCAAAGTTCGAACCTGTTTGAGAGGTACTTGATCCCATCGCTAGTAGATAGCTAGCTGGTTCTGCAGTTTCACCGAATATGAAAAAGGAAAGGATAATGGAAAATGACTTTAAATGTTTAGAGAGATCGATGGCGAGACTGTACACTGCATAGCGATTAGCGTGGAAGGAAGGCCGAGCGTCTACGTGTTTTACGCGAAAGGTATCGCCGAGAGAAGAATTTGGGCTCAGCGAATTTTGGAGGCATTTACTCTAGTCTTTCCCACGAAATACACGTCCGATCTGACGAGGGTGGGATGGGTTTACTTAAAGGTAAAAACGAGACACAAACAGTAAAAACAGTCGGGCACATTCGGAAGAGATTCATTTACTCACTTAATTTAAAAGTCAATGTTGAAGGTATTGAACCTTGCTCATGTTCCTTGCCGACTATGAGTCATCGGTAGAGCGTGGATTTTATGCATTTATGATAAAAACGAGCACGTCAAATGCAAAAGAGTAAACACACCAGAACAATTGAAAGTTATCTTTACTTTATTCATAACATTCGTAAGAGAAAAATATCAATTTTCATGTTACTGCTATTTCTTCCGAATGATACAGACAATTTTTATATGGCATAAGGATCCGCAGTTTAGTGAGTAGATTGTATATTTTTATGGGAAATAAAAGCTGTTTGCATCGATTGCAAGGAGTGGTAGTTACATAGAAAGTTATTTATTTTCTTAATGTCTGTTTGAAATTGATAATGATATTGTAATTAATTCTTCCGATGTTTTTACTGTTTCGTGTGTCATCTACACATTTTTGTCATAAATACATAAAATCTCATAGTCAAAGTAAAAGTCAAAGTCAAGTGATCAGTACACAGTGGGTGTTTTATACTGTTTATGCGAATTCTCACTTTTATAAGATATACAGTGTTCCCGCGATTGATGTGACTTTCGGGTATGTGGATGATGTGACTTTTATATCCCCACTACCAGGGGGTCCCCCTTGGGCGGTCGATCGCGCTAAGTTATGCTTGGACGTGCCCCCGCGATGGGTGCTGATAAAGGGATTCATGTTGAAGTATCTGGACCGGAGTATGAAACTTTACAACCCTTTCATATTTCCAAGATTTTAGCAAAACTAGCTCAAGATGAGAAAGCAGATCTAATTATCGTCGGTAAACAAGCTATAGATGACGATTGCAATCAAACTGCGCAAATGATTGGAGGGATTTTGGACTGGCCAACTGGAACGTTCTGCTGTAAAGTATGTTGAATGTACTAAATTGTGAAATAATGTTTAAATATATAATAATACAATCTTTTTCGCATTAGATAGAGAATAATAACGGCGAGCTAACAGTGGTCCGCGAAGTCGATGGAGGCTTGGAGACCATTCAAATGAAAACACCAGCAGTTTTGAGCGCCGATCTCCGTCTGAATGAACCACGCTACGTTACTATGCCAAACATCTTGAAAGCTAGGAAGAAACCAGTGAAAGAGATGACGCCAAAAGATTTGGGTGTCGACACTACTGCCAGAATTGATATATTATCGGTTGAAGAACCACCGGTTAGGCAAGCTGGTGCTATCCTGCCGGATGTTGATAATTTAATTGCGAAACTGAAGGAACGTGGACATGTCTAATAATGTACTATAGTTAAACGTATTGATAGATTTATCTCATTGTGTTTGTACTCATTACATTTTTATTAAAACGTTACTGTATATAAAACAATTATTTTTATACATCATGAGATGTTGTATTTTATATTTGAACAAACTTTTATCGCACAAAGTAAAGCAGCAAGTCCCCTTACGATACAAACTATACAGGGTGTTTACCTACAGGTGGGAGAAAATTTAAAGGTTGGTTCTCGACGATAATATAAGACGAAAATGAAGAATAAAAAAATTGCGATTTCATCTTCGTTATTTAGTTATTAACAATTAAAAAGCCGCCTAAAATGCGGCAATCCGACCAACAGAGTAAGCATGCATCTGACACTTGATATGTACATATGTACGTGACTGTCGCGCCTGTTTGACGTACGCAACATACACCTCCGTTGGTCGGGTTGCCGCATTTTAAGCGGATTTACAGACACAATGGATACCACTTTATACATATGTAGTAATCTCGAGTAATTTAGTTATGTGCGACCAATTGAAAACTGAAAGGGCATCGATCAATCTGCTCGATAATTCTATAGGGCGGATATTAAAAATGCTCTTGTGGATTTTAACGAGTAGACAGGTTCTATTGAACCTGCATCGTGCACAGGTCAATTTGATAATCATGTTCATCAATTTGTTAAACATTTTCACCTCGCTGGGGCTCCAAATGAGAAGTATGAGAACCAAAGTATGCATGCTAATGTCGTGCGCCTCAACATACACCTCTGTTGGTCGGGTTGCCGCATTTTAGGCGGATTTTTACTTGTTAATAACTAAATAACGAAGCCGAAATCGCAATTTTTGTATTCTTCTTTTTCGACTTATATTGTCATGGAGAACCACCCCTTAAATTGTTTCCCATCTGTAGTAGAGAACACTCTGTATAATATAAATAGTACTCCATTAACAATTTCAAAATAATTGTTTTTCATATACTATGCAAAAATAGCTTACACGATATTATAATAATGTAAACTGTTACGAGATATTGTGTATTATACGAGATTTTCATCCGCCGACAATTAAATGTAGATATTCATTTATTTGTTTCTAATAAATAAGTGTTTGTAATGATATTTTTTTATTTATCTTAACATATATACACAAGGTACTATATAAAAATATTGAAATCGTGCACGTGTTAAGGCAAGCATGGGCAATATGAGACAATGAGAAGATAATATACAATATAAAAGTGTATAACTATAATAAATTTCCGAGGCACGAACATTATTTTAAAAAATATATTAATTCTTTATGGATCCATAAGGTTAACTGCAGAGGGTCGAAGATTTAGTTGATACTCTCCGAAGATCATAGCTGCTAACCACTTATATTGTTCGTCCTTCAACGTTCCAGCTATCGTACATCCGAAAAATGGAGTTTCTTTACACCTAAAGTATAATATCAATACATATTATTTAATAAGCGAACATTTTTCATTATAGCGAGAAAATAAATATTTATTATGTTATGGTTTCATTAATTACCTCATTGGTTTGTTATTTTTTGTAATAAATGTAATGGACCATCTGTAACAGAAATACATGCACATGTAGGTATAGTATACTCTTTTTAATTATCACAAGAATTGACAAAGTCCAACACAGTGGTCAGCAAACTGCTACTACTTGAGTGCGGCTCTTCCACGAATGACGTGTTTAAAATTAATTTATTTTATTTTAATTCAATATAGTATTTTAATACAATTTTCATTCAGTCGGCGTGTTATATCCAAAACCAAATAGTCGTATAAAATATTAAATAGTTATATCTGAATTTAAATTCAATTCTAGTTTAATGTAGTGTATCTAGTTTTAGCCGACTTCTAAAAACGGTTTTTGCAAAGAAAGGCTCTCCAAAGAAATCTATTGGGTTGGCAAGAAAGTAATTTCGATATTTTAAGGTGAAATGATGATGACCTGAAATCGCACTTGGATCAGTTTTTTGCCGATAAGGACCAGCAGTTTTATGAGCGCGGAATTGTGAAGCTACCAGAAAGATGGCAAAAGATCATCGAACAAAATGTAACATATTTACTGTCTTGTCTTTTGCCATCGTGTGGAGAAGAGAAGAAAAATTGTGTAAACGGAAAGCTTGGTGACCGTCACTAGTGTAAACTTACCCAGTTTGTGGATTTCGTTTAGGCTCATGACCTAAGTACCAAATGATATCTTCTATCCTCCATTCGTACAATTTAGTAGAACACACCTTGTCTTTGTAACAACAAAGTTTTCCTTGGCTAAATTCAAAGAGGTAGGTTTTGAAGTGTTTCATCTTACTGCTAGCGAATTTAAGTTCACCAGACGGTGTTAGTGGTGGTTTTATCTGTAACAAATAAAAAGGAGTCAAATACATTTATCAATCTAAATATTCTTTTATGTCGGAATGACAATGATCTAAACTGGTGTTTAGACTAGTGGTTTCTTCTTAAAACCTATCATTAACCCTTAGCACTCGAATGGTGACTCTGAGGCGCCACTAAAAATTGCTGTACCACTCAAAATATTATTTACATTATTTAATATATCGGTATCTAATCGATTAATAAAGGATTAATCGATAAAATCGATGAAACGATGAAATCGATTAATAATTTAGGTATTATACGAGGTATTATACCAACTTCATATTCATAAAATTTCAAAAATCATAGGGAATGGAAATATTCCAGTTAGGAGGAAATGTTTAATTTTCGAGTTAAAGTAGCTGCGAGTGTAAAGGGTTGAGTTTCTTCAGTGATCAATTCAATTTTTGAATAGTAAAAATTGTGTACATAGGGCGCGTAAGAATTTTAGAAAGACATGGCACAGAAAAGTTTGGGAAACACTGATCTAAACGAAGACAGAAGTGCAAAACTAAAATACTTGATTCCATACGTTTTACAGAAAACCTGGGTATTAATACTATAAATAATAAACGCGTGTGTCATGAAACGAAGCTAAAGATAATAATATAAATACGAAGGAATTATCTAACAATTTCTACACTTCATTGTTGAAAGCTGTAAACTAATATGAGTGTCAGTGTATGCTTTAATGGATATTGATACTTTTTACGTTACAACGTGTAAAGCAAGCCTAATTAAGTCACATCCTGTCTTTGTAGCCAGTAAATATGCATTTACTTTTCCCCTTCTGACTCGTGTGCTCTAATCCACGACGAAACGGTCGCTATGAAAAAGTTGCAGACTTAAACGACCCTGAACCCCACTAATTGTATGCGTTATTGTGCATCCAGGCCGTGCGAAACAAATTGTAACATACTTTCACAAATCTATGAGTCGATTCAAATGTAAAAATTCAAAAGAAATTTAGATGTGAAAATGCAAATGCCTTCACAAGTCGAATAGTTGTCGGGTATAATGCATACACATTTTTATTGTCAGAGACTTATGTTTAAGGGATGAAATATTTTTCTTAAAGTTACCACCTCGGAAACAATCCCGGTTGTACAGTTTTTCAGCATGACAAATATAATTCACTTGAACATTAGAAGTCGAACAGCAGCTACTTTAATTTGAAATTTTACCTTTTTGATGATAGTAATTGAAGCTGATATGTAATCGATTCAAGGGTATAAAGGGTATAGCAAAAGATATCATTTGTAGAAGTATGGTGTTTAACCCCTTCTGCATGAAGATTTTAAACAGTCTAACAAATATGAATGTCACTCGTTTCTTTTTTAATGAAATAAAATTTGTTTTGCTTGTAATCAATATCTAAGCATTAAAATAAAGGGGCAGCCACACAAAAAAATAAATAATCTTTTCTACGACATTTTTGGGGATAAAGACGTTCCAATCATTGTAACTGTAAAGAAAATTTTACACAAGCTGATTTTGCATGTCACCACTAAAAATTGCTGTACCATTATCCACAAAATTGTTTACACGATTAAGTGTATTGGTATCTAATCAATTACTACACATTTAAGTATTGTATGAGGTATTATATCAATTTCATATCCATAAAATGATAAAAATCATGTACAATGGAATTATTATGGATCGGAAGAAATGTTTAATTTACGAGTTAAAATAGCTCCGAGTGTAAAGGGTTAAAAGAGGTGCCATTTCTATGGCTGCTGCTATAGGTACGCGTTCTACGTTCTATCACGTTTACCAAGGGCAGTATATCCTTGTAGAGGTGATCTCTTTTGAGAATGAGAATGTTGTCCTTCCTATCCTCGGGTTCCCAGTATCCCCACCTTGCCACCGTTTCAAGGACACGTTCAGTATGATGCAGTGGCCTTTCCAGCGCGCCGGATAACGTATACTCCTCCAAACAAAGTTCATGGGCCGGTGAATTAGTTTTCTCTGCCAGCTCCACGCATATATCAAATGCAGTCTTTTGTGGTCCGATCTGGAAGTATTTACGGTCTAATTACATCCGTGGAAGTTGTCCTCGTCATTATCTATACTATTTTATTTTACATACATTTAACTTTTAATTACTCGCATCTGGTACTTACTATCTTACAACATTAAATTTAGTGTTTAAAGGATAAATAAAGGCCCCATCTACACTACGAAATATTTATTTTGCAATAGAGTAGTTATTTTATTGAATTTATTTATGTTGAAGTCATATATGAAGTTCCATGTAAACAGTTATGTAGAAAATGGAGTGCGAGTAACTGAAGGTTAAAAATTTGCTTTTTTGCGAGTAGAAGCCAATATAATTTTTACAATCATTACGTGATTTTCTCTAACACTAGATCTAAATCACACTAAAAATGACTATATTTTATAAACCATATAAATGTATCTTTAGAATCTTCATAATCGTAAATAAAAAAACTTGAAACCCCATAGTTGTAGTGTTAAGAATTAATAAGAATGTACTGTACATGATTGTCTGTTGATTTTTAAACAATTTTTTGTTTTCTTCACGTTGTTGTGTGTGAATTTATTTTACTGTTAATTATAATATGGAGTAAATAATATAATATTTATACATATGCTCTGAAAGTAATCTGTAATTCATTAATTATACTAAACGCTAAGAAAATAAAATAAGAAAATAAAATTTCAACAAATTCAAAATAAAACACCCGAGACCGGTCATTCAACTGACGCTGATAGATTTAGTGTTAAATAGCCATAGATAGTTATATTTTCTCAATAAGGTACAAATGTTGGAAATCTTCTTTCTCACAATCAGAAGATAGAAACAATGATAAATATTTCGAGATGATGAAGATGAATGGAATATCCTTATGCACGTGAAAGATTATGATAACATTGGGAACAAAGTCAAGAGTATTAACAGTGATTGGTTTTGAACTTTGTTATTTTATTTTTTTTTATATACCAATCGCCTTTGCATATATTTCAAAACGTATTAACCTTTAACTACCCGCGCTGGTGTAAAAAGTACACCAATACAATAATATATGTACTGTTCAGAGCACGAGAGAAAACTAGCGGGAGGGGAACGGGGCAAGAGGAACGCAAAGACAATCTTCTTAACCCCTTCCCTGTCCGCTAGTTTTCTCTCGTGCTCCGTACACAGTTATACATGTGGTGTACTAAATACACCGCGCGGGTAGTTACGTGAAAATTCAGGGCGCGGGTAGTTAAATGTTAAGGCTTTACTTTACTCGAAAATTACATAGTTTAAGAGTTATGACGTTTTTCCCGAACGCCCGTATACTCGACACACTGTGCGAGGGACAGATTCAGTTCGTGAAATGCGGAACGGATGAGGGTTAATAGTTTTATTAGACATTTGATTAAGAAAAGGGATTCTTACCGTGACATTGACGCATTCTCTGTCTTTCGAGAAAATGTATATCCATATTTTGAGATCGCCCGACGGTGCTCCACGCGGTCCATTGTTCGAAACGTGATGCTTTTCGAGCACCTCTAAAATTTTCGCCTCTTTCGCGAGCTCGGCTGCAGTTAATTGATAAAGCTTCGGATAGAGTTTGATGAGATCACCGATCACCCTGGTCTCCGAACGATTCCATTCCTCGGCGCTGTTTTCTCCGGCGTGCATCAACGTCGGACCCCAGATCGCTGAAAGATTCTCGACGGTCATCAGGTTCCTGGAACTCTGTTGACTCAGGCAGTGAAGGTGAGCAAGAATCCTTCGCAACGTCGCAGCCGGTACAGGACTCAACGTGGATAACAGTGTCCTGTACACCGTGATCTGCTCGTTCTCGTTAACGTTTTCTGCAAACGAAAATCAGAACCTTTTTCTTCCTATTGTTCGATCGTGGATTCTCGTTGGAGAACAAATGTTTAATCCTTCGAAATTTCGGAAAATCAATCTTTGAAACATTTTTTTCATTAACAATAATAATAGGTGACTCATCCTACATACACTCTCGCTCAAAAGTATGTGGACACTTTGCTGCAAATATACAATTATATGTACATATATTAATTTGGAATTTTCCCTCAATTTTAAATTTTATATAAATCACAATAAATTTACTAATTTATATTTTAATTAAAAAAATTTTTCCTCATAAATTTTATGTAAATCACAATAAAAATTGACTAATTTATAATTTATTCTAAAAGTACGAAATTGTACAATTTAATGATTAAAATCTCTTGAATAAATAAAAGTTCCCTCGGTAGGGCTAATACTGTTTCAATCTACGATGATCCATTAGCGCGGTTAATTTGAAATTTTTCCTCAATTTTAAATTTTATGTAAATCACAATAAATTTACTAATTTATATTTTGATCTTCATGGAAAATAATGTTTGTGCACCAATTACAAGGTACTAGAGCTAAATGAAGGTTCATGAATATGTTGATAAAATCATAAGGACTTTGAATCCTTCTACTGTTTTAGATGCACATATGTATTCATTAATGTTACAAATGCATAAAATCTGCAATCCATCAGATGATTGCATACGTTCGTGCTCGATATGAAAATAAAATTCAATGGTTAAATTTTAAAGAATACAGCTTTATTCATCAACTAGCTGTACCCGGCCACGCGTTGCTGTGGCTGTCTGCTAGCTAAAGCTACAGCTGTTTAAAAAGTCGGTAAACCAAAAAGTTTAAGAAAAACGCACACTTTCTGTGTTATAACTCCTAAACTATGCAACATACAGAATCGGATCAGTGGCCATTTGCAAGAACTCGACGAGCTGAATCCAATGAGTACCTCAAATTGAATATTGGTGCTACCAGTCAAAAGTTATAAGCAGAAACGTGCCCAAAAGAGGGCGAAAAAGTCGTCTCTGGTCACTAATGACGTCACAACTTTTGAACGAATGGACTTTTTCGAATGCGGATTGTCCTAAAACCTTCTCGAAGAACCGCTGCGTCTAATGGCTCAAACCCCATCTTTCTGCGTTCAGCCGTTCTCTTGATCTTAGATTATGAACAAATAAACATTTAAATTTTTATTTATATAGATTACATAGTCACCATTCTTTTTAAAAAAGAATGTTCTGGGTTAGGTTCTTTTTAGAAATGAATGATGACTATATATAATTGATTAATAAAGCTGTATTCTTTAAAAAATCATTGAATTTTATTTTCAAATCGGGTACGCGAATTTGTATGCAATCATCTGATTAATTGTAAGACAATGCAAGGCAGTCATTTTTAGTGCTCGGCAGTTTTATTGTTAACGAACTCGATCGTTCGGCGAAACTGGAACACGTTTTCCGTTAAACGAAAGTCGTTAAGTTCTTAAGTAATGAACACCGGAGATTCAACAATACATATATGCCTCCTAATGGGACGGGCCGCGGCGCGCGAAAGTACGTGTGGGTGTCGACAGCTTGACATTCTTCTTATAATTACGTATGCAAATACCGGTCGAAGGCAAGAAGCGATTTATTTGCATGCACTGCTCTTCGCGGAAATGTTCTATCGCCTTTAGTCAGCGTGACAAACTTTCCGGTTCGTGTTAACACATTGCTGATCCAACAACCATAAATGTTCCACGAAAAATCGTTGAAATCTCTCGAGTGAAATAAAGATTAAGAACTTAAGACTTATTGGTACGCCTATTTTCAATAGTACAACTATCGGGCCCGTTAACTCCTTGCACTACGATTTATTTTACGGTTGCAGTGATTACAACTTCATTGTTAGTTCATAGTTTTCTAGAAGAAGAAATTTTATTTCGGTTTGAAGGAAATTAATAACTAGATTGTACGGATCTTTATGCATTTATAGCTTCTCAAAATTTTCAAAAAATACTACAATAGAAGATTCAACAGAATTCAGTACGATTTTTATTTATTTCAGTTCTAAGAAGGCCGCTACCACTGATTTTTTTCTTTGATTCCAGTTTCTTATAATTCGTCAACAAAAATTGCAAATTCCATACATATCTGCAGTCTATTAACCCTCAGATAACGGATGATTATTATAGCTATAGAATTGGCAATGCTTAGGACCGTTCACAGCTCTAATTAATAATTTTTAGAAATTTTCTTTTGGTGATATCTCGTGTAGACACATTAATCTATCCGATATCCTCAATGCAACAGTTATTCAGTTAGTTTAATTGGTTTACGAATTATACACGATCAAAAGTGGTAAAAATTGCAAATTTTCATGATTTTCAGCCTTTTTATCACTTTGGTCGTTTATGATTCGTAAACCAATTACCCAATTTCACAATGTCATTTTCAGACGTATATGTAATTCCACCTATTTCTATCAAAACCAGTCAAAAAGACTGGTCTTTAGAAAAAATATGGACTTAGTCATTGTAGTTATATACTTCTTTATGATCTTTATGCAAAATAAAAAATGTTTCCATACATTGCAGGACACAGGAGCTAAATAAAAATTGTATTCTTCTTTTAATTAGCCTATTAAGTTGAAACTAATACACTGATGTCCTTAAATATTTTTAACATGTCCACTGCTTTAAATTATATGTAACTATTTTTGTCATAAATGCATAAAATCCGCAGTCTACTGATCACACACGCTTTACATCAGAATAACTTTTTTATGAATGGATCAAACGACTTCAATTTCTCTGTAAGGCTAGAAGAATGTAGTTTCGTAATAACGTCGTCTAATAAATAAGTTTGAAAAAATGCATTTGGTCGGAATTGTGAAAAACAATAGTAAAAATTGATTGTCACAACTTTTTTAGCTGGGCAAATCACGAAAATTTAAAAGATGTGTTTGGTCAACCAGTATAAATTATATACGTTCTGAAAATTTCATTAAAATTGGTTAATTGGTTTACGAGTTATAAACGATCAAAAGAGGTAAAAAGGCCGAAAATCTTGAAAAATTCTAATTTTTTTACTTCCTAAATAAACGGACACATTCCATAGTTCCGTTACAAAGCAACGTTCTTGGAACGTGAAACTTCACGTCGAAGTACATTCTTGTCTCTGCAACGTAAGAGGTTTGGCTTTTTATAAAATTGATGACGTGTTCTCGTATTGTAGTGCACAATTCGCGTTCTCCTTTCAATAAACTGGATAAATGAACGCAATATTGCTCAATAAATACGTCTTTGCAATTTCAATTACGTGTCACTTTGATTACAGTAGGACTTCATTTATCTGTGTGTACTCCACTTATATGAACGAGTTTTCAAAGAGTTCCAAATACATATATGAACTCTGAGCTGTTATTATTAGTGAGTGTTATGAAGTGAGTCAGTTATAGAAACAGAATATTTTAAACTGGTAGAACACTGTCCAATAATTACTGTTGGCTGATTCTCATACAGTTTTTTGCGCTAACTCCGAATCTGCCCTTAATTTTCCCCTACACGAACAGTTTTTGAGAAACATGACTTTGAAAAAAACTATATTTTTCAACTTTAAACAAATATTGTGGTGTTACTATAAAAGATATTGAATTGTTCTTTGCAGCAGAAGCAATATTAATACATTATGAATGTTTGAATGTTTAAAAAATCGTTAAAGATGGAGAGACACCACTTTTGCACCAATATTTGAGGATATTTTTTAGTTTTTCTTAAAAAATAAGGGTCCTGCGTATAGTCGTACTATATCACGCGATAGAGCAGACTTTTATCTTGAGAAACAAACCCTTTGAAGTTTGCAACGTCGACGTTTTTTCGAACCAGAAAGCAAAATATTGGGTTGGAACGAAAGTTTGTAGCGTTCTTTAATCAAAATTCAAAGATAAAATTAAGATATTACTTTTTTTGTGACCGACGAATAACTGGCCACGGAATAGAATCGCGCGCGCGTTATTAGTTATTTACAAATTATCATAGTAGAAATGCATAGTAGCAATATCTGTTCCTACGCCTATGAACGACGGGAGCTACGCGTGAGTCGAAAAATGGGGATCAAAGACCGTCTGCAATGCCCTTCTTGACCCCTTCCCGTCCCGCTAGTTTACACTCTTTCACTGAACTGAAATGTATATAGAAATTGATTTGCATAAGAAGAGAGGGACAGTCAATATGATTATTAATTAAATTAAAAATAAAGCTATGGTCGAATACTCTTCTTTTTTAAGATAAACTGAAAATATCCTCAAAAAGTGGCGCAAAAGTGGTGTCCCTACATCTTTAACGATTGTTTAACCCTCCGAGTGCTGTGCCGGAGTCATTTTTAATCGGGAACATCCAAATTGTCATTTCAGTACTCAATTTGTGGCAATTAAACTAACTGAATAGCTGTTTCATTGAGCATAGCGGAATACACGAGATATCATCAAAAGTAAATTTTTAAAAATTATTAATTAGAGCTGTGAGAACGGTTCTAAGCATTGCCAATTATATTGCTGTTAAAATCGTCCGTTGTCCGAGGGTTTAAACATTCATAACGTATTAATATTAAATACCACTGTATTCGGGAAAGTCTACACAATCTTTTGCTGCAAAAAGAAAATATATGTGTTAAGAACAATTGAGAATTGTTCGACATTTAGTATGTCTAATAAAATCCGTTAATCTACTGAAAAGATAGTCGTCTTAAACTTTTGTCCGCTACTGTACATACATACACAGAGTTCTACTGTGCTTGGAGACTTCTACTTATTCATCGGAAAATAATTAAGTCCGTTGAACCGTTCCGCAGACAGTCAAGGACAGTAAGTCCTCCTTACCTGTATTGAGACAAAGCCGGTCATGAATGTTTGCAGGAAACAATGGATCCGGTAAATCACGGAGAAACCTTCTGAGAACCGTGGCTACGTCGTGCTCCGTATACGAGCCTCTCGTGATTTGCGTCTGCCACGCGTCGTGACGGAAAGCCGTCAACAGTCGGACAACGGCACTGGTGGACCCGCTACGGCGATAAATTCCCTCAGTCATGATACCTTCAAAGTAACATTTGACACTATCACAGACAACGTTATCATTAAATAGCACCAACCATCACATAGAACGTCTATGCAACCAGAGCACAGACCCACTTGCACAAATTGACAGGTTTACATTGAAACAATCAATGCTAAGTGTGTTAACACTAAGTTGCTGAGTGTCTACTTGTAATTTGCAAACTGCAGTACTTTATAAAACCAGACTGCGGATCTCTATGCATTTATGGCACCTGAAAATTTTGAAAAACTGCTGGAATGTAAAATTCGATAGAATTTGACACGATATTTTTATTTATATATATTGAATCTGCAAAGGCCACTGAAAATAAGATTTTATTTAATTCCACTTTCTCTTAATATTTGCCTATAAAAATAACACGTATTCAGTTTAACTAGGCTACTGCATAGCGGTCCGCAGTCTAGTTATATGTATGGTATCATCCTGTACAGTGAAACCATAAATTAACGGGATTGACGTCACGTGTTATTTACCATGGGCATATATGAAATTGATGCATTTGTCAAGTATCACAGGGACATCTTCTTGCGTCAGTTGCTGTTGTTCTAGGGCAGGACCACACGTTATAGCTGCTTGATAGAGTGCATGTCTCCATGCAGATCCTTCGTGAGTACCTGGTGCAGCTATGTGCAGCGCACCACTGCCACCTGCATCTACGACCACTACGGGAACGGATCCCGCGTTTGGATTCGGACCTTCTTGTTCCCGTAAAACTGGAACATATCCAGGGTTCATAACTGTTACAACCAAAATAAAAAAGCTTCACAGTATTGTATCATTATAATTGTAACTATATGTACACGTACCGGGTGATACAGACTTATATTATACTTAATGTAAACTTTGTCTTGCACAATATTTTTTACAGATTTATAACTGTCAGAAATACATAAATATCTTAAGTGGCAGCGATTATTTAAATCATAAACAGCTTTTGTTCTATAGAAGGTGAAGAAATGCATATTTATAAAAGCTAATTTTTTAAAAATCGTTTAATTATATGATTATCCGAGTTGTTCTAGTTTGAAACAGTTGTTTATTTATAAAACAAACACGTATTTATTTAAGAAACTCACCAATGCACCGCGCTTTTCGAAGATCGAGTTCTCCAAAGGTGACAGCCATGAAGGGATCGAGAGATTTTGTATAGATCAGAGTTCTTTGATGCAAAAGAACCCAGGCCGTGAACCATACGCCTGTTACGCCTTCCTAGAACACAGATCACCTAATGTAATAGTCAAAATAGAGATTATTAATAACATAAATTAACTAGTTCATTTTACAGTATCAATTTACTGTGTATTCCACCATAGTTAATTTTATGCTGTTTGCGCTATAATCGCGAATGGTCTGATTTGAAACAAAATAATCCAGTTTAATTGTAAATAACTTCTTTAGTGTTCCAATTTGTATGCACACAACCGAAAGTGTGTGAAGAGAAGAACGTTCTTAAATATTCGTAAAATATCGTATTTAAATATGAATCTGTATCTCATTATTACAGTGTTCCCGCGATTGTTGTGAGAACCTCGTTGGTATCGAGTCTCAGGTAACGAAATGGTATTTACTACGTTTTTTTATGTGTGCCGAACATAGTTTTCTTGGATAACTTTTCCAAGTGTAAACGACGATCCTGGGTAAACAACGGTGCTAAGCGGGAAATTTTTGTATAAAACTCCAATTTAAACACCCTAATACCTTAATTTCTTTGTAGCGCGATCGACCGCCCACGGGGGACCCCCTGGTAGTGGGGATATAAAAGTCACATCATCCACATACCCGAAAGTCACATCAATCGCGGGAACACTGTATATCTTATAAAAGTGAGAATTCGCATAAACAGTATAAAACACCCACTGTGTACTGATCACTTGACTTTGACTTTTACTTTGACTATGAGATTTTATGTATTTATGACAAAAATGTGTAGATGACACACGAAACAGTAAAAACATCGGAAGAATTAATTACAATATCATTATCAATTTCAAACAGACATTAAGAAAATAAATAACTTTCTATGTAACTCCCACAACTTGCAATCGATGCAAACAGCTTTTATTTCCCATAAAAATAAAGAATCTACTCACTAAACTGCGGATCCTTATGCCATATAAAAATTGTCTGTATCATTCGGAAGAAATAGCAGTAACATGAAAATTGATATTTTTCTCTTACGAATGTTATGAATAAAGTAAAGATAACTTTCAATTGTTCTGGTGTGTTTACTCTTTTGCATTTGACGTGCTCGTTTTTATCATAAATGCATAAAATCCACGCTCTACCGATGACTCATAGTCGGCAAGGAACATGAGCAAGGTTCAATACCTTCAACATTGACTTTCAAATTAAGTGAGTAAATGAATCTCTTCCGAATGTGCCCGACTGTTTTTACTGTTTGTGTCTCGTTTTTACCTTTAAGTAAACCCATCCCACCCTCGTCAGATCGGACGTGTATTTCGTGGGAAAGACTAGAGTAAATGCCTCCAAAATTCGCTGAGCCCAAATTCTTCTCTCGGCGATACCTTTCGCGTAAAACACGTAGACGCTCGGCCTTCCTTCCACGCTAATCGCTATGCAGTGTACAGTCTCGCCATCGATCTCTCTAAACATTTAAAGTCATTTTCCATTATCCTTTCCTTTTTCATATTCGGTGAAACTGCAGAACCAGCTAGCTATCTACTAGCGATGGGATCAAGTACCTCTCAAACAGGTTCGAACTTCGATTGATTGAATTCGAACTCTCTATAAGTACTTCGAAAAACAGAAATAGTACTCCTAAGTACACTCGAACCTATGCCAGACAGTCTCGAACCTTTTACAAGTACTTTGGTAAACGGAAATATAATAATACTTGCAAGTATATTCGAATCTTGGTCGAACAGATTCGAAACTTTTATGAATCTCGTACCGGAAATTCTCTGATTTTTCTAATAATTATTTTTTTTACTTTTAAAATCAATTATGTTGTCCTCTACTGCATAATGTAATTCAACATGTATAATTATAGTTTCATAATCTATCGGAAAAATTATTCTGAAATAGTTACGAATTTAATCAAGAAAGTGCTTAAAATCTACTATGCAGTTCTGATTTCCAAGATTCGAGTACTACTTGTGAAAGATTCAATTCCTTTCAACATCGAACTACTTATAAGTATAAATATTCCGTTTTGTCGATCGTAACGAATTAATAGAAAATAGTTTGTTATCGGCGCACAGGTTCGATTATAGTTTAAAGTCTCCAGCTCATCGTGAAGTGGTTTAAAATTCGAGTACAAGATGTTTGACGCATACAACGACAACGACAACATCGACAACTCGGCAAGCTAATAGAAGCGCGGTAAACAGTTATAAACAGAGGTTCAGAAATTAATAATTTGGACAAGATCTTATTATTCGGCAGCACGCAGCTATGAAAATAGCTTTTTTATTGATTTTTTATTTAGCGTCTTTGACTACTGAAAAACACCGTGTTTGTATCAGGGCTTCGGAGTCGGAGTCGGAGTTTGGGAGTAATTGCTGATCACTGGAGTCGGAGCCGGAGTAAAAAAAAGCTATCTACAGAATCGTACATCTTTCGATGCGTGTAATTTTTTCCTACGTCAACCGATTTCGTTGAAATTTTCAGCATGTGTATAACTATTATACATAGATCTACACAACATATATTTTAAATTTTCATTAGGGACCCAAATAAAAGAGTTTCAGTAAATGCCTTTTTTATTTTTGCATGTAACCTTGTAAATTATAATTTTTGGAAAATCTTTTTTGCATATCACTTCGTAAACCAATGCTTCTAATTGATTATAAAAAATGAGGTCGTTTGATACAATTATAAAAAAGTTATTAGTTTTTAAAAGGTGTACGAACACTTTGTACACCCACTGTATATCGACACCCGGAGTCGGAGTCAGAGTCGGAAAAAAATATTTCGACTCCGACTCCAACTCTGGCTCTTTTGTTTATAACTCATTAATAGATTTATGTATACATAAATAACTTGCTAATATTCGATCTACAGTATAGACGTATTGTATATGTATGTACCTCGGCACTATGTAGAGGAGAAACAGTTAAAGTTATGGTAGTGGTATTTTCTAACTATTTCCTGAAAGTGAGAAAGTAACAGTCGTGTTGTGTTGTGTATCAGAGTTATCTGTTCCATATTCTTAGACATTAATACAATATTTCAACTATTTATTCAGTTTTATTACAACTCTTAATTATTTTGAGTACATATTTTTTCAAATTGGAGAGTCGGAGTCGGAATCGGAGTCGGAGTCGGAGTCGAAATCGGCGTCGGAGTCGGAGGTAAAAAAAAAGAGGAGTTGGAGTCGGAGTTGGAGTTAAGAATTTTGTCTACCGACTCCGAAGCCCTGGTTTGTATGTATTATCGAGAAATGAGAAGAACTTCCATGAAGAATGAATTCAATTTTAATGTTATTCCTGTTTCCCACGATCAATGCAAAACATTGTTATTTTGCATAAAGATCCGCTGTCTAGTAACAGCATTTCTTGATCGAAACGTCTTATAAGAGTAGCATTCTAAAATCGGACATTTCATATGCAACAACCTAATACCTAATAGCACACAGGTTCGCGACAACCTTTGCGACAGTTACGGAAATAATACTGTACGGGCATGATTCAGTGTAGCGATACCGATCATTTTTCGCGAGTATCTCGGGAACTATGCGAGACCGGCACTAGTATGTAAAGGAAAAAGCTGTTCAAAATATCGACTTCTACAACACATCTAAAAATCATCGAAATCAGAGGGTAGACGGTCGTTCTACAGTTTCACCTGAGACATTACTGTGCTCTATTTCGAACGTCACACTCTGTATATCTCTAGATTCCGCAACTTTGTGGAGGTAACTGTATCTACGGTGTCTCAGGGCGTGTTCTTCTACGGCGGGAAAAAGCGTACTCACTTTACATCCTGCAGAAGATGAATGCTGTACACTGTGTCGAGGTGAATAACCTCCTTCAGAGTGGACATGGCCTTGTCCGTGTAGAACGAGAGTTTTTGGTCAGCCAGTACCGCCACCCTCTGCACGAGATCCTTTGCTCTCTCAATCCCTACACCGGTCTTGTAAACAATTCCTCTATGCGTTGCAGGATTTTGAGGAGCGTTCAACTTTGGCTTCTCCAGTTTCATCGATTTTGTGCTGGACTCTCTAGCCTGGTCTCGGTTCCTTGACAACAACTTGCTGCCGCTCTTAACGAAGTTCATCATGTTCGGTCCGATACCGTGGGACGATGAGTCCTGCCTCAGCTTCTTCAGCTTCTGTATCATACCTACGCGACGATGCTCCTCCGTGTTTTTACCGCCCGCAGGACTCGTTGAACCTTCCTCAGGACTTTTCGGGCTGACCGTCATCTTCGTGGCTGGAACTTTCGAAAGTGTCTTGTCAATAGACTAAGGATTTTATGCATTTATGACAAAAATGGCTACGTACAATTTAAAGCAGTGGTCATATTAAAAATAATTGAGGACATTATAACCCTTTGACTACGGCAGACTTTGAGACGCACCAGCCGTACGTGAGCCACAAAAGTATTTGAGCGCACTTTAAAGCAGTATTTTTTTATAATTGTACCAAACGACCTGATGTTTTGTAAGCAATTAGAAGCATTGGTTTACTAAATGATGTGCACAAAAAATTGTCCTAAAATCATAATTTACAAGGTTACATGCAAAAATGAAAAGAAGCATTTTTTTAAAACTTTTTTATTTGTGCCCTTAATGAAAATTTAAAATATATGTTTCGTAGATCTATGTTAAAAAAACGACACGCATCGAAAGATGTACGATTCTGTAGATTTTAAGCAGAAACTTATCAAAAGTCGTGAAAAACTATGATTTTCACCATTTTTAACCGCTTGTAGCTCGTGTCTATCTCAACCGATTTCGATGAAATTTTCAGTATGTGTATAACTAACATAGATCTACAAAACATATGTTCTAAATTTTCATTAAGGGCCCAAATAAAAAAGTTTTAGAAAATGCCTTATTATTTTTGCATGTAACCTTGTAAATTATAATTTTTTGAAAACTTTTTTTGCACATCATTTAGTAAACTAACGCTTCTAATTGCTTGTAAAAAACATCAGGTCGTTTGGTACAATTATAAAAAAGTTATTCTGTTTTAAAGGGCGTACAAACACTTTTGTGGACCACTATAAATAATAAAAATTAACAGAATATATCACTGCTGAATTCACAGTCGTTTACGTCTGACTAAAATAAGATTTGCCGGAATAATAATCGATAAAATTTCCCGGGCGCCTGTAGGCGCCTCTGCTTACAGTACCACAAGCGCGATTTCTAAGTGCCTTTAGGAGTTCACCCTAGTCAAACGGTTAATGTATTAGTTTCCGCTTAATAGGATAATTAAATGATGAATACTATTTTTATTTCGCTCCTATGTCCTGCAATCAATGCAAATATTTGTTATTTTGAATAAAGATCCGCAGTCTAGAGATCAATTATAGAAAGTTCGGAACCCCCTACGTCGAGTAAGGGAGATCAGGGCAAGTTGATAATACTGAGGCAGGTTGATAGAATGGAATTATTTGCCCACTGTATACAATACAAGGTGAGCCGCCTATTGAATGAGTAAATTGGATCAGTTTAACCCTTCGCACTCGGTTGTCCCCTCTGAGGCATCACTCAAAATTGCTGTACCATTATTCAAAATATTGTTTGCATTATTAAATGTATCGGTATCTAATTAATTACTAAACATTTAGGTATTGTATAAGGCAGGCATGCACAGGTGGATGATTTGGGAGCAAGAGCACTCGACCCTGCTCATGAGCAGAGTCGGAGCAGTGACCTTGCTCGGACGTATGGAAGGGGAACCCATCAATTGTAAGCGTGACTTGTAAACGGAGCACGAGAGAAGACGAGTGGGAGGGGCGTGGAGAAGTGGAGAGCGCACCGCTGTGGTCAGACTACAATAACGTAGACGCCGCCCCCACTCTCACACGCTTTCATGGGCCCAAAGCGCTATTTGACTATTTTGAGAGCGACAGAGCGATACAAAATGGGCGAGACAGAGCGAGCGATCAATCAATTGCAACAATCAATTGCCATGGTCGGCGTAGTCGGCGTAAAAGTACATACATAGTATGTTTGTAGCAATACCTATTCCTACTCGTATAAACAGCGGGAGCCACGCGTGAGTCGAAAAGTGTGTGAGTGTCATCCGCGAGACTAGGGAGCGTAGACTCGTATTTACAGGAGAGTCCACGGTAGACGGGAACCAGATTTTCCCGAAACTTGCAATATTTGGAGATGACGTATCCAAATGTATTTTAGCAAAGCAGTAGCGCGCACTTCACAATATTTTCCGAGAAAATTGCATTGAAAATCAGATGGAGATTTCTTCAGATTTTTTCCTAGATTTCTTCTAGGTCAGAAGAAATGTTTAGTTTCGTGTTGAAATAGTTCCGAGTGCAAAGGGTTAAGTAAAATAAAATGTTTAAAGGGTCTGTCCGGAAAGTAATGCAACCACATTTAAAAAAAAAATCTATTAAACATATGGGTACGAACCATTAAAATTTCTTCAAAGTAGGATCCTTGGGCGTCGACACATTTTTTCCAGCGCGATTTCCATGCTTCGTATGCTCCCTGGAAGGCGTTTTTTGGAACCTCTCGTAGTACCATCGTCACAGCCTCTTTGACGCGTTCCACGCTTTCAAAATGGCATCCTTTTAGCACATTTTTAATTTTTGGAAAGAAGAAGAAGTCGGTGGGAGGCAAGTCAGGACTGTACGGGGGTTGAGGACATGTTGTGATCCAACTAAGAAGTACCGTTTACACAGCCTCTTTGACGCGTTCCACGCTTTCAAAATGGCATCCTTTTAGCACATTTTTAATTTTTGGAAAGAAGAAGAAGTCGGTGGGAGGCAAGTCAGGACTGTACGGGGGTTGAGGACATGTTGTGATCCAACTAAGAAGTACCGTTTACTGTTTTCCCCGTAATCTACGGAAAAGTTTTGGTTGGAAGTGCTCGTCGAGGCTGCGACGAGGGTAATACGAGAGGCTCCAGATAACGCCTTCCAGGGAGCATACGAAGCATGGAAATCGCGCTGGAAAAAATGTGTCGGTGCCCAAGGGTCCTACTTTGAAGAATTTTGAAGGTTTGTACTCATATGTTCAATAGATTAAAAAAAAAAATGTGGTCGCATTACTTTCCGGACAGACCCTGTATGTCTCATTTGCGAGAAAAGGGAGTTAAATAGTTGACAATGGTATTATACAAGTACAGTGATTATCGCGAAACATACGTTTTTAATGCATCTGCTATTGTTCTGCTCTTGGAATGTCGTTATTACTAGTACATAAAGCAAGAACAATTGAATTTGATCTTTATTCAGCACTGGTATGTACTTGATACAAAAACAATACATGTGTATGCACTGGTATGTACCTACATGAAGCAAGAATAATCGATTTTGATCTTTATTTAGCACTGGTATATACTTGATAATGTAATAAATTTTATTGGTCTGTGGTATCAACTACAGTCGTTCAGTAAGTTTGAATTTCTACAGTGGATCCAAGAAGTATTTGAACACAACCACTCGAGATTCTTAAAAAATTACCTATATTTAAACTGTGATAATTGTATAAAAAAAATTATTGTACCACGCGACGATAGACTTATTTTAGCCCTCCGAGTGCTGTGTCGGAGTCATTTTTGACCGGGAACATCCAAATTGTCATTCAAGTAATCAATTTGTGGCAATAAACTAACTGAACAGCTGCTTCATTGAGAATATCGGAAAGACTAATGTGTCTAGACGAGATATCATCAAAAGTAAATTTTAAAAAAATATTAATTAGAGCTGTGAACGTTTATATGGCTATAAAAATGATCCATTGTCCGAGGATTACAATTAGCACTGTTTAGACTGGCACATTAATTAGAGGCGCACCGATATGGACGAGCACATTAACACTAGTGTGTTTAAAACGTTTGTGAAAGAACACGAATTGGGACAAAAACTCTTCTTTTTAATTCAATTACATTATCTTAAAATGTTAATATTTTCAACTTGAACAAAATATTTCAGTAGAAAGAAAGGGTTTGAGAATCAATATCAATTTCTTTTTAATAGATGAAATTAAAATCAAATACTTCGTCAACACGTTACCTACGTAGACACAGACCTACAGTGAGACACGATTGCTTTCATATCTTTATATTTACATATAAAATAAATATTTGTCGATAAAAATCAAGAAATGATTGAGTAAGATATTAAATATATAATAATGATACTATTTTCATTCAGAATATGCATCGTGGAATCATGAATAGACGAAAATTCGTCATGTTGCATCAGGACGTACACCGTAAGTACAATAGATCGTGAGGATCGTGAGGACGTACACTGTACACTGTACGTTCTTCGGATCGGAAGGATTAAAATATTTTTGTTAAAATATTGAGAGTTTAATTCTCCCAGTAGATTTACCTGTTACGTTATCATCGGTAGTCGCCACAGTGTCGGTAGCAGCCGGCGGGGTATCGGTGGGCCGATTTCTCGGTGGTTTCCTCGGAGGAACGGCAGGCTGTTTCTTGCTTCCTAAGTGTGCCAGTTTCGGCAACAGCGCTGGATTTTTGCCGATAGCACCCTTATCGGGCAGAGAGATAACTTCAAAGACTTCGTCGTGCTCGCTCTTCGGCAGAGAGTCGAACCGTTTCGGCGGCACCGGCGGCACTACGGAGATCTGCGGATGCAGAACATCCTCGTCGTCCATATCATTCTGGTCCTCTTCGTTATCGACGGCTTCTTGGAAATCGAGGATGCTTCCGGAACTACTAGGTGAGTCACTAGTGGCCAGCAGAGTTTCCAGTAGCATCATATCATTGTTCTCGAAATTGCTGTAAACGTTCTCGGTGTCGGATGTTTTCGCGAACGGATCAAATTCGAACAACAAAGATCGGCTATTCTGTTGTCTGTTCTCGGCATTGGATGTATCCTGTTTCTCCTCCAAAGCTGCCCTACGAGAGGCTAGATTCTCGTACAAAGAGTTCTGAATGGACGCGTGGCTCTCGTTTGATGCTGAGGATGTTCTATCTAACAGGGGCACGTCCTTGTCCAATGTGTCTTCTTCTGCACTGGATATTCTGTCCAACTCGTCGATACCTTCCGATCTGGTCCCAGCTGCAGTGTCGTAAAACGTCCAAGAATCGGACCTGGACAACCTTCTCACGTCAATCTTCTCGCGAGGCAAGGATCCGCTCACGTCCGAGAGATTCAAGCTCTGGTCCGAGTCGCTGGCCTGGGACGAACACACAGGGAGTAAATGATTAAGATCAAACAGTTGTCGTTTGAAGTGTGAAGTTCTTTGTGATACGCCCAGAGAAAATAGGAGGTGTGTCCAAAGAGTAATGAAACAGACACCGGCACTTAATGGTACCTGTTATGTATAAGGTCCCCACTATCAGTCATATCCCTCTGTTTACGTCGTTTCGTGATGATAAATAATTACAGTAGCATCTCGATTAACCGGATCCCGATTATAAACAAGTATGCGTTTAAATATGATTATTAGACCTTTTTCGACGAGATTTCGATGATTTTTGTGGCTCCATCTTTTTCAAGGGCTCATTTTAGAGGGGAAACTTCAAGGAATATAACCAGATTTTTTTCAAAATTTGAATCACTCTGACCCCTCATTGAAAAAAAAACGTAGAAAAAGAATTTGTTTAAATGTTTCGGCATTATAAGGTTCATTTTCGAGGTTGAAAAAATAATTTTGTAATAGGCCAATCCTTTCCGAATAAAACAAAAAGAAATTTAGCTCAATCGGACAAACAGTTCCTGAGACAAAAATTCGCAAGTGAGGCCCGTTTTCGCCAAAATGGGCAAAAATTAAAAACTTTGAAGGCCTGCCATTTCTAAAAAAAATTCGAAACCGGCAAAATAATGACTTAAACCCCGCCTAATTTCACACATGGACTACAACATATTTCATTTAGAACAAAATCGACGATGGTGCCTGCAAAAAGTGATCGATTTGGCATGGAATAAACTCAATAAACCCATAAGCATGGTTTTTAAGAAGTTTCTTTTATATATTTTTTTTTTTTTTTTTAATGAAACACCAGAATAGTCCCTTAGGGTACTCGCACAGTGGACCCGTTTCGGCCGACGTACGACGTTGTGTCTCTTTCTCGCACGCTTGAAAAGAGAGACAGATGCGTCGAACATCGGCCAAAGCGGACGAAAACGGATCCACTGTGCGCGTACCCTTACGCGTCCCGATAGAAATCCTGACTATTTACCTGGTTAAGCGCGAAATTGAGCAGGCTGAACGACTCCGGAAAATCCCTGTCGATTTTATCGGAGGAAATCGAGCTGATCGTCTCGTATCGGCTGCTACCGGACGTGACGGACTGTAGCTCGTCGTAGATAGACTCGTCAGGATGCGGGGGTGGAGGATAGACCGGGGGCGGCGGGCTGCTCCGCATCCCGGAAAGGTCTTCCTCGTTCTTCATGCTTCTCAGATTAGTGTTTAAAGGACTATAGAACGTGATGCTGCTGAAAATATCGTTGGCCGGCATGGACACGCATCTGTCGTCGACTATCGGTCCGTTGAACATTTTGAGACCCTCGGCATTGTCGCGTAGAAGCTCATCCTGGTTCAGCGTTGTCAATCGTCTAGTCAGAAGGTTCTTCACCGATTTCTCCAACCGTATGCTGGCATTCCTGGTACTGGAGATCACCGCGCGGCCCTTTGTCGTCACCTTCTCCGAAATCTCGTCTTTCAATTGGCGCGAACTTGTGCTCAGATTGCGAAAAAATTCATTGTTCGCGGTCCGCGTCTCCGGTATCGATTTCTCGTCGCTTTTTTCCGATTGACTGGAGTCGCTGCTCTGGCTGCTGTGACAACTGGCTGGAAGCGTCGGCGGAAGTCGCCTCGGCGCTGGAATCGGCCGATGAGGCACCACCGATCTAGGCTTCGGGATCGGTTTTACCTCCATCACGACAGGTTCAGCTTCCGCCTCGCCGCTCTCTATCAACCGAACCACCCAGGAGCGTAGAAGCAGCGCCACATGCTTCGTTTCCCTTAATCAAACGTTCATTGTTCCATTAGGCTGATGGGTACATACCGTGAAAATCACCGACACAGGTTTCACCGACTCCAGACTTGATCGCCGATAACTTCGATCTACAACGACTTCAGTCGACGACAGTATTATTCGATATCAACACCGTTTGACTTCTTATAGTGTAATAATTATATGTTTGTGCAAAAGTAAAAGTGTCAGTGCAGAATAGTTAAAGAAACAAATGTCAGCACTATCTTTAGAAGCGATGTTACTATCGGATAATTTGTCGTTGGCTAAATTCATTGACGATCAAAGTTGTTGTCGCTTAAAGACGCTGTCGGTCAAAGGAGTTGGCGAAAACTGAATCGGTGAAACCTGTGTCGGTGATTTCCATGGGACGATAGTATACGTTCATTGTTAAAAGTTCTTTCAACCTTTGCCATTCGACGGTATTAAGCTTCATTATTAAGTAGACTTTTTCTAAATGTACAATGTTAAGCATTAATGAACTAATTTGGCAGTAGCATTAAAACACTGGAAAATTGGACTGTGAACAGTGCTGACATGTTATTTAACTAACAATAATTAAAATGACCTACCGAAACTACTTAGTCGTATAAATGCTTCTTTCTGTGTTTGACAACTGTGTCCATATAAGTAATTAACGATTCTTGAGGAAACTAAAGTGGCAGTAGTATTGGCTGACTCATCTTGTATGTGATCTGACTAACTGTACCATAATCGATACACGGATAGTTCATTCAGCTTGAACAATGAATGTTCATGCTCCTAATAGAGACACCCTGTATATGTATAATTCTTGCTCTTATACTTCAATTATCATCCTTTTCTAGCCCTCTGCACTCTGTACTATTTTAACAAGAGAACTAAACATTTCTTCTGACCTAGAATATTTCTATCCTACAGGTCTACCCGTTAAGTTATGTCACCATTTTTTAGGCATTTCCGGTAGTGCAATTAAAAAATGTTTTAGACAAAAGTTTGTCAGTACTTGGCAAGCTACATGTTTGCATATTCTTAAATCTGAAGAAATGCTTTTTACGTAAAAAAGTAAAGGTCACCTTGACTTTTTTAAATGGCATCACATGTTTTGGACATCATAGGAAGAATGAAAATAGCACCACATGATGTCCCCCTCGGTACTGAACAACTTTCGTCTAAAATATTTTTGCGTGTACGTAATCAATATTTTTTGAGATATTCGTCTGTAACGCTTTCTAATGTTTACTGGTAATAATTTAATAATCTAGTGATCCAGATGCAATGTTATACTTCACACGATATGTTTCATGTAGTTTCAGTTTCAAACGACACTCAAGTTCTACACGTGCATATTAACTCGTGCAGTATGTTTTGAATGGCACACACACACACATGCATAATATTTCTGCACGCGTTAGCATAATGTTATGACTGAAAGATGAAGTGACAGGTGCTGTCGTTTGAGCTACACTTGATGTTCGGCGATAATGAAGAAGCAGTGTGCGATAACAATAATGTAACAACTGGAGCAGATGCGTTAATATTAACATAGATCATTCTAGAAGAGAGAAATACGAGAAAAACATTATTTTCGTAAAACCATGAGAAACTCTGGCTTGAACAAATTTGCAGAATGTGTTAACTAACTTTTTTTATGCAGTCTTTCAGGCTTTTTCCTGGATTCACGTTTTAAATGATTATATTTTAAAATTCTTTCTCTCGGCCAAACTTCCGGGAGCGTTAGTGTATTTAGAAGCAAAGAAGATCTACATTACGAATCACTATCATTGGTTAACTCTTTCGTTGTACAATCTCGATTTTAGACGCACACATTTTCTACTGTAAATAATGTGGCGTATAAATTGACATAGATCAAGCAATTAATATTTGAAGCATGTTGGGATACTAAGGACTTCGGACATCGGAGTTTTGCATAATCGAGGTCCTTCTGTACTTTGTGGAATTTTTATGATTGCTGTTTCGACGCTAAGCCCGTTAAAAATCTCGTCACGGCACTTCGATGTCCCCATTGCCAGAGTGTGAAACACATTCAAAGCGAACAGTAATCAATTATTCGCGCGTCGTCAACCGACGGAGAAGGTTTCGATGATATCGCGTGTGCATCGCAGCTTGAGACTCGAAACTGATTAAACGAAGAAACACACCGGGCCAGCGAAGTATTTCAATTCCTCGAACTCGTGGCTCTTCGCAGTCACTCAAGTTTAATCAATGAAAGGCAGTTTAAATTGAGGGCTGTAACGTTTGATAGTATCGCGTGATTGCAAGTTACAGACACGCGACGTACTTTTACCGTTCAATCACGTATAATTTTACAATTGCCCGGGAAGAATCGGGCGATCGTTTTGGGAACATTCTCTGCGTGACGCGACGCGACGCACAGATGCGTTTAATCAACTATTCTTCGTCGCTGAGCGCAAGTTAAATGCACGCACGAAGTGAAATCGGTAGCGACAGCGAGCGATTTTAATAATACATGGTCTCCGGGCAAAGGAAAGTGAAAACGTAATTGCGACGCCACCATAAAACGGTAAAAGTGCGTTGAACTTATTGAGTAACAACCGGAGAAGGAAACAGTTATATTTCGTAGGTTTAAAATATTAGGAGTAGAACTTCCGGCGATATCTCTTCATTAAAGCAATTACGAAACCGTTTTAAATTGAATTATTCTTCCGTCATTTTGGAATTTCAAGTACAAATTTTAACACGTTTAAGTAGGCTGCGGATCTTTGTGCAAAATAGCAATTGTTTACATCAATTGCAAGGGACCGGTACCAAGAAAAATTTCTTTCTTTCTTTAACAATTTGCACGAGAGTTGAAAACGATACATATTAACACTCTTAAATACTTTATTTTAATATTATTCCTAATTTATCATGAAATAATAATAATACGTGTAAGCATTTTATGGAAGAATGATATGTTCTGAATACAAATAAAAATTGGTGGTTAATAAAAATATTAAAAAATAAATTCAATAACTACGTACATATTATTGCGGACGAAAAAGAGCCACGTATACCAATTAAAACAAACAAACTACGTATCTAAGCATTAATTTAAATAAATCTTGACTGCAGTAATAATATTTTAAATAATTTGTTTATTTATTACCTCTTAAATGAATAAACCCTTTATTAATTTTAACACCGTAGTATAATATGACATTAATAACCAAATACATTCTTTTAACAAGTATTTGAGTAATATTTATTATCTTTAGTTTGTGAAGCTGTTTTAAAATTGCAAAAGCTGTTATTGTACAAATTTATTCACGGAAAAATAATTATTTTTACGTATTTTAATCTCATTAGGAAAAAATACCGCAGCAAGAGGTACATGTACTCTTTCGAATTGTACGTACCCATTTTTGCCATAAATGCATAATAATATTCGCACCCTACTTAAAAAACACTATATATATTTATTTTTATACAGTTTATTCAAACAATATTTGAACACTAAATTTCCGATTCTCGAGAAATTGTCAATATTTGAAGTGTGATAATTTCGATGAAAAGGATAAAGGAATTTGTTCTTATGTTAACCCTTAGCACACGTGTGGTTGACTCTGAGGCGCCACTAAAAATTACTGTACCATTATTGAAAATATTGTTTACGTTATTAGATATGTTGGTATCTAATCAATTACTAAACAGTTAAGTATTGTACATATGAGGTATTATTGGGTTGGCAAATAAGTTCGTTCGGTTTTTTACATTGGAATAAATCATAAAAACCGAACGATCTTATTTGCCAACCCAATATATCATTTTATATCCATCAAAAGAGAAAAATCATATGTATAGTAGAATGGATAGGTTCGCATGGCTCAGCGAGGAGAAACACATCATCTTCTCTTAGCAGACGACACTCGCGCGTGAATGTGTGGTACACTCACACACCGCTAGACCACGTATACGTACGCGAGGATTGCAAGGGTCCGGGATTCCACTTCTGATTTCTCGATAATGCAAAGACGGGGTTTTTTAGTAGTCAAAATCGCTAGATGAAAGATCAATTTAGGGCGCTGTTTGCCTCAAAAGTCCTTCTTTTACGTTTCCGAGCAATGGTTTTGCAATATTTGGCTGCATTTATATACTTTATAACATTCAAAAAGACTATTAGTCAATTTTAAATATTAGTTGATTATTGCCCTACTCTGAGCTGCTGTGTGTTCAAATGAATGTAGACAATTTTTATCTAGCATAAAAATACGCAGTCTAATTATCACAACCTGCTTGCATACTGTTAAAACTTAATGAACTTTAACGTAGATACGTGCTTCCGAGTCTGAAGGCGTTGTGCTCCACTAACTGTATCGCACTCGAAGCAATTAACACTTATGCCTCAACTAATCTAACGAAAATTCATACTAATAACTTGCAAACCTGTATTCAGCACAGTTTGTACATTATAAGCACTCAGTTCTCCATGCGAAAGCATTAATACGAAACTGCAGATGCTAATAAATAATTCATCAAAAATTGAAATGAATTATTTGCACTCGATGATTCCAGCATCTAACAGTAATTATCCTCGAGGGATACCATGTTGGATTCGTCTATGAAAGCAAGCACATGTATTTGGAGATGTTACTCCATTACACCACTTCCCGGCACCACTTCACGGATAACGTCAACTTATATCGTTCATATTTGAAAGTGTTTTCGCTTCTAGAAATCTGGTCGAGTGCAAAAAATTGACATAGATGATTTCAGCACAAGCATACAAGCGTTACAACACAAAATCGAGTATAAATTGAGTAAAACAATTGACCGCACTTGGTAAGGTTCGATGAGGATATGTCATGTCTTCTGTTCCGACGAAAACGTGGACTTTTACACAAAGAATCGTTAACGCTTGCTCCGCGCATTCTACCAACGAGTTACTTCGACGATAAAGACAGCTCAGCTCGAGGTACTGGAAGGTTGAATCACCGCATCCGAGTCACGTGATTGACAACGAGGAGTTGGAATAAATCAAGTTTTATAATTTCGCATGCTGTCCATTACCATTTCTCTACATCCTATTTCCTAGCCACTCCAAGTCGCATCTACATATCTATGTATGCAAGTTGCATGCAAGTTACAATAAATTAATCAATCTGAATCTGGAACTTTGAGACTTGTCATTATTAGACTGCTGTTTTATGCGTTTCTAACAAAAATTGGTACGTACAATTTTACGTACAATTTAAAGCAGTGGACATATTTAAAAAATTTCAGAACGTCAACGTATTAGTTTCAGTTCAATAAAATAATTAAAACAAGAAAGACATTTTTATGTAACCTCTGTATCTTGGAATTGACGTGGACATCTTTTATTTTGCATAATCCGCAGTCTAATCGTTATACTGTGGAACTTTATGCAAACTAACAATTTTTAACCGACTTCGGAAAAGGAGGAAGTTAGTTAGTCAATTCGATCTTGTGCCTTTTTTCGCTTTTTTTCTATCTGAATCGCAATAAGTTCATCTAATGTGAAATATTTTCTCCATAAAACATCAGGTCTTAAAAAAACGTTTAGAAAATGGAATACAACATACATGTATATCATTTTATAGGTTAAAGGAAATGAGAGAAAGTATGCAGTATAGATTATGTTGCGGTATATACGTATAGATATGTATGTGTAACAGATTAATGGTCATGATTGTGTTTGCACCTCATCCTTAAATGATACGAAACGAACTTCGCATTGCTTATGCGATGACCTAATACTTTATGACTGTGAAAAATGAATGAGTGAATCATTTTCCTTTTCATTTAATTCACAATGTCTGCAATTAGTCCATCCGGCATCGTGCGATGAGCATTGCTAATTGCTTACTTATTAATACCTGTTAATGTACAGTACAAGTAAAAGATATTTAAACAAGAAAATTGAAATATATGCTCGAAATATTGCCGATCTTTAAATTGTGATAGTTTTGTAAAAAAAAAATAGTACAATCATAAGTCTGGACTTGTTTTAAAGCTTGACGACTCTCTACTTTTGTAAAACAATGTTAAATTTCCTTTAAGACATTTTTACACGATGTAACAGGTGGGAAACTGAAGACCTATTTTCCTAAAAAGTGCTGCAAATTCAAACGCCTCCAAAAACTTTCAAAAATTTCTTTTGCTAATGAATCTTCCACAGATTTGGAGATTGAAGCCTCCTCTTTACAACGAATCCTCAAAAATTGATGTACGATCTTTTTTCAGTGCTTTATGGAACAAAAATGAGAAATAACTTCGGTCATGTAAAGCCCTGATGGTGTAACTTATACTATTGTATCATATGCGCACACCTCAATAAAACGACTATAAAAAATCGTTCATCAATATTTAAGGTGTCGTTGTAAAGGGGAAGTTTCAATCTCTAAATCTACGGTAGTTTCAGTCACGAACTTTCAAAGTATTCACAGACGTTTGAATGTATAGCTTTTTCGAGAAAAAGCGCGTCTTCAGTTTCTCACGCGGTGCATTGTGAAAAAAATCCTAGAATAAAATGAACGACGGAGTACGAAACTACAGGCTTCTGGCTTTAAAATAAGACAAAATTTAGTGTCGTGCAATCATTTATTATCAAATTATATGTGTTTAAATAGAAGCAATTTTTCGAGGATCCAGTATACATACATGTATATTGTTCAAGTAATTTTTTAAAAAGTATTCGTACAACTTTTAAAAACTAATAACTTTTTTATAATTGTACCAAACGCCAAGAAGCATTAGTTTACGAAATGATATGCAAAAAAGATTTTCCAAGAATTATAATTTACAAGGTTACATGCAAAAATAAAAAAGGCATTTTTTAAAACTTTTTCGTTTGGGCCCTTACTGAAAATTTAAAATATATGTTTTATAGATCTATGTTAGTTATACACATACTGATTATATCATGCGTTGTGTAGTAGGATTGTTAAATAATGAATTGTATGAAATATGTCCTTTATTATTTTGATTTGACAGATGGGCATGAAAAACATATTTTTGCATTGTGTTTAAGCCAAATGAATAATGTTTAAAAATGAGTTTTTACTTTAAATACTTGACTCGTATAAAGCAACAAATAATTTGACATAAAATATTGAGCTAAATTAATTAACTATTATACCTAAATAATAGTTATTTTAACCGAATTATACGCGTGAAACATTGCACACGTGAAATTCTGTATTGCAGATAGATTTGGAAGCTACTACATATTTTATGTGAAGAAGTGTTTGATCAAATGAAAAAGAAAAGGAATAAATTTCAAATAAATCCCAAATGATTAAATAAATGAAAATGATTTCAAATAAATCCCAAATGATGAAATAAAAGGAAAATGATTTCAAATAAATCCCAAATGATGAAATAAAAGGAAAATGATTTCAAATAAATCCCAAATAATGAAACAAAAGGAGAAATGATTTCAAGTAAATCCCAAATAATGCAATAAAAGGGAAAATGATTTCAAATAAATTCGAAATAATGCAATAAAAGGGAAAATGATTTCAAATAAATCCCAAATAATGAAATAATCTTGCAAACAATTATTATCCATTTAAATAAAATACCACGTGCTTAATTCAAATATCACGTAGCCAAAAAAGAGAATAATAAAAAAGAGAATAATTTTTCAAAGAATTTATTTCCATAATGCCCAAGACTGGTGTCGAGCAATTTATATTTCGCGGGAAATTAACATCTGCAGACTTCGACGCGTTTGAATCATCGCCAGCGGATCACGTGACAGACTCCGGAGTCTTGGAATACTGAAGAACTGCAAATTAACGCCGGTCGTGTTTTGTAGCAATGAATGAATCATCGGTCGGTAAACTGATACAGAGACACGCGAGTTTCCGGTTTTCGCACTAACCGATATCCACGTCACGTGGAAATGGTTGTTTGGTTCGAAACCAGGAATGGTGGACCGCGGATCTACATTCTCATGTTGCTCATTGGACAAAGGAGAGCCGTTCGCCGTTCCCTCCTCTCGGTCAAGAACGGAACGTGAGTCATGCTCAAGTTACACCAGCAGATCCATCAGAGTTTCTAAAATTAACTGATAGCTGCGCTCCGTAAATGATAAGTATTCCTCGTTATCCTCTAAAAGCCCGGAAGTTCCTTTAACCGTCAACTTCATAAGCAAGGACTTTTGTTCTAAAATTGGAACCGGTACCTACGTCGCACAGTGTGCTAGGAGCGCGCTTTTTGTGGCCAAGAAAATCAATTTGTCAAGTTTAACCCTTTGCACTCCGAAATATTTTTCAACATTCTTGCCGACAACTGCCGAATATTTTAAGTGTTTTATTTGTTCAAAGGACAGTTCCTTGACTGTTGCTTGTTTTAAACAATTTTGTTTCCTAATTATACATATTATACAGTGTGGTCCATGCAACTTGTTCCCCTCAATAACTTCCAAGCATTGTATGAAAAAACTTTTTGTAGGAAAGTTGTGTAGCCTGAAGGGGCACATTATGTAGTATATTTATATTTTTAACAGGTGGAAGCGTTTTGGAGATTTGAAGGTCGACTTTGTTTTTTTAAATGGAATACTATATATTTTATACCAAAATATGGAAGAATGTCGAATTGTGAGTAAAAAAGTATTGACCTTCATTAGCTCTAAACCTAATAATTAACGAAAAATTTTACTTTTTTTGTATGATAATTGGAGGCGTTTCGGAGATTTGAAGGTCAACTTCGTTTTTTCTAAATGGAATGCTATATTTTTTATGCTAAAATATCTTTAGACCTTTATTAGCTGTAAACGTATTAGTTAACGAATAATTTCACTTTGTTTCTTGGAAAGGGTCTGTGCGTGATATCAAGTAGGAAATTCAATACCAGCAAAGATTTCCGTAGGACTCCTTCCTTCTTCTTCAGCTCTCCTCGTTCAAATCTACTGGATTACATACCAAATAGATAATAATTTCTAGGAAAAAGGCAAAAATGTTTGGTCCCGTAAAGAGCAGCCTTCATTTTACCACGTTTTTTTTTGCTGTTATCTTGCTGAGATAGTCACGTATAATCGTTGATGATAACTTCAACAGTTAATCACGAACAGAATAGGCGATTACGATTCGATGTTGACAAACATTGTCACGTAAATTCCGCGGTCTTACGGAAATTTTTGCTGGTATTGATATCATGCACAGACCCTTTTCAAGAAACAAAGTGAAATTATTCATTAACAATTAGTAGATAGCGGATCTTTATGCAAAATAAAAATTTTGTACCTGAATTAAGTTTGTACCACAAATTTTTAAATGTTAACCCTTTGCACTTCTTTGTCGAGTGCGACTCGACGTCAGAGAAAGAAAAATGTAAATACAACAAGTTCTTAGATGCATTTGGTTCGCCTTCATTTATTTAATTGTCTTACTTTTTAATTAAAACCAATATACATTACAACAAAGTTTGAGAACTGTATTCAATATAATTAGTAAACAAAACTGTTTAAAATAAGTATCAGTCATGGAACTGTCCTTTAAAGTAAACTTCAAATAAAACACAGTAGCGAATTGTTGGCAACAAAATTGAAAAATAATTCGGAGTGCAAAGGGTTAACATATACTTTTTACTTCACAATATTTGAACTGGTATCGTTACGAATTCAACGACCTACAATAACATAACATTAAACCTTGAAATAACGTTACAATAGTTTTGGCCACAAAAAGGGGGCTCCTGGCCCACTGTGCGTGATCTGCGAGCTCTTCTTTCGCAGAATGAAATTCTCGCTATTGTTCCGCCAGTGTTACTATACCACGCGACAGTTCAGAAATGTCTACAGATTCAAGAAATCTCCGGTACACGTGATTCGCAGAAAAACAAGATTACAACAATGCGATATTAATTCTATGAATCACTATGCTGATACGTCGCCAAGGCAATAATCAGTCTGACAATGGAATTCTATGTGCAGCTGGAGCAATAAGTAAAAATATGGGCAACGCGGACAGTCAATAATAAAGTTGATCCAATTACTCCAATCAACCGAGTGGCACACTTGGCAGCTGGACGCTCGAGAGACAAACACTTGCCAAAACGTCGACGCCACGATTATCTGCGTCTCATATTGAGTAACGCGTTTGTTTATCACTAATCCTACCGACCATCAAAAGTGATTAATGTGTAGAGTATTATCAAAATGACAAGATTAAATCTATTTATATCTTGTGCGATTTTTACTATAATATATCTGTGGGTGCAAGGAAGAACGCCGCATGTCAGAATTTCAAAAAATTTGAGCTCCGTAGTACAGGATTGACGTATTTATCAGGACAAAAGTCATGAAAACAAATTCGAAAGGCTCGAAAAAATAATACAATTTAATCCGGCCCGCGAGGTTAATTTACATGAACAAATTAAAAATAAATGAAATCACGTTAAATAAAACAAATTATGTAAACATATCACTTCCTAATAAAAAAATGTTCAAATACATCTCTTCGAGTTTGTTGTCTGGCCTGCCGAGCCTAAAAATTTTACGATCTGGCCCTTTTCAAAAAAAGTTTGCCGACCCCTGTTATAAATTATTGATTGTATCGAAAAATGTGTTGAACAAAACCTGTAGATCTTGAAAACAAACGTATATTTCCTTTACTAGAAGTCAAAAAATTTTCCGGTTCCACGTTATAAAGAATAAAGTTCTTATAAAGAGAACTACGTTTTGAAAAGCTCACTAAAATGAACCGTTAAATAAATACGTGCAAACCCTGGGGTGCCGCATAAAAAATTTTCTTCGAGAGTAAATAAGGCTCACCCTAATGTACATACATATTTACCTACAGGTATAACTGAGGTAATCTGACCACTATCGTGCGCAACGTGCGACTGCTGCGCGTGGAACGACATCGAACATCGAACAGTTTTCGCACTTCTAACACGATTATCTTTATTTTCGCCTTCTGATCGCAACTGCTCCAACAGCGAATAAAAATGACATCGATTCGTTTAAAATAATAGCAATTTTAAAAAATGACGTATTATTTCGTTATTTATTTATTTCGAATTCGACGAAAGAAAGGTGTCAATATAAATCAGACTCATTGTCAGACCTGAACATTATTAGGTGATTTCCAAATAATTATAAAAATAATCTAACGTGTTATCGGAAATAATATTATTTGAACGGAAGTAATTATAAAATAAAATAATATGCTTTTGGAAATAATATTTAAAATCAAGTCTTTCCGAAGTAACCAGGTGTGCTTTCTATCACTTCGTTGAACGGTTGCCAACATTTACACGTCAAAGTTAACCTTAAGAACAAAACTTTGTTTGTTGATTCCCGTCGCCGTAATATATGTTATTTTATTCTATAATTATTTTAAATGATTATTTGAGATGATTATGAAATAGTTCTTCAAAATTACATCGTCTGACCTGATTATTAAGTTTGAGTCTGTTTTATATCGACACCCTCCGTTGCGTAAATAATAATTCTAATTCTGCAATGTTTGCACGACTACTATCATTCGTTTCTTTTTCCACAAAGAAAAAAAAGTCATCTATCTACTTCTCTGTTTTCTGAAAATGAAAGAAATTGATACCGTGACTTTGAATCTGGATTTGCTATTGGGTTCAAAGCATTTAATACGATTTCTTTGATAAAAGTACGTTTGCCTTAATTTCAGTTTTTCGGAATCCATCGGAATTTTAATTTTGGGTGGCTAACAGTGGTACGTATTTAGATAGTCGCTTACGTCTTCGATGTTTTCAATATGTTTCAAGTTACTCCGAAATGATATTACCACTCAATATGAATCAGTCAATAAATAATTATAAAATGAACTAACGTGTTATCTGAAATAATATTTGAGATAATGTTATTTCAACGGAAGTAATTATAAAATAAAATAACACGTTGTTTGAAGTAGTGTTTAAAAGCATCAGCCACATCTGATTTATACCACTTTATTGAACGGTTGCCAACATTTACACGTCAAAGTTAACCTTAAGAACAAAACTTGAAATGTGACTGTTATCGTCGAACGCAGAAACTGGTTGATTTCCGTCGCCGTCGAAAAATCGAATAAATCACGAATAGTACGATGTTTTCAATTTGTTTTAAGTTATTCTCCATTCCCAAAATCCAAGGTAATATATCACCGAAAAATACATTACCACCTTGTAGTTTGTTCAAAGGGTATGCAGTGTCTAATTGTAAAATGAACTAACGTGCTATCCGAATTAATATTTGAAATGTTATTTCAACGGAAGTGATTATAGAATAAAATCATCTCTTTCCGAAATAACCACATCTGATTTCTACCACTCTTTCTTGAACGGTTGCCATCATTTACACGTCAAAGATAACCTTAAGAACAAAACGTGAACTGTGAGTGTTAACTCGCAGTCGTTAAACGTAGAAACTTGTTGATTCCCGTGCGCCGTGGCGAGAGAAAACTATGATGAAGGAGCACAAGCACAACGCGCTTACCTTGAACGGTTCTCAAGACGAGTCCCTGAAACGAGGCACGAAGATTCCTCCTCCGATTTCCCCGTTCTCGATGCAGCTTGTAACGATCTAGTGAATAATACTTGAGCTTTGAATCTCTTTATCGTCCGGTGGGGTCAGAGACCCACCTGGTTGATGGCCGTTGCCACTGTCATCTCTCCCCGCGTCTCTTCTCTGTTCACCTTTGAGAAGGTGTGCACACAACAGACACGCACACTGACACGGGCACAGGCACAGAAGGCCGCTCACGCACAACGTGGCACGGCACACACTCACGGAATTCACAGTTCACGATCGAGCCTCTCCTTTCTCTTCGCATTCTTTGACATCTCCGGAGAGTTTTCCCTGGCGATGCTAACAACGTTGTCGAACGTAACGCAGAACTATGATCACTCGTTGAGACACTGATTTTTCGTAAAATTCCAGTGGTGTTACGCGATGAGATAATCAGGGACACACCACTAACACAAAAGCTGAGTTTAACAGCTCCGGACGCGCATTCACACGATACCTCTTTTTCTAACCGCGCCAGAGACTGGCAGTGTACTAACTACTAGCGCGCGGTGCATCCCTTCCCTTGATATTATTTTCTTCTCTATCCCCACCTCCGCAATCTGCAGCCGCACTCGCACGCTGTATACTGGGTGGCACACCAGTTTGTTATGCCGTTGACTTTTAAAAATCTTGAATTTTCTTTACGAAAAACTTGTTGCAAGATATATGTCCTCTCTATTAGCCCTTTAGTTTTTTTGGAGTAAGGTTTTTCAATATAAAACATCAAGAAACAAATAAACTAATGTGGGAATGAAATTTGAAAGTAGTATACTTGTATTTAGCTTATGAATACACTGCGGATCTTCATACATTTATAGCAAAATTGAGTATATGAAGATGTCAATATATATAATTTCTTCTCTGTTAACATCATAATGGGAAGAAATAACATTCAATTTAATTTTTATTTCTTGCAATCGATACAGACAATTTTTATTTTGCGTAAAGATCCGCAGTCTACTTATGAATAAAAAAATTTCTTTAACTTTATCAATCAGAAATGTTATAATAAATAAAATCAACTTACAGTAACAATGTCTAAAATAAATAGTTACATTGATTAACAGATTAGTAATTTTTATTCATAAAGTATATAGTTGTATGAATTTTATAATGTAAAGTAAAGTTAACTTAAACTTTATAGTTCTTTTTTTCGTTTATTTATGTCTCAATAAGTAAATGGAGTAAATTTAAATGAGACATGAGAAATCTGACACTTTTAATTATAATTCAAATGAAATTCACGGATTTTAATAAAGTTCTGAATGATATACTATTTGGAAAAATATTCTATTAAGGGGTAGAACAGACCCTGACGATGAAAAATACGTCTTCCTCAATCCCCGAGTTTCCTATTTTTCAATTACACATTTGACAATCTAAACCGATTTTCGCATGTAAAATATATTTTAAAAATTATATATTATATAAATTATACATTATATAATTTTTACGTACTTTTCTTACAAATTATCATCCGAGTTTTGTGAAAGTTATCAATATAATCTAAAAGCCAATTGCAAGACAAAAATACATATGATGTGATATAATAAAAAAAGAGTCATTAAATTAAAACATTCTGCGGGGGACAAGAAATTCAGCGACATGCTACTTAACAATTTTTCATTTAGCTCATGATGTAATCTATTAATCTATAAAACATGATTGTGTGCGTGGGATCCACAGTTTGGCATAGACTAAATGGCTCCATTTTGCTGAAGGGTCTTTTATCGCTAATAATTATCTTGCGAGCTTCTAATCTATTCGGAGGTCATATACTTTTCCGCAAACATTGATAAAATAAAATGTAGACTGACCTATCTACGTACGTGTAGACCCACCGTGTATGTAGATTATGTATTATTTAATTTAATTGTCTTTTGTCTTTTTTGTTTCTTATGTACATAATGCTCTTGTATAGATTATAATCTTCTAAAGGGAGATCTTTGGCAACTTCTACAAGGAGCATGGCAAAGTATTAAATTAGAAATATTCGAGAAACTAATCGACAGGATGCCCTGAATATGTCATGCTGTTATTAACAATAAAGGCGGTTTTTTTTAATGAAATACGCATTCCTTGATTAAAAAAAAAATAATACTAAATATATAATGAAAGAGCAATTTAAAGATAAATACGCATTCTTTGATTAAAATAAAAATAATACTAATAATAAGTTAATCTTCCTTGGTTGTTCTAAAGGCATTCAGTTCTTCTTATAAACCTTCTGTTTCTCTGAATTTACGCCGTGATTCCGAACTTTTGGCCGGTAGTGTATGTACGCATAAAGACGAGCGCCTTCATCGAGTATATCGTAGAATGTTAGGGACTTGAACTCGACTGATCATCTGGGCCACGTATGCGTCATGCAATTGCTGGCCTCTCTGGCGAGTCGATAATTTTTATCAGCCGTAACACAATTGGATACGATCATGTGCGTAGCAGATAGGGGCGGTTTGTGTATCAAGTGCTCTTCGTTCACTATTCACGTCCCATCCGGCGTTAAGTAACCGCCTTTTGAAGTCAACGACACTCGTCACTGTTCATTCTAGGAATTTACATTAACTACCGGCCGAGATAATTTCGCATATATGAGTAAAATTTTATCGAGCATAAATGATGAAACTCTTCAACACTAAACCTACCGACCATCGAAAGCGACTGTTGCGTACAGTATTATAAAAATAACAAGATTTTTATGTATATTTTGTGCGATTTTTACTATAATATATACTGGAGTCAAAAAACATATTCAATCAATTCCCATGAAAATACCTTTACCATTTCAATAATTTGTCAAATAAAAAATCTAAAATGGGTCGTTTAGCGTTAATTGATCCTATCTAAAACAGACTGTGAATTTAAAAGGAGAAAACGTATTCATGCTACAAGTTTCAATGATAACGGATAATGAAAAGTTTTCGTTTAAAAACTTACTATAATAGAATACGCTATAATAGAAATTACAAAATATGAAAGCAAACATTTTCTTATTAGAGGAGCGGATATTCTATTTTTTTAAATTTATTTATGGAAGGGTTTTATTGAAAAGTTTCTACGTTCGACGCGGTCGGTGACGTCATAAAAAATAGTAGCCCTACACGATCTATGTCGGAGCACGGACCTGAGGATCTGGCTTAGATCAAGACTTCGCTGTACATTTTAAGTCACATAATTATCTCGGTTTTGATGCACAGGGACTTCCAGCAAATTACGAATATTGGATCATACTGGTAGAGTCAATTTTATCGAAAGAAGATATTATGAGAGATATTATAGATACAATATAGAGAGATATACATTATTGTCTTGTCTTTGGTGCAATTCTGATTGCATTCTCTCGATTGATCAATCATTTGCTCGTCGCATTATATAATTACTTCAGTCAGTAAGCTCACTAACGATTAAAGCTAAAGACGCTGAAGCGAAAGAAGATCGTTTTATTTTGTAATTTTATACTGAATAATAATATAAACGATAAATATTTTTATCGTAGGTATGTAATTTTATTACAATTATTAGTTTTAAGATCTCTGCAAGCTATGAATGTATAAAAATCTGCAGTCTAGTTATTATAAATATTAGATGTAGAGACTAATTCGGTACTTTTTAAAAGAAATTTAGTGTTTATTTATAATGTAATTATACATCTGTTATTTTTCGAAATAGTCTTCATTATTTTCGATGTCTTTGGTCCATCTTTCAGGCAACTATCGAATTCCTTGACGGAAAAAGATGGCGGTTTTGATGTAATAAATTCGTCAATACTTGTTTGCACCTCTTCCAATGTTTGGAAATTTGTATCTGCTAAATGATGCTGGTCATCGGAATAAATGAAAATTCAGGCAGAATTCAATTCGTTCATTAAAATTAAAGCAGAACAAATCATTTCAGCGGCTTCGGAAGCATTTTTCTGTAATTGAAAGGCAAACAGTATACAGTGCCGTATACGAGTCTTGTTTTTATTTTGACTAGATCTCAAATGTTTGATAACTGTAAGTGTTGGTACTTAAACGTTACAAAAAGGCGGGCGATTATTTGCATCCAAACCAGAGTTATAAATAATTTAATATCAAGGCACCGAATTAATTTCTACACCTAATACATAGAGGTTTTAGCCTCATGGAATTTCCGGACAAATGATTATCGTTAGTATTTAGAATATTTGTCAGAATTGATTTAAAGAGTAAACTAGATTAGGAGGGTGTTGCTTGATATAGCAATTGTCATGGTGCTGTTATGTAATCGTGATATATTGTGTGTATCCTTTGTCAGCTTTCGGAGTCAACGCCAGCCTTACAGCTGCGCTTAGTTTACTAGCTCATTATATCGGTACTTCTTTAAATAACGAGGAGATGAGAACAATGAGATTGCAAGAATTTATAACACGAAAATCTCCCCATACGATAAAGGGACAGAGAATGAAGCAAGCTAATTGCCCTAGCAATTCCTAATTACTGTTTACGATAAGATTGTACGTAACACTTCTCGACTGGTTTACTGTGCTGATAGTAATATCATTCAATTATTATTAATAGTTCCAGTCGTGCATATTTTACACTCAGCAGATTAGTAGCAATCGTATACTATTGATAGCTTTTATTGTTCTCAGAAAGTTAAATTACTCGGATGCAATTTACATGCAATTTTTCTAGAATACATTTTTTATGAAAATCATTTGTTAAATTACTTACATGTATGTGCAGTAGCGTGAACCTTATTCATTTTCATTTATCGGTCATTTGGCCTATTTTTCGTTTAAGACTATGTCAGATTTTGTATTGCTTCCTAAATATCCGTCTACCTCGAAAATAAAGAAATTAGTAAAATATAATAGAAATTGTAATTGTAAAGAGCACTTAAAATTGGACATTTTGAAAATAGTATATTTCGCAGAAAAAAGATGCTTACCTTTGCCTGGATGCCATGGGTAACCTGTGTAATATTTCTTCACTGCTTTTCTTTTAAAATGAAAAGAATTCCATTACGATAAGAATTTGCGCTGGCAATTAAAAATTAATTTACATAATGTATTTAAAAAATAATGCACAGCGAAGGCACAGGAATTGTGAAAATTCCTTATCTTTGATAAGGTATACATATACCTTATATATATACATATATATATAATCAATATATATAATATATAATAAATATATATATATATATACCTTATAAAATTATATTAATTTTGAGTACCAAATAGTATCGCATTATTGCAAATTACACTATTTTCAATATACTTTTCCCTATACATATACATATAGCTCTGTACTTGTACGATTTACTTCCCACATCGTCCCCTCACGCAAGTTATTAGTGTTTAAAGCGTATCCATTGCCGCGTCGCGTCGCACAGTGGGTTGGATCGAGATATTTGGTGACATTTTACTATAACGAGGCGTAAGAACCATATGAACCGATGCCTTCCGTTGTAAATTTCTTTGTATTTCTTAAAATATTTATAATATGAGGACCAAATGTCATGAAATACGAAGAAATTTCTAACCAGAGACATCTTTGATTTAAATTATCTGGAAAAGTACTAAATAATATTTTAAGACAATAAAATTTAAACAATGAATTATAAAATCATTACTAAGAAATGGCTGCTCTTTAATTTACCGGACTCAAAATTTGTGCGTTTCTCCTATAAATTATGATATATTTGGTATGTAATCCACTAGATTTGTACCCAGGGCTGCAGATCTGTAGAACCTGTAGGATCAATAGTTCAGTAGTTAACATATGCTTGCATAAAGTTGAGCAATCTGCAGTGTTTTTGACAGGTAAGGAAATCTACTGGATTACATACCAAATACATTATGATTTATAGGAGAAAGGCACAAATTTTGAGTACGGTAAAGTAAAGTTTACCCCTAAAAATATATATTTATTACGATAATTATCAGTAGATTGTAGGGGTGTCCGAGTACTCGAAATTTCGGGTTCGGGTCGGTTCGGGAAATTTGTTCGGGATCGAGTCGGGATCCCAAAAGTTTATAAAGATCGGGTACCCACGATTTCGAATACTCGAAATGGTAATCGGGTCGGGTCGAGTCAGGGTCACGAAAGTTTGTAATATTGGAAATGGTGGAAATGCAATTGTAAACGACTACCTATATTTGCCGAAACAGCAAGACAATATCTTGGCATTCCTGTCACTCAAGTATCCAGCAAACGATTGCATTGTCATCCAGTTCTGAGCTATGTTCGAAGTTTCAAGTCTCTAGCTCATCGGGAAGTGTTTTAAAATTCGATTAGAAGATTTGACGCGTACAACAACGACAACGACAACTCGGCAAACTAATATAAGCGTGATAAAAAAAAGAAAAAGTCTTACTGTATCAGAGGTTCGGATAGTCGAGGATCTATTGTATTAGAACGAAAGGGAGTAAGGCATGTAGGAAAGGGTGGCAAGGCGACAGTCTCTGAATATTTTAATGAAACCTTTATTAAGATTTTATCGTACCAAAGTCAAATAGTGACTTTGGCAATACAAACAGGTAAACGTTGCCCCGAGAGTCCTCGATGCAGATGCATAACCGACTCAATACAATAATCTCAACGGAACGAAACGCGATCACAGAACATCGGTATACACGGTATCTCAGAAATAATCATTACCGTCGAGAAAACAATATCGATACAGAGTAATACGTATACAAAACGAATCATCGCGACATTCCCAGCGATCGGTGTAGAACCGTCAATATAAAATTGGCCACTTTATATCACTAATAAATGGATAAACAAGCAATTTCCGCCGGATGGATCTGCACACATTGAGTGACCCAGCACGGGCGGTTTCTACTACCTTAAATCACAATGGCGACGACAAGTTTATTCGTTTACTTTGTTCAGTTTCTTTTCGTTAATTAATTATGTCCTTAAGATTGATCGTTACGTACATCAGAAGGCGAGACCGCAACGCGTGCGCGCGTGCACGGGCTCTGAAATCCGTATACATGTGACGTGCATCGGGACGCGAATTTCGTGATGCTGAGCATAACTTATGCCGAACGTGTCCCTAACAACGACATTGCTCAGCGGTCTGCAGTCACCTGTTGCGCTCCAAGCATTTTTCTTTGAATTGTTGTTAGTCAATTTTTATTATCCTGCGAAACCTCTAGCATCATTAGTGTAATGTTTCAATGAAATAGTCCACCGATTTATCAAATTTAAAACTTGTATTGTGGACAGTGTGAAAAATGTGTTAATGGTTCCAGACTCCTCTGAACATCCTCCTTCTGAAGAGATTCAGGTTCTTTTTAGATTTCATCTAAAATACTCAGAATTGTATTAGATGCACTTCTCTGAAGGAGTTTGTAACATGGCGTTGTACCAATTGACATGATTCCAGCTGTTCTGATAATGTTCATCAAAAAGATAAAGCGGCTTTCTGTGTGAACCAAGACTGACCACTATATCTTATTTCTGAAAGCAATATAGTTACATTTTGAAATTCGTATTTCTATTCTTCAGTAAAGATTCATCGAAGATTTGAACTTGCCAATCAGCTGATCAGCAAACGCGGTTGTTTCGAACATGTTCGGCCCGTCGGATAATCACGAAGAGGAGCATCCAACAATCGCAGTTCAATGTTATTAATCTAAAGTACAGTCGACGATTTTTGGGACGGTGTTAAGGATGGGCGTCGCGGCGCTCCTCCGCGTCACTCGTGAAATTGCGAAACCGCCGGATGCACGGAGAAAATAGTTTTTATCCCCGGGTGGCGGCGAGCGTCTCGTTCGCATATATCGTTTTAAAATCCTTCATATCATCGTGATACTCGTCCGCTCAAAGTATACAGAACCCGATGAAGAGTTTTCTCGTATGTCCGTTCAGGCCGTTGAACCGTAAAAAAATATTTAAATGCATGAACATTATCTATTTTCCAATCCCTTGTCCTGACCCACGATCCCACACATCGGGGAAAATTGGAAAATATACACATTTAACACTTTCGTATACTGTCGCCAACGAGATCGCCCCGGGGCCTTGCAAGCAAGTAAATGCACCGTGCACGCGCGTCGGTTGCGTCGCGGCTGCATCTATCAAGAGGAACGATCCATGGAATCCATATATATATATAATATATATATTTATATATATATATATATTATAGGTACAACCGGAACACAGAGAGACAATTCTTAAACAATGCAATTAATCCTTAACTGACACCGCTTTGCTTGTAAGTATCGTAACGAGATAATAAAAAGATCTTTTTTGGCAGCAGAATATTTTGAATTTCCCAGTTACTCAATTGTTTTCGTAGATTATACTGTTTTCATCAGTCATTACCAGACTGCGGACTTTATACATTGCTGACAAAAATCCATGCATGTATTTATTATAAAACTATGAAGACATTACAAGAATTTCAGAACACTGTTATATTATTCTCGACTTGTTAAAACTGTGAAATATATGTTGTCGTCTTGCTTTTGTCTTTTACAATCGACTTCGAAATTTTGTTTTTGCATAAAGCTCCACACACAGTCATTACAAAAATTGAAATGAAGAGAAACAGTAATAGTGGAACAATAGTACCCGATCAACCCTCGGATGGCGGTCCATTTTGACAACTTCACAGTTAACCCTCCGTATACTATGTCGGAGTCTGTTTTGACCGGGAATATCCAAATTGTCATTTAAGTACTAATTCGTGGCAATTAAACTAACTAAATAAGGTGGAGTGGGGTAAGTCCGTCTACGGGGCAAGTCCGTTAATTGGTTATTTTTATTATAATATGAACGAAATTTCTCTAGCTTATAAAGGTGTTTAAAGAATAAAGGTGTTTTCCTCGCTTAAATCAACCAATGCCAAACAGTCACGTGCCATATACACGTACAACTTTGAGGTTATCTTGAACGTGTAATAGTTAACAAGTTATTAATATATTCTGTGTTGTTATTTTAGGTAAGTACAACAAATATTGATGTAGGTTTACATTAAATAAACCGTTTTTATTGTATTCTTTAAAATTTATTGAGAAAAACACTAAGATGATCTTGCCCCGTAAATATTATTGCACGGGGCAAGTCGGTACTATCGCGGTGGGGTAAGTCCGTACTGTATTGGTAACTATAAGACTAAACAATATATTTAATGCAATAAGAAGCATTTTATAGCAGGCTTGTAATCATTCTTTTCTTGCCCCGCAGCACTTGAAACAAGGTTCCAAAGCATTTTTAACTCTCAGAGACAGACTTTCCCCATTTTGGGGGCAAGTGCGCCCTAGTTGACACTTTGTACAATATCCTATCAAAATGATAATTTTCAAGCAAAATTAGAATCCTACATAATACAAATTCATCAGTAATAACTGTGGCAAGAGTTTGATACCAAGAACGTTAAGTTTTTACATACCAAACTGAAATACGTCAGTTTAAAGTTCAACTTTGCAAAAACTAATGCGGACTTACCCTACTCCACATTAATTGAATAGCTGTTTCAGTGATGATATCGGAAAGACTAATGTGCCTACACGAGATATCATCAAAAGTAAATTTTTTAAAATTATTAATTAGAGCTGTGAACGGTCCTAAGCATTGCCAATTATGTAGGTATAAAAATCGTCCGTTGTCCGAGGGTTAACATTGATCAAGATGAGTACATTACAGCGTTGTTTCTCTATTCTTTTCTATTGCTGTCAACGGAACGGCTGCCAATCAAAATTATTCATCAGCAAGCGAGCAATGATAAGCGAGCAACAATTTTCACTTTCAGGATCAAAATGGACTCCACCGACTAAGGGTTCAATGGACGCGTAGAATACTTTTTATTTGAAATAAATAAAAAAAGACGCGTTTCCGATTGATTCTTGTTTCAAAGATCGGTTTATCATAGAAATCGTAGGGTAGGTAGCTGTTCTGCAGTCACAATAGTTTTTTTTTTTTAAATTATTTAACAATGTTCCACCCATTTGTGACAGATATTTATTATTCCTGATATTTTTTTGAGGGTGGTTACTCGAAGGGTTGTTTCCGAAAGCTACCCCCTAAGGACAAATGATTTTTCCGACCCTGAATAACTGATTTAAATTTTTGGAAAAACTAGTTTTTAGCTTCGTTTTCGTTTGTATTTCACCTAAACGTCTTGAGTAATAACTGAAAAGCTTTTCACCCCCATAGCGCCCTTAAACGAAGTGGTAAAAATTTTATAGAATAGCGTTTCAGGCGAAAAGCATTGTTTAGCAAAGAAAAATGGAGGCCGATTACCCGTTCTTATCCTGCCTAGATCCTTTCCGCGATTACTGATTTCTGATAAACTTTGTCATACTACGGTCAGTTAAGGACTAATACGAGCGATCCGCCCTCTTCCCCGGATATTACCTAGGAAATTGCCTAGACAGCTAGGGAATTGCCTGGCCAGGTAACCCACGGCAGAGAGCGGAAGGGAAGGCGAGAACACGGTAAATACAGAGTGAAAGAGATAGTCCAAAGAGAAAATCTTTAGGCACACCCACACACATACACATACATTTATGTATATATATATAATATATATATGCATAGAACGTAAGAGTCATTTCATTTATTTCAAAACTTTGTTTATACTTAGATACGATGAAGCAAATCGTAAATATCCGGACTTAGATTTGCCAGTGCGTAAGTATCGAACGCAAACGCGAGCAAGGTGATGGCGACGTTTCTTCTTATCTTCCTATTTCGAATTGCTCGTTATTTGTTTAATTAGCTATCTCTTCTTTCCTTTCTTTCTTGCTCTCTCTCTCTCTTTCTCCGTCTCGCTCTCTCTCTCTCTCTCTATGTTTATCTCAATATTACAGCATTGAAAAAGGGGCTTACGTCATACGATTTTTCCTCTCGTGATCGGTTTCTTCTCCTTTACGATAATCAAAAAATAAGTTATCAGAGTACTTTGTACTTGTCCAAAGCCGATCGATGGTCGCGGAAGCTCTCTTTCTCACTCTCTCTCTCTCTCGCTCTTTTTCTCTCTCTTTCTCTTTCTCTCTCTCTCTCTCTCTCTCTCCTTCTCTTCTGTTACAGTATATTCGATTTCGAAGAAAAGGCAGACACGAGATCGCGTCGATCACCTTGCCCGCGGTCTTTTAGACGGACTCTTTAAAATTGCTCGTTAACTCCCGTACGATTCGCGCGTCATTATCGATGTAATCAATTACGTCGTAATTCAATAGCAAATATATTATCACATTTAGATTGTATTAATGTTTAAGACATTCGGCCCGGACCTTCTTCGACAAATCTTGACGCCTGTCGACAATTACCGTCTCGTCCGTTTTGCGAATCCGCAAGTTCACGCTCGAGTTCCGAGTAGCCTAAGCGCGACTCGGTCGCGAGATCTCGATCCTCGAGATCCCCGAACGTATGTATAAGTGTACGCTCGTGGTTCCCTTAGACGTCAGTTTTTTTCGAAGATTTCCAGAATCGACCAACCGGACAGCTTTCTCGGGAAGATCATCGGTTTCGTTGCCTGGACTGTTCTCGAAAAATGTTCGCGATCGAACCGATCGACTCAAAGCACACTAATTAACTGGCTCGTTATGCACACACACACACACACACACGCACACACATATAATATAATATATATATATGTATATATATATATTTGTTTTTTCTCGTCGAAAATTCGTAACTCGTGCAAGTTGTATTGCTTTTCGAGAGGTTCGCGCCGATTCGTACGATGATCGAGCGAGTAGCCGGCGGCTGGTCGTTCGTTCTCACGTAAATCTAAGAAACATTAATATAGAATATATTATTGTGTAGTTTATATAAGGTATACGTTAAGACACTTACCATCTACTGCAAAAATTCAACAGTTAAAAGATTGTAACAACTAGTTCGTAATTTTTATACAAGACGATTTTGCTCGATCGGCATTTTTCGTTCCGGGAACATTATTTCAGCTTTCTCTCTCTTTCTTATTTGCACGGTGGCCGATTAACGAAAACGGAAGAAGAGAAATAAAAAATGGCGAATCGAGCGAATTCGGCTCGTCCTCGCCCCCGTTTCTCTCCCCGTTCCCCTTATTCTTTTTTAGAACGCTGGTTTTCTGTCTCCCCTTCTACCAACGCCGTTCTCCCGTCTTCTTTTTCACGTTCGCTATTTCTTTTTTTGGCACGCATTTGTATCGTTTACTATTGGCACGACAATTTACGAACAATGAGCTTGCTAGAATTAATTCGAATAAACCTCGGACGCACCTGAGATCGATCGCTCGGACAATACGATATAATAAAAAGAGCCTTTGTTACACGTATTATGCACCGTATACTAAGACTGAATGCCAATAAATCGTTACTCAGCTCGAGGAGGCTCTACGTCCGTTCACGAAAGGCAATTTTCCTTAAAGCAACAATAGACTCACTGGTACATGAGGAATCTGATGTTCTGCGTCGAAACTCGCCGTTATGTTTAGACTGCGGATCTTTATGAAATATAAAAATTGTTCAAGTGAACTGTAAGAAACAAAAGTCAAATGAAAATGTATTGTCTCGTTTAATATTGGGTTGAGTTCGTAGCGTTTTCAAATCAAAATTCCAAGACAAAAAAAAATGGCAAAAAGTAATAAGATAAAATGGAAAATGTGTTATTGAACAAATCTACGTATAAATATCCTAATTTTATCTTTGAGTTTAATTTAAAAACGCTACGAACTTTCATTCCAACCCAATAGTTTGAATCAGTCGAAACCAATATAACAACATCATTCGATTCGTCTAATACTCTTACCATTTTGTATTTGATTAATCAATTTTTGTCATAAATGCATAAAATCCACAGTCCAGTTATGTTCAACTCTTCGACGCACAAAGATGCCATGATTTTATGCATTTATGATAGCAACGACTAGGTCAAATGTAAGACAGTGAAAACATTTAAATAATTTACAGATACTGTTGTATTATTTCCAACTGATTAAAATGATTAACGAGTGGAACAAATGTGCATGACGCTTTTAATTTTGCATTGTAACCTTGCAATTAATACAGACAATTTTCATTTTGCATAACAATCTGTAGTCTAGTCATGTGTTTCCTATGAGATTGTAGATATTGAAGTAAAATATTATTTAATATTAACAGTAAGTATTACGAGCAACACGTCTTAATAGAGGGAACATATTTGTCTCGAATTTATAAAATGATATAAATAGTATAATGTCAGGGAAACTGATAGATAAACTCTGAACTAACTAGCTCTTATCACTAGACAGCGGATTTTATGCATTTATGACACAAATCAGTAAGTGTAATTTAAAACAGTAAAAATATTAGAAAAATTTAATACTACTTTGTATTACCTTCAACCTATTGAACATGTTAAGAAAGAAAATCAGTTTCTATTTCACACCAGTTTGTTGAAATCCAGGTAGAAAATGTGTATTTTGCATAAAGATCCGCTGTCTACTTATCACCGTTTTAAATTTTATGTTTATAGTTTACTGAAATGTATCTTGCATTCTCCTATTCCTGTTTAGTTCTAGTTTCATTAGACCAGAATCAAAATTCGTGAATTTCCAATAGGGTGAGTTGCACTAATGTGTTAGCATTGCATTTATAAAAATTTGGACATTGCTCTTTTTTGCAGGCAATTTCATTCTTTTTTCAGTGGTGAAAGTTAAATTAGAAATATCACAAATAAACAGACATAAACACAAATCATTGTTGGCTAGAAACATGTACGAATAAATAGTTAATAAATTCTGCAATAAACTTGAAATAAATATGTAATTACTATTTCCATAGCTACATGCTGCCCAAGAATGCAAATTTCGCCTCATAAACGAAAAAATAGGACTTTTGAGGGCGATAGCGGCCTAGATCGATCTTTTATCTAGCGCTTTTGACTACTGAAAAATCCCATCTTTGTATTATCGAGAAATGAGAAGGCGAATTCCGCACCCTTGCGATCCTGGAAACGAGTCTACCGCCTTAACCTATGCAAGGTAATGTGGGGTCTCAGAGACCCAAGCTTCAGATTTTTTAAAACAATTTCTATATGAATAAAATTAAATCTGTTTTCAAATTTATTAAAAACGAGGCTATTTATAAAATTCATTTGTCGGGGTCTAAGGAACTGCACCTTACTATTTATGTGTTATTAGACCTTACCTTGCGAGGGTTAAGAAAACACATTGTAATGTGGTCAAGTAAGGGGAAGTTTAAAGAATAATAACACATTAACGAACAGATGGTCACGTTGTTTGTGTAAGTTCGTGTTAACTACCACTATGGAACTTGCATATAGCGAAAGAGACTCTTGGGACAAGCTAATGTAAACGAAAAAATACTGATAACACATGTGTTAGCGAATTTCGTCGCAGAATGTTCAAGTTATCCCAGAAAATTACGCGATGTATTTCGGAAGTGTCCGCATTCGGAAGATTTCCTCGTGGAAAAACGTCCGACGAGGTTCGTGAACGAAAGGAAAGCGAGATGATCGCGTGTATCGAACACGTTCACGATACCTTAACGGCTAAACAATCCTCTAAACGCGGCCATCGAGGCCGACGGTTCTAAATGGAATGAATCGAGCGGTTATCAAAAATAGAATATATCGTTACAAGTACGATACACAACGCATATCGGTATACCAACAATCAACAACATCGCCGTCCCGTTCGCTGTCGCAAACCACGGGACGACCGGTACCAAAAATATCATCTCACGAAGGAGAACGTTGCATCCGCGTGCATACAAAAGCCCGAAAAAATTAAAGAGACGACGATCCTCCTCAGCTCCGCTCCACTCCTCCTCATCACTCCTCTGAACGCATGCACGCGTTTAACAACGGAAATCCGCTGGCACACACGTGTCACATCATGTATAAAAAAAGTGTCGTGAACATTATTATAAAAAATGTTGCGTATACTGTCGATACGAATCGTTCGCAAGTGTACAATCGTTGTTCAAATTCTATTGTACCCGATGATTGCAAAAGTTCGTGATTTTCAAACTTCTAAATCTTCCTTGAAGAAAATCCGTAGACTTTTCCCAAAATGGAATCCATCAACTTGTAAAACATTGAGCGATAATCGTAGGACCATACACTTGGTCAAGCTTCTTACGCTCCTCAGAAATAGTTGCATAAAACAGCCTACGATGGTATTACATTTTACATTCACAATTTACATCGCAGAACATAATTCACAATCAGAGTCACAGGAAACATGAATGTAACTATTTCATTTTCGTATCGGGCACGAGCTTCTGCAATCATCATTGTTTAAAACATGAAGAGATATACAGTGTGCAAAGTGATTGGTGAAGACGATTCTTACTTTCATTAATTGTTTTGTAAATAAATAAATTTACTCGGTAATTTCACAAAGAAATATCATTGCATCCTCGATAACTGTAACATAAGCAATGTGAGACTCATTATTTTAATAGACTCGACAATCCTAGTATTAACATTACGTTTACGGAGCTTTAGAAGTAACAATTTCACATTATTTTATAAACATAACAAGGATGTGTCTATCCAAATTTTTGGCCATTTTTCCGTTAATATATATCCAGAGACATAAATTTGCTAAATAATTACTCAGGGAAGGATCTTTACAATCTTAGTAATCGCGAATTAAGAATATTAGAACCAGTCATCTTGACGGGTCCGTAAATCTAATTAGTGTTAACCCTTAAGTGGTATAGTGTTTAAAAAGATTATATAAATTATAAAGTATCATCCTAGGATCTTTCTAACATTTTGTATAAACTTTTTCACATAGTTGTAAGTATATTATTTGAGATTATATAATCCAAATGTTTTAAACAAGTTAAAAAATGTTGACATATACGATTTTGATACAATACATATAGCAGAGAAAGTTACGGTACAGAATTTTCGTTAGGGTCATGAGAGATCCCAGTATACCAGTTAAGGGTCAATAATTGCCTAATTACTAGTTTTATGTCAGTGACGAAAAATCTGAAGCTAGCTTAACACGTCGACTGTACACACCAATGTCTATAAAACACATTCAAAGGGAATTATTTAATAATACAAGAATAAAAAGCACAAAATTGATTATAGCTAGACTGTAGATTTTATGCATTTATGAGAAAATGAATTGAAGAAATACAAAACTGTGAAAACAGAAGAATTGCTGAATATGATTACGCTAATGTAATGATTGGACAGTGGATTTTATGCATGTATGACAGAAATGAGTAGGTGCAGTTTAAAACAGTAAAAATATTAGAAAAATTTAAAATTACTGTTATAATGAAATTAAAAATACTGTTAAAAATAATATTATTTTCAACCTATTAAACATATTAATAAAGAAAACGATTTTCTGTGTCACCCCAGTTTATTGCAATCCACGTAGAAAATTTTTATTTTGCATAAAGATCCGTTGTCTAGTAATAATTGAAAGGAAAAATGTATTTTAATTGAATTTCTACTTTTAACAATCGGCTTAGAAATGTTTCATTTTGCGTAAAGATCCACAGTCTAATTATAGCAATTATTACTATAATCTTCGTATTCCTTGAACACCCTGACAAAGTTTGGTTTACTTAATAAATTGTAATAAAAATTGACATACACACAAAGCAAGAAATGTTTCGATGAAGATTACCTGAATGGATCTTATACTTATTCGTTCAAAAAGGAATTTAAAAATTCACAAGTTTAACAACCTTGCATGTTGTGTGAAAAATACTTTTATCTCTCTATCCACCAATCATTTTCATTACACTCTGCATACTGTATATTGTAGCGTAAAAGTTCACAAATAAGTAACTTTTTCAATTATTGACACATACGATTGATCGAATTTTGAAGAGCTATAACGATCAATAATCACAGTATTATTGAAATTAGTTCTTCCCTAATCATTAATTGCAATTTTCAATAATTTGCCTCTTTAATACTTTCCCAAGAAAATAATACTAAGTTAACACATACAGTCGAATAAAAGTGGAAAGTTTATCATTAATATTATGTAATGTGAATTACTGGTCGTTAATAATTAAATATTCTTTAGCTTTAGTATACCGTTAACAAGTTTTTGAACTTTCCAATTTCGGTACCAAATGTTCAAAATCAAAAATATTTTATGGTTTCTGCATAATCATTTTCCAACACATATTCGACATCAAATGATATTTGATCAGTAGACTGCGGATGAAGTAAATCAAATAAACACTTTAAAAACACTGTTGCAGCATTTTCTGCTCATTAAAATGATTCAGTAAAGAGATAAGTATCTAATATGTAGCTCCTGTGTTTTACAGTTAAGTCCACAGTCTATTGATCAATGGTAATTCCTCCATCTGATCAATCGCGTTTAGTTCGATGAAATTCCAATAATTTTCGTTCAAAATTGAAATTGGCGAATACAGTGATGGTCGTAACACGTTGCGCGTCGAGGAGCATAGATCCCCTTTTCCCGTGCCTTTCTTATCTTTCCTTTAAAAACGGTTATCGACTAGAACGTAGGTAGTTATGATACATTAAAAATTGACACACATTTATGTTATATAGATTGGCCTCAGCCTTATCGCCCTCCCCGTTGTCTTTCTCTCTTTCTCTTGCGCTCTTCATCATTGCTCACTCACTCACTCACTCACTCTTTCTCTCTTTTATTCATTCATTCTTCCCCATTCTCTCTCTCTCTCTCTCTCTCTCTCTCTCTCTCTCTCTCTCTCTCTCTCTCTCTCTCTCTCTCTCTCTCTCTCTCTCTCTCTCTCTCTTTCTCTCGCGCTCTCTCTTTTCCTTTTATAGCAGAAAGTAGTACGGTAGAATCGTTTGGGGACGGTGTTCGATCGTAAAGAGGAAAAAACTTGTAATTGTTAATTACTTATTCGATGTTAAGTGAGGATAGAGTATAAAGCCTGTTATTACGGAACGGGAACTTGCTTGCTTGCTTGCTAGCTTTGCTGTGCTTTTCTTTGCTTTGCTTGCAAAGAGAGACAAACTTTACAATTCGCTTTGGCTTACACTTTCACGGCTTAAATATTAGTTGAGACAACATGAAAAAGTTTTACGGTTCGTTGGAAAATCCTGCATTCTGTATGGTTTTATCTTTTTGGCTTATCTTTTTTTTCGTTTTTCTGTTTTCTTTCACTCCCTCTCTTGCGCGCGCTCTCTCTCTCTCTCTTTCTCTCGCTCGTTCTCTCGCTCTCTTTCCACTTATAGTTTGCACCATTCGCTAATGGTTAATATAAAAACGTTAAATAATATTAGTTGAAAGTATATCGTATATCTTTCCACGTTCATTTAGGCGGACACAATTATTGACCACAGCAGAAGACTTTCGAGCCTCTTATCGCTACCACTATGAAATTCGATAAAATTCTGTCGACTATTCTTCTCCTCAATTAACGAACATGTATCGTGTACACTAATTTATGTATACGCTGCTGCAATTTGCCAATACTTACCGTAAGAATAGTTCACCCGCCTCGCGTTTTCCATGGTATAATAGTAATGATACCGGTTATAATTAGACTGCGGATTTTATGCATTTATGGCAAAAATGAGTATGTGCAATTTAAAGCAGTGGACAGATTAAAATATCATTAGAGAAAAAATTACATTCCTATTTAGCTGCAATGTTGTACAATTTATGAAGACAATTTTTATTTTGCATAAAGATCCGCAGTCCAGTTATAATAATCATAGGTAATCATAACAATGTATATCGTTATCGATAATACGGTTAACAATCATAATTACAATTGGACAATTATAATATAGCCGGAGTCGAATATAGGAGGGCGCGACAGTAAAATTATGTTTGCAAAATAGCACCTTTCCCATAGGATAGAGACATCAAGCTGCTTATCTATCTAAGAGCCTAAATAATAGCTCTTACAACAATCGTGTAAACAAGTTAGTAGTCGCATAATATTTTTTAAAAGAGATTCTGGAATGCTTAACAAATCTGCTAGATAAAACTGGAAATATACTATCTCCGTATAAAATCTTTATCGGTAGAACCGACTCTTGGAATAGTGAACATTATATTTGAAAAGGAATAATTATTTTCATGTGTACAGCAATTACTGAATTATTAGGTCGAGTCATAAATAACTTCCGATACGAACAATAGGTTTTACCTAGCTGCATCGGAAGTTGAGTCGACTTAATAATTTGCGGAACATGAACATTTCCAAAGAGTGTGTACCACCTTTATGTTACAATTCAAAGATAAAAAGAAAATAGCCGTTTCTCAATGTTGCCGAAATCAAAGACCGATGAAAAACGCCTTAACCCTCATTCGTCCCTGGTGTCAATTTCCCACAGTTTTCCCGAGATAAATTAGACTCTTCTATTATTCGTAGGCAAATTTTCCCGACGCTTCGTGACTTTTGTCTTTTCAATGCGAAACACATAACCGAAAAACCGAAGGTGTAAATGTTAACTCATCAATTTGAATAAAAAAAAACATCGAAAAATAACTGTTTACTGTGTTATTTCATCGAGCTTTTACCAGTGTGTCAATTTGACGCCGAGGGACAGATTCAGTTCGTCAAACGACGGACGGATGAGGGTTAAATATACAATAAGGAGCATAACTGATTCCGCAGCTTTTTTATGAATGGACCAAACGACTTCAATTTCTCTGCACGACTAGAAGAATTAGTTTAGTAAATGTCGTCTGATAAATAAGTTGAAAAAATGCATTTGGTCGGGGAATTGTGATAAACAATAGTAAAAATTGATCTTTGCAACTTTTTTAGCTGGGCCAATAACGAAAATTTAAAAGATGTTTTGCAAACTGGTACGAATTATACACGTTCCGAAAATTTCATTGAAATTGGTTAATTGGTTTACGAGTTATAAACGATTAAAAGTGGTAGAAATTGCAATTTTTCATGATGAAACACATCTTTCAAATTTTCGTTATTGGCCCAGCTAAACAAGTTGTAAAGATCAATTTTACTATTGTTTCTCACAATTCCGACCAAATGCATCTTTACTAAACTAATTCTTCTAGCCGTACAGAGAAATTGAAGTTGTTTGGTCCATTCATAAAAAAAGTTATTCTGATTTAAAGTGTGTGGAATCAGTTATGCTCCTTACTCAGTCAGTCAGGTCTGCCTCGAGCAGAAATCGAGCACAGCCTGGCGAACAGGTAACGGGCATTATACTGGCTGAACGTCGCTCGAAGCATGGGATGCTGGATTTTGGACAGAAGCTGTCCGGACATAATGCTGACCGCTCGATCCTGGATTCTGCCCGGCTCGGCCCCGGCAGAAGCTGCTCGGGCACAATGCTGGCTGCTTAGTCTTGGATTCTGCCCGGCACAAGCTGCCAGGCAGATACCCGGTCTTTCTGCCGGCAGAATGCGCTACCTAAGGTTGATTTAGCTTAGGCGGCCACGACCGGCCGCAGCACTGTAAGGTCTGCGTATACCGAGTTGCCGGCAAGGGCCGCCGCGCCGATGGCAGTGCCTCCATAAACCCCGGCTCCTTTAGGTAAAGGATTTGATAGGATTCGATCTTCGATTTTTCAGATAGGATTGGCTACTGCCAATGCCTATTTTTTTGTGCCACGCACAGCAGGGAGCATCTCAGTATACTTAGACCTTAGCTAGCCTGGTTTTGTATCGAACATTTCCCATCGGGGTTGCGGCGCGGTTGGGAACAGCTGGATACAAAACCAGGCTAGTAAAATGCTGCTGGCCCGCCGAGGCCTGCCGTGGCCGCCTAACCTAAATCAACCTTTACGCGATCGTAGATGCCTGTCCAAAATTGAGCATGTTTGCTTACTGGGTTACTTTGTACGCGTTACCAAAAATTGGTAATGCGTTGTAAGCGCAAGAAAATTAGTGTTTTTGTTCCAGATTATCTTTCTGTCGCATTGCGAGCGAAGTAAAATGAAAGCACGCGCAGCATGAGTGTCTCTTAGCCATCAGGATAGCAGTCTTAACGATCGCTGAATTTCGATCGACAATCGAAAGCCTTAACGATCGACGCATAAGATAAACAAAGGACGAAGACACGCCGTCTAGCGTTCCTACTTTCAGTCTTCCTCTATAGTCCAGTCTACGATTCTAGCACCATTGCGCAGCTTTGTCGTCATTCGTCATCGTCAGATCAACGAACGAGTCCCGATAATTAAAAATCGACTAATATAAGATCTCGTTAGAATTTAAAGATTAGATTACATTATCGACGTTCGCATGCAATTCTCTACGTGTTGCCTAATAACTACGGGCAAACCTCATCGTTGCTAATCAGAAGTTGAAACTTTCTTGTTACTTTCATCTCCGCCCGGACATCATGTTCTCTCCTCGAAGCGCCGCCAGTAGTATGCGTATTGTAATCGTTACGAAGCTTTCGAATAATTGCAAATAATCAGGAAACACTGTTTGAAAACATGGAATCGTCAACTTCTGATCATCCTTGCCGTCATGGATTCAGCTGCCCGAGGCTAACTTAAGTCTTCCTCCAAGTTCATGTAATTGCATTGTTATTCTGGACTCCTCTAACTTTTCTTTTCAAATGTCGCATTTGGTAATGCGTTTTCTGTATTTATGAAAAACTTCAAGTGTCATTTGAAATAGTGGAGAAATTAATAGAATTTAAGAACGCCGATACATTACTTAAAACGTATTGAAACTTTTATAGAGAAAAATCAATTGTTGTTTTCGTTCCGTGTCTTGCTATTGATACAATTCTATTTTCCACATAGATCTGCAATCCAGTTGATTACGACTTTAGCGATTGGATCATTTGCCGAAAGGACTATCTCAGCAATAATTCCTGTTTTACTTGTTGAAATTTTCGAACATAATTATCGTTTCAATGTCTTCGAACTGGTTCAAACGTTCTCAAACGCCTTCCAATTAGTCCCAATTGTTAGAACTCTTGTTTTACTTAACAAAACTTTGTAGAAATGGTCAAACACAATTATTGTTTGAACGTCTTCGAACTGGTTCAAACGTTCTGAAACGGCTTCAAACCAGTTCGAATTGTTCAAATTGTGTGAATCTCGTGGCAGCTCGAATCACGACGGTACGATCAGCTTTGCCAATGTAAAACCACCTCCACAATTTTAATACCTAGGTCGCAGTATTGACAAAGTTAGGACGTGTGTGACGACGATCCGCTTCCTTCTGCTGAGTTGCTTCGCTAGTTAGCGGACTCCGAATTGGAGGACGGCGAAGATTCCGGGCTCTGCACCAGCGGAGTGTCCCTGCCGATCATGGGAGTGAGCAGCATGCCACGTGGACTGAACGTGTCGCAATAGAGATTCTCCTTTTTGTGGACGCGTCGCACGTGGCTTCGTAGGTTGTCCCGGCGAGCACTTCTGTACGCACAGTGTGGACAAAGGTGCGGTTTCTCGCCCGTGTGCATACGTCGATGTTGAATGAGCTGAAACAACAAGGAGGATCATTAACAATACGGCAATGTCTCGATGTACAGTAGCGGACAAAAAGTTAAGTTAATTATTATTAAGTTAACTATCTTTTCAGTAGATTATCGCATTTTATTAGAGATGCTAAACGTATAATAGTTCCCAATTGCTCTTAAGTGTCGAAGTTCGAATAAAATGACTTTCGGAAAAAAATATTCTTGCCAGATATTTGGTCCATTGACACCATACACATTACGTAACAAATATTTTTTGCATCAGAATAGCCTGAGAAGATATTTAGGTGGCCTTACTTAAATGGACCACCCTGTATGCATATGTTTCAATTGTAAAACAACAAAACCATTTGAAGAATTTAAAGTGCTGTTGCACTATTTTCAGCTCATTAATATTATTAAGAAAAGATATAAATGTCTACGTAGAACACGTATCTTGCCATTAATGCATACAATTTTTATTTTTCATATTATACAAACCCACAGTCTACCAATGAGTTTAGAACAGGCAGTTCCAACTTATTCCCCTCCGAGAACTGCAAGGTCCCTACCATCGAACCTCTTCCCACTACTACGTAAAATAAATTTAAAAAAGAAACTGTGTGTTCAGGAGAAAAAAATTTTAATATTAACCGTCACACCTCGCCGCGCGACGCTCGATAGTACGTCATCGCGTTCAGCGATCCCCACTCCGCGCGCCAGAGCTCCCTACTCCACTACGCGTTCCCACTTCGACTCATCCCCACTCCACTGACCCACTTCGCACCGAAGGAGCTCAGTGTGGTTTTCCGTTCATTCAGCTCCATTTCGGACAATTTCGAACTCCATCAAGAGACGTCGTCTCTCGGACTCATCCCCTCATTCTTTCTCGCGTATTTCCATATCTTACGTTTCTATATCTTACTATTTCATACCAGTATTACTATATCTTGCGTTCCATTTAAAAAAGATTAAAAAGTAGAAAATAAAAAAATATATAAAAATAACTTTTTAAAAACCACGGTTATATTTAAATTCACTAGAAAGGAGAAAATAATTTTTTTATGCATTAGTGACTATAAATAAAAGCGTGGAGCGCTAAACTATATTGATGTAATAATCTTCGTGGGCGGTCCACGCTTTTATTTATAGTCACTAATGCCTACAAAAATAAGCGTGGTTTTTAAAAAGTATTTTTATATATTTTTTTATTAAATTAGGAATAATATTAAAATAAAGTACGATCGAAGCATGATCCCGCAGTAATCGGTACAGTTACCCTACATCATGCAAATGCCCTTGAACAGAATGGTCACAGAATAACCAACAATACTGTCAATACTGTTTTCGTTAAACCTTTCCATATTAACAATATAAATATCATCCAGTCCTGTATTGATTTCCAATACATTTGAGGATAACCGACGCCGATCGCGGGCCGTTTACACAATGCGAAACATTTGATTTAAGGGTGACACAGAATACATCCAGGTAGTCTACAAAATTCAAAGGGCCGGCGTAGAATAGCGTAGAATTTACGATCAGCCGGGGGATTACACGAGCGTGGCAGAGATACATAGAAATCTAGAAACAATCCGAGCCCATAGATTATACTCGCCGCTATATTTTTCAGTTCTACGCGATTTCAATTGGCTCCGAACGTTTCTATAACTCGACGGAGACGGGGGCAACGGGGGAGACGAGGGAGAAGGGAAAGAGACAGAAAAATATTACCTTTTTCAATTGAACCGTGCGGAAGATGCAAATGTCGCAGCAAAAGTATCGGTCGTCACGATGCCTCCTCATGTGTCTGCTGAGATCGACCTCGGAGGATCTATCTGCGCCACAGACGGCGCAGCTTACCCTAGTTTCTGGTGCTGTGCCCTTCGCGTGTGCCCTTAAATGCCTTTGGAACGCCTTTTCGATGGTGCAGGCGTACGAGCATAACGAGCACCGATACTCTTCCCTTTCGTATCTACGCATTCAAATTGTATCATAAGTCGAATTTTATAAAAACAGTTAGATCTTTATTTTATCTATCTGATTATTCGCACCTCCCGTTTGAATACTATTACGTTGTTGCATATGAAATGTCCGATTTTTACCACATTTAGAAAAGAAATCGATAAACGAGGGTTAAAGTTTACAGAAAAATTTTGAGTACCTATACCTGACGCGTTGCAATGCCAGTGTTCGTTTCTTCCCCGTCGGTGTCATGCCCTGTGCCACGTGCGCGGCCACGTGGGTCTCCATTTCGCACCTGCTGCTCGTTGTGAAGTCACAGCCCGAGGACGGACAACTTTTCGTTTCTCCTGTTTCCGTGCTAGTCACGGGTGGATGGCAATCGACAATATGCTTTCGTAGGGCTGGCCTCGTTGGTGCAACCACGTCGCAGGAGCCGCACGAATAACCGCGGTGAGCATTGCTCACATTCGGACTGCTTCCTCGCGACCTGCAAATTCAGTTGCGATTTTCAATTTCGCGAAAGCAGTGCCCATACACAGAGTGTTTCGTAAATACTAGTGTAGCAGCTAAACAACGAGGTGAAAAAAGGGGTCCCATGGAAATCACCGACTCGGATTTCTCCGACAACGCCTTTAACCGACAACGAATTTCATCGACAACGATTTTGACCGTCAACAAATTTGATCCACAACAACTCAAAACGACCACAGTATGGCATTATCATACAGCGTTATCATATGTATTATCATACAATATTATCATACTGTGTCTCAAGTCGTTGTGGATCAAATTCGTTGTGGATCAAATTCGTTGTCGGTCAAAATCGTTGTCGATCAAATTCGTTGTCGGTTAAAGGCATTATCGGCCAAAGCTATTGTCGGTCAAATCTGTAGTCGGTGAAATGTTGTCGGTAAAAACCGTGTCAGAGAAATCTGTGTCGATGATTTCCATGGGACCCGAAAAAAAGACAGCGTCCTTCCCTCTTCATCGAGCCAGCCGCGGCCCAAAAAACCACTTCCGGTCAAGGAACCGATTCCCGCGAAAATCATCGACACAAACAAGGAGTAACAGACCGCGTCCTTCTCCTTGTCACCAAGTCAGCTGCTCCCCAAAGCATAAACGCAGCGCGGGCAAAAGTCGACAGGTTATCGAACCTAAGCCCGCGAAGACAAAGGTCCCTCGTCTCTCCCCGCTCTACCTCAAGTGGGTATACAGTGGGTGAGTCCGAAGGAACAGAACACCTAAATATTTCCGTTAGTTTTCGTTGTACAAAAAAACTTCTTGGGACAAAGTTACACTGTTTGAAGGGCCACATGTAACGGTGTGAGGGAAAAAATTTTCAAGGTCATTTTTTATGAGATTTCAAGATCATCGGTGTTTTTTTGAATGGAATGATATATCTTCGTTAAACGTAATGTTGTAGCTGACGTATTTAGTACCATTACTGTCGTACTAAGACGTTACACAAGTAAGTAAACACTAACGTCTTAGTAGTACACACGACAGTAATGGTATTTTAGAGTTATTTAAATTGAAATATCTCCTGAACTACTAACTTTTCGACATACATAGGTTAGTACATTTTTATAACGAATGTCCAGCTGCATCGATCTATGGTATAAAAAATACCACATTCCATTTAAAAAAATGAAGGTGACTTTCATATCTCCAAAAAAAATTAGATAAAAACAAAAATTTTTTGGTATTGTATGAGCCCCATTTTACCATTCAACTTTGTCCTTCAGACATTTGACGTATCTTTAAAAACAACAAAGATATTTGAGATCGTCACGTTACGAGAATCACCCTGTATAAATTAAATAAATCAATAGCTAATAATAAAATGTCGATATTCATTGTAAAAAAAAAATACCGAATGCTACGGAGCAGCGCAGCGCAATCTGTGCGAACTATTTCAACCTCTTTCTATCGTAGAACGGCGAGAAGCGAACGGTGCGACATTTATTTTAAAAAAATTCTCCAATCGCAGTACCGTGCTATTAAAAAAGTATTCGAAATTTCGCGATCGGTATTCGCGAAGCGTCCATAACTCAGGGCAATCCAATATCCTTCGACTGCTTTGATTTACAGCGTGATTTATCTTGGATGTTTGAAGTATCAGAAACGAATTCGAACGAAACGCATGATTTGTCCTCGAGTTCGACAGATTCGTCGGTTTCGTTTTATCGATTCCGCGGCGAGCTAAATAAAAGCCCACAACTTATACACCTGTTTGTCCACTGTTGAATCTACATAATTTTCTATAAATCCACCACTGATTTATCTATTAACTCAATTTTGATTTAATGCATGTGCAACGTTCTCCGGATCTATTGCCGTATATGAGTATTCCACGTGTTGTAGAATTATATTTTCCTTTGCTTTTTCTATAATTAAATGAATCAATTAAAAAAACATACGCGTGGAAAACCACGCGTGGAAGAAGTAAAACTTCTTGCAGTCTAGTAATGTTTAGAAGTAAATGAAGATTAGAAATGGTAAATAATCCTAATGAAGCGACAACAAGATCAGGAGCAACTCTCGATGCAGTATTTGCAAAACATTTAGACAAAATTGAATCAAGAATATTTATATAATATTTTAACTATCACAAGAGTCAATTCTTTCAATGATAGAATCATAGAAAATCATAGAACATAGGAAAAAGTAATGAACGATCAAAATTTGCGACGCAAAGAAGGAGAGCATATGGGAAAGAAAGAGACACAGTTCATAGCATTCCACATACGCTCTCCTTCTTTGTGTCGAAAATTTTGATCGTTCATTATTTTTTTCTATGTTCTATCATTTATATCTATTATATTCTATGTTCTATGATACATATTATTGCCTAGCAATGTAATGGATATATTGATATTGGATATCAATGGATGAATACATACACGGTGGTTCGTTTATCTGGTAACGGAAATATCTTGTGACGCACTGAAGTTACGAAAAAAATTTGTTAACAAAAATTGTTCGGTATGAAGGGGACGATTATATAGTCTAATGCTTTTAAGGACTAGAATGGTGGGGAGGGGGGATTTCAAAGTCAAATTAAGTTTTTTAAATAGAATGTCCTATTTTTTACCACGCTTATTATACCATAGATCAGGCATGCACAGCTCTTTGCTCTCAGAGCAGCTCCCGTGCTCCCAAGTTGCTCCCCGTATGCTCTCAGAGCAGATCGGACGTATGGAAGGGGAAGCCACTAAGCGTGACTTGTAAACAGAGCACGAGAGAAGACGAGTGGGAGGGGCGTGGGGAAGTGGAGAGCGCGCCGGAGTGGTCAGACTACAACAACGTAGACGCCGCCCCCACTCTCACACGCTTTCGTGGGCCCAAAGCGCTATTTCACTATTTTGAGAGCGACAGAGCGAGTCCGATGTATACAAAGGAAAATGTATGCAAAGGAAAATGTTGCTTCAAATGATGAAATATGTATATGTTTTTAGCTGTGACATTAAAATAATGTATTCAAAAACATTTAAACAACATATTTTTACTGTGATTTACTGTGAACAAATATATTTAATTCAGTTGCCCCTTTCCGAGGGCTCCTTTACACCGAATACGAGTCTACGCTCCCTAGTCTCGCGGATGACACTCGCACACTTTTCGACTCACGCGTGGCTTCCGCCGTTTATAGGAGTAGGAACAGGTATTGCTCCAAACATACTATATGTATATGTACTTCTACGCCACCTATGCCGACCATGGCAATTGATTGATCGCTCGCTCTGTCTCGTCCGTTTTGTATACATCGGACTCGCTCTGTCGCTCTCAAAATAGTGAAATAGCGCTTTGGGCCCACGAAAGCGTGTGAGAGTGGGGGCGGCGTCTACGTTGTTGTAGTCTGACCACTCCGGCGCGCTCTCCACTTCCCCACACCCCTCCCACTCGTCTTCTCTCGTGCTCCGTTTACAATTGGTGGGTTCCCCTTCCATACGTCCGAGCAAGGTCACTGCTCCGACCCTGCTCAGGAGCAGGGTCGATTGCTCCTGCTCCCAAATCGTCCACCTGTGCATGCCTGCCATAGATCGATAGAGTATCAAATTCTGAGTATAAAAGTGTTGAACCTCAAATGTCTTAACCCAATAGTTAACGAGATATTATCCAAAGAAGAAACAAAATTGTTTCGATAATATCTCGTTTTTTATTAGGTTTAAGACATTTGAGGTTCAACACTTCTATACTCAGAATTTAATACTCTATCGATCTATGGTATAAAAAATAGGACATCCCATTTAAAAAACTTAATTTGACTTTGAAATCCCCCCTCCCCACCATTCTAGTCATCAAAAAAATTAGACTATATGATTGTACCCTTCATACCGAACAATTTTTGTAAACAAATTTTTTTTGTCACTTCAGTGCATCACAAGATATTTGCGTTATCAGATAAACGAAACTCCCTGTATGTATATTGGATTTATGATATCCAATATTGGATACAGTGATATCCAATGTATCGGATAAATATATCGGATATATTGATGAACGAAATATTTAATAACTTTCATCTATTTACTGGTAAAATCCTTAACATCTAATGCGTTATAATGCTGCTATGTCAATCATATACATTTCTATTCATTCTACTTCAAAGTAATTTAAGTTATAATACAATGGACACTCAAATACTTATGGACGGTAGTGCAGTTATTTTCATAATGCTGCAACAGCTACATGCTGCCGAATAATGCAAATTACGCCTCGCAAACGTAAAAATCGGACTTTTGAGAGTGATCACGGCCCCTCGATTGATCTTTTATCCAGCACTTTTGTCTACTGAAAAGCCCCATCTTTGCATTATTGAGAAATGATCTCAGTCCTGGAAACGAGTCTACCCCCTTAACTTTTAATTACTCGCATATGATACTTACAGTCTCAAAACATTAAATTTGGTGTTTCAAGCATAATCGAAGGTGTTGCATTGAAATAGTTATTGTATTCCATAAAAATTTATTTGTATTAGAGTCATATAAAGTTTCATGTAAGCAGTTATCTGTTTTAGATTTTTGCATATGAAAGGTCCGATTTTAGAATGCAAGTGTTTTGCATTGCGTTTTGAAGAAATACTATTACAGTTGACAGGTTCTTTGTACGTCACTTTGAGGTACTAAACTTACAATCCTATTTTCAATTTTAATTAACAGATATAAATATCCTCTTAAATAAATATGAATTCAACATCAATCAGTGCGATTGTCGCGTGCTCTTTTTGTACATGCAAAAGGTTTTGTTCTGATTGGTCCATCCATCTCGGCGTAATCGGTGAACATACATAGAAAAAAAAGGCACATACAGATCGAATTGAGTAACCTCCTCCTTTATCGAAGTCGGTTAAAAAGAACTACAAAATAGAGATGACAATCTTGTAAATGAAGCATGTGAGTGACCAAAAAATTCAATGTCTGCCATAATACAATCAAGAAACGTGTGATTCTTTGATCAATAAGAAATAGTTGCGGTTGTTTAACGTTACTGTTAAAAATCGGACATTTCATATGCAACAACCTAATAGAAAGTGGAGTGCGAGTAACTGAGGGTTAACGTGTTAAATCGTTCGATATGTGTTCATCTGTAAATGATTGCATACTTCTCAGTGTAAGACGAATGTTCGCTCTCCGAGTCACTGTCGGAAGGGATGTTAGGGATTTCTGAGGCCTCGAGAGCCGCAGTCGCCGCCGATAGTCTTCCAAGCATGGCGGTGTATGCTCCAAGGACCCAGCCATTTAGAACCGGTGTAACAGTCCCTTCCTGTTATTCAATAGAAATATTGTTACAGGTTATTCAAATGATTTAGCTTTGAAAAGGAAATATAAGTGCAGTCTACTAGAAAAAGGAAACCGGAAGTGTATTGATGATCGTAAAAGCCATTTCCGCTATAACGAGCAACCCGCTTCCGGTTCAAAAGAGAGTTTCAGAACATTATTATACAGGGCGTTAAAAAGAAAACCATTCGATATTTATATGATACATCGGACACACGGTACTGAGTAAAAAAGTAAAAGTTAACATAGGTAAAAAAGGGTCAATCATTTCTGAGATGTAAACATTTTTGTATGTTAGCATCGAGATTAACTGGCTTCCTCAAACGTTTCCAAAAACCACCAAATATTTTTCTCGTAACTGAAACTGCCATCGATTTGGAGATTGAAACCTTCCCTTTACGACGATTCCTTAAAAATTAATCTACGATTTTGTTCACTATTTTATGGAACAAAAACGAGGAACAAGTTCGGTCGTGTAAAGCCCTCATCAATTGGTTACTACATCCACTTTTAAAACATCGTTGTAAAGAAGAAGCTTGAATCTTTAAATCTATAGTAGTTTCAGTCGTGAAAAAACTTTGTCAAAGTTTTCACGGACACATCTTCAGTTTCGCGACTGCTACATTATGAAATTATAAAAAGAAATTAAACCGACTTCGAAAAAACGCACTAAAAAGTATAAAATAATTTCAATTTAATTTATGTGAATACCACGCGAACTTAAATACGATACAATCTTTTCGGAGGCGGTGCAAAATTGAAAATTATCCAAATGACAGATGTTGCTGATTTCATTGGAATATGGTGGACTTGGAAATCAATAGGTGGGAAGAGAAGATACATTAATATGTGAAAGCATGTAGAAGAATTGAAGGATTTTCGTAATTTTCAGTGTCGAAAATGTTCAATTTTGTGCCGCCTCCGAAAGGATTGTATTGTATTTAAGTTCGTGTGTATTCACATCAATTAAATGGAAATTATTTCATAGTTTTTAGTGCGTTTTTTCGAAGTCGGTTTAATTTCTTTTTATACAATTTTTTTATTTCACACTTTTTATCAAGGGACCAATCGGGAGATATACCCTACACTGATTGGTCCATCCATCTCGGAGTATTCGGTGAACATACATGAAATGTAGGATCAAAGATATCTTTCGTCTGAATATTCACAAATCTCCGTCTGAGATTTACAAAAACGTCTTTCTCTGTTAACCGTCACATTCCAAATCGTAATTTATAAATATCTGAAAGCCGCAATCAATAACGGTAACGACGCGACGCGACGTCGCGTTACTGTTCCTAATATCAAATATTCAGCGGAGTTCACAACGGCATAACCACCCTACACTTTCGCAAATAAAATCGTAAAGAATAAAAAAATGCAAAATTTTTTTTCACGGGACCACCCGGAGGACATACAACACCTGGCCGAATGTTCTCGATCGGAGGCATTGATACGGATTTTAGAGATAACATTCACAATTTAGAAGTATAAAATATTACTTTATGGAGTTAAAACTGATGGGAAATGAAAAGGGGCTTATTGAAGAATGAAAAACGACAAAAAAACATAAGCTTCCATTTATTATAACAAAGAAACGAGAAAATAAACAAAATGTTACACGGAAAAAAAGTTACCGTTTAATAGATCAGCTGGAAGAAAGTTTCCGATTCGATTACCACTGCCCATCACCAAATTTGTTCAACAATTACTGTTGGATGATTCTCATAGAGTTTTTTGCGCTAATTCCGAATCTGCCCTTAATTTTTCCCCTAGACGCCCACTTTTTGAGAAACTTGATTTTGAAAAAAAACAAATTTTTCAACTTTAAACAAATATTGTGATGTTATTATAAAAGATATTGGATTGATCTTTGCAGCAAAAGATTCTGTAGACTTTCTCGAATACAGTGATATCCAATATTAATACATTATGAATGTTTAAACATGTTTGAACAAACGTTAAAGATGGAGAGACACCACTTTTGCCTCAATTCTTGAGGATATTTTTCAGTTTATCTTGAAAAATAAGGGTCTGGCGTAAAATCTAACTGTATCACGCGATAGAGCAGACTTTTATCTTGAGGAACCACTCTTTAAAGTTTGCAACATCAACGTTTTTTCGAATCTAAAAGCAAAATATCTTCGCCCGACATGAGTTGCCGCCAGTGGCGCTCGCCATTAGTACGGCCGTTCGCCGCTCCCGCATCCCGTCACTGGCGGCAACTCATGTCGGGCGAAGATATTTTGCTTTTTGATTCGAAAAAACGTCGACGTTGCAAAAGTTTAAAGGGTGGTTTCTCAAGATAAAAGTCTGCTCTATCGCGTGATACAGTTAGATTTTACGCCAGACCCTTATTTTTTAAGATAAACTGAAAAATATCCTGAACAATTGAGGCAAAAGTGGTGTCTCTCCATTTTTAACGTTTGTTCTAACATGTTTAATGTTTATATGTATCTAACATGTATCCGGGAAAGTCTACAGAATGTTTTGCTGCAAAGAACAATCTAATATCTTTCATAATAACATCACAATATTTGTTTAAAGTTGAAAAATATGTTTTTTTTTCAAAATCAAGTTTCATTGTTGAACAAATTTGGTGGTGGGCAATGGTAATCGAATCGAAAACTTTCTTCCATCTGATCTATTAATCGGGAACTTTTTTCCGTGTAACATTTTGTTTATTTTCTCGTTTCTCTGTTATAATAAGTGGAAGCATATGTTATTTTGTTGTTTTTTATTCTTTAATAAGCCCCTTTTCATTTCCCATCAGTTTTAACTCCATAAAGTAATATTTTATACTTCTAAATTGTGAATGTTTTCTCTAAAATCCGTATCAATGCCTCCGATCTGAAACATTCTGCCAGGGGTGTAATCTCAAAATTTGAAAAAATATTCTCCACGAAAGGTAAAAAATAATACCATTATTCTTCTATCTCGATCACCAGAGCACTGTTGTTCACATGATTGTATGTGCATTCTTTATAATGCTTTAAATTGCGTAGGAGAAAGTTTTGTTATTATGTATTGGATTGGCAAGAAAGTAAATTCGGTATTTTAAGGTGAAAATAAATCCAATTTTGGTAAAATTTTAAAGTTTTATGAGCAACCAGAAAGATGGCAAAAGATCATCGACCAAAATGGAAAATATTTAACTGATTAAAGTTGATTGCTCGAATAGAAAAATTGGATTTTATTTCACCTTAAAATACCGAAATTACTTTCTTGCCCCAACCCAATAGATATCTACTCCGATACAATATAAAATAAACTTCTCTTGCCTTTGTAGTGAAAAAGTTAAGCCCTCATCATCACATCAGAGCCCATAATTCCCTATTTTCGCATACGCATCAGTATAATAGTTCAGTAGCATTTTATTCGAATGAGAAGAATAAAGATTGTACGATCCATGTCCAAAAATACGAAAGCAAAGTGGGAAAACCGTTTCAGTCGATTGGCGATATCCTGAATTCTTAACAGGAAAGTCGATAAGTTAGTTCGTGGTTCATTAGTCAGATCCAAAAACGGCGTTTACTAAATGAAATGATTTTCAATCAATTTGCGTCCAGTCGATCATTCTACGAGCGGATTAAGTCTCATTTCAGTTACGACATGACTGTCTATTTTTCACATTAATTGCCAATTACTCGGTTCCATTCTTCTTTTAGACTGAGCTTCGCGAAATCGATCAAACTCAAAACGTACCTTATCGAAAGCAAGGTAAGCCATCGGATCAAGCAGCTTCGTCGGAAGATTATTGTTGGCCGAGCGGTGGGAACTGTTTGTACTTCCGCTGTCGCTTTCCTCCCCTGCATCTTCGTTGTCGTTATTTTCCTTTGGAACTGAAGTCTGCACAATAAAGAAAAATCGATTATAAAATCGATTCTTCATTGAAATTTTAATACACACCTTATCAATTTTCATAATTTTCATTGTTCCGAATATAAGAATAATTGCGTCTACCGCGCCGAGAGTATAATCGGAGCCGAACGTAGAAAAGGGCAGCATGTAAATACGGATCGCGCGGTCGAAGCGTATCGGTGTGAACCACTACTAATCCAATTACAAAACTTCTTTATTTTTCATTATGTTTCTATGGTACTTTCACTAGCTTATTTCTGGCCTTTCTTCTGATTAGAATGACACCAGACACGATCTAATTTGAACTGTATTTAGTGGTTTAATCAACGATGAAAGTTCCGGGCGCAAGGAAGGTCAGCAAACGTGCGGGCTTTTGAACTGTGCCGGCGATGGCGACTGTCCGCGTCTCTTCCTTTCCCATACGCTGTCTATCCGCAGTCTAATAATTAGTAAATGTTTCTTGTACCTGGTTATCATTTTCGTCAGATTTTTCGATGTTTCCTTCGCTGTCGTCGCGTTGCTGCTCATCGTTCCTTTCGTTTTCCTTTTTCTCCGCCTCATCCCTGTCCTTGGAGGATTTCGTGACCAGTTCCATGGGTCCATATGGTGGTCCGGCTGATGTCAGTGGTAACGGCACCATGTCCGGTCGGTGGAGAGCACTCAGGGCAAATGCTGCCCTAGGGAGCAGCTGCGTCGCGCTTGGGGGCAGAATAGGGTGCCTTCGGGCGAGACGCGGGTCACCCCAAAGTTCACCCGCGGCGTGAAGACTCCAGATCCCATATTCCATCTGTAAAATTCATCCCAAGATTGCTTTTCACATCTAGAATTACCATCCATCCAGGTTTCTCGGATTTTTCCCAATTTTTAAGCCGCCCATAGACGTTCGGGAGAACCTTTTCTAATATAATTTAGGTTTTCCAGTGTTTGCTTCCACTGCCATTAACGATTTTGTTCCCAACAGCTCCCTATCTACGGACTAACTTTGTACACCCACTGTATATAAAAAAATATTACTGGTAATTTAAAGGTCCATTCGGTAAGAATCGGTAAACTTCGGCAATGCTCGTTGAATGCTCGTATATATTTTATAATATATATTGCAATGTATTAAAATTATTATAAGCAAAATTACATTATTTATATTTATATTATTAATTATAAATAGGTTTAATTGTAAGCAATACTAGTTGAAAATATTGTATATTTGTTTGTGAGGTTGTATAATGAGTCTGTGAGGTTAAAATTATAAATACATGTATACATGGATATATTCATATTGTTTGTAAGTAATATGTTTTCCGTGTACGCTACGTTACTTTATTTGTAACATATTTTGTAATAAACATTTTTGTAGTACCACCGTAATGGATATTCTTAAAATATATTCTCTACGGTTATCATTTTATTATAGTTCTTTTTAAATTAAAATAAATAGTTTTTGAGACATTGACACGAAACAAGAATAATAAATCCAGTGGACTTAAACTTCCCACTTGCCTATACAAACAATTTGAAGTGACAGTAGAATGATAGACATCATAGGTGCCGTCCGAAGTGTTGCCTCTTTTTGTACCTTTATTCATTGGTATAGAATAAAGTGCAGAATATAGAATAGAGTATAGAGTATAAAGCCTACAAATAGTACGACGACCTCTGTATGTAATACTCGTTGAAGGAGATTCTGATGGTGGTTCAATGGCGCGGCGTTCAGCCATCGGCCATTTTCACGAAGAACGAAAACGTTACTGCGAGCTAATAAAACTACGACAACAAATCAAATACAAAAAATACACGATCTTTAGAAATAAGTAACAATTAAGAAGTGAACTGTAGCTAGAAACTCTTATTTCGGTAATTATTTAGAAAGAGGTACTCCTCTCCGATTTTGATGAAATTTAAATATGTTATAGATTTCGACATTTTCAACAACTTTTCCTTTTCGCATATGAGGGAGCCTCTATTAGTTGGGTTGCCCTTGGTTCGTCGACAGCCCATTTCACCGACACTTTCATCGACGATTTGACCGTGTTAGTGTCGGTCAAATCGTGTCGATGAAGACATTTGTCGACGATTTGACCGTGTAGATAAAAACATAGTGTCGACGAAAGTTACTGTTGGTCAAATCGTCGATGAAAACAGTGTCGGCGAAATGAGTTGTCGCCGAACCGAGGGTAACCCCTATTAGTTTTCGAGATATTCGCAAAAAACTATTGCTATTACTGAACTGAATTTTCCGTATTCGTGCACGCTCCGTGACATCGTAAGCTTATTCCGGAGCGGCGTCTATTTACTGTTTTTGTAAACACGTTGTGGACTTCAGAAAGAAAACAGGGTCTGACTCTGGTTATACAGGTTGTTTTCGAAATCGTAGTACAACCGGGCTACATGCAAAAATACGGCAGCTCGTTTTCCAGAAAATCGAGTTTGGAAATGCAGAGATTACACGTGATATTGCATAGGAATCGTCTGACCCATCTGACCATGATCAACCAAATCTACTTTGTGCATACATATACTAAAGCTAAATATGTTGTAGTCTTTATATCTTTATATCTTAAAAATTGTCGATTTTACAGACGAGTAAGAAAAAGTGTCAACCATTTTCCATTAAATCATAAGTCTAGAACTATCAAACCGATGAAAATAAGTTTTTGGGAGCTTATAGTGAAAACATAAGAGTATCTACTAAAAATATTGTCATTTGAAAAAGATGTTTTTTTCACCATTTATTTATTAAATTCTCCTAAATGATCGAAATGTCACAATATGCACCACTAAAAATTGCTGTACCATTATTCAAAATATTGTTTACATTATTAAATAGATCGGTATCTAATTAATTACTAAACATTTACGTATTGTATGAGGTATTATACCAATTTCATATCCATAAAATTTCAAAAATCATAGGGGATGGAAATATTCTAACTAGGAAGAAATGTTTCATTTTCGACTTAAAATAACTCCGAGTGCGAATGGTTAAATCAAGTTACTTGCAAGACAGAGAAACGTGAAAAGATTTAAATCACGTTTCATACAAGTCGTTCTGCGAGACTATCCGAAATGGCTGTAAATACGATTAACAGAGGACCAAGAATAGAGAACGGTTAATGGGAAAGACGATATTTGTCAGATTATTCCGTCGGGATATCTATTATGCTGGATGAGTTTTATTGGTGAAAAATAGATGAGAATACTCGGCGAAGACGGGAATAGAGGCACACTTAATAATTAATTAAGTCTGCGAGCATGTAAAATCTTGATCGTTGCTAGATCGCTCACCCGGAGGGAAACAGTTTTGAACTGATTTATGGGGAATCCTTGTCGTAGAGAATGTCTATGGCAAATTAAATGATATAATCAAATATCTTGCATACACTAATAAAGTACTAGAATTTTGTAAAAGCTCAGAGGAACCATAAAAATTTTAAATATTTCTTCTTCTCAGGTCATGAGTTGGCAAGAAAGTAATTTCGGTATTTTAACGTGAAATAGAGCTCAATTTTTTTATTCAAGCAATAAACTTTAATGAATAAGATATTCACCCTTTTGTTCGATGATCTTTTGCCAAAAAGAATAAACAAGAAAATATTTTATTGATTAAAGTTCATCGCTTGAATAAAGAAATTCGGTTTTATTTCACCTTAAAATCCCGAAATTACTTTCTTGCCAACCCAATACAACCGATCGAATTTGTTCAAGTAGATGGAATTCGCATTTGCTAGCAAATATTTCAAACATAAATAGCATAGCAGCGAATAATACAATCGGTAAATAGAAAATGAAACGTAAAGACACCGAAAATGCAAAATAAATATTCGTGTAATACGATGAGTTGAAAGTTGCGTGTCCGCGATGGCGGCTGCAGAGAAATATCAATAATTGATGAAAATAATTCAAAGTCGCACCGTAAAAACATAATTATCGCATACGCGTTAATGCATTTGTTTTCGCGCTAATTCCTTCAATATGATACTTAATAAATTATTGAAGATAATTTTCATTAAATGTTTTTCGCCCAATATGTACAAGCTGGAATGAGGATTACAATGAATTCTCGTAATGAGCTACACAAATGCGAGCACATCTACGTGTAAAATCCTTTTCAGGCGATACACAAGATCGAAGTTAAAAATAAAATTACAATCGTTCATATATAACAAGAATATTGTTATATGAATAATGTTCCTCTGTTTCGTTCATTTCAACTTCATTTGAGTAACTACTCTCTGCTCCCAGACACCAATTAGTTAAAACTCTGAACAAATATAACATTTAAAAGCATTAAAAACTCTACGTTATATCTGTTATAATATTTTATTTCAGAAATCGAAGTGTGTAAAAATTCTTTTGATTCACTGTAGGGGACACCGGGGCTAGTTGACTAATGAGGTTAGTTGACTAATCCATTCTAATTGTAATAGTATAAAGTAGATTATGCTGATTTCCGCGATATTGAAACATAAGAATGACTAGCTCAGCATGCAATGTGTTGTCGTGACCGAAACTTGCGTGTTATACCAATAAGAATAAAAATCTAAAAACATCGGCGGTAAGTAAATATTTTTGTTTCGACTATTTATTAATTCTTGTCCATTAAGTACTGCTTGATATTTTTTCATGATTAATTTATAGAAATATGATACATTGACTATAATTTGGGGTATTTTATTTTATCCGCTGCATCGAGGTTATGCATGCGTGGCCCTTTACAATGATATAAATGTCGAACGGGGCCGCTTGACTATGCATAGGATTTACGTTATTCAACAAAGTTTCCTTGTCCTCAGAATCAGAAGATGATTCAGAATGCTTGATCTGCAATGAATCTTACACTGATAGCGTTTGTGGTGAAAACTGAGTGCAGTGCACACGTTGCAGCAAATGGACTCACGAAAAATGCATTAGATGTGTGTATTAACTGTGACTCGGATGATGATTTGTAAGCCTAATTAAGTTTGCCTACGAATCATCATCTGATGCACTACAGTAGATGTGTATGTACAAATAACACTTTAAGTACTATTAACCTTCAGCTTCACATTTTTTAAAAGAATTTTTATAAGAATAAAATTAAATCTATTTGTTTACTTTTTATCCTGTTTTATTCTTTATCCCAAATTTATTAAAAACGAGGCTATTTATGAAATTCATTCGTCGGGGTCTAAGAGACTCCACCTTACTCTATTTCTGTGTTATTAGACCTTACCTTGCAGAGGTTAATACTATTATTTTTTCTTCAATACTTAAAAGTAACTGTTAAGTCAACTAATCCCATCAGATATGTCAACTAACCCCACAACCGGGGTTTGTTGACTTATTGCTCTCACACTAATCTAAATTTGATTAAAACTACAACTAGGTTCAATCAAAGCGATTTTCAAAATTAAATCTGTATACCCAAGGCAATGTGCAAACTTACGGTGTATAAGTCAGCAAAATACTAATGGTTCATTGGAAAAAATTAAATATGTTAAAAGTTAGTCAATTAGCCCCGGTCTCCCCTACTATGTTAAATAACTAAAACTAATTATGTTTGTGAAATAATCAAGTCTAATTCCGATGCGATTACATTATTCAGTTATTATTGTTTAAATCAAAAACAAGCATCATATCCATTTTCGATTTGAAGAGATTTTTAGATTCTTCAGGTGGTTTAAATTAGGTGTTACGTTTTTGGAAGAAATTGAACCTATGCATTTCGCAATTACGGTAAAATTAATGTAATAATTCGTTTCAGCAAACAAAAGAGTATTCGATATCTCTGGTGTTTTACAATACCGTGTATTTCATCTGTACCTTTAAAATGTAATTCGTTTTTCTATATATTTTGTAAAAATATATAAACTGCTTAAGACAATAAAGAAAAACTTTGTATCATTATGTCCTGTGATGGATAAATACATATATGTATGTACATTGGACATCTGTATGCATGTGGACCATTATACTGACGCCCACGTATACAAACAATATTAATATAATTAGCTTTTTCACCGTTACGTTTTAGTACTGTATTTACCCCGCACTTCGCCATTTACGCAAATTGTACTAATTTATTCATGTATCTGTTACGTCAATTATATGCTATAGGTATACATTGTGCTCATTCACTACTGCGTAATAAAAACATAAATCACAAGAATAATACTGGTTGCTAATGCAGAAAAGATAGCATTTGTTACTCGTAATGAAATCGTATTATTATCATATCCATTATTATTATCATTTTTAATGGAAAATGAAAAACAACTGAACAATAATAGAAAATTAAATATTAAATTAATGTGACTACGTTAAGGGAGTAGACTCCTTTTTCCAGGATTGCAAGGGTGCGGGATTCGCGTTCTCATTTCTCGATAACACTGTCCAACAATCAAAAAACGTTTCGATTCTCACTATGCGATTCTACTAGGTTTATGAAATATACAAGAGCATTATGGACATATGAAAATGCTGAAATCTGTTAAGAAATATTATTCAACTCGTTAATATTTGATATTATAACGATGGATTATTTCAAAATTTATCAATATATTCGATTTTTACAAAAAACAGCAAGTGATTCCAAACTTTTGGTCGGTAGTGTATATGCAATATAGAATTTTTGATTTTAACACGAAAATGTTCGAACGAAGTAAATTTGTTACAGTGTATGACGAGTTAATTAAAAACGCTCGTAAAGACACTTGAAACTTCAAAAAATTACCATGACCTAGTTGCTATTAGAGCAATAATTTACGCCCCATATCAGAGATAATAAAATATTTTGAATGTTTGCGAGAGTAACTACAATGAATCTTTTTTGAAGTGTTGGACCACAATTACCTGAAATTTCAAATTCTACGTATCTCAGTGCTTTACGAGTTGTTCTAGATTGTAAACAATACCTGGTAGTCTAAAGTTAGTTGAATAAGGACGGACAGCCACAAACGAAAGTTTTTTCTACAAAAAATTCCGTCAGATTTGTGCCTCTACAATATTTGGTTGCTGGTACATCAAGAAAAACTTCATCTTAATTGCTAGACAGCGGATTTTATGCATTTATGATAAAAATGAGTCGGTCAAACTTAAAGCAATAAAAAATTTCGAAAAATATGGAAATATGGAGACATTATTTTCAAAGAATTAAACTTATCTACATAATAAATAAATCTTTATTTAGCTCCATATAATAATATATTTCCCTGAAAATTATGCATAAATATTTTATTTTGCATAACGATCCGCTGTCTATTAATTGCATACGATTAGTGTGATGAAATATTACTGAACGCAAACTTTACAAAATGCAAGCAGAATAAAAAATGATTGCGTTTATACACAGTGGCTAAAAAAAAGTACTCATCCGATGTTGTCTTTTAATTATCAGAAAAACAGTTAATTAAAACATATTTACATCAAACTATTTTTTAATAACACAATTTCGCATGATGTAATCTCACGTAAATAATGGTAAACCTGTCACGTTGAAAAAGTCCTATGTAAAAACCAACAAATAATGATATGTGGACGTGTATGTATAAATAATCTATTTTTTTCTGAAGTTTTGATTAATTGCAGGATAATTTTTCTGACGTGGATATCTTAATTATATTGGCGTATCGAAGTTCTACTGGAACAGTTTTTTATGCCCAATCAATGCGATAAACAGATTTAATAATTTTTAATCGACCATCTATTTTATAATATTACTCAAAGCATTATAATATAATTACCAACATTTTATTATATCTTCATGTTTATTATAGTTTAAATATTTTATACTCACGGTTAGATCAGATTATTCACGAGTCTCTCAAGTGCATGTTAGTTAATTTTAGTTAATTTGGATCACTAGAATTCTACTAGAAGTAAGAAGAAATAACATAAATATTCGCTGTGTACCCTTAACATTGTAATGATTGAAAACCTAAACACAACAAATACAATAATAATAAAAAAAATAAGAAACTTATCCTATAATTCATCAATTTAGATTTGTAGACATATCATAAAGAGTGTAAAACTAATACATACAAAACATGTTTTATAAAAATCATGTTGTCAGACATACTGACATTTTTAAATTAGTTGTCGATATAATTATTAAATGTCATTCGTATATTTACTTTTAACTCCATCTTCACATGCTGACTATCTAAAATCTAACGTGTTAAAAGAAGTACAAAATCGTGTTGTTTCAGTGGATTAAAAGCAGCGGAAAGTCCATTAAATATCAAACTAACGAGCACAAATATTGTAAATAAAGATATGAAAATTCACGTAGAGGTAATATTTTATTTCATAATTCAAAGTTCCGCAGCGGTGCGGTGTGGTCATAATGGGAACGAGAGGCTTAACCATTTTTCTTTCCGTATCAAAATGAAGCCGAATGGATTTTTCACGATGGTCGGTCGCTTTAATTGCGACGCATTTTGTAACGTTTAATAAGTGAGCCCGCAATGGACAAGCACTGTACTCATTATTTGGGAAACTTCGTCGGCGCTCATTACTCGTGAAACTATCTGGGGAAAACGGTAATCATTTTAATGACCGTTTCCATTTAAAAAAAAAAAACCCTCGGAACGAATCGGAGGACTTTTGATTACGGAAGTTTACCGCGTGCTTCTGTTTCCGCGATGCTGTACCTCCCGATAAAAATAACACGACAAATGCATCGACTAATAAACCTGTCTATCTCGAACGTTGCCAGCTAAGGATTTCGTGTGTGAGATTTAGTCTGATGCAACGCCACTGACAGTTCGTCGATATCTACGCGAAACTGTAATGAAAGAAGAGGAACGGTAATGAATCGAAAAACTCAGACAAGTACCGCAGTGATGGATAAGGAAGCCGTCTGTTAGCGAAGTTAAAGGTGGAATAACCACGAAACGTCTTATTAACGGTTCTCCGATAAGTAACTATTTCTATCTGTATGACGTTTGAAAAATTCAAAAGTAGCAGAGGAAATTGACAGACATTATCTACTTCTCGAGTTTCTCAAATCTACACAACAATTTTGAGAAACCGACGGTTTCGGATTGCCGAAATAGACTTATTAATGATCCACGATAAGGATAAGTAGACGGTCAATAATCTTCCTTTAAAAATGTCGATTGGTTGAGATTATACGAATTTAATGTTGATGGAAACAGAAACCTATGTATAGCCTCAAATTTTTATATCCTTTAACCCTTATACGATGGGTGAAAATTCACCCATTTACTATTTCACATACTGTAAAATCATTGATCCCTTTATGTCTATGTTGCGAAATGTATTTCTGTAAAATGTGACGTTACAAATGGAACATAATTCGTTGAATTATTGTATAATTTGGTGAATTATTATCCTAGTCTCTTTTGTGCAACTTTTCTTGAGGAGCGTATGAGGGTTAAGTAATTATTAATATCACACCAGAAAGTGTTTCACGTACACTACCGCTCAAAAGTATATCGACACTTATCGTTGAAATTTGTATTACTATTTGATTGTTATTAGACGATATTTATTATTCACTATTTACCCAGAGCTGGGTAAAATAGAATTTGGAATAGTAAATAAGAAATAGTAAATTTTAAGGGAAGCTTGTGTAAGTTTTTTCAGTGGAAAAGAAATTTTAAAAAATTTTTTAAACAACAACTACAATTGATTATATGGAACTAGGCTATTTCTAGATGTAAACAGATAGTCTTGAAGTAAAAGTGTTCTTGTTTTAGTGTTCAAAAAATGTATATTGTTCAGAAAAACATAAATAAAAGATCAAATATATATTCTAGGTCCAATCCCTTGAGAAATGTATAATTATGCAATAAATAATAATTTTTGTTATAAATGCATAAAATTCGCGGTCTGTCAATAAATTATGGCTCAGATAAATTCTCCAATACTGTATAAAGCAATTATAAATTTGATTAAACCCATGGAAGATTCTTTTTCTTCCAGGAGGAGAATTGAACAACTGTCCACATACTTTTGAACGGTAGTGTATGTGTTCAGACGATGTTATAGTTAGTGCACTGTACTTGCCATACGTAGACAAACGGGAACGAAACAAAATGAAATTATATTATTAAACTGCGCGGATCTCTATGTAAAACAAAAATTTTCTTATAAAGGTATTTTCTTTTCTAAATCAATTAATTTAAAACTTTTTTAAATTCTTCTAATGGTTTTACTGTTTTAGATTACACCTACTCATTTTTGCTATAAACGCATAAAATCCACAGTCTAGAAATTATACATATGTATACATTCACGACTCGTCTAAGGTGTTTCATTTGTGATAATTAGACAGATTTTTATGGAATATTAAAATGGTTTGCATTCGTTACAAGATACAAGAGCCCCAAGATACAACATACAGATTTTTTGCATGATCATTTTAATAAGTTAAAAACAATGCAACATATTAGTTTGGAATGCTTTGAATATTTTTCCTGTTTTGAATTTGATCGAACCATTGCTGTCATAAGTGCATAAAAGCCGCAGTCTAGTAATGATCATTTTATATGTTCTTTTATCGATGACAGGAAAATAATTTATTCAATTCTTTTTTGTTTTTCCTGGCGTTATAATTATAGTACCTATATTGGAATGTTTTTTTTTTACTTATTCCTGATTATTCTATCTTTTATGACAATTCTTATTATAACCTATATAAAAGGAACTGCTTGCATTTCAACTGTAAATATAATTAGTCCCTTTGGAAGGCGTTTTAAAATTAACATGATGGCAGTACCTCTTACCATTAAGTACGATTCAACATGGCTACCAAAATTGCATCACACGACCCCCTAACATTATGCGATCGAAATGTAAAATATTAAATCTCAAAATAATGCAATAACGTAATTCTCTATGACGTTGACCAGTAAATTCTGAATATCTAATTGGGCAGAAATACAATACCCTCCCAATTAATTATGGCTTAAGAGAAGAAATTGTTTAAAATATCCGGGTGATACAATAAACACAATACCATCCCAACATTCGAATTATAATGAACAGAGTACAATAAATAATTTGAATAAGGGCATAATAATTGTTCTTAATGACAGGTTTGTTACGTTTAAACTTTACGATGCATTTCATGAGTTTATGATAAAAATAAATAGCTGCGATTTCAAACAATGAAAATATTATAAGTATAATTATACTAATATAACAATATAATAACTTTCAACCAACTAAAATTATCACGAGCAGAATGTAAGTATCTTTCTCTCGATCTCTAAGTCCTTCAGGCTTTTGATTGTGATTTTTGTTGTACACTCTCAAACTAGAATATGTGACAAAACTATGAATGGAAAATGAATAGAAAAAATGGTACAACATAAAATACCTTATAGATACAATAAGAAAAATTATTAAGTATATTTTGTAATGAAGTGAACTAAAAATTTTCCATTTCGCAGATTAGTATCTGCAGTCTAACCACCGCGTCCCGGTCCGTTTGACCGGTAAAGAAACCGGAAACGCAGAAAACGTTCAATCACACCAGAGAACAGAGCGTACAGATAACAGAACATTCAGCTATCAGCGGTGTTACCGTGCCTCCAGCAGCGTATGCTCCATCGGCAACCACATAAGCATGCGAATACACTCGAACAGCTTAGCCACGAGGAAGCAAAAAAGGATGCGACAATACAAAATAGGAAATCGCAACAGCCTTAAGTTTGATCCAGCAATGATCATTAAAACAGAGCCGTGCATCGCAAGTCAGCGAGTGCCGGACATAGTGAAGCGAGCAGAGAAGAAGCTTCTCCATACGGCAGGGAACGAAATGAGAAAACTGAAAAAGTAGGAGAAAACAAGACAAAACTGGAATAATCTGGGAGACTCGGGCGACAGTGTGGCGCCCGGGTGAAGTCAGGGGAATGATAATAAAAGTAGAAATCGCAACGGTGTAGCCTTAAGACGGATTCCGATACGATCGTTAACCCTAGACAACTAAGCTTATGTTGCGTGGAAAGAACGACGCTGGGAATGTATGGAAAAAATACTGTATCTTCTGAAGGAACAGAAGAAGTGAAACGTAAAAATGATATTTGGTATTGAATGTATTAATTGAAGTATTTGGTGGATCTCAATGTTACGACCGTACTTCTGACGAGGGCAAAATTATCTAGTGTATTCCTTAGCACTCGAATGGTGACTCTGAGGGAGAAGCGTCACTAAAAATTTGCTGTACCATTATTCAAACTATTGTTTACATTGTTAAATGTGTCGGTATCTAGTCAATTACTAAACATGTAGGTATGGTATGAAGTATTACACCAATTTCATATCGAGGAAGAAGAAATGTTTAATTTTCGAGTCAAAATAGCTCCGAGTGCAAAGGGTTAAAACAGAGCGGTGCGTTGTGTGCTGGCCAGAAATTGCAGCGAGCGAAGAAGCTTGCCGAAACGGCAGGGAACGAGACAAGAGAACTGAAAAAGTATGGAAAAACAAGAAATGATAGAGACTGGATAGGGAATAAGGAGACCGGCGGCAATGGGATTCCCGGGTGAAGTCAGCGATGGAGTAATAAAAGATTCCTCTTACGGATGCCCGTCCGGTGGCCTACCGCAATTCAGGCCGATCGTCATTACGGGTAAATCATCCCCCGGTTACACGGCGGCCCGGTACGAGCAAGAAGCTGGCCGATCCCTCCACGGTTACCGGTCGACCGGAAATTACGCAGTGGTACCGCGGCTACGAGAGAGCGACGTGGACGATGGTCGTGGTCGTGGTCTTGGTCGTGGTCGTGGTCGTGGTCGTGATCGTGGATCGTGGATCGTGATCGTGGCCGTGCACACGCGGCCCCGCGAGCCGCGAGCCGCGAGTCCAGAGAAATACGTCCGGATACGTGCTGCCGCAGAACGAACTCGCGAGATTCCTGACCATTGGACCGACCCTCGTACATGCATACTTTAGCATAACGTTCTCTATACAATATCCAGAAAGAGGGACGAACGCGGGGTGGTTTGGATGGGTGGTGGAACATGGGAGGGAAAGAGAGGCGGGCGGCGGCGACGAAGGGAGAGCACCGACCAGAGACAGACAGAGATGTACAGCAGTACCCTGCCCCTCTTTCCTCGTCCGGAGTCCTACCTTGCTGACCCCTTCCCATTGCCCTCGCGAATCGATTTGTTATTGTTTTTGTGTCTGCGGTCGTCGCGGTGAGCGGAGCGAGCGGGGCGGGTGTATCGGCGGGTAGTGGGTGGCAGCCTGGGGACCCAGGGGCTGCCGATTGGCAGCGGGGGTGGGCTGGAACACGGTGAGGAGCTAGAAGGGTGGCGGGTAGGTACACCCGTACCGGTTGTGCTCGCAGCTTCAAAGCCCTCGGTTTTCGGGCCGACAGCGAGGCGACCAGGAAGGGTGAAACGGGGGAATTCTGGTACCACCCTGGACAAAAAGGGGAAAGGGAACGGTTGTAAGTGTGCACTTTGCTAGCTCGAAAGAGATGGACGAATGGTTCCGCGCGGTCCTGGCCAGTGGTGTAGCCATGTCGGGCGTCGAAATTTTCGGGAATCTTCCGACAGAATTGCGAAAACTGGATAAAGATTCGTTCTCTAAAAGAATGACAAAGATTCGCATCGATTTATGAAGGTATCGAGGGTTCATCGCTTACGAGTACATCGAGAGAGTGTCTCTAATAGTACGCTATCCTCGACGTTTTGTCCCTCGATGAACACAGTATGTTAGAGCGTGTGGGGAGAAATCCTGGCTACGCCACTGGCTCCATTACTAAAAAGAGCGAGAGAAAATGGCTGGTAGGCAAGGATGGAAGCTGGCACACTGATGAGAGAGCAAGGGGGCGGCCAGGGGTGAAAGAGGTGGATGGTGGATGGAAGAAACGACAGGGTGAGAGGGAAGAACCGCGAGGGTTAAACGGAGAGGGGGTTTTGCTGCTAGTACTTGTGGAAGGAGGGCTGGTGGGAGAGAGAAAGAAGGGGAGGGAAATAGATCGGATTGCGTGGTCGGCACGAGGGTTGGTTGGTATGAGTGCAACGAGATAAAAGAGGGAGCAAAAGTGAGATGGCAAGAGACAGGGGGATGCTGATGAAAGGAATTCATAAGAGAGAGAAAGAGAGAATGAGGCACAAGCATGAAACGTCCTGAGAGAAAAGAGAGACAGAGAGAGAGAGAAAGAGAGAAAGATAAAGAGAGAAAGAGAGGGAGGATGACAGAGGTAAGACGAGAAATGCGGTCGGTTTGACAAGTGACAACCGATCGGACCACTGATGTCACAGATCACTTGGTTGGCCGTTCTCTCACACGCACAAACCACGATTAAATCGCACACACACATACACACACACGCGCGTAGATACACGCAGGAGACAGAGGAAACGAGCGTGCGCGCGCGCGCGTGTCATGTATCACGCCGTTACTCGCGTTCCGTGCACAGAGTACGTCGTACATAAGCTTTCCACGCCGCCGAGAGAAAAAAGGAAAACAAAAGTATCGCACCGAAAGGACCAGAGGACCAGAGGATAAAATAGAAGCCGTGGGTAAAGAGTGAAAGAGAAAGAAAAAGAAAGAACAGCAGGCGGTGAGAAACAGAGAAAGAGAGAGAGTAGGAGAAATTTGTAGCACGGTGCAAAGCGATAAATGAGAAATTATGCACGATGACAGGGATAAAGAGGCAGAGAGACACGAAGGTAGAGAAAAGAATCGTGAAACGTTCAGGCAAAATTTTTTCGGCGAAAGTAAGTAGTAACGTATTTACGATGCTAACCGGCCGATAGCCCCGCGCGACGCCTCTATCTGGTTACCATTACACTCGGATGTATGAAATGCGCCAGCAGCATACACCATCCCCCCACAATAGCCCTATTTATGATTGGGCAAAATTGCTTTCCATGCGCAGAATAAAATCGCGCGCGGCCGAGGAAAAATCCGCGGGGGTTGGATGCACGCGGTGCTGCGACCTGCGCCGACCAGCTCCGGACACGTTTCTTTCGACTGATCCTTGTCAAGGACATGCCGCGCACACTTTACAATTATTCGAATCAATCGGTGAATCGAGGCTGCTCCTCGACTGTCGGATTTTCTTTGCGGTACACGCCGGCAAAATTTGGGGAAAAATTAAATATGGCGAGAGGTCGCGGTCATGCGTACACCACTCCGCCGACTCCATTTTCCCGTTCACCAATCAGTGGATGAGAGCTGATTTCAAAGAAATCCGGTACGCAGCGCCATCTCCGTTTCAGAATATGATTCGCGTATCGTGCGAAATTTCTATTAACCCTTCGGGGACGACAATGGATTGTCACTATTGTCAATGATAGTCAGTTTGCTTCTGTATGCTCGACGTTATATAATCTTACATACATTGCAATAATCTATTGATGATTTAGACATTTTCATATTTTCCTTAGCTATCTTCAAATCCTAGAAGGCGTACAACGTACAACAAATGCATGAAAACACATAAGAATCTGACCTTCTAATCAATTTTGAAATATTTCTCAGAGTCAGTACTTACACTTACAGTGTAAGTACTGATGTCGGGTCAGAGCGGTTAATTCGCTGATTTGTTTGGATACATCGTATCTCGGTTCAATATGACAAGGTAATACGAAAAAATAGTATTAATTTAAAAAATATGACAACTCGGAAATTACAACACAATAAATACATAAAAATGGTATCGTGAAACTACGTGGAAAATTAGAAAATTGAATTTTATTACGAATGTACAACCGTAATACAAAAATAAAAAGAATGATCACTTATATCCAATCGCATTGAACATTTTATGTACAATATTGAAATTCGTATTAAATATACAGGGTGTCCCAGCTAACTTGTTTAGCCCGAATAACTATTAAACGATATATTTTATGAAAATTGTAAAACATATGGCACTTGCTTCTTTTGTGGATGAAGGGATTTCGAAGACTTACCTTTTGTACATATTATGAATCGATGAAGTATCAAATTCTACATATAAATATATTGACCTTTATACGTTCTAAATCTAATAGTTAACGAGATATTATCGAAATAATTTTCCATACGTACCTACTACCTGAAAGCTGGAAAAGAAGTAGGTGCTCGAACTATATGGAAAATTATTTCGCTAATATCTCATTAACTATTAGATTTAGGACATATGAAGGTCAATATATTCAGACATAAAATTTGATACTCTATTGACATACGATGTAAAAAATTAGGTCATTCCATTAAAAAAAGTTAAAGGTGATCTTAAAATCTCTGAAACGCCTCCACCCATAAAAAAAGCAAGTACCATATGAGATGAGCCCCTCAAAGCCATTTAATTTCCATATTTTAATAGTTTGATAGTAATAGTAAAAGTAATAGTAAGTTTAATAGTTATTCAGGCCGAACAAATTAGCTGGGACACCCTGTATAAACTATTGCACTTGAAAATGTCCAAACTGCATCTCATTCTTGTATCTTGCTTAATTCCTTCGTTTATAACTTTACATTAACAATAATGCTGCTGTCTTCAGTGCTAGAGCTTGTAACTCGTTAATATCTCTCTCCAACCTGGAAACAAGATATGTTGTTGAGTATAATATAATTTAGTTTCTTAAACGACAGAATGTAACACCCCACCTTTCGTAATGATCTTTAATAGTGTTGTATGTATTTAAAAAATCTTTAATGCTATCATTGACGCATTGATAAGATTCATTATGAGATCCAATTAAATCCATTATAGACTTCAAAGTATCACGACAAGACTTCAGTGCTTGAAGTGTTTCTTCCCATTCTGTGGGTGTTTTAGGAAAAATCATATTATCACAGCGTAATACATCATAGTCTCGTAGAACACTGTGTAACTGAGATAAAACATCTTTTACTTTAGTAATATCCTCAGATTCTGTAATTCAAATCATAACAAATTCATTTCTGTAACAGAGTTCTAAGGCTTGGAACAAAAGTTCGTAGCGTTTGTAAATTAAAATTGAAAGCTAACATTCAGATATTTATTTATAGATTTATTCAATAACATATTTTCCATTCTGTTCTATTATTTTTTGCCATTTTCGAGGTAACTTCTCGTGTTATTGAATAAACATATGAATAAATACCTTCATTTTATCTTCGATTCTTAATTTGAAAATGCTACGAACTTTCTTTCCAACCCAATATTTATCAATGTTACTTACTAATATAGCTTTTTCCATCTTTAATTTGTAAGTCTATTTCATTCTGCAAATTAGTTAAGTAACTGATATCCCTCTGCCTGGTTTTTAATTCAAACAATTTCTCCTTGTTGCGGTCAAGTTCCTCACGCATTGACGCTAATTGCGATATGATCAATTTCTCCTTCTCCTGTGTCCTCTGTCTCAATATAATTTCCACCATTAGACCTTGTAAGTATTTGTCGTACAAAAGTTTCATCTCTGTATCCTCCTCATCGAAACATTTATCCGACTGAGATTGGAATATTGAAAATCGATTGGCTGCACGAGTTCTTGTGAGGTCTAGGTTAACGTACTAGTAAATATTTTACATGTTTCATACTTAGATACATATGATTTATAATAATTTAAATAAAATCTCTCTTTTACTATGTGGTAAGACAAAATCTGCTGGACTCATTGTTGATCTATGACGAGAAGTAACTTGAGCACTGACATCTGCTATATGTCCCTTCTGTGTTTCACATACAGAAGCATTCAATAACCTAAAAATAAGTAACAATTATTAGGAAATAAAGTAAACAAACTGAAAAATTAATTACACATACTTTTTAGTCCGACGTATCACTTTTGGTGGTTCCATGTTACCTCTCTGCATCTTTTATTAATCTTCGCCGGACTGTTATAGGTTATATATATAGACAGAGAAGATACTCTCTGTTATAAATAGGTTATAGATGTTATAGGGCCGTCCAAACCAAAACTCAACTGTGTGTATAGTTTATATATAGTTTATAATATATAAGCAAGTAACGGTCCCAGCACAGGAACTTCAAATCGGACTGATTGACTGATGACAGCTGATGACAGCTGATGACAGCGCTACCTTTACCATTATACATATATATAGTATATAAATATTAGACTGTGTGTGTGCTACTTTGTGCGCTGCTCTCTGCTTATTTACAGTGAAAGTATATTTTTTATTTTAAAAATGGTATTCGCGTGCTGCATCTGCAGGCTTCAATGGGGATTAGTTCCTGATGTTTCTTTTCATCGGTAGGTAAAGTAAAAGATGTAATTGTTTGTAGCTTTTACATTCATAATAGGTTATGTTTACAAAATTTGTTTTATCCTTTTTGCTATTTTATACTATATTCCAGAGCTTCGGAGTCGGTAGATAAAATTTAACTCCGACTCCGACTCCAACACCTCTTTTTTTTTACCTCCGACTCCGACTCCGAAACCGACTCCGGCGCTGATTTCGACTCCGACTCTCCAAATTGAAAAAATATGTACTCAAAATAATTAAGAGATGTAATAAAACTGAATAAATAATTGAAATATTGTGTTAAAGTCTAAGAATATGGAACAGATAACTTTGATACAACACAACACGTTCGACTGTTACTTTCTCACTTTCAGGAGATAGTTCAAAAATACTACTACCATAACTTTAACTGTTTCTCCTTTACATAGTGCCGAGGTATATATATATACATATATATATACAATACGTCTATACTGTAGATCGAATATTAGCTATGTGTGTATGTATACATAAATCTATTAATGATTTATAAACAAAAGAGCCAGAGTTGGAGTCGGAGTCGATATATTTTTTTCCAACTCTGACTCTGACTCCGGTAGTCGATATATGTATAGCTTTTTCTTACTCTGGCTCCGACTCCAGTGATCAGCAATTACTCCCAAACTCCGACTCCGAAGCCCTGCTATATTCATGTAGTATGATTATTATACTAATTTATCTATTAATATTAATGTAAAACTATTTTGTTCTATAATGTTTAGTATTCCTACAAGAGAAAAGGTAAAGTTAAAATGGATTGCGGTCATAGGTCGAGAACTACACAAGCAGAGTAGAGTATGTAGCAATCATTTTGCTGAAGGAGATTTTTCTTATAAAGTTGTTGGAGATAATGTAAGAAAATGTCTATTGCCTGAAGCTGTTCCAATAATACATGGTCATTCTGACAGGTACTTCTATACTATAAATAGTGCTTATAATATTATATTTTGATACTAAACCTATTCAATACTTTTGTAGCAAAAGTGTTCAAAGGCAGACAATGATGCCTAATAACTCTGATAGTAATAATGTATCCATACCTCAAGTAGATCAGTCATTGACGTCAGAAAGTAATCTAAGCATCGATTCTCATAATAAAGAAAATGAAAGTATGAAAGGTGATGAATCGCATGAATCTAAATTCAATACACTTTCTGATAAAGAAATGAATGAGGTCAAGCAACAAAATGTGTTGGTCGCCAAAAAATCAAGTAAGAATTCTGATGATGATATCACATTGGAAAACCAACAAGATTTAACGATAGATGAAGAAAATGAAAGTATGGAAGGTGACGAGTCGCATAAATCTAAATTCAATATACTTTCTGATAAAGAAATGAATGAGGTCAAGCAACAAAATGTGTTGGTCGCCAAAAAATCAAGTAAGAATTCTGATGATGATATCACATTGGAAAACCAACAAGATTTAATAATATTGAAAAAATCATCATTAATAAGGTAGTAAAATCTATGATACTTAAATGTCGTTTGTACAATACAAACTATGCATATCTTAATAAGTGATGACTGTTTTAAAAAATGAATTTTTTTTCAGACAAAGTAGCGATACTCGATCTCTAACATCAGTAAAGCGTGTTTGTAATGCGCGTTACTTAGGAAATTTAACAAGAGAGGACTTTACTTCTGATATTGCCTATGCAACAGTCAATGATTACCTTACTAGCAATAAAAGAAAAGAAAAAATATTAAACCAAAAGTTAAGGCGACTAATTCAGAAAGTGAAAAGTTTACAGTCATTGTTGAATCATCAGTTGAATCGCCAAGTAACGATGTCGTTAAAATATGTAAAACGGCCGCAAAAGTGATTAGATCCACTCCAAATTTATATTGCGTTCTATTGTTTGGTTGCCGCACAAAAATTATCATGATGTCACTTCGCTTATAACCACTCCGTTTATTTATTTATTATCATCAATAATGATATGATTATTTGGATATATCATACTTGTTTTTGTTAATTTAATAATATTAAATCTCCATGTTTTAATTTTGCTTATAATGACGTAATTTCTCTGTCCCTTGAATGTCGTTATAAGCGGACTTCACTGTATGTATCATTTATTATAACTAGACTGCAGATCTTTATGCATTTATGGCACCTGAAAATTTTCAAAAAATGCTGGAGTGTAAAATTCGATAGAATTTGGTACGATTTTTATTTATTCCAGATCAACAAAGGCTACTAGCACTGAAAACAAGATTTTATTTAATTTCACTTTCTTAAAATTGACCTACGAAAATTGAAAATTGCATAAACATCCGCAGTCTAATTATAACATTTATAAAACAATTTAATGCATAGAGGCACAGTTAGTCTGTCATTTACAGATATAAAATTGAATGTAAGCCTGTAATTTTTAAATTTACCGCGGCATTACATAGATGACAGCTTCAGTTTCGCCTACCAAGAAGGCTGACTTAGACCTTAGACTATATACACTTATAGACCCGGCATGGGTATAGGATGTGATGATGTGATGTCACCCTAGTCGAAATTGTCGCCATCTTATTAATCACTATAATCACGGTACCGCGTGTATTTGAATGACGGAATAAGTAGGAACCCGTTTAATTTCCTGAAAACCGTAGCTGGAGAATATTACGATTAAATTAGAAGGGGCACTCGAAAAGGGAAAATAATGTGAAGGAATGCCAGGTGCAAGCAGTAACCACTTCGACTGGAACTAGGACCTCCAGAGTGTCCTTCACTCTTCCTCTGCTTCTTCCATCAAACCTCCGGTTCTAGAGTGGATCATTGGTGAGGCGTTGTGAGGTCCAATCTGAAGGATAGTCTCCTCTAAACTGCTCTAAACCGACATCGCGTAGCAACTTCGCGGGGAAGATGCCGTGGATGCCTCATCCAATTTCCCTACATCCGTTGTGTAAGGCCTCGCATGGGTGGCCCAAGGGAAAGCGGTCTGGAAGCATGCACGTATACTGTATACACAACGTGACACGTAAGAACTTGCCCGTCGCTGCTCAATTCCTCCTAAAAGTCCCTTTGAACGTTAACGCTTGCAGCTGACATTCCTTCACATTCTTTCCCTACTCGAGTGACCTTCTAATTTAATCGTAATATTCTGCCTCTACGATTTTTAGGAGATTACAATTAAACGGGTTCTTACTTATTCCGACATTCAAATACGCGCGGTACCATGACTATAAATATTAATAAGATGGCGACGATCTCGATTGGAGTGATATCACAAGGATATGCATAGGACGCAGTGTTCCAAGATAACGAAGTATATATACAAGATATACAATACTTATAGACCCTGCTTCAGATAACATGCCTTGTTCCAAGATTACATCGTCTATCTCTATCACACAAATGACGGTTGTGGGCAAAGTGCTATAGTCTGTTGAGAATTCTACAAGATATTTGAGTTTCATCAAAGTCGGTGAGAGGTGTACCCTTTTCTGTATAATTACCATTTTATTTTATTACACACTCGTTCATTTTTACTTTACTCCTAATATGTTCTAAATAGTACTCATTTTGTCAATTATAATTTCAAAAAACTTAAATTTCAATGTAGCTGTGATGATATGAAATCTGTATTTATTTCCTCGCAACTTACTTGTTTAAAAAAGAGAATAGTAAGAAGAAAGAAATATATGCGATATTAAGAAAAGTACTGCGAATTATCAAGCAATCATCAACAAGAATTCAAGTCTTTTTGGCCGAAAGGTCTGCGAAATAAGAAATATATACCACATTGTTCTATCACTATTATAATAACATTTCAAAACATTATATTATACTAGTATAATTTAAAATATTCTACATTAGTAATATTGGTAATATTTATTCGTAGGATTGTTTTCTTTGCAATTACAATTAGAAAGAATATTTCTTGGTTTCGTAACGATATAGATATTTTGAGAATATTTATTATTATTTATTTTGTGAAAAGTAAGGGTGGATTTATAGTGGAGCAGCGAGGTGAGCTGTGCGGTGAAAAAAAAGAAAAACAAAGAAAATACATATGTACTTTTTCATTAGAAAAATATTGTCATATTTCGACATATTGTCGAAATGTTGTCACGAATGTTGGTTTGTTTTCACCGCGCCGCTATCATGCTCGCAGCTCCACTATAAATCCACATGATCCACACTTAGAATGTTAGCGCATGCGTGATACGACACAATCACGCATCTCGGCTGTAGTCTGCGCGCGCATCTCGGCGCGACTCGCGGCTTTCAATAAAAAATTGAACGTACCGCTCGCCAGTAAACTGTGAGGTTTCCAGCGATTCGTCAGGTGAAACACACTGCGTCGTCGTTAAATTTCATTTCTTTAGTGCACCCATAAAACATTTTAACCTATGCATCACGACATTTCCAAAAGCAAACATCACATTTTCTGAAGTTGATACTTTCGAATCAATCCGCTGTTTCGTCGGCCAGTTGTCAAATTTTCCACGATAGGAAGCCGTGTATGTCGCCCAACTTCTCTTCCAAGCTTACCGTGGTAGTGGAAAAGCGACGACGCGGGACCGATGGATATCAGTCGGCTACAAGCCGCGAAGAACGCCAGGTCTGTGGAGTCTTGATCGATCCAAGAAATTCTGCAACGTCTCGTGCGAACTGTCATTACAACGGAGTCACCGATCTTTATCGCATATTGTTAGCAGGCGATTCTCGGACTTCGTTTCGAGATTGACGTATAGAGTAATCGCAAGTTAAGAATCGTCAGAATATGAAAATAGAAATATCCGTGTAGGAACACGTGACAGGAAAGAAATTATATGTAACAGGACTGCAAACTGCCAAATCGTCCAACGATTATTAGGGAGGTTTCCTCCCCGGCGAACCGAGGAAACTCGAGCAACAGTGATATAGAAATCTATTCGTAATTTCCTCGGAAAAAAAACATGCAGTGAAGTTGCTTCGGTGGGTGCCATTGACCGCCATATTCAGGACATTCGTTCGAGATACAGTTTCGAAAAAAACTTGGGAGGTGATAAGTCTCTGTGTAGTGACAGGAGCATTGGTAGGTTAGGGGTTGGTTGTTGAACGTATCACGCGTGTAAAAATCGGCAATAGAAACGTAACGTAAAACACACTGCCGAGATGGAGTTCAAGTTCAACGTAAATAAACTCTTGCCCAGAAAGATCAACAAGGTCACACACACTCTCATCCCAGAAGACTTCAAAGGCGATCATCGAGAATTAAAGTAAGTCAATTTTTATGTTCCACTTTGTCATTTGAATTATTTTCAGTCGAATTATTGACATTGACCTTCTCCGTACTCTCTCTACTGTACCTACCTGTTTCGGGGATACATATATCTTATTGTCACGAACGTAAGATATCAGATGCAAAGTGTAAGCATGTTTCATAGTGAAGTTTCGTGATACATTTGTAAATTGTATGAGGGAATATACATGTATGAAATTTTATAATCGAATAAATCGAAATGCCGTAAGAGCTGCTGATTATCGTGACTGTAGTCGTCATCTTCAAGGTTATCTTGTAATATGGACCGTGCACGGTACTTTCACTTTGCGTCGATGACACGAATGCAGTAATTTAAAGTCATTCTTGTGTCTTGATGACTTCCCGGACACAATCGGTTCGATCCGGTGCGACATAAATAAACTGTCTGGCATGACATGACACGAGACATTGTACACTATCACGTTCGCTAGTATTACCGGTGAATCGTTGGCGAAAGTAACTGTCATTGTAATAGTTCCACGTGTTGGCGTGGCTCGAATTTTACGGGGATATTTCAATGCTAGGAATTTCTGCAACATTGTGAATATTTCAATTCCATTATCATCTATTTATTCTGACGTCATCGGTTTTTTTGTTCCGAAGTATGTAATACGACTGCGCATAAATGTGTGTGTGTGTTTTAGCGAAAAGATCTTCTGGTACTATTTTATTCATTTGAGGGGGTCTTCTACTGTGGCGGGTGCCCTTTCCCCGCTTTTCTGCAAATTTTTTTTTATAGAAATTTTATACAATAAATCCCATACCGGGTGATTCACGAGAAACAGAACACCTATAGCTCCGTCAGGCTTGGAGATAGAAGAAAATGTTAGAGAGAAAAGTTGTACTGTTAAAAGAGACAAATATGGTGATATCAAAAAATGTTCGGATTATTGACGTTTTCAGGGTGTTTTGAAGGTCATCGATAATTTTTAAATGGCACCGTATATTTTTATCTTTGTAGTGTTGTAGCTGATGTCATGACAAGTTCAATGATGTAGTACACTATGGTCTTCAAATGACCTTGGACTCATAAATAGGTATATACTACTACTACTACTAGTACTACGTATGTACTCTGTTTGATTAACGGAAATTTAATTTCTTAAGCCATTCGATCTCGTAACACATATATCGTTAAGGTGATCTCTAAGCGTACCAAAACAAGGTTATCAACAAACTTGCGTTTTTAGAAGAAACATTTCTCATATTTTTGAAAGATATTCCTTTAGATATTCGTCGAGTAATGTGGTACCAACACGATGGCTGTCCCGCTCATTTTTCACGTACCGTAAGAGAATTTATGAATAATAATCGTTGGATAGGGGAACACTCAAAGATAATGTATATCGTGATCAACCGACTACAGTAGAGAACATGCAAGAAAGAATAATTAGATCTTGTAGATCAATTTCAACAGAAACAATTGGGAGTGCAATTGATTGTCTTGCAAAACGTTTAAATGTTCGTGTTACTGCTCAAGGTCATAATTTCATACATTTAATTTAATTCAAATAAGATCATTGTACATTTTGAGGTTATCATTGCTTTATTATAAATTTTCTAATTCAAGGTCATAGTGTAACACATCATTGAACTCGTCTTGACATCAGCTACAATAACAGTACGAAGGTAAAAATATATAGTGTCATTTAAAAATCATCGATGGCCATCAAAAAACCTTGAAAACGACATCAATCAGAATATTTTTTATTTTACCATATTTTTGCCTCCTTTAACAGTACAACTTTTGTGTCTAACATTTGCTTTTATGTGTTCTGTTTCTCGTGAATCATTGTTATATATCATTGTTATAACTTTTATATTTGGCGTGGAAGTAATTACTTATTATAATGTAATACATAGAACGTTTGATGTGGTCGTTAAATTAATTCATAATCAATGTTTCGAATATAATTGTAGATTCTTTCATTACTAATATTTTTATATATGTTGAAAATCACATAAATTAATTAATAATTGACCCTTGGAAACTACTTAGGAAGTAACATGGACGTAATAATACGACTAATAATTAAAACGAATGAAATGGTAAAGTAGATCAACAAAATGGATTAGCGAATCACATTTTCAGCATGCGCAACATAATTAACGCGGTCAGCTAATGGTGCATTATACACATAACATGGAAAGCTTGATTTTATCGAGATTAGACAAAAATACTTGATTTAAACGTGACAGAAAACAAATATCAGTCATGTAGACGGGACTAATTAAAGTATCAAATAACGTAATAAATAACAAAGAGAAATACATAACACGCATATCGAATAAGGAAAAGGATCGAGAAAACAAAGAAAGTAGATCATATATGTATAAATGGCACCACATAAATCAATCTAGCGATTACATATATTCGTGGTTATATTAAAATTTATAGTAAAAATTGTAAACTATGAAATAAATAGTAAAACATTTTTTGATAAGCATTGATAAAAAATATAATATTTACGTATGATATGATACACAAATTATAAATTAAATATATTATATATAACTTGCAATGAAAAATATATTACGTTATAGAAAAATATGTAAGATAGAAAAATGTATATGTGAGGTGGATTACATAATTTGTACAAAGTACCCATTTTTCCAGAACAATGAAATACAACATTTTAAGATAAGGTGTGATAAGTTCTTATCTTATTTATGATTTGCCCAAACGAGTACATGTATATTCAAAGCAATCATATTCAATATACTTCAGAATCCTTATATTCGAATATAAAACTATCTGTAATCACAAAAATAAACAACATAGTTTCTGGTAATATGGTAACACATCAATTGATGTAATGGTGTAGGTATTACTAATAATAAAAATAAACAAAGGAAACAAAACACTAATAAACAAAGAACTAAATTTGTTGGATAATTCCTCGTGGATGCATTTTTACAATCTCAATAATTCTAAAATTAAAAACGGATTAAAAATTTAGACGGGTTCCGTAAAGCTAGTGTTGAATGCTTTTTGGAGCCACTCTAGTAACAAGTTAAAAAAGAATTACGGCTGCATACATTTAAAATTAAACTTTACATGACCGATTATATGACTGAGGAGAAATGAAACGTTACACCTGTTGAGAACAGAGTTCACCGCAAAATGCGTAACGCCATGCCGCCGCCGCATACTTGTGTAGGTGAGAGTTGTTCGCCTAGTAAAATCAACTACGGAAAACCGACGGCCAGTTGCCTTATAATTGGCCCCTAATGCCGCCAATATTTTGAATCTTAAACTACAGTCGTTGCGATCAATTAACATTCCATTGGTCATTATTTAATCAATTTTGATGAAATCTTCAGCATGTACATAACTGATATGAATCTAGAAAACATATTTTTTAAATTTTCGTTGCAAACCCAAATAAAAAAGTTGTTGAAAGCAACTTTTTCAATTTTTTTCGTAATGTAGACTAAACACAATTGTTCCAAAATTTTCATTATACAAAACTAATCCATTTGGTCTGGCAGAGAAACTGAGGGTATTTGGTCCATTTATAATAAATAAGTAATTCTGATTGTGTACGACTAATTTAGGGCCCCCCAAATTCGATTCCGTCTTAGGTCCTTCAAATTCATAATCTACCACTATGAAATATGCAACAATTTCTGCATATGGAGATATGTCATGGAATTCGCAGGGTAGGCCCTAGGCATATTCCTATTTGCCTTCACCCCTTCCCTTTCGGCGCGACGCGACGTTTTCATCAACTGTCATCAGAATCTTTTTGGAGACAATTCTGTCTGCATCAGCAGTTCATACTCAAAATCTCCAGTTTTTATTTTGATCTTCTCTTCATCACCCCATCTACTATCCTCTAACTAAATTGACGACTTTTCTCACTCTTTTTTTTAAGTATCAATTATAATACGTTAATAATATTTTAAGCTGCAATAAAACCCAATTCTTTTCGTTTTACGATCTTTTTCCATCTTTCACTAGCCAGTGGCGGCTTAAGTTAAGTGGAGGCCCCAAGCGATAAAAATTTTGGGGTCTTCAAACTCAAGTTAGAAATAGAAGTTGCAAGAAAACTCTCATAAACTTATTAGCAAAAAAGGAAAGTAATGAAAAATTTTGTATAAAAAATGAATGCTGCGAAATTTGGGGCCCTATGTATCCTGGGGCCTCACGCGACCGTTTAGTCCGCTTATAGTCCGTTAAACCCGCCACTGCTGGAGCTTCGCAATTCTGCGCTCATAAAACTGCTGGGCCTTATCGGCCAAAAACTGATAATTAGTGAAAGTTTATTGCTTGAATAAAATAATTGGGTTTTATTTCACTTTAAAATACCGAAATTAGTTTCTTGCCAATCCAATTGTTTGTGTTCAATTATTTTCTCATGTAACTTTTAGCATTATGTTTGTGATATTTTTATTATTAAAACGAGACCAAACATTACATAATTCGGAGCATATTTGCATGTTTTACCGACGATTTAGTAGAACAGATAGTATCTGAATTCTCTACTAACTGCATACATACCTACGTGTTTCGCGTGTAAACAGTTCAATCTCAAGCGACCCATATACAGCAAAATTCATTATACAACATTATACAACAATTCATTATATAACTATTCTAATATTCAAACACTCACTTAAATTTTCTACAAAATGAATCCATAATTTAGTGCTATTTTAAAATAATATTAAATTCTCTGTGAAATTTTTATAAATATGATTAATACGGATAATCGAGGTTCTCTCGTTTTGTAAATCAAACAAGTAAATATGATCCAAATTGCATCTGTTCTCAAATGCAATCAGAGAAATATTACAAATATGTTGATACCATAAAAGAATTCTCTAAACAAAATTTGGTCTGAATGAGTTAAAATACATGTGTTCGTTATACATACGTATAACTATTATAAGGTTAATACATTGTCCGTCATGTCAATCATATGTATATGAATGACTGTAATTGTTTATAATGTTATTATTAGACTGCGGATCTTTATGCAAAATAAAAAATATTCGCATTGATTGCAAGAAACAGAAGTCAAATAAAAATTGTGTTCTTCTTTTAATTATCCTATTCAACTGAAACGAATACATTGATGTCCTTAAATATTTTTAATATGTCTACTGCTTTTTAAATTGTACGTGTCCATTTTTGTCATGAATACATAAAGTCCGTAATCTAGTTACTATAACTCTGTATCATAACTCTCTACATATAGACCAAATTTCATTAGAATTTTGATTTAAAAGGGTTAAAGCAGTCATCACTGTAATAATCCAAATTCAATTCAATTTAATTAGATCCAAATGAAATTGTTTTGATATTGATAAAATCTCGTAGTTTATTTTAATCTGTTCTCACGACTGCTTCTCGCGTCATTGACCTTTTTCACGTTGTAATAGAGTTCTGCTAGTATTACACAAGGTGGGAAGTGAACTCTGTATAAACTCTAAACGTTCGTAAATTCTTCGGCGATGACTCGTAACGCTTACGGAAGTCTGTGATGAAATTGTGCCGCGGTTATTCGTTTTATGTACTCTGTTGCCCGAGATTGCGACCATACAGCTAACAGTCCGATCATAAGTCCGTATTATATTGAATCCGGTATCGAAATTATACCAAAAACAACAAATTGTTAACGATTGAATTTTCATTATTCCGTCAGAAACGTAACTCGCGTTTCATATAACTCGTAGTTCCATTTTTAGTGTGCATTTATATGTAGTTCTTCTGAAAATAATTCCTAACAATTGGTGAACAAAAAGGATATCGAAAACCAGGATAAATTCTTAACCCTTTATGCTAATAATTATTTAATGTGTAACTATTAATAATATATTTGTGGACTTAGATGAAATTTGACTAATTCATTATGTTTCTATTTACCATTTCGATAGCGATGAATATTGAATGTAAATATAATATTGAATACAATTTAATAAAATCATTGCATTTTTTAAGTATACATTTTGGCGATTGTGTTCGAAGGTTTTTATAAATTTGAGGAATGATCGAGAGCGATTTCCGCTCTATCCGCGGGCGTTTTAGAAAACGAACGCGATGATTTCACCGCGCGAGTTCGTAATAATTTACGTTTTCAATACATATTCATAAGAACGATTTCCTTTTTCTCGTGAAAGTAGCGTGAAACTTGAAATTGCGTGTTTTTATTATTCCCGATCAAATTGCTGCGCGTGGTATAACATAGGGTAAATGTACCTATTACTGCGGGTGTACGTTTTACTGCGGTATAGTTTCCCAATGAGATTAAAAGACGTAGAGATAAGTATTTTGTCGTGAATAAATTTTGTACAATTCAGTGAGAATGTATATTCTCGTTGGAGAAGCAAACAAAATTGTCATATTCTTCATAAAAGGTAAAAACAAGACCATGTTTCCTCTATCTCGATCACCAAACGACTGTTGTTCACATGATTGTTCACATGATTGAATATATTCTTCATATTGTATTAAATTGCATAGGGAAAACTTTTATTATTATTTCGATATCTACTTCGATACAATAAGAATATAAAGAGAAACTTTTCTTGCCTTTTTAATAAAAAATTTAAGCCCTCAGTATTACGTACATTAAAGTGAAGAAGGAGCTCATTACTGTGGTACAAAAATCAATAGGAATGTCCCTAATACTGCGGTGTGAATTGCAACTACGATGAGGAACGAGGTTCACCTTAGCCTAACGTTTTAAAATAGGTACCTATTTGATACACGAAGTAGGTAGGATACGATTCCAGATGAAAAGTATTGCATACAGATAAAATAAGAAGATACAGCAAAAATTAAATCGAAAAGTAATGAAAAAAAAAACAGTAAAAAAAATAAAAAACAAAGTAAAGTGAACGAAAAGATCTACCGCTTACATTAGGAAGAAGAATTGAGAAAGACAAAGGAATTTACACTGTAAATGCAATTGTGAAATGTTGTAAACTTCACAATGTTCTTAATTTACACAATAGCTTTAAACTAAAGTTAATAAATATTACTCACAAATATTTGCTAAAAGAATGTATTCACTAGTATTTAGTTAGTTACGTGACGTTATATACTACGGTGTTAAGATTAATAAAAGGTTTATTCATTTAAAATGTAATAAATAAAAAAATTATTTATAACTGTACTCAGTTTTATTTAAATTAATGCCTAGATACGTAGTTTGTTTCCGTACGCTCGTATATTTCGAATTCTAATACGCAGTAATTCATACGTGGCTCATTTTTGTCCGCAGTAATAGGTACAGAATGTTATCGATTTTATTTTTAATATTTTCTTATGTTCTATTAGGTTTTGGGGGCCACCAATTTTTTTTTTAAATTCAGAACACATTCTTCCATAAAATGCTTACACATAGTATTATTCTATGATAAATTAGGAATAATATTCGAACAAATTACGATCGAATAACGATACCGCAGTAATCGGTACAATTACCCGATGCGTTTTATTGGTTCCCGCTGGTGATCATCCGTTCGGCCCGTCCGCGTCACGTTGTCGTCGTCGAATCGAGCCGGCATTAATTAATACAAGTCCCTGCGACTTTATCACTCGATACGATGAAATATCGACGATAAAACGTCAGCGAAAAGTTTAATACGCCGTTGCTGGTTCCGCTTTTACGATACGCGTGCACCGTTTAATTGCAGAATCGTTCAACCTCACCAGATAATAAAATCAAGAAATATATGAGAGTAAATATTCAGGATATAGCGCGTAACTGTAACTGCTTTGGTAACGCCGCGAGTAATTACTAGAAGCTTGCGAAGCTTGATGCAATTATAGTTCACATAAACATGTGCAAGGAGAAATAATATTTTTATAAATACAGTTTTTAATTAGACAGAATCTTTTATGAATATTTTAGTGTTTTTTTTTTTGCATTGTTATTAATCTGCCGGAGCTGTTAATGCATTTACAAAATTCCAGTGCACTCCAGTTTAGCGGTTTTTAATTATAAAAGTTAGCGGAAAACTTCGCAACATGGTAACTATATTAGCGAAAGTTTGTTTGGATGAATGTTGAGGAGTCTGAATGGTTTCGAAGAGGATCACGGGTTATACTAATTGATTCTTTTGTCGTTTTATGCAGTTTCTAAGTAGAGTGTTTATCGCTTCGAAATTTAATGATTAGACTGCGGATCTTTATGCATTTACGAAGAAATTAATTGGGTGAAATATAAAACAGCAATAGATTAGAAAAATTCAAGAGTATTGTAACGTTCTTCTCAATGTAACAAAGTCATTAAAGGATGAAATCAATTTTTATATTATTCCTGCTTTCTCACAATCAATTAAGAATATTTTTATTTTGCATAAAGAGATCCGCAGTCTAGTAATAGCACTAGAATTATCCTAGTGCTAATCCTAGAATTATTAGAATTAATTGATTCCAATTATGCTTCTGTTCTATCAAGTCTCCTAAAAATGATTATATTTTAGTTCGTCCATAATTGGATCATTTTTTATTGTTTCTAAGTCCTGATCTGTAAGATCATTTATTATTTTATTTGACCGATTTAGTTAACTCGCATCGGAAATTATTTGAGTTTTGTACAAAACAAAGGTATTTTAAGTTAATTTGTTTGAAGTAGTGAATCGCACACACATATTTTATTTTATTCCAAATAAATTATATTCAAGTCTGACCTCTACATAAAATATCAGCGCAAGGTTCTTCCTACGAATAAATCACATTTGCAATGTAGGGGATGCAAATGTGAGCTACAAGCGAAATTTCTGATAAGTAATATGCATCTCTGCGACACGTGAAACTTCTCACGTGGAGCTCGCTGATCTATCAACGCTATACGACGTTTCAATGCCTCATGAAAACATTACACCGCTCCGATTATCCATCACAATTTGCATTGTAAAGTGGCCTATTGGCTCGACTCCAGTTCTAGAATTGGGTCGGATCCCACGACACATTAACTTAAGGCACGATCGATCTGCTGAGTGGGAAGTCGCCTAAGAAAGGAAAAAGTAGACTGAAGTTTGCGTATGTCTGTAGATATGTACAGTGGCGTGTATAGTATAAATACAGAAAATTGTAGTATAGTAAAATGCAGTATGATTGGTATCAATGTAATAAGGTTAATGTGCATGTGTTCTGAGAAAATAAAGCTATACATATACAGTGAATGCAAACAGTATTTGAACACTACGTTTCGGATTCTCGAAAAATTGTCAATACAGTAGAGTCAATTACCCGAACCTCGATTACCCGAACCAGTGAATGAGAGATCTCGAATTTAACAAATAAGTTTCGTTAATATTAGGTTGGAGGGAAAGAGAGTTCTGTCGTATTTTAAAGAAAACATTTGAATCAATTTATAAAAATATATGTTTGATATTATTCAATGATGTAATTTCCATTATTTGTAACAACTTGTTGCCATGTTTCAGATAACCTATCAATTCCTGTTTCCCAATGACTCACTAGCTAGTTTTTGATTTACAAGCAAAATTACCTGCTTATTTAAAATACGACAGAACTCTCCCTCCAACCTAATATTAACTGTATACATATATTTTTAAAATCACTACTACTGTATTGAAGTTGTGATAAGCTCGTAAAAACAAACTGTACAACTATGAGCCTGGACTCATTTTAAACATTGGAGTGCTTTCTTTCCTCTAATTGTAAGATATTTTTACATGATGCACCAGGTGGGGAACTGAAGACTAGGGATGGGATCAAGTTCAATATGTACTCACGAATCCGAGTCAATTTCAATAACAAAGTTTCATTTCATGGGTTTTGATTACTACTTGAAAGCAATAATGTTTCAATGATTATATTTGAAAAGTATTCATTTTATACAAACTGATATCGAACCTCGGAATGAGTACTTACAAGTTTCGAAAAGACACTTATAAGTACTTCGATGTTGAAAGAAATCGAATCTTTCACAAATAATACTCGAATCTTGGAAATCAGAACTGTATAGTGGGTTTTAAGCACTTTATTTATTAAATTCGTCGCTATTTCAGAATAGTATTTCATTTACAATACTTGGTATTAGCCAGTTTCTGTTTTTATCCATGACATTTCCTGCTTTTGAAAACACTCTTTCTGAAGGTACAGAAGTGGCCTTTATACAAAGATATTCACGTGCAATCTTTGATAAAATGTTGAATTAAATTATGCATTAGAGGACAGCATAATTGATTTCAAAGGTAAAAAATATAATGATTAGAAAAATCAGAGAATTTCCGGTACGATAGTCATAAAAGTTTCGAATCTATTCGACCGAGATTCGAATATACTTGCGATTGCAAGTATTATTTCCGTTTACCAAAGTACTTGTAAAAGGTTCGAAACTGTCTGGCATAAGTTCAAGTATACTTAGGAGTATGTACTATGTATTTCTGTTTTTCAAAGTACTTATAGAAGAGTCCGAATTCAATCAATCAAAATTCGAACCTGTTTGCGAGGTACTTGATCCCATCCCTACTGAAGACCCATTTTTCCGCAAAAATGCTGCAAATTCAATCGTCTCAAAGAACTTTCAAAACTTTGTCTTGTAAGTGAAACTGATTTGAAGATTGAGGCGTCCTTTTCACAATAGTTTTATGCAACAAACATTAGGGACTAGTTTGGTCGTGTAAAGCCCTCGTGGTTGTGGTATAACTTAGTTATTGTTAGACATACTAACAAGTAAAGTTGGCGTCTCGCCTCTCGTTCCAAGCTCGATGTAACGACTAAAGGAAATCAATTTTTAATGCGTCCTCGTTAAGAGGAAGCTTTAATCTGTAAATATATTGTAGTTTCAGTGACGAAAAATATTTTTTGAAGTTTTCAAAGAAGTTTGAATGTATAACATTTTCGAGAGAAAACGTGTCTTCAGTTTCACGCAAATTGGGCTGAGAAATATTGATATATTAGCATGTGGCTTGAAAGTTACGCTGCGAGCAAGTACACATGTATGTTGACATGGTCGTTCGTGGAAACAGAGAATGATTATCACTTTAAGGTACTTTGTTCGTCGTTAATAGACAGGCTCCACGTGTTCACGATTCTTAACGCGAACTTGCACGGTCTCGAGTATGCGGAACGGGGAAACGCGCAGCGCTGAATCATACACTAATTTTGGAGCGGAGAAGCATAATCGGATTGTGTAATCGATTTTATAAATCGCCGCATGACAAGGTCGCCGATAATTGCTTTGTAGAACGGGCAGGAACACGACGGAGAATCGTAAATATTTACATGACCATAAAGTCTTCTCGTTTCTTTTCGTTTTAATTTATTTTTTAAGCTGCATCAACCTCACAAAAGTCATTACTAAATACAAGTTTATACATGAACAGTCGTTTTTAAGATTTGGTTAATCAATTTTGTATGTTTCAAGAAATTGATTAGATTTTCACAGGAGTCCTTGGAATCGATAGCATCTTTGATGTTTTCTTGGATTTTGTATACGTATGGCAGGATGTAATTATGTGTTCGATTGAGTTTGCTGTTTTGTAACTAATGCACTGAGGTTTGTCTAGATTTTCTAAGTCTTCTCGTTCTTTCTGCCCGAGACGACTATAAATATTTACTTGGCTCAGGAGACTTCCTTTTCAACCTGTCGCTTGTGTTACGGGACATAAATAAATTAGACTGCGAAATAACTTTCCGTGTGTTCCCAACTCTTGCCCAGATTTGATAGAATATTTCTTGGAAATTTCTCTATTCGAAAAACTTGTCAATTTTATTTAAATTGTGCGCACAACTTCGACAATTTTATGTAATTTTTAAAATGTTTTTAAGACAGTATAAACATGTAGTAAATAATATTTGGTTTTTATTTTGTAATGTCTCGTTTAACATGGCTGGATTCGGTGTCTCTGTATAGGAGGAAGTAACTTAAGCTGTAAACGATACAAATTTTAAATGACGTACTTGCAACGGCGGTTTTTAAAAAGTAGAGAGAAATTTTCTTTGACTAAATAAAATTTCTACCTCTGTTCTTCTCAATTTATTTGCATAACAAAAAATTATTTTAGCTACGAGATTATAGTATGTATACTATTTTATAGCATGCATCAGATTGTCGAAATAAAATTATGCTTTCTAAGTAAAGTCATGTATAGTAGAATACAAGTGATTCAATAGAATGTAACATACAATGAGTGCTTGAAATAATTGTTTTCATGCCTGAAACATTCGTTACTATTCAACGTAATAAAAATGAAGTTTTTAGCTTATTTCTTGAAATTACTCCACAGAAATGTGATGATTAGTCTGCGGATTTTATGTATTTATGTGACAACAATGAGTAAGTGTAGTTTAAAATAGCAAAAATATTAGGAAAATTTTAATATACTATTATATTATTTTCAACCTACTAAACATAATAGGGTGGAAAATAAATTTCTATTTCACTCCAGTTTGTTGGAATTCAGGTAAGAAATTTTTATTTTGCATAAATAACGCAGTCTAGTGATGATTACGTAATGATCATATTACAATTACTACAAAAGAACATTTGTATACTAATAACCTAAATATTGAAATATGATGAATACACACTCTCCTTTATATGACTTATTTAGGTAAACAAAAATCACTTATTTGGAAGGGTTGGTTGAAAAGTGCGTTCTGTTTTTAAATTTTTCAATCAAGAAAATCAAACTTTACTTAAAATGAACATTCTTACATAGTTTCGAGTAGGTACAGAGACTTTTTGTTTCCTTAGCGAGAAATCATGGGAAAGTACAACACGAATGACTCGCACAAAAACGAGGAAACAGAGGAGAACCGAAAGTGGAGCAACTGCGTTGTCCTATTTGTGTAGTGAACCACAACATATAATTTACAACAATGTTAATAAATATTACTGCGATCACAGTTAAAACTTGAATGGTTGGAACTCGTAAATGGACTGTTGGGGTATTCACGTAGAACAAAATTTTCCTGCCTTTCAACTTTCTTTCTTTTCTCGTTGTTCGATCGATCTAACATTTCGCATAGATTATTTGTTTAACCAGTGTGACAATCCTAGGGGGTGTCCCGAAATAATCCTTTTTCTTTTCGGCAAGAGTAAATAAGGTTCACATTAATGTACATGTTTCATATGTAAAGAACACGATTTATTATGTTTACCCTAACGGTAGGTAACTGTTTATTATCCGACACTCGCATTCCGCTGATTATTACGAATAATCGAGTATCCACTGTATCCTGAATTAAGGGGTTAGGACATAGTAATATTTTGAAAAAATCGAAAATATTTTTGATAGAAAAATTACATTCTTGAACTTTAAACGCGTTTTTCTCAGAGTTGCGTTTTTCGAAACGGTGTACAAGATATCTCGAGTTCTACCTTAGCAAAATTGCATTAAAATTTTACAGTTATCTTCATTATAATATCTATTAGGCATTGGCGATCGATTTTTTTTCATTTTCCCACTATTTTGTTATATATAAATGAAAATTAATAAATATTCTACCGAAATTCAGTCATTAAATTAAAATATCTGCCATTTTGTTAATTTTCACAAAAATTGAAATGTGGAATCGTCAACGCCTAGAGGATATATCAAAGTTTATGACATTTCTGGGATTTTTGATATAGTTAATTCGATTTGTAGGAATCCTGTAACCAGTTGGCCATCTGGAAGAAAAGATATTCCGAGCAAACACGACGAAAGCATTACAAGCATTTGTTTATAGTTCATAATATAGTAAACTGAAATACAAAACCTTATATTAATCGATCATTCACTTTTATTTGTACTGTTGCTTAAAAATCTTATATTTTAATCAACTAAATACGATTCAAATTGTGTCGTGTTTCGGGTCATTTCAATCAGGAAAATATCACGAATAAAAGTCGACGACAGAGCTTATTTTTCTATAACTAGTATGACATTATAAATGTTCACACATATTTGTTTCAGCGAATGTCAGAGGCAACTAAGCAGGGTCCTGGACGACATGGGCGAGGCCTCGGCGAGAGCCCAGGGTTTGAACAAGCCAATAACCAACGCCCTAAAACTTCGGGACACGGACCATATAGTTTATCTATTAGTCGATAACGAAGCAAACCGGTAAGTCGTGACTCATCGTAAAAACGTAATCGATTGCCAAATTAGCTGTTTAACCCTTAGCACTCGAATGGTGACTCTAAGCCACCTAAAAATTGCTGTTCCAATATTCAAAATATTGTTTACGTTATTAATGTATTGTATGAGGTACTATACCAATTTTATATCTATAAAATTTTTAAAATCATAGGGAATAGAAATATCCTAGGTCGGAAGAAATGTATAATCTTCGAGTTAAAATTGCTCCGAGTACAAAGGGTTAAAGCATTTGATAATTATTGTTAAATAACTTCATTTTTCAATGGAATCTCCAATTTATTCGAAGATACCATTTACTATTTAGCTTATCATTCATGTAAGCTAAACTGTGACTTTTCGTATAAAAATTCAAAGCAGATATATATATTCCTGGAATGGTGATAAACAAATTATAGGAAATACTTCCTGTCAATGTTAAATATTAATATTTTACACAAATGTTTAAAATGGCATAAGGAACAGATAAAGTATTTGAGAGATCTCTGTACGTCAAGGGGTTAATATCTTCAAGTTAGAGTTTCAATTACTGATTTTATTCGTACAAATGTTTGGGGGAAACTGTTGTTTGTGATCCCTAAATAAAATGGTACCACACTCAGTTGCCGGTGTTGCGCGTTGCTGTAAAACGGCTAGTAAGCGGTTGTTTTCGAAGGAGGCCCTATTAAAAACTTGGAACTGGAAGCCAACCTGTGGCAGAAGGGAGCAGAAGGGAAGCTGCATTTCGCAGGATAAGGGTTTCGCGGCGCGCAAAATGGTCGGTTGGATCGATACGTCGCGTCTGGTGTGTCGCTTGCCTGCGGAAAGCGAAGCACTTCCTTCCTCGTTCGGTCCTATTCGCAAAGCATCTCCTCCCGACCCGGTGTTTCCTGATTAAAATGTTCTTCAGAACCGTTTCCTGCACGAGAAAAATTAATACCGCGTGCACGTGCGGCGATCAGAGATGATAATAGTCGTATCGTAAAGCCACTCGCGCCGCCATTAACAACGCGCGGCTATTAATTACTGAAAGTAGACGCTCTCGTGCACCCGGCGTCGTCGTCTTCGTGACGACGCGAGTTCCCTCGCGATGCAATCGACTGCACTCCGGGCTACACGGTGCATTGTAACTTGTAACTAGACTGCGGGGCTCTCTGCAAATCTCCATCCTCTCGTGGATCGTTCTGTACAATGTGGGACAAGGGAATCATTTATTTCGTCCGGCTATAAAATTCTCTATCTTATTTAATTCTCATTCCTTGAAACCCTTGCAGTTCTACAGCTTTCTTTCGACACAAGACAATGGCTCGGGACGGCTTCAACGTATTGCGGATAAGGATACTTATTCGGTTCGACATTGTTCTTGAGTGGGCTGAGAGTTTATGGGTCCCATAAATTTGTCTGGCAGACCATAAGCAAACATAAAGTGGTCGGCCGAGCAGCGATATCGTTCGTTGGAAAAGGATAGAGTACAACATACCCTCTCGTTCTGGTACTAGCAATAAGCGGTGTCGAGGTGACAACTTCAAAAGAAGAAGAGGGAATAGAAATTTTCTTGTTGCAAAAAAAACATCATCGTCTTATAGCGAAAGAAAACTGTATTTTTTATGGTTATAGTGATTAGAATCTTAATCTTTTAATTTCATTAAAATTACTTGGAAATTGCAGAAATAAAATTATAATTAAGATGTAATTGTAATTGGTAATTGCAATTACTTTGGCTCAACCAGTAATTGAAATCGCGGACCACAATTACAATTACAGTGATTCGTCAAGTAATTGCAATTACCAATTACGATTACATGTAATTGTAATTTTATTTCTGCAATTTCAAATTACAGTAATTGGCAAGTAATTGTAATGGTAATTGAAATTACATTTTGCCCAACTCTGCTACATACGCAGCTTTATGTTTCCGAATAAAGCAAATTACGCTGTGAAAGTAGGTATGTACTAATACGACTAATATTAGTCATTTGGTTGTTGGTGATCGCTGGTTAAATTCCTAAGTCATGCGGTCGGATATACATGTATTGTTAGTTACTATGTATATAATTTTATACAAATTGTCAGAATTCTTGCAAGTTGTATAAAGCGTATTTGTTTAAAATTTTTGTGCGTTCCACACAAAATTGTTCGTAGCGTTTTCAAATTAAGAATCAAAGATAAAATTAAGGTATTTATTCATATGTTTATTCAATAAAACACGAGAAGTTACCTCGATAATGGCAAAAGGTAATAGAACAGAATGGAAAATATGTTATTGAACAAATCTCTTAAATTACAAACGCTACGAACTTTCGTTCCAACGAATTTAGCAGCGTTATTATTGGAAAGATTGAAAAAAGATTACAGCTCGGAAATTATTTTGCGAAGCTAAGCAAAGTGAACGACTAGTAAGAAAGATAACGCGTAGTATGTCATATACTTAAGTAGAATGTTTTGTGACAGTAATATTGTAACTTCCTCTTACGAATATTGTAAAGCAATTTTGCTTCGCGATAACGGCCAACGTACCACGGCCATGAACCTCTAAAAAGTCGCGCGAATCAGAGTATGAAGCTCTTCCTCATCCGTTCTGCTTAACGAACCTTACCCTCACGCATTACCATATATACTTAGAAGTCTTGGATAACTTTCGCGAAGAAAAATAACTGGTTTGTCAAGATAGTGTAGAGCACACGGTCGAGGGTTTTTAACGAGCCAGAAACGAACCGCTCATTAATATTAAACTTTGCAGCAAACCATGGAGAATAAACAAATTTTATTTATTCATTAATTTATTATTCGTTTGATATTCTAATTACATCACGAATGTAAACCTTCAATTGTAAGTGAATGTAAACCCCTTTTTTCATTTTTCATTTCACAAAAGCGTATAACAAAGAAAAATATACATTCATTCACAACTGTATAATGAGGAACGTTACTAACATATATGTTTCTGATTATTCGTTGGATTAGTCTGTTTCATAACAATATTTATATTAGAACGCAAGTTAATTTGTGACATATTCGAAATAGTATTGAGGGCAGTAGGGTAAGTGTGCCTATTACTGCGGGTGTACGTTTTACTGCGGTATTTTTCCCAATGAGATTGAAATACGTAAAAATAAATATTTTGCCCTGAATAAATTTTGTACAATTCAATGAGAATGTATTCTCTTACAGAGGCAAATCAAATTGTCAATCATTCTCATATTTTTATAATCTCAGGATCTGAAAAAACATTCTTCATAAAAGATACAGAATAAGACCGTAATTCTTCTAACTCGATCACCGCAGGATTGTTATTCGTGTGATTGTACATTCTTCATATTGCATTAAACTGCATAGGGGAAACTTTACTTCGATACAATAAGTATATAAAAAGAAACTTCTCTTGCCTTTTTAATAAAAAAATGAAGACCTCAGCATTACGTACATTAAAGTGAATTAGGAGCTCATTACTGCTGTACAAAAATCACTGGGAATGTCCCTAATACTGCGGTGTGAATTACAATAATCATAAGAAACGAGCTTCACTTCGACCTAACGTTTTAGATTAGGTGCTTACCTATTTGATACACGTAAGTAGGTAGGATACGATTATCCTAATAAGAAGATACAGCAAAAATTAAATCGAAATTTAATGAAAGAAAAACAGTAACAAAAATAAAAGACAAAGTAAAGTGAACGAAAAGATTTACTCTTATAGAACTGAAAACTTAAGAAAAACAATTTAAAAAATTTGCAATCCGTGATTTCAACGAGTCTCATAGTTGCAGTCTTAAAAGATAAAGTTTTACATTCATGATGAATGAAAATCATATGCGCATCGAGCAACGGGGATCCCGAATGTTGGACCGCAACCGTGAATCATTATCCGCGTAATGTTTCAACCTTGCTTCGATTTTACAGCGGACTGGGCAGCGTAGTTGGCCTGCTAAAGACCGGATCGAAGAATCTGTTCATGTTCGACGAAACAGGAGCTCATTACCAGCTGAAGCCTAGGTGCATTTTGGACTTTTACGTCCACGAGACCCGACAACGCATGGGCCTTGGAAATATCCTCTATCAGCATATGTTGTCTGTAAGTAATCTGCTTTTCCACGTTCATGTTTATTTATATTCTTATCCACCTTTATAGAGGATGGACCACCAACTTTAACCACCTTGAATATTTCCGTTATTCGCAATAATATGAAAAAATGATATACAGGGTGCCCCAAAAATGTTGTACTTCCTTGAAAGCAGTGATCCCTAAGGTCACTTGAAGTAACTTTCTTCGCAATTTTGTTAAGGAGTAACTCTCAGTGACCTCAGGGATCGCTGCTTTCAAGAAAATACATTTTGGGGCACCCTGTATACCATTTTTTCTTCCTCCGCAATTTTGTTAAGGAGTTATTAACGAAAAACCGCGGCAATTGATTGTTTACATGAAATAAAAGTTCACTAAAAACAGATGCGCCTTAACCTACCCTTTAATAGGCGATAGCTGTAACTCACAAAACAAATTGTTTTCTTTCAGTCCTAAAATTTAATTGCTTTATATCCTAACATTTATTGATTTAACTATTTTTAAAATTGTACTTACAATTGTTATTTATTATCACTAAATGACGTAAACAGAGTTATACGATCGACTGACTCATAGTGGGGACATGGCTGATAGTGAGGACATTTACCTTATTAATTTCTGCCGTAAATGCATAAAATCTACAGTCTGCTAATAAGGCTATCCCGTTGGTTAGAAATTTCAAATTAAATGTTGTGAAAAAATGTATGAGAATCTATGCGAGAAACGTGCAAAAAATTGGTCTGCCGATGAATTCGATCCCATACTCGTGAGAACCACGAAGAAACTCGCACATCCCGTACACAGATTCCACCCGCGCAGATTGGAAATCGTCCGGATCGCAAACAAGGTGTAATTACTTCCCGAGTAAAAGCAGAAAGGCGACGTGTGATCTTGATCTAAACTACTTCCAAGGAAACCTTGCGCAAAACGAAGTAACGTTGCCACGTTCCTGTTCAACTAGTTGCGAAAGTTTCTCGTTTCGCAAGCAATCGCCAGCAAACCAAATTATGACCGTCCAAATAGAAAAATTGAACTCGTTATAAATAATATATAACATAAAAATAAGGAGAAACGGAAAGATTCAAATAAGAACATCTAACATAAATAAACAGAGTTTAATTTGTCATGAGAAAATTTGAAAAATTATTCCGATGAAGTACAGCTAATTTGTGAATATTTGTGTACACGGTGCAGGTGCAAAAATGTTCGAACAATAAAGGAGTACTTTATACATTATACAATTACAAAATAGAAACGCGGGAAAAATGTCTTTCTCGCCATTATTGCGAGACTTTAAAGAGCATCCGATTATTTAAAATGAAGGAATTCCATTTTATGCATCAGATTATTTAAATAACATTATTTTATCCACAGCTTTTCTTCATATTGCGTTCTGATAATTCCTTTCTCACAGGTATCGATCTAATTGTAAGAAGTCTAGATGGTCGATTTTCTTTCCGTTCTACAGTAAATCCTCTATACACGCAAAAGACCACGGGGGGGTTCGTTTGCATTTAGGGCACTAAACAGTAAAATAGTATGTTTTTCATTTTTCACGACCATAGTTTGCAACCAAAAAGTCTGAAAAAATTCTATAAAATGCGTCTTAAGACCCGACACGTGCCACAATTTTTTTCAGAATTTTAGAAAACATTAGAAACATTAGAAAATTTTAGAAAAGCGCGAAATCTAATTTACCCTATAACTACCCTCACGGGCAAGCCAGAGGGCTGAAATTTTACTCAGATGGGTTCTTATTGGTCAGCTTTCGAATGGTTCAAGAGCAATTGAAAAACCTCTAAGGGCAGTTCCATCTTAATCGGCTAGGCCTAGGTAAAAAACAAAACGTGTCCCAACCTTTGCGACACTCCCTTGCTTCTTTCGACCCTGGTCTTCGCTACTTGACAAAGCGATATTAGGTGGAGAAACGGAAAAGCGTAAAAATTCCGCGATTCCTGAAGATACATATAATTTTCCATAATTTTCGAGGAACGAATTTTTCGCCAGGTGAACAGAGAAACGGCCACGCTAATGGCAGCCTCTATAACACGTCAGAGAGTACGGCTAATATGCATTAATTACGGAAAAGTACCGTACACGCCGGCATTCGTGATAGTTGAGCACTGTGCGTGAGGCCACGGGGCGAATTCACGTGTCGCTAAGCCGACGGCACTTGCAGTGATTCCAACAAGTGCGCCAACCATGACAAAACGAGGCAAAAAATAATCTGGAATACGTAGCTGCACTGCTCTGCGAATACGTACCTGTTTTCCGCAAAACCTTTTTCTCAGTCGGCATAGTTGTTCTTGCCATGGACTCGGCATTTCCTCGGAATCATGAATTATTCTACAGAGTAAAAGTCTGTCAGGTGTGCTACGTTTTAGAGAATTTTTTTCAAAGACAATCAACAAGTGAAAAATTTCGGTTTTCCTTTTTACAGAAACTGCCTTCTATTGGTAAAACAATGTTGAATAAAAGAATATATAAAAAGAATTTTTTAAAAACCACGCTTATATTAAAATGAACTAAAAAGGAGAAAATAATTTTTTTAGACATTATTGACTATAAATAAAAGCGTGGTTTAAGATATGAGGTTTAAGCGCCACTGGCGGTAACTCATGTCGGGCGAAGATATTTTGCCTTCTGTTTCGAGAAAAACGTCGACCATGCAAACTTGAAAGGGTGCTTTCTCAAGATAAGTCTGCTCTTTCGCGTGGTATCGATTTTCCACCAGACCCTTATTTTTTTAGATAAATTCAAAAATATCCGCAAAAATTGGTGCAAAAGTGGTGTCTCTCCGTCTTTAATGATTGTTTAAACATGTTATGAAACATTTCATTAAAGTTTTATTTATTAGCAAATTTTATTCTTTAGAAACAGCTTGCCCTAATGTAAGAACAACTTACTTCATAACGGGGCAAAAATAGTTCCGCTTCGCTCAACGACAAATAAATGAAAAAATATATAAAACCTATATCATATAATACAATATTTCAATTTTAAGGTTAGAATTTTAAAATATAATAAATTTAACAATAAATTACCCGTTAAAGATGAGAATATCTATATTATATTTCTACGTCATTTTATATAATATGTTTCTTTCAAATCGGAGCTTATAGCCTCGGTCTCCTCTACCTTAAAAGAATCTTGGCTCTGCGACCCTTTTTCGACAAGAAAAGGCAGCGAGCAGGCCTACGTTGGCAAATTAGTGAACGATCTTAAATAGGAGCGTGACAAAAGGTCGTTACGCGTGGGTGTTACGGGCGAAGGTAACCCGAAAGGTGACTGAACTCATTCAAACTGTTTGTTTCGCCTCGGTACTTTCGTTTCTCCTTATTAGAGCAAAGTACGAGGTGTGCCAATGAGTACTTTACTCATATTTTGGGAAGTTGGACAGTTTTGCTACTTCAATAACCGTTGTCCTCACTCCTGAATAACTCAACACAGTCATCTTTAACAAACAAACAAAAAGGCGGAGTAGGCGATTTGAGTTTAGATTACGCTTCAACAGTTTATTAATCGTGAACTGAACTATTGAACTTCCCCACTCAAAATATGCTAATAATTATTTAATGTGTAACTATTAATAATATAACTATTTGTGGATTTATTATAGATGAAATTTTATTGTTTTACTACGTTTCTAATGCATACCATTTCGATGGGGGTGCATATTAAATATAATATTAACCCTTTGCCTTACAATATCGTGTCAGACTCGTGATGAAAATTCTGAAAAGAGTCTACTAAATATGTAATGTTATTAATTTCCTTTAAACCGAGATGAAATTTTATTTTGGTTTCGTTAATGTGTAGTTATTGGAGAACATACAATAGATATAAATTTTCTCTTCATTTAGGAAATTACGAATTACAAAGAAAGTTCTAATCACTGAAACCGTACAATAAATCGTAGGGCAAGGGGTTAAATATAATTTAATTGAATGATTGCATTTTTAAAGTACATTTTGAGGTACTTAATGCTTAGAATAGTAGCAAATTATTTATGCCTTCTCTTTTCGCGTTCAGCACACACAAATATCATAATTATGTGTATAAATTAAATACGAAATTTGCGAACTAATTTATAGAAATAGAAATGAAACGTGATTATCATACAATTAAAGGGTGTTTTACTGACGTTTGTCTCTAATTTATATCATATTGTATATACGCAATTGTATTATAAATATAACATAACAATATATCTGATTAGAATTAATAGAACTTTTACTTTCACATTAATTTGCAAACACTTGACTCGTCAAACGAAATCTTCTTTTGATTTGGATTTCTATTTGAATTCTCTAGTATTTGCATAAATGCACTTATATGCATTATCAGTTTCGGACATTCTCATTTAATTAATTGATTTTAAGATTGACTAATTGCTGGCTAACTACTAACATGTTGCTTCTAATTTCCAGGAAGAAAATATTAGGCCGGTGAAACTGGCGATCGATAGACCTTCTGAGAAGTTCTTAGCGTTTCTGGACAAATACTATGGCCTCTCAAATATAATACCGCAGAATAATAAGTTCGTTGTCTTCCACGGATTTTTCGATGACGGTACGTACATATATTTTCATCCTGCATTTCGCATTTACAATGTCTCGCTAGTTTAACGATTAAAAAGATTCAATTTTTTTTTTATGATTTCTAGTAGTTTTATATGTTAAGAATATGATTCTGAATTACTTCAAACGGACTCGAAAGATTAAGAACGAGTCTATTAATTTTTAATAACTATTGCAGTTACCGAAAATGGTTTCCAAGTTTGAAATACGGTTAGAAGTATGGCTGAAGTAGATTCGATATATCGTAGGTCATAACTAGACTGCGGATGTTTATGCAATGTTCAATTATTGTAGGCAAATATTAAGAAAGTGGAATTTAATAAAATCTTATTTTCTGTGGTGGTAGCCTTTTTAGACATGAATTTTACATTCCAGATCCGCAGTCTAGTCATAACTTTATTAATTTCATCAGTTTTTATATTGACTATTTTTAAATATTCAAAAAAAAATTGATTGTTTTACCTACTTGGATATACATATATGAGACTTGTTAAAAAGTAGGAAAAAATAATAAACCTAGGAGCTTAGACTAGTAATTTACAGTGATCCAAGGATCGCGTATAAATCGGAGAACGTATCACATTTTCCTTACACCGCCGTAAAAGTATAGTACACCATATTGCCCATGAACTCGTTGCCAATCTGGTTTCGAGTTAAGGCTGTGACAATGGCGAGTCGAAGGTCGATTACATTTGTCTTGTAATTTGTACTTCGGTAGCCGGTATCCTAAATCGGTCATTCCTGTCTGAAGACGCATAAAATTGCGGTCAGTGTCACCCTATACACGACTAACGACCCTATTATGCGAGTGACCCTATCGTGCGATCGATTGGAATCTGTCCTTAAACGATAAGTGTTCTGCGTCGATTGTAAATGAGCTGCTCCCATTTTTTTTATCTCGAAGCTAACTTATTCAACAAAATTAATCGCACTTCATCACAGTGTCCCTGGCGAAATGTATATTAAACATTCTAAGGGAACGATCGTGCAGTATGAATTATCACTATCATATGAAACTTATACAAGCTTGCTTCACCAAAAATGAACAATAATGGACAACACTCTAATTTTACAATGTATTTTGTGGATTTTAGAACATCCGGCCGTGAGATCAAATAGATACAGCCTGCCCGCTAATATTGACATTGCTGGACAAAATAATATTCATAACAATGTTGGAAAAAGTAATTCTGGGTACGTATGTTACAACTTATGTAAAACTCGAATATTGCTTGTCAGTTTCACACGTACAGGTTGTTCACGCAATTACTAGTTTTTCTTGCAAATAATATTTAAAAAAAATGAAAGCGGTAAAAGTAACACTGTTTTCCCAAACAACACGTAATGGCGTATGTCATTTTTTCAGGGCTATTTAAGGTGACCTACTTTTTTTAAATACACTCCTCGAAAGAATTAAGGGATCACCTCTGCGAACCCGAAAAATTGCTACTAGTTTACATGATCATAACTCCGGCCAAAATTGCTGTATCGATATCGTTAAACAATGGTTTGAAAGCCTGAAACCTCTAGTTTTAGATGCTCTGTTTCAAATTGTTGCTATGTTGGTTTTTTTACAAAGTTATAGCTAGATGAAGACAACATTGACGGTTAACAAAAATTTTGTGCAACTTTGGAACATCACACGGGGAGCAACAAATTTTTTTGATAAATCGCGTTAATATTATTTGGAAGGGTTATCTTTCCTGTGTAAATTGTGTGGTTGTTGAATATTGTGCGATTTTTTTTATTCGAGTTATTCAACATTGAAGTAAAAGTTGGCTTTTTAACTGTAACTGGCTCCAGAAAGCGAAAAAATTATCGTAGAATCTTGTGCAAAAAAGCAATAGAAAGAGCGTTTCTTTCTCTTCAAGGCACGCCTTTTGTTTTTTCAATTTCATTAACATTTCGATATACCAGGTGTTTCTGAAAATATGCTTAAAAAAGGCACAATTTCCACTTTTCCTTTAACTCGTTGTATCTCGGCGAGAAATGATTGTAATTTCATGATCCGAACGTCAGATTGTAGCAGAGATTCTGCCGATTCAATTGAGTACCCCATGAACTCGCTGCGACAATTTTTTACCTATGGCATGTGTTTGAAAAAAGTTAGTGCTTCGCAGAAAATAGCGCGCTACGTACAGCGGCTGCCTGACATCTCTGAATACGCTACGCGCCGGCGCACAGTGGAAAATTTGGACCAAACTCAATTCAAAATCAAAGAACTTTCGATAGAAATGAGGTAGAGCGATGCAATTTTTTTAAATTAAAGCTGAAACTTTGCAGAATATGGGAAAATAGGGAGATTATGGTACGAACGTTTTTTAACGTTGAGAAAATTCGTTAAACATGTAGAATGTCAAGAAAATGTGGTTTCTCCAGTACCACGCGCGGAACAATTTTTTTTTAACATGCTATATATCATGTCCCGTAGATTTTTTCACGCTGATTTCAAATCTGGTCTCAAAATTTGTCTACGACCTCAGGATTTTGCAAAAAACCGATTTTTGTGAACAAAACTAATGTAATCATTTTTTTTGTAATCATAAATTTTTTTGATAAATCTCGTTAATATCATTTGTAAGGGCTATCTCTCCTGTGTAAATTGTGTGGTTGTTGAATATTGTGCGATTTTTTTATTCGAGTTATTCAACATTGAAGTAAATATGGGCTTTTTAACTTTAACTGACTCCAGAAAGCGAAAAAGTTATCGTAGAATCTTGTGCAAAAAAGCAATAGAAAGAGCGTTCCTTTCTCTTCAAGACACGCCTTTTGTTTTTTCAATTTCATTAACATTTCGATACACCAGGTGTTTCTGAAAGTATCACGATTTCATATGATATGAAAAAATATCTAGCATTCTATTTAAAAGGATAGTGTAAACACAAAAAAAATACATACATAATATATTATTTGCAAGAGGAACGCTAGCTAGTAATAGCGCGAACACCCTATAATATATGTATACATACAATTATTAACACTTATATGGCCACATTCAATATCCTTTAAATTTGAATTCTTCTATTTAAGGAATTGTACCTTCTAATAATATTAAGTATATTAGTAATAGTGTTTAGTGATTTTAATAAGGACACGTCTTATAATACTTCCGTCTTTTTTTCAGCATGAATGGAGTTCAGTATCCTCCACCTGTTACGCGTAGTTCATTTGGTAGATATGCTGCTGCACGACCTCCTTGTTCCATGGCAAATGTAAGTACAACACCGTAAAATACTGCATTACACCTAAAGTATACCATTCAAATATTTGAGCGTATTGTAAAATGAAGAACAGAAATACTATGTACGTAAATTTTTTATCTGAATCATTATCTACAGAAACAATGTTCTTGTAGACAGGCATGCAGAAAGACTATTTCAACACTAGGTTTTACGAAGCACTAAAAATTATTATTTTGCATTACTTTACAAAAATAACAAGAATGTAATTATCCACATTTTTGTTATGATATATACACAAAGAAATAAATTTGTTCAGTAATACTTCATAGATTTATCTTTATAATCTCAACAATCGTAAATTAAAAATATTATAACCCATCATTTTGATTGGTCCCGTAAACCTAGTGTTAATACTAAATATACCAAGCAATGTGACTGACTTGTATCTCCTCCACTCAAATTAAATGTATTTGTTGGGATTTCAATTAATTTAACAATTGTGAAACAAGAAAGCAACTGATGACAACTATAGCTTTAAATTGCAGTGAAAATTTGTAGTTGTCACAGCTTGTACAGTGTCTGGTAAGCTCTAAGGAAGCACTTTTGTAAATATGTACACTACTGTGCAAAAGAAAGAAGCACCCAGTATATAATTATAAGATACAATGACAAAACAATAGCCTTATGTAAAAATTGTATTGTACAATTATTGATTTATTGCATTTAAAGTAATCCGCAATAACACATACATATTCTCAGAACTATTCAATTAAACAGCAAAACATTAATTCAAAACTTCCTGTGCTCTTACGTGATTTTTTACGTTTTTGTATTAAATATGGCCGGGTGCTTCTTTCTTTTGCACAGCAATGTATATATATTGACTTCTTTAGATAATATAATTACACTCACATAATTTTGATAAACATTATAATTAATAGCGACAATAGCTTAATAACAAGAATTTCACACGTCTTAACCTTTGTATTGCAACTTACATTGTAACTCAGTTAAAAACATATTAACGCTTTCTTTTAGATAATTCATAACACTACTGTGCTTGGTCCATCCGCAGAACGTACTGGGTGAGTAGCAATGAAAAATAAACACCGGATTGTTGAACGATCCTGCAAGCTTAAATTAATTAGCTATTAACTTCTGTGTTCATACCTTGAAAAAGCGAGCCCCTCGCAGATGCCTGATGTTGAAGCTTTAATTAATTTCTTTGATAACCAGAGAAATAAGATTTTAAACGAATAACTTTTAATAACTGTTACCATCAGGTAACGGTTACACGATAGTATTAAAAATTTAACTCGCTATGTATTTAGTAAAAGAAGTTAACCGATCACTAAAATTTCAAAACATGCAATTTTACCGCTACAAGTTTAAGAACAAAGTTGCATAACACATTAGTGCTAATAAAAGCGGCTTCCACTCTTTTTACACTGAATGCGTTCACGTTACCTCTTGCCAGAACACATTCAAATGCGTGTCAAATGTTACCTGATGCTTCCATTCTTACATTTTCTCGAATTTTGATTATTTAAGTTAAATGTCGTTGTTCGAAAATATCTAATGGTGATAAAATAAGAATCCTGTCTTGTCAATTAGGATCTCGATGATAAATTGTTACTTTTTAATTTAATATATATATATATATTTCATTTCCTAACAAAGTATAGAAAAATATAGATTTTGCGTCTTTCATTCTATCAGGATGGTATTTATAAGATTATTGTTGTCTAGTGACTGTAAAGCAATATGAATATTTAACAAATTGTAAATGTAAAATGGAACTTCCATTATAGAGAAAGGATTTAATAGAGTCATAATTAATACGAATACATAATGATTTTAGTTATATTGTGATTAAATTATTTATTTTAATATATTGTTTTTTAAATTTTCCGTATTTGATCTATTTAATTATTTCGGAAAAGCAACTTAATCGCAATCGTCATTTATTTCAGCAATATTTTTTTTAACGCACAGATTTATTGATATTATATTACTGGATTATAGTATGCATGTGTGAATGCGAGTACGTATGGATGTATGTGTGTGTATGTATGTATATTATGTATTGTGATATGTATTATTATTTTTAGCAATTACTCGCACCTGTGCATATCAGTAAAACATTTTCATTGAATGCTCAGCATGGATTTATATTTACTCCCTTTTCGTTACCAGATATTAAGCAAATCCACTCTGAAACACAAGTTCAGTATCCTAAAATCCTTTGTGCACCAGCAACATGTTCCTTTTATTCTTATTTGCGGAGTAAGTAATTTCACTTAATCTTGGCAATCTCGTTACATTTAGAACTAAATTATTTTTTATTTAAAACATTTCCATTTCTTTGTTGGATATTTGTAAGGATAAAATTTGAAAATATTGAACAAAGTTAGAATCATATCTTGTTTGAAATGATTGTACAAACACATTGACTGCCACAAAGATCCTGAACCTTGTTCTTTCTTGTCAAAAAACGATGTATCAAAAATTATATTGGAGCAAGATAAGTGCACTATCAATTGTGAAATGGCTTTATTTAATTATATTATATAAAATATAAGATTTATGTGACAGTGAAAGTGTTAAATATATATGTATGCGCATATATTACAATTTTCATAAGATTCAATGATTTAACTCTCGGACGATGATACTTTGATCCATTTTGACCAAACCCTTTAAAAACTTTGTCTAACTTTTCACCTGCTGATTATTAAATCAAATTGTAACTTGATCTTATTAAATTTAATAACATTCTTGGAGGAAGTATGATGAAGGTATACCTAGAAAAGTTTATAAATAAGTATTCGAACAGACTTGGACTTCATATTTTAAGACTAAAAACGTACCACGACCGGTTCGAGATTTTTTATTTGACAATTATGGAAATAATAAAGATGGTTTTACAATAAATGTCTTTATTAGAGCACATATTATAATAATAACTGTGCAAAGTCTAAAAAGATTAAATCTTGTCATTTTTCAATAACGTTAAAAATCCTCTGTCTTCCGAGTGTTAATATAGAATTGTACACGGTGAAAACGGATCCTAGTAGAATATATGTCAATGTTCTTTAATATTCCATGCTTTGACAATTTCATGGTAAGTTACTTTTTCAGTGAAAAACCGAGCACACCTGCTGTCATACAATCGAAACCGGAAAGACCACGTTCTTTGAGTCTTTACTCTGAAGAAGAACAGAAGCAGCGTACAAGCGAATTATCTACGGTTCCGACACCTGCTTTACCTGATCATCAACCCACCCCTCTAGCTACCATTTTACGAGAAACAGAGAAAACTGAAAAGAATGTGAAACCATCTCCTTCGTGTAGTCAAGAAGTAGTAGTTGGTACTAATCAGCACTCTCGTTTGGACCTAAAATTTTACCATTCACCTCTGTGGTAAAGCAATTAAAGAAGCGAGGAATTGACATTTCTTTAAATAGAATTATTTCATATTTATTAACAGTCTTAGAGGAATTGTAATGGAAAATTGTATTGCTCGTGTATGTGACGAAGTATAAAAACGCAACTGTACCGTTCACAGTAAAGTAACTGTGAAAGGGTAGTTAATGGTAACCAAAAAAAAAAACAAAAAATGGTAGTATTTATTACACTAGAATGCGTTCTCTTTTCATGAGAAAGAAATGCTTTTATTTATTAAAAGAAAAGTATTTTCTTATTTTATATGGGAGGTGAGCCGAATACAAAGTAAACCCCTTTTCTACTGTTTTAAAGAACTGTAAGTTATTACCTTTGCTTTATTAACTTTATTTTTTATTCGTAGAAAAAAAGTGTTGTATGTTACGTGTCTAGAACGCGATCATATTAAAAGTATTTGTTCCTAGTATAAAAATCTAAAATAATGTATTCCCATTATTTTAAATGGTTGTAACATTCAAATTGTTAGTAAGTATATTCATAAAAGAATAAACTCTATTGTAGTACATGTGAAGCAGGTAGAATCCATATGTATAAACTGGCTAGTCATTTTTAGAGGTGGGCGGGTACTCAAAAACTTCGGGTTCGGGTCGGGCATATCGGTGTGAACCACTATATACTAATCCAATTACAAAACTTCTTTATTTTCCATTATTTTTTATCGGACTTCCACCAGCTTATTTGTGGCATTTTTCTTATTAAAATCACACTAAACACGATATAATTTCAACTATATTTAGTGGTTTAATTGACGGTATGGATGAGTAACTTTAGGTCCTTTAGGACATAGAAGAGGAGAGCAAGTGAAAAAGAAAGACAAACAGCGACCGCGACGGTCGGCAAAAATTCAGAACTTATTGTATTGTTTAGATTTTAGAATACCAACGCGATGCTAACTTTTTTATTTTTTTCTTATATGTATACACTGCCGGCCAAAAGTTTGGGACCACCGCATAAGAGAGATGTCACGCGGAATTATATTATTATACAATGAAGGGTTTTAATGAAAAAATTACTTTGTTCTATTATTTACACACACGTAAACTACATAATTCCTATTACCTCTCTCTTCCACTTTTCAGTGCTTATGCTGTAAAATGTAATGACTAGACTGCGGATTTTATGCATTTATGACAAAATAGGTAGTTGTGATTTAAAACAGTGGACAGATTTAAGAAATTTAAGAGCATTAATGTATTAGTCGCAGCTTATGAACATTATTATAGAATGAGAGAAATTTTTACTTGGCCCTTGTTTGTTGCAGTAGATGTAAACGATTTTTATTTTGCATAAAGTTTCGCAGTCTAGTAATGATATATAGAGTGGTCCCAAACTTTTGGCCGGCAGTGTATATGATAAATTGTAAATTATGCTTTACATGTACAGTAAATATGGGCGAAATTATATCTTGTTTGGTGTAATTTTAATCAGAAAGATGTCGCAAATATATTGGTAAAATTTCATTAAAAATAAGTAAAAAATAAAGAAGTTCCCTTACTGCATTAGTATTGTCCGTGTTTACATGCTGTCCTTTTCTACGTTCGGTCCCGATCTACGTCTCACTCAGCACAGAACCGAGAATCGGCTTAGATTGGGACTTTGGTGTATCGTGTATTTTCGGGTCCCGACTCGACCTGAGTCATCAAAATGATCAAAAGCCGAACCGAGGCTCGGGTACCCGCCCACCCCTAGTAATTTTGTATACATCATGATTAGTCGAAAGCATAATACCAGGTATTTCTCTGTTAATGAAGAGAGAAGATATTATTTTGTAAAGATAGATAATGAAATTTGTGCACCAAAGTGGGACGTACCCAAAAATGTAACTACGTCTCTATAAAATAATATTGTTCTCGTTCATTAAACATGAAACTTGATCTCATAAATCCATCCTCATGCATAGATGGTTCCAATAAAATTTATTATGTAAATTGTTTCTTTTTATTTCTGATAAAGGTAAACTGTTTTTCAATTTATTCTCATTGCATTCATTTATTTTATTAGAATAAAATAAACTCTTCATATGAACACACTCGTCAGAAGTATTTAGAAAATTTTGTACTTTCTAATACTGAGTTTGTAAGAAATACCATGCACTTGAAATAATAAAGTATTACTCAAACATAAAACTGGAAACGAGTGGGAAAAATTATATCTTACGAGAAAACAATAAATTCCTATAGTATAAAACATTGCTTTTTATTTTACAATATAGTAGCCAATATAAATAATCCCCCCTCTCATATATTCACATTTAAAGAACGAGACTGTTAAAATAATTAAAAATACATGAAAATATTGCATTACATTCTCAACTGTACACGCAGCATTTCATTTGTTTCAAAAGTTAAAATATTGAACTATACATCATACTCAGCACCATCTATTTTTTCATCAGTTATCCAAGAGATTAAATATCTACATGTCTCAGGTTCTAAATATAAAATGCTCATAAGAATTCCTTCAGCATATCCTACAACTAGACCTGCGGCAACGTCAAGAATATAATGCCTTTTCATTAAGAGCCTTGAGAGAGATATAGCAACTACCCATGCTAATACTGAAGGTTGACAGAACGCAGGTAGAGGCCACAGATAATAGAAAAAATAGAATACTAACATTGCCCGAGAGGCATGACCAGATGGAAATGAATATTTATCAGGTCCTACTGCAAGAGGATCATCGTTAATGGCAGGGCGTCTTCTTCTAGTAAGTGCTTTCAATACACCGATAACAACAATGTCTAGCAATATACCTAAAAATATATTCGGGTTAAATTGGATGGTAACATTTTAAATTCTCAAGCTTACCTATTAACAGATTGACTTGCACTTGGTATAAATTTCTGTTATCAAGTATCCAAACAAGTGCAAGCGTCAATGTAATCCATATTAGTCCATGACAAGATATCTACATAGTTAATAATAATATATATCAGTAAAAAAATCAGGATGCAATATTTACATTCGTATCTTATCAACATCTTTCATTTTAACTATGGACTTTCTTAAATAGTATTTACAGAAAAATGAATTCTTGATTTGATCAAGGAATGTGTTGCTTTCCTTGTTCAAGAAGAAGATAATATACTCATGAATTTATCTTTATGTACTAGATAAATACTTTTTTACTTGATCAAGGAGTATTTTGCATAATGTAATATACTCATAAAATATAATATACAGCTTGTCAAATCTAACTGTGCGGTTGACCAAAACTTGGGAATGCGCAGACAAAAACAAAGACCGCACTTGACGAGAGAAGGTTGCAACATATGAATGGTAAGGTACACAACTCGTCAAAAGTGCGTACTGTCCATTATTTCTTACAGCAATAAACATACGAAACAACTGTTTATATGTTTGTGTGAATACACTTGTGTCACTTTACTTTTTAACTGAACTGTCGCCACGTGCATCGTTTGACAGGTGACGATCAGTTCACCATCGTTGCGAGGTTCCGTCTATTTACCATTGCGCAGCAGGGACATTTCCCCTTGCAGGGAACATTCAGCTGCACAGCTAGATTTGACAAGCTGTACTCATGAGTTTATCTGTACGTACTAAATAAATACTTCATTAAAATAGGTAAGTGTAGTCGTGTTATAAGAGACATATATTTAAATTGTCGATTTATTATTATTACTATACTTTATGATACATTTGATATACTTTTTGAAAATAATATATTTATTATTTAATCGAGAAAGAATAAACGTGTTATACATACCTCTAATGCTTTATAATGTATTTGTAATTGTCTCATAGGCATAAATTTCTCAATATGTTTCACCAAATTTTCTGTTATCTTCTTATCAATATCTAATATATGTCTTAACAATGGTGAAACATTTCGTTTATCCTGTTAAATAAAAGAAAATATTTGTTATTCAAATTCGTAATCATTCAATTCACTCTGTTTATGAAAAGAAAAATAACGTCATTTAGCATACTCATCAAAATGATTCACTTTAAATAGATGATTTTAATAATACATAATCATTTAAGAATAGGTACATTGAAATTTGAAAAGCTGAAGGAAAATATTCCAAATACTATAGCGCCTGTTACTAAAAAGTAAACGGTTCGTTAACATTAATTTAATGAAAATAATCTATTTTGTGGTGTAATTAATTATTACATTGTGATAGAACTATAATTTCGGTTGCAAGTATAAACATACAAAAATTCAATAACAGAAAAACATACCGAATATGATTGAGCTTATTTATGTTACTATTCAATAAATACTGTGATATTTAACAAATAAATGTATTGTAAAATGCATACCTGATCCATGGTAAAATATGAACAATTCTTATTTTAGGTTATGAAAGTCCTACTTTATCGCACAGTGTTCTGTCAGCTTTATTATTCCTATCTCTGTTATATATTTTTCCACAATCTGATATTGTCGTTATCAGAAGACCTGTCCGATAGCGGTTACAGAGGCAAGAGAGGTCGTCCCTGGTCGTGCCTATCATGCCATTATGATTGTTGTCGTTGTCGTTGTCGGTTGCAAAGTTTAGACAAAAAGCAGAGAAACAATAAAGGCGACACTCCGGCGGCACCTTTGATGTCGTCGTACAACTGTCCCTTTAAATTGATTGTATATATAGGCACGCGGAAAATTTAAACAATCGTGTTCCCTTATAAAAATGACAAGATTGATTTTATTTAAACTTTGTGCGGCTCCTATTGTAATACGTGCTCTATTAAAGATATTTATACAATCAATTCTTATAAAATAATTTCTATTATTTCAATAATTGTAAAATAATAAATCTGGAACCGGTCATTTTGACCGGTGGTGGTATAGGTTTATATCAGTTTATATAATATCAGTGCAATAGTGTTCATTGGATGTGATTGGATGATAAGGCTATCCTTATACCACCGACTAGGATACAGGGATAAGGATAGATCTATCATCCAATGTAATATTTTTGTGGCCCATTGTTTGGGCCACAAATAAATAAATAAGTCTATTTCTGTCCTGAATAGTTGCTTCGCGGCCTGGATCGCTTTATTTCCATGCAAATAGGCGAAATGATGGGGTGATTTAGACGAAAGGTAATGAGGTTACGTGACCCCACAAAAGTTTGCCGCAAAGATACATTGAGTCTATTCTTATTCCTTCTACCTAACAGTGGTGAGCGTGGTGAGATATTATAAGATGAGATATCGCATGCGCGGCGACTATAGCCTCAGTAAAGTAAACTTCTCGATAAAATGGGGTACCTTGAACGTAGGTCCATGCCTTGAACACCCCGTAAAATATCGATACTTTCGCGCCAATATAACTGCCCCAGGGCTCCACTACCTCGTCATCATAAATAAACTTAGACAAACGCAATTTATTGTACCCAATGTATTCTATTTATCTACAAATTTCAAGTTTCTTGATTGTATTACAGTAAAAATAAGATATTATGGTCATTCGCGTTTTTCATTTACAAGATTGTTATCTTGATTTTGTAGTTCTTTTTTACCATCAACAATTAAGTTAATTATAATAACCACATTTTGACCAAAAATCACATAAAAGTTATTTTTCCAGACATATAAAAGGAATACACGACAGTCGCGTTGTATGGTTGATGTTAAAATAAACTTTATTTAAAAGTAAAATTTATATACATCTAAATTAAAATTGAACATAGGATATTATTAACACTAAACGTACGGCGAGCTATATAAAAGTAACAGGCACGTATATATGGTTGTCTTATAAAAATGACAAGATTTAATTTATTTAGACTTTGCGCGGTTCTTATTATGTGATATGTGCTCTTATAAAGATATTTGAAAGCATCTTCATAGTGAAATAATAAAATCTAGAACTGGTCATTTGACCGGTCGTGGTACTTTAACTTCAAAGTTTTAATATAATAAACCTATATACTGTAACAGCATTTCTTGATCGACGCGTTTTATAAAAGTCGTATACTAAAATCGGACATTTCATATGCAACAATATGCAACAACCTAATAGGTACGTTACTGTTTTGGACGCGCATGCGCGTGGAATCTTGCACAATATCTCGGCTGGCGACACTGCAGTCGGCATTGCGGCATTGAGTACCTAGTCGGTGATCGGAGCAGATTGGAGCAGATCAAAGCACCTCAGGAATCACCCCTGTCTCAAAATTTCTGAGATACCCTGTATATTTTGTGATATTAGATGGTGTAAGAAGGATAGGTGGTTCAATCAGGTTCAAGGGACGGCCTCAGGCTGTGACAATTACGTCTTAGTATTGCGATACGACACTAGGCTGACTCGTACTAATAAATTGTACACTCGCTATGTAAGTACCAGCAAGAAAGTGATGTTCTTTTCGTTGTTTATAACTCCTATGATTACTTTTAACCCGTTGCCTTATCATTTTCTCCACAGTTACAGTGATTAAAACGTCTTTGTTCAGAAAAATGTCGTAGAAGAGAAAAGGAAAATTTATATTTCTTGTATGCTACATTTATTTCAACGCTGCTACGAAGCCAGGAACAGTCAGACCAGGTCAGTATTATGTATATCGTTAATTTCTTCGGTTTTTGTATGTTATAACAAATTTTAATGGTATGCCATCATGTCGGTATTTCGGTTTGTACGAAAATGATGCAGGTACAATTCTGATACTGTGAACATAAATGAGATAAAAATCAAGATGGACGCAGTTACTACAATATAGTACGGAGATATTGGCCATGTTTTGTCACGCATGCGCTTCCAAAATAGTAACGTATCTACATATTGTGAGGAAAAGGTAGTGGGGCAGTGATATACATAGACGGGAAAGTGCCAGTGCAGTAGTGAGATATTGAGTAAGATTTCTCGCGCATGCGCGTCCAAGACATTAACGTATCTATATCATGATGACGAGATAGCGGAGTCCTGAGACAGTTATATTGGCGGAAAAGTATCGATATTTTACGGGGGTGTTCAAGGAACCAATTTTATCGATAATTTTACTTTACTTTATCGAGAATTTTGCTTTACTGAGGCTAAAATTGCCGTGCATCAGTGCAGTGGTGAAATATTTTGCAAGATTTCTCGCGCATGTGTGTTCAAAACAGTAAAGTATCTAGATGACGAGGTAGCAAAATCCGGGGACACTTTTTCTCTACAAAACGTAGTTCAAGTTAGTAGGAAAAATATTTAGATCAATTTTGTCACTTGTAATTATTGTTATTATGTATATTGCAGTATCATAGCACAATAGAATTTATTTTTATGTATGTGCACAGAGCGAATTCAGAGAATATTTCGATACAAATACTAATAATAAAAAACTAATAGAAAGATTGCAGCGATTAGTGCAAGCGGTAATATCTAATCGCGGTGGACACGTCGACAAAAATTTAATCTTCTCATAATTAATCTTAGTCTAATATTGGTAAGTTTCCACGTAGGTAGTTTTTAAAATTTAATTCGTTAGATATTCCATAAGAAAGTAATAAAGATCGATTTTAGTCACTATTTTAGATGCTTTATGTGTTACTATTACACATTTCGCAAATGTCCGGATACTTTTGAGCGGTAGTGTATATTGGTGGGAAAGTACACCATTTTATAAAGAATTTCACTTTACTGAGGCTAAACGTGCCGCGCATGCGCGAGACATCTTGCAGAATATCTCTCCATTGGAAAGTATCGATATTGGCGGGACAAGCGACACGACACGCCACGAGACGAGTATTCTACAAGTTTTTCGTAAGTTATTGTTAATATTTTATTACACAATGGCATCTAATATTGGGGTAGGAGCTTTGAAGAGGCGCAGAGTTCGCTATTTTCAAAATTCTTGGTTAGATGAAGATATTTTCAAAGTGTGGTTATCTCCTTCGCCGTTACAAAATAAAGCGTATTGTGTTGTATGCAATAAAACTGTCACATGTTGCAAAGTAGCATTAATTAATCATTCGCAAACAGTCAGACATATAGACAAAATGGCTACATTTGATAGCAAACCCATCATTGCTAATAATGATGAGAATAATACAACTTTATCCCACAAAGATAAAGTGAAACGTGCAGAAATTAAATTATCAGCGTTTTTCGCTGAACACAACATAGCTTTTTCTACAGTAGATCATTTAGTTCCTTTGATTCAGGACATTTGCAAAGAACCCGAAGTAGTGCAAAATCTTTCACTTGCCCGACATAAATGTGCCAAAATTGTTAAAAACGTAATTGCGAAGCGTGAAGTCGAGCAAATTGTTGAACATTTAAAAACCTGTAAATTTTCAATTTTATTGGACGAAACCACAGATATTTCCGACTCAAAAGTAATGTGCGTATTAGTAAAATTCGTATCGCCAGTCAATAAAAAAGTAACTACTCAGTTACTAGACCTATTACCTTTACATACTGCTGATTCGTCCCCGAGTAGTATGTTTCAAATTTTTAAAAATTTTTTAATTAAAACAGAAATTCCTCTAAAGAACATTGTTGGAATTGCATGCGACAATGTACCTGTCAACAATTATTTCGAAACACATTTAAAAGTAGAAGTACCGGAATTAATAACATTCAAATGTCTTTGTCACACTTCCGATCTTATAGCTAGCAGATCTTGTGAAAAATTGCCTTCCAGTTGCGAAAATTTAATCAAGGGAATTGCCACTTATATTTCGGGCAGTGTTAAGTCTTGCACGATTTTGGTCGAGTTCCAAGATTTTTTCGAGGCACAGCAGCATAAAATCGCAAAATTATCAAACGCCAGTTTGCTTTGCTTACACAAGTGTATCATTAAATTGGTCGAAAATTGGGATGAGTTTATAAGTTTTTTCGCAGCAGCAGTAGCTGAAGATAAATTGAAAGCTGCCGATACAATTTTAGACTATTTGAACGATACGTCCGTTAAAGCGTATATATATTTCTTAAAGTATGCACTGAATTTTTTCGATAGTTTTAATATTCTATTTCAGTCGCGTAAGATTTTGATTCATAAACTGTTTGAGAACAGCCGGCAGCTGATTCGTCAATTCGGGCAAAATTTTATCACACATGAAGCTTTGAAAAACGTCACCAATTTAGATTTAAGTGACTCGAGTATTATCTTAGAAATAAAAAACGTGTATGTGGGGCCGGAATGTGAATGCTTGTTAGAAACATTAGAGTTTGAACGTGCCCAACAAATTCGGTCAAAATGTTTAGCTTTTTACATTACTGCTGTTCGCGACATGCTTTCACGTCTGTCCTTACAAGATACATTTTTCCAAGACCTAATCTTTTTGGATCCGAAAGTAGCATTGTACAATGAAGGCAGACTTAGGATTAGAGACTTATCCAATATCGCGAAACGGGTGAAAGTTGAGAATGTTACACAATTAGCTTTTGAATGGCGGACTCTACCATCATATTTTGATGAAGAACAGAAAACAGATTTAGCATCATTAGAAATAGACGAAATGTGGTGTAACATATTAAAATTTACCAATTTCGATGGGGAAGAGGTTTTTCAAACTTTAAAATCATTAGTTGAGATAGTGCTTTCTCTTCCCCATTCAAACAATGAGGCGAAACGCATCTTTTCCATCGTAACAGACGTAAAAACTAAAATAAGAAACAGTTTATCTGATGATACAGTGTCTTCTATTTCTGTAGTTAAGTCCAGTTTTAAATCTAAAAATATTTCTTGTACCAAGTTCGAAGTAGATTCGCGGCATCTCGAGCTACACAATGCGCAAAATTTGTATAAAGAAAATACATGTGATAGTAACTAGCCGAATGCGTAACGTTTTATTTATTTTGTTTTTATTATTCCAGAAGAGACAGCCAAATGTGCAATGTTTTGTTTTGTTTTATGTATTTTTAAATATCAGAGTATTCAGTAATTATAAGTTTATGTAAGTCAGGGAATTCCAACATGTAGCTCGCGAACTATACGCGGCTGCTTCTCCGCTTAGGTACTTCCTCACGCTTAGTTAGACTTCATCGTTATCGTAGTAGAACTTCGTCATCTTCGTCCCTGCTCCCGTGCCGTAATGCCGCCCTGCTAACTCTACGGCTGTACGTAGTACATCGTATGTTTGACTAATGGTGGGAACCTTGTGCGGTTTTCGGAGAGGAACAAGTTGGAACTCCCTGATGTAAGTTATTGGACATGTTAAATTGTGTTCTGCGATCACTTGGCGCCGCGAACACTCCCCTTGGTATCTCGACGGTTTCGTGGCAACTAGACAACTCTAATGTGGTGGATAGATGTTGTGGATATAGATGTAAATAGGATCTGTTTAATGTTAAACTATTTCGTTGTAATCCTTTGTGAGTACACGCGACATTTACTTCCTCTTGGCGAATAATTAAATCCGAGCGGTGTCGTCTCCCCTGCAAGAAACAAGTGCTTGCGATTAGAATCTCCTCAGCGAGAACAAGGACATACTCTACTTATACCTTTATACGTTTACTGACTCCCCTAAAAGATAAGGGTCGGTGAAACAAAGTATTAACGTAAGTTTTGTATTAGTTGTAGACTATTGTATATAATACGGGTTGAAAAATTTGATCAATTGTATACGTTTTTTTAAATGGTATAATGTGTAATCTTTATTCTGGGAATACTGATAAGGTTTTGGCAGTTTTCCTTATCCCAGCAACAAATGTTGGTATTCCTCAACTGCATCTGCCCCAAATATTAAATATAAAATAAAAATATAAAATATTTCGTTAAACTTCTCTCCTTGCGTCACCAGAAATTTTTGCCCTTTTCCTATGTGCTCCAGTAGATTAGGGCGAGAAAATGTCAAAAGTCCAAGTTTCGATTGACACCATCTTGTACACCCTTGTGACACCCTTTACTTGTCTTTTCCCGCTACCATTTTGTCCTAACTTCAACCAAAACAAATAGAAATAGAAGGCGAAGGTATTACTCTCCGCCCTCTCTCCACACTAACCCCAACCAATTCTGAACGATCCTGTATACATATGTATATTCGTTATTAACAAAGTAACTTTTACACGTAGATATAAAATAATATGTAAGTACAGGGTGCGCCGTCTGTAGGTACCATATGTTAAACGCTAAAACAATTGTTATTCGTAAACATTCCGGAGAATATTCTAGCGTATTTGACAGCTCATTTCATACCATTATTCACCATGAATAACTTAACACCAGCACAATGACTCTCCTCAGAAGATTGTTCCCGAATCGCTTAATCTCGAAAAATGGCGATTACAATTGGCCTCCACGTTCGCCGGATTTGACGCCTCCAGACTGCTCCAGACTTTTTTCTGTGGGGATATTTAAAGTCAAAAGTTTATGTTGGCGCGCCGCGGTCCCTCCAGGAGCTGAAAGATGCAATCCGTAAGGAAATAACGGAAATAATGCCCGAAACGTTGCAAAAAGTTATGGGAAATGCCCAAAAACGAGCATTTCTTTGCGTCGTTCATAAAGGTGATTACTTGCCCGACGTTGTATTTAAAAAATGAATTTTTTGTATTGGTATAAACCAAAGTAAATAAATATCGCAAACCGAACTCGATTTAATTACGTTTTCACTATTTTATAAGCATTTAACATATGGTACCTACAAATGGCGCACCCTGTATATCCCGCAGAGACTGATCATCTCACATTGATCAGTATTACTAAGTAATTAATAGTTAAGTTCTAAGTAAATACCTAATACCTGCTAATACTATTGCATACTTTACTACGGGCACATCATTATAAGCAGAATTCATGGTAATAAGTACAAATAGTGTTTTGTGAATATCTCAGAAACTAATATGTTATATGTACAGGAAAAAGGTGTGTTCAGAATCATGCATCCGACAACATATTTAAAGATCATCGAAATCCAAGATGGCGTCAGCTTTCTGTATAATGATCCTTTATTTACTATTTGTTTATCATTTACTCTGAACGCTAAATTTTATATTTTCTCGTGTGTATTTAACACGTGTGGTGGAAGGACGGATAATTTGCATTCTTCATCGATCTCTAAACAATAAATCTTATCCTTCGTCGCTTGTTCCCAAGTGACCGTTATATCGTCATTGAGGGTAGGAGTTGGATTCCTGCATTACAAATATTAAACAAATGAGTGTTGGATACCCTTCTGAATCATTTAGAGCAGTGCTTCTCAAACCTTTTTTACTCGCGGCGCACTTTACTGCAAATGACAAAGTGCGGCGCACGTATTATACAGGATGAATCACGAATCGTGATCAGTAGAGATTACTCTGTTATTAGCAGTCCGATCGAAAATGGTTTTATCAGGTATAGCATGGTTTCAAGAGAGCTTTCACGTGATTATAACAAATTTTTCGTCAACTCTCTTTTTAATGATTTTTCAAGGTCACCTTCAATTTTTTTGGAAATACACCTATAATCTTTTTACGCCTATTTGTTAGAGGATTTCAAGGCGAATTCGAAAACGTATCATAACATTTAAAAAATTGCAAAAAAATTACAGAAAAGATTGCAAAAAATTGCTTTTTAGTTGTTTTCTTTACAAAAAAATTTGACAGAATTACTGTAGTCTGTAGCTAATTATTTTAATGATTTATATTGAGAATATTATTTCATTTTTCACTCATTTTTGATATAATTTTAACTATTTCGCGGCGCACGGTTTGGGAAGCACTGATTTAGAGACTCATAAATGACTTACCCGGTTTTAGCAAAGTTTACCCACATTGTGGTAAAACGTTCCATTACAGATCGGTCTTTTGTTCCTCTCGCAGGTACCACGTCTTGTTCACACTTACAAGAAAGTAAGTTGAACAAATACGCCAATTCGTCGCAATGGGAAACTCCTGAAACGTTTTTGATTATCTATAGATTCTCTATAATAATTAATCACTTCAGACGAATATATTTGGATGATATAAACAGATGATTAAATTATTAGAGCCACAATTCGAAAAATATTAGGTTGTCTGAAAACTTTCTTTCGGAATGTGTTCTTTTAAATGTTGCTAAATAAATACAAACAATGCGATAATCTTTATGTTAATGTTTTGGTACTTTCTAACATAAATTTGCATTATGTGCATGAATCGAAAACCAACTTTTGGGACAACATAATATTTATTTAGCAATATTAAAGGAACACATTCCGAAAGAAACTTTTGGGACAACCTAATGTTAATCTAATGTTATGAGTAAGAAACTTTTATTTTTATATGTATAGGAATAAATAAGTTAAACGATCATCTTTTAAAATCATTCAACGAGTTTGGACAATACAATAAGCAACTGCAGTATATTAAGTAATTCTTTTACGTAAAAGACCTTATGAAGAAGATTGACAGATAATTAAAATACAATTATTTTTATATTTCAATTTAATTTCAAAATTCTTTACTTAAGCGGAATAGTAGAATGAAAATAAAACAATCAAGTTTGCAAACACACTTACCGGAAATGTATCGATTTATCAAGAGATCTGTGGGTGCCTTTTGATTACCAACGTATCCAAACTTATAAAAGTACGTAGGCTCTGATGACCTCTTCACTCGATCCTCCAAAAACAGCTTAATAGGAATTACAAAATACACGTCAGCCATGAAGTTTAACACTTCCCGTATGTTATCTTGGCCGACTGGTAGCTCTTTAAAATAACGATATTTGACAGTCTCCATTAATTCTTTTATTTCTTCAGATCCTAGTTTTTTTGCCGATGCTAAAATCTCCACATACTTTTCAAAATACTCGTTCCAAATGTCGATGTTCTTCTTAATGTTCTCTGTAGTAAAAAAGAAAATTATAAAGAACAATTTTCTTCATTCGAAGAATAAATAATTGCTTTCCTTACAAAACTGTAGCTACAAATACACTCCTGAAAAGAATTAAGGGATCAAGGGATTAAGGGATCTGCGAACCCGAAAAATTGTTACTGGTTTACATAATCATAACTCCGGCCAAAATTGCTGTATCGATATCGTTAAACAATGGTTTGAAAGCGTGAAACCTCTAGTTTCGGATGCTCTGTTTCAAATTGTTGCTATGTTGGTTTTTAACGAAGTTATAGCGAGATGAAGACAACATTGACGGTTAACAAAAATTTTGTGCAACTTTGGAACATCACACGGGGAGAAACAAATTTTTTTGATAAATCGCGTTAATATCGTTTGGAAGGGCTATCTTTCCGGTGTAAAATGTGTGGTTGTTGATTATTGTGCGATTTTTTTTATTCGAGTTATTCAACATTGAAGTAAATGTTGGCTTTTTAACTTTAACTGGCTCCAGAAAGCGAAACAATTATCGTAGAATCTTGTGCAAAAAAGCAATTACGGAGTGAAAAACTGAACGATTGCTCAAATTAATCAATAATTGTTGCGCAAAATGCTTGTTCGTGAATAGGCCCCTTGAATCATACTAAACAATTACAAAAAAAGTAGTCTATACACATTTACGATGACTCAAAACTTGCTTGACTTTTTTCAATTACGAAAAATATTAGTACAGTTCTTTCAAAAAGCTATAGTACCAAAGCAAATCGCGTTAATGTTCTTTTACATTCATTGCATTTTTATAAAAATTACCTTTGAAAAACACAATAAATTCATCTGACACGTGTCCTACTATCATTGGCAGTTTAACATCATTTGAAAGTAGTTTTTCTATCGGGTCAGGGAAAACTGGATTTTCGGATGCTGTATCTATGCAAAGGCCACACTCGAGCTCGTACATGCATGCCTCCTATAAAAGGACAAGAAACACATGATATGCAGCATTTGACAGTATAATAATACGGAATCGTGCGTGTTAATGGAAAAAATTTGTACATGAGTCGTAAGAATGGAAGTCTGAGCCTTGATGATGTCCGCAGCAGGTAATTTTCTCAAACGCTGTAGTATTTCCTCGGGATCAGTGGAGTTTATGCCAAGGATTGATGCCAGTCTAAAGCTTTTTTTACTAGTTGTAAAACTCCAAGGACATGTTACTGTTCCACTTTGTAAAATCAGTTTGTGGAAAAGCCCTAAAACAAGGAATGAGACCAGATAATTAGATTGCACTAATAATAATACTACAGTGTTGGGCAATAAATAAATTTATTCAAATAAATAATTATTTAAATAAAAATTTAAATAACAAGTTATTTTTGTTATCTGGATATTCAAATCAAAAAGCAAAAATAATTATTTATTATTTGAGCAAGTCTAAATGAATTATTTAAAATAATAAAGTTAATTGTTATTTACAAATACAATTTCAATTATTATTTGTATTGACAAATAATAAATTGAATTGTACTTTTTATAGGCAGTTATGAAAAGGTTGCTATAGCAGACAAAAAACGCACACGTGTTCATTATACATATGTATATACAATATAAAAGAAATAAGAGAAGACCAAAAACTATTTATTTGATTTCCACCTCAATCCAAATAATAAATAATCTTTTATTTGCAAATAAGAAATAATAAATAGATCACTTTTGGAATTATTTAAATTACTTTTTTTTTAATGAAAAGTTTAGTTATTATTTGCAATTAAAATCACACGTTTATTTATTATTTAATTATTTATTATTTAAAATAAAATTTGCCCAACACTGACTACAAATAACAAAGCAAAGGGTTAATGAGATTCGATCAAAAGAAAAAGTCATAGTGATTTGTTGAACTTACAGTATTTGTGCGGTTTTAAAAGAAGATAAACTACCTTTTGACAATGGTGATATGGCCATAGCGTGAGCTAAAACTGCCCCTGCACTGCTCCCGAATACCGTAATATTATTTGGGTCTCCACCAAAATTTTCAATATTCTGTATCACCCATTTCAAAGCTAAAATCAAATCTTTCAAGCCCATATTGCCAGACGCGTCCTTGTGCTCCAGGTTTAAGAAACCTTTGACAAATCAGTAAATATTTCTACATCTCAATTTAGGAGATTACTAATATTATTTATCTCATTTAATAAATAAATTCCTGGATCACATACAATTACAACATAATAATTTTCGATTTTATGCTAGCCGGAAGTAAATCAATAAAAATCGTGTGCGTGGAGACCACGCGCGACAGAAGTGAAACTTGTTGCTTATTGGGTGTAGATAAAGACAAATTATTAGTACGCGTATTATTAGTGCAACGGTTCTTTCGTGATGAATGCGAAATTGTCATAAAAAAATAACGTCTTAAACGAAAAATTCTGTCGCTGCAGCATTTTATTCTTTGTCATATATGTATACCAAAATGTTTGCTATCATTCTAAGATCGTCGGTTATCCAAAAGGAGTTGCACTGCCACGCGATAGACCCCGGTGTTCGAATCCCGTCGGGTTTTTTCTCCGTTAAACATTTTCGTCACACTCGACTTCCGTAACGCTAGAAGATTGTAACGCCCTCGGCAAAGAAGTTTCACTTTAAAAAATATAGAAAAGAGGTGTGCATATTGTGCATGTAACGAAGGTATTACACTATAGAGACTATGGAGACTTTCTAAATTGAGATCCAAAAAGCGAGCTAATAAAAACGTGGTAAAATGAAAATTAAACCCACCGAAAGTGCCCAATCTATAATTCGGTGAAACTACAACAACATTTTTCGGTATTATATAATCGGGCCCCCAAGTTACAGAAGTTCCGGCCCCTGCAGTAAAGCCACCGCTATGGATCCAGAACATTACTGGTTTGGGTACGGTAAGGGAACTAGTATAAACGTTCAAGTATAGACAATCCTCATCGCCCAATATACTATAAGGCGGGGACTCTAGTCTTTGCGGAGATACGTTTACCGCGCGTTCGGTGGTATCCTTTATACCCTTCCATCTCTCAGGTGGTTTTGGATCCTAAGAACAAAAATATTAGTGCAATACAGTAGTGGACAAAAGTTTAAGGACGCTCTACAAAAGACGATAACTATTTTAATATTGTACTATACGATTTAACCTTTTCTGCGAAGCTAGAGCAATTAGTTTACTACAGAATGTGAAACTTTCAGAAATTGCAATTGATCGGACTAATTATGGATATGTAATCGATGTAATTAATTCGATACCAATATATGTAATGATACAACAATTTTTAATGGTGACACTGAGCCACCACTCGAGTGCTAAGGTATAAGAGCTAATTACTGCTGTTTACAAATAATCATTAACACGTTCCGTGCCACGTGTACCACCGGTGGTACACGTTAAACTTGATCTTCAGGCCATAAAAAAGGGCTTGGCACGGAACGTCTTAATATGGTATATAATTATATTTTGAAAGTGTTTTTTGCAAATTGTAATACGTCAAAAGGTTTTATGCACTAGTTCCATGAAATTAACAAAGCACAAAGTGATTGATATAAAGATTCAACAATGCATCTTGACAAAGGTAACTTAATATCCTCCTGTTTGTTCGAAAATAACGTATTGAGAAGAGAAGAAAAAGTAAGAAACACGACAAAGCGCTTATTACATTGCGTAAGTGTTCAGTTATGCATCTTCGATTCAACTTCCATAGATCTTCATTTTTCATAACTGATGTTTTTCAATAAAGCATCTAAATTATATTATCTACTTAAAAGCTTCACGGTAAAATTAAAATTAAGAATTTTCTTACAACATTAGATATGAAACAAATTCACTGGACTCGTTGTAGTTACTTTAATAAATAAATACTTTATGTAAAATAAAAATATTTTACCTGATTTGCAACAAACTGGAGTGATATAGGAATTTATTTTCCTTCTTGATATGTTTAATAGGTTGAAAATACTATAACAGTATTTTTAAATTCTTCTAATGTTTCTACTGTTTTAAATCACACCTACTTATAGTTGCTATAAATGCATAAAATCCGCTGTCTACATATTATCAAAATTAAAAAAAATAGAAGTTTGAGGCATCGACTGTTTTAAAATTTAGGAAATTAAAGAGATATACTAGGAAATACATTTATGTAATTTATTTCACATTCTATAAAATATTTGACTAATAAATGAGTATCTATGGCAGAGTGAACAGATTGAAACTGTACGAGGTGTTTTTTAAATCACGGTACATTCAGCTAGAGGTGATTCCACGTGAAAAAATAAGTAAGAAAAAAATGTATGGCTTCGTTTTCAAGAAAATCATATGCACGTATTTGTTAGGTTCACGTGGGTTAGTACTTCCAGTAAATAGAACTGACAAGTAATCTACAGACACGTCAGCCCCGACTCGTATATTTTATAATCTGAACCAAAATAAAGTTTAAATCTTCATTATCAAATTATGGTTTTCTAAACATTTTTTCCGCCTTCTAGCACGGTACAAAAAATAAGAAAAAAGCAATAATTGGTCAACTAGAACTTATGACTCAGAGTCACCACTAAAAATTGCTGTACCATTATTCAAAATATTGTTCACGTTATTAAATAATTTGGTACGTAATCAATTACTAAACATTTCAGTATTGTACGAGATATTATATCAATTTCATATCCATGAAATGAAAAAATAATATAAAGTGTGAGTTTCGTAACGTGACGATCTCGAATAACTCGTAAGTTACTTGATTTACAAAAAAATGTTCAAACAAATGTTGCATGGTTCCCAGGGAGACATGCAGTGCTGCAATCTGAGTTTCGTTACTTCGATTTTTTATCAAGATATGAACCTTAAGTTTTTTAAATAGAATGCCCAATATTTTTGATCGAATTCGGATGAAGCACAAAATTCTGCGTAAGAAAGTATTGATGATAAAGTATATCATAAATCTAATAATTAACTTATGCAAAGGGTTAATTTATGAACCGATAGACTATACCTATAAACGCAGCTAGGCCAAAGAACAAGGCTCGCATAATTGATATAACAGTATTACGAAAGTTTAACATTGGTTGGGGTGTGTGGATCCCCACGTGACCGGCCTAAGGTTAAAGAAAATGCAGAACAAAAAATTTTTTGAAAATTAGGAACCAAAATATAACTGCTTAAGGAGGTAGACTCGTTTCCAGAATTGCAAGGGTGCGGGATGCGCGTTCTCATTTCTCGATAATGCAAAAATGGGCTCTTTCAGTAGGAAAAAGCGTTAGATAAAAGATGCTAGGCCGCAAACGCCTTTAAAATCCTATTTTTACGTTTACGAGGCGTAATTTGCATTATTCGATAGCCTGTAGCTGCCATGCGGTATATGTGCAGCTTGATGCTTCCGGATACAGTAAAACTTTCATTATCCGTGCTAATTAGTGGGACACGATTGTTCGGATAATACGACAATTACATAGTTTCAGTGCTGAACTTAATCCTTATTGAAGTATGCAGTAAATCGTGTAGCGTATGGATTGGTTCAACGCAAACTAATTCTTTGTGGAAAGCATTCAGACGATACCGAATTTGAACATCAGAGTTTCGGATAATCGAATAATCGAATTTTATCTAGCGCTTCTGACTGCTAAAAAAAAATCATCTTTCCATTATCGAGAAATGCAAAGGCGCATCCCGCACCCTTGTAATCCTGGAAAAACGAGTCTGCCCCCTTTAGTGGCTCGTGTAGCTTGTAACAGATGCAGAAAATGTTTATGTTAGATGAAGATCCGCAATCTACGTATAATAAATCATTTACCTTAAACCTAAGTTCTCCAATAGGAGGTGCTGCGAATGGTATTCCTCGAAACGCAATGTAAGGGAGTCCTAGAACACCTTTGATGTACATGCCCCGCAATTTTCCCTGTTTCACGCTTATCACCGGCTTCATCATGATTAATCAATGTCCAGTCAACTTTCAACGATCCACTGAACTATATGTTGCATGAACTTCGCGTGAGATTAGTTCCATTCGTAACCATATTTAAGTTTCACAGTAAAAATGGAAGCTTTTATATATACGAGCTGACTGAGTACCACAAAAGATGCACCAGTTGCACGACTTGTTGTAGATGAATCTGATTCCGCAATTGTATCGGTTATATTTCCTGGAGCCTTATTTATAGGTTTCTTGCAAGGATGGTAGGAGTTACCATCGAGATAGCGCATGAGTTGTGGGCAGGAATGTCACATGCAGGGCGAACATGGCCGCTTACGTATAACGTGGCGTACTTACAATTAGTAGGCAGTAATAGAGGGGAGAAATAATGGTATATTTGTTTGTGGCGAGATGTTGACCATTGTCGCGACGCGACAGTCGGTATGTTATTGCATCATTTTCGCGTTTGGAAGATTAAAAGATCCTCACCCAAACGCGAGAGAAAATATTGAACATGAACATTTATTTAGACTGTTACAAAAGTGTCCATGGTAGCCTATTTTCTTATTTAAGAAAAAAATCGTGTGCGTGGAGTCCACGCGCAACAGAAGCGAAACTTCTTGCTTATCGGGTGTAGATAGAGAGCGAAGGTTCTTTCGTGATGAATGCGAAATTGTCATAAATAAAATTATTCGTATGCATTTTATTATTAGTGCAACGGTTCTTTCGTGATGAATGCGAAATTGTCATAAAAAAATAACGTCCTAAACGAAAAATTCTGACGCTGCAGCATTTTATTCTTTGCGATATAGTATACCAATATGTGTTCACTATATCATTCTAATAAGATCGTCGGTTGCCTAAGCGGTTAAGGAGTTGGACTACGGGGTTCGAATCCCGTCGAAAGTTTTTTCTCCGTAAAAAATTTTCGTCACACTCGACTTCCGTAACGCTAGAAAATTGTAGCCCTCTCAGCACAAAGAAGTTTCACTTCAAAAACCTTAGCACTAATCCGCAATGATGTCTCTCATTAACGACGTCAGAAAATAAATACTATGCATATGTATGTACTAGGCATGGTGCGCAAAAGTTGCATTAGTTTATATAAATCTATGTAACGTTACATAAACCAAATAGTTGTGCCTTTTTACATCTATTTTGTGGATAACATTACTTTCTCTGTTTATTTAATTCAGTTTGTCAGAATCTGGTCTTTCTTACTGTTGCACTTTCAACTGTGGTTTTTCTGTATCCGAGGTGCTTCATTTTCCAGACATCTTAAAAATGCCTCTCCCATAATTAGCAACGTTTGATTGTTCTTGGCGAACTTCTTCAGGCCATCTTCCATTATGTTTAAAAATTTCATCTTCTCTTCTATAAAACTATGTTCAGCTTCGTGTGGTACTCCTGCCTCTTGTGATTGTCCCGTTTCATGCGATGGATCTGCCTCTTGTGATGTTCCTGCCTCGTGTGATGATTCATTTTCTCCTTCTTCTATTTTAATTTCCATGTTCATCTCCTCCTCCTCATCGCGTATATCATTTTCTACATCTCCTGTACGAATTTTTTCCTCTCCATCCAAATGCCATAATATTTCCATAAAGTCATCGGGGCTGTTCTTCTCGCCAGTAATGCTACGCGTCATAGCATTCATCTGCGAATGTGTCGACGTGCTTAACAGATTCTCCTCTTCCTCTCCGGAATGCATAGACAAGCACTTGTTCCACCCATTTTTAATGTTAGCGGCTGTGATATCGTTCCACGATTCATTTAGTAAATATATACAATCTTTGATATTATATTTATCATAAAATTCTGCAAGTCCTTTCTCCAACTGTAAAATACGACGCATAATTCTCTGCCTGTAATTGGTTTTCAATTTTTCAACAATGCCTTGATCCATTGGTCGAATAAGCGAAGTAGTATTCGCTGGCAAATAAACAATTTCAAAATGATCATCCTCTTGTGATATATTGGTCCTTTTGTGACTGGAACAGTCATCTACAAGCAACAGTACTTTCCCTACTATCCCATTGGCCAATTGATACCGCCGTACACTTGGTTTAAATTCTTCCTCGTACCACTCATTAAAAATTTGCAAGTTTATGCATGCTTGCGGCTCAGATTTGTAAACAACAGGCAGTGATTCGCAATTTGTTAGTACTCGTGGACTCTTAAATTTATGAATGAAAAGTGGCGGGAGCTTGTGTGTTCCATCTGCATTGGCACACAGTCCAATGGATACTCTGTTCTTTTTCTTTTTTATCCCCGTCAATATTCCTTCTTTCTCTGATATTAAAGTCTTCGAAGGCACAGTCTTCCATAATAGACCCATCTCGTACATATTATAGATGTTGCACAAATTAAGCTTCTCTTCTTCGATGCGTTTTGTGAAAGCATCTACAAACGCTTTCGCACCATCATCGTCTGTGCTTCCTTTTTCTCCGCGAACCCCGTCTAGACGGATTCTATATCGGTTCTTAAAATTCCTTAACCATCCTCCGCTTGCAGTGAACGATGTAGACGCGAATTGACCGCTAAGTTCCATGGCCTTCTCTTGTAATAATACGTCAGTCAATGGATTGCCCATTACTTGCTGCTCCAGAAACCATGTGTACAGACGACTTTCTAACTCTTCATACGGAGATGTTCTTCGATTTTTATGCCGTAATGTTCGTCCTCCTCGGCTTCCGAAACTTGATAAAAGTGTACACTCTCGTTGAGCACGGTATATCACGCTTGTTGAAACTCCATACTTGCGACATAACACTTTCGTGGGCACTCCTTTCTCCGATTGTTCGACAATTGCCATTTTCTCCTGCACCGAGAGGAAAACTCTTTTCTTATCATGCTTTTTCTCCATGATTTAAGAAAACACTGCACTTTTAGTTTATTCAGTAGCAGTTTAATGTTCCGCGTGAAATAGTTATTGTTTATCTGTAATAACAAGAATAATAATACTAACCGTAAACAATAGCAATAATAACAGCAACAACCGAACCGCGAACAATACTTGAAAATCGAGAAATCGATCTTGAACGACAATTCCAGATCGAAGAGCGAGATCTGACTACATCGCTGTGGATTTTGCGTGCACGAGCCGACGACGATGCGTAAAAAACCTAAATGAGGTCCCACGGCTAGTGATGGGCATTCAATACTCTGTCTTACCAGTTTTCAAACAAATCAATCACTACAAGATTTCAATTCAATTCGATGCTTATTCGATGTCAGAAATTCTTGAAACTCTTGAAAGTTTTGATCAGGACTCCAAATTTGCAAGATTTTCAGACTTTCGAATTTGTCGATGTGATACCCCCTCTCCGACTTGAATGTCCTTGAAATTTGTGGTCAAGGTCACCATTCTGAACAACATTTCCCATTAACCCCTTGCCGTACCATTTTCTTTACAGTTAAAGCGATTAAAACGTCTTTAGACACAAAAATGTCGTAGAAGGGAGAAGAAAATGTACATTTTTTGTACGGCTACATTGATTATAATGCTTAAATATTGATTACAAACGAGTCAAATTTTATTCCATCTAAAATGAAACGCGCAACATTCATATTTGTTAGACTTCGTTAAAAACCTTCATCACGAGTCTGGCTTCACGATCCTTCGAATAATTTTCTGCCAGAGCGACGAAGGCTTCGGTCGCTTAACCGGCAATCGCTCACGGGCAACCTAACGGACAGCCAGGTATGTATATTGGTTTAGTTTAGTCTTTCTTTAATCGGAAGAACGCCACGAAGTAGCTAGCGTCACTTCCGCGGAAGAATTATGAAAAAAAACAAGGTCTGCAATTCACTTGTTAGTGGTTTCAAACCGATACACCTGCCTGGCCGTTAGGTTGCCCGGCCGTGTTTATTGTACTACTATTGTGTTCAGGGCCTCAGGCCTCGGTACGTGTTCATTCGAGCCTCGAGCAGGTCAAAATTATTCGAAAGTTATCGAAGTCTTCGTATCTCTATCTCTATCTCTTCTCCACAGGGTGTCCCATTCAACTGGAACAGGCTGTACCCCCTAAACGGTCGGGAATAGAGGAAAATGTTATAAGAAAAAGTTGAATGGCATCAGACGGTGCATAACACGCAACTAATTTTATGCCCTTTTGTGCATCGGTGCATCAGAAAAATGCAACTGCACTTTTTAAAAAAATGGAAACCTACATTTTTGATTGCACCAATCGATGCAGTTTGTTGTGCTCTACGTAAAAGTTCAAAGTTCACTGAATTATTTCGGTCTCGGCAAGTCTTCTGGAGTACCTACGTTACGTTCCATTATAAATCAGAGAACTTTTAGCCTCGATAACTTCTTAACGAATAAGTTTAGGGCATAAGTATGTTAGTACTTTTATGTAGAGCACAACAAACTGCGTCGATTGGTGCAGTCAAAAATGTAGGTTTCTATTTTAAAAAAAAGTGCAGTTGCATCTTTCTGATGCACCGATGCACAAAAGTGCATAAAATTAGTTGCGTAGTATGCACCGTCTGATGCCATTCAACTTTTTCTTATAACATTTTCCTCTATTCCCGACCGTTTAGGAGGTACAGCCTGTTCCAGTTGCGTGGGACACCCTGTGTATTTATATTATTAGTTATAAATGAATTTAATTGTAAGCAGTAATAGTTGGAAATATTTGTATGATAAAATAATGGCGTGCAAGCATGATAGTATCATGAGTCTGTGTAGTTAAGTATAGTTTCTACAGTTATTATTTTATTATATTTCTCTTCTTTTTTAGCTTTTAATACTAGTAAATACTTCGAAAACCAACGTTAATAAATATTACATTCTAAATTAAAATGAATAGACTTGCAATTATTCGATATTGCCGCGAACTAAGAATATTAAATCCAGCTGATTTAAATTTCCCGCGTGCCTATACAACCAGGGACAGTCGAACGATCGACATCAAAGATACCGCCCGGAGTGTCGCCTCTTGTACATATCTCTACTCTTTGCCACGGACGCGCACGTATAAGCAAAATTCAACGAAATAGTACCTGCAGTTTATCGCGAATATCTCTGGAACTCTAAAACCGAGGAACGGTGACATATACAGGAAAATGTTGTTCAGAATGTTAAGTTTTACACATACTTAAACTGTATCCAAATCGGTGAGGTATAACCTTTTATGCACAATTACCGTAGACAAAAACACTCTATATCCCAACTAACTGCCAAATGTTGGCCAACCATAGATGCTACATACTAAGGTAATCTCATATCGACATGCTTGTTAAACTCCAGAGACTAATACTTCTTGAAAGTTATAAGTCACGAGGGCCAATACCAAATTCCATCCCTTAACACTAAACCTACCACCAACGGTCAAAATGACCGGTTCCAGATTTTTTATTTTACGATTATTGTAATAACAAAAATGATTTCATAAAGAATGGTTGTATAGATATCTTTAGTAGAGCACGTATTACAATAGGGGCCGCACAAAGTCTAAATAAAATCAATCATGTCATTTTTATAAGGGAACATGTACCTTTAAGGCTCGGTAGGTTTAGTGTTAACCCACGTGGCGACGTAGTGGTGAAACAGACATCAGCCAGTCCACGTGTTCCTACCTAGTGGCGACCCGGTGGTGCAACTGGCATCGGCTAGCCCACAACAACCCTTTCCCTACGCAGCGACCCGGTGATTAAACAGACATCAGCTACCCCACATATTCCTATCTAGTGGTGACCCAATGGTGAAGCAGACATCGGCTAGTCCACGACAAAATCCCGTAAATACAAACATTCCTCGGTCACGCCACATATTTAAGATCAGTATAGACATTGCATGCAATGCATTCTTCTGTCTACGGTTCTGCATTACCGACTCTGTAGAAATTTTTTTTTATTTATTAGGCTGCTGCATATGAAATGTCCGATTTTTAGCAGTGACATTAAACAAACGCAATTTTGAACCCAATAATTCTATCTATTAGTTTAGTGCATATAAAATGTCCGATTTTAGAATTTCGACTCTTTTAAAACGTTTTGATCGAGAAATGCTGTTACAGTTTATATAGGTTTATTACATAAAACTTTGAGGTACAAAACTAATCATTAACACTAAACGTCCTATGACCGGTCAAATGACCGGTTCTAGATTTTCTGATTTGACAATTAATGAAATTGTAAATTAGAGTTCATTTACTCTTGTCGAGTTTACAAAAGCCTATTTTGTGGCAAGTGTATAAAAATTAAAGAACACCTATACTGCTACATGTATTAATAAAAGTTTCTTTCGGAATGTGTTCCTTTAATGTTGCTAGGTAAATACAAACAATGCGAAAAAAAGGATTTGCATGAATCGAAAACCAACTTTTGGGACAACCTAATATATTACAAGGTAATTGTTTATTATAGACTTTAAAAAGTAAATAAGCATGTATACATAAATATAATGTCGTAGAATAGTTTCAAAAACGCTGAACATTCGCGTAACTTTTTTATCGACGGTTATGCGAGTCTTAATAATCAAGACGCGTTATGTACGAAAAAATCTCCAGTTTATTATAAATAACATATCAAATATAACATGTATACAGTGGCCGAAATTTTTATGAAGTCACTGTGTTTTGTGCCCGTGCGAAATCAATACGGTCCGGTTTATGTACTTCTTTAAGGTCTGGTTTACGTTGTATTTTTGTCCAGGAGTATTTAAAAGTTGTTGCACGCGTCTTGTTGTTACTGGGAGCTCCAATTCAGCTCGAACTTGTGCTGCATTTTTCCTTTCCTTAGCTGCAGACCTCATTAATATTGAATGTTGTCTCTTTGACTATTTTTTATACTATTTTTTTAGACTATTTTTTTTACTACCTTTAAGATGATTTTTTCCGTAATTTTCACGTAAATTGATATAATTATTAATCACAGTATATGACCGATTAGTTTTCTTAGTAATTGCGCAATTAGAGCAGCCCATATCTTTATAAGCATCGATTCATGCTTTTTCTTCACTTGTTAGTACTTTTCCTCTCGGCATTCTCAAACACGTGAATCAAATTATAACAAACAGGATTTCTATGAGTTCTAAAACTAATACTTTTAGAATATTCGCAGTTTTCCGTAGTTCTCTGCTCATAATACAGAGAAACACTAACAATAAGTGACTTTATAGAAACTTCGCACTTGTGTTCTGCACCACACAGAAAAAAATCGAAACAAACGTAAATAGTAAACATAGCGGTCTAGAGTACGCAGTTCCTCTATCTGAGTGTCTACAAGGCACAAGACCAGATACGATAAATCAACAAAAATGGTGATATTTTAAAAATATCTTTGAAAAAGAAGATGACTTATAGAAATTTCGGCCACTGTATACATATATAGGTTGCACGTGTCATGAGATAATAAAGTTTATATACTAATTCCCTTTTTACAACACAATTTCGTTTCCACCGATTGCTGCTCAGAGAATATCCAAGTCAACAATACTCTATGACACAATACTTTATAAAATTCAATTCAAGTTAAGAATATTTGACTTCATACTCAGTAACGCGGGCTCGTCACTGATGTCCAAGTATTTAATCTTATCCTCTGTTGCAGGTTCCCAGATGTCCTTTACGTATTCGTCGAGGGACGATGTGGGGTTCCTAGGTGACAAATAATTATCATATCACACAGAAGCTAACCGATAGAAGTACCATTATAGAAGAGCCAGTGAGTGAAAGAACATAGAATGGCTAGGGAAGCTACAAAGGAAAAGGAAAGTCAGAAAGGTGAGTAAGACCGAAGAATAGAAAAATATGAAATATATAAGGTAGATAGTGTAGATAAAGTAATTATGATAGAAGGTACTAGGAAGAGGAATTGTTGGAAACGGGTAAATGGGCAGAATGCATGGATTAAATTACTTTATGTACAGAACCAAGTCTAATTCGCAGCCGTTCGGCTGAATAAATAAAGTTATACAGGGTGGTCATTAACAGCTGGCAGAACCAAAAACGAGGAAATTCAACAAAAAACCATAAGCCGAAAATATAGAATAAACTTTGTTCATGTGAGGATTTGATTCCGAAAAAATCAAGTTTGAAAATTCGGCGAACACGTGTCCTATTGAAAAGGAGTACTTCTTGCAAATACTATAATTGTAAGCACACAAACTTGAGGGATTTTCAAACTCGATTTTCTCGAAAACAAAGCCTCGTATTGTATGAGAAAATTTTATTCTACATTTTCAACTTATTTTTTTATGTAGGATTATCCTGTTTTCGGTTGTACGAACAGTTACCGATCACCCAGCGTGTACAATACTATTGTTCGTATTTAATGCACGTTGAAATAATTCGTTCAACAATTATATTCACGATATTGATCGAATATTTTCTGTTAGGAGTAGCAGTATAATTATTTTTAATATAAACTATTATTTATAAATTAGTAGAAATTACTATTAGTATAAATTTAAATTGTAGTCGTAAGTGTAACCCTTCGCACTTGAGTTATGACTCCGAGAGAGTCACCACTAAAAATTGCTGCACCGTTCTTCAAAATATAATTTACATTATTAAATGTGTTGGTATCTAATCAATTACTAAGCATTTAAGTACTGTATGAGGTACTACATTAAAGTTAAAGTTAAAATAGTTAAAATAGCTCCGAGTGCAAGGGTTTAAGCCATTCGAGAAGCTACAACTTTGGCTGTTTCAACTCACCCTGTTTTTCCGAAATTGGTCCACATACGAGTTAACCGTTCCAATGTCGCTCTATCTTTCGTTCCTATTGCTGGTGGTTCTGGGTCCTCAAGTTTAAGAGGACACAGGTAAAGCAGGTACGCCATTTCATCGGTATGAGATGCCCCTAAACAGTTCAACTGTCTCAATACTCAGCGAATTTTATGTATCATGACATGACAAACAGAAATATGTAGCTTAAATGCATGGCATTCAATATATTTAAAGAATATAAGAATACATGATAATCGTTTTAATAAGTTGCGAATAGCGCGTCGACATGTGCGCGTAAATCCTTTTATTCTTTCTACTGTCCAAAATTACACCCACCCAGTTTTATCGTAAATGCTCAAATCCGCGATCTACTGATACATGATTAGAATAAGCAAAATGCATCCTTCAAGTTTGTCTCACAAGTAAAAATGACAAACTGAACGAAAGAAACTAGATTACCTTTAACGATACGATCGGCGAACATATCCGTATATGTTTTCTGATTGCCGACATATGTGTATACATAAAAGTAAGTAGGCGCTGATGTTCTCTTCACCCGATCCTGTACATACAATTTCGCGGGAATGCCGAAATAGACGTCGCTCACAAAACGTACAAGTTGATCTATCTTTTCCGGACCGATCTTTCCATCGAAATAGGTATTCTCAATAGCTTTGAATAACTTATTGCTTTCGTCGGGACCTAAATTCATCAGAGACGCTAATCTTTTCATTTGGAAGTTTAAAAATTCAGTGGGTTTCTTCGTCGACGCTTCTGGAATGCCAAAAGAATTGCACAAATATGAAGTACGAATACACTTACGTTGAACTTACAGATCACTAAATGCGACTATTTTACAATATTATACAAATAACAACAATGTTCTTATTTACATTTTTAGCACGTTTTATTATGCGTCTAAAGAAATTCAGTTATTAAATAATTCCTCAGAAATGCAATTTTTATATCAATAATCGTAAGTTCAAAAGTTTTCAACACGCCATTTCGACGGGTTTCGTAGTTCTGAAGAAATGTTATTGATAATAATTACCATTTGCAAACATTAGAAATTCGTGCGACGCGTATCCAACAATAACGGGAACACGCGCTTCCTTTGTCAGCATTTCCTCCAGAGGAAATGGCAAAACTGGATTTTCCGCCATTTCGTCAGTGTTCAGCCCAAACGGAATATCAAAATCTGCCTTTTCCTATGAAAATCACGCGAGAGAGATTATCTAACTGTGTACGTTTATACGTGAACTATATTACTTTCCATAAATTCTACGGTCATCTCTAAATTGACGCCCAACAACAGTAGAATCCATTTACGGTTACGCAAACATCTCCTTGACTTCTACTATGTCCTCACACAATGAAATCGATAAACAGGGAATTGAAATGGTCACAATCTCTTGGAATATTAAATACTCTATGGAACACTATTAAACGATAACTTAAACAAATATTACAGAAATTTCGGTTTTACTTTCAATCTTTAATGTGCTCTAAAAATGTCTTGTCGTCTAGAATTTTATGAAATTCGATTCGTTTGTAAAGTATGATTCTAGACAAGTATTTTTAAATTTACAAGATTTATGTAATTATAAAAGTTTGAATGGGGTGATGTTCATAAAGCGTTAAGGTATTAAACACAGAACGATCTACATGTCTCTAGTACACCTGTCAAGATAATCCACATCGCTGTTATTTAGCACATTAAACGCGGAAGTACTGTATATTTGCTGTCACTTAAAATACATATTCAAAATTCAAAATTATGTTTGCACGGGTTATACGCAACGTATCATTACGCTTATACTAAATAAGAATCTAAATTTCCGATTAACTCGAAGACATAATCACAAGAATCACAGTAGCCATTTGAATATTTTGTTCGTGAACGAACTGGTTCACTTCTAACAAGCTCAATTTCGATTTTGTAATTCCCTAAAAATGTATATTTCTTAATCTTTCGACAGAGTTACTTTGCAATTATAAGCACATGCAAAGACGTAACGAAAGACAGTCATAATCAACGTTGGTACAATATAGTTTATATCAATATGAAGAGTGTAACACAATTAATAAGGGACGGAGTTATTCGTTGAATTAGAGAAGAAATCAAAAATTTCTAAATGATGATAGCAAACACTAATGACAAATTAACTCGTCATCCTCGGTTAAAAGGTCCAAGCTTGAATGAAAATATAGAAAAAATGAAACACTCAAAAATTTCGTCATTTTACAATAACAAAAATCTCAAAGAATATCGCGTGCTAATGTGTACCAGCTCCTTAAACGATTAAATAAATTAAAAGTTAATGCTCGTGTTGCAAAGTGATCTAAAAACTGTAAACCTGCATGAACGTCTACAGACTAATTACAAGCGTGTTGGAGAATCGGTACATTCTTATTACATGAAAAACCCAGTTACATGAACAACATGAACCGACTCGTTTCCGGCTGCATCCACACGAATCAAGATTCTACTGTACCGTGGGGTTGCCCGTAATTATTAAACGCATGTCAAGAAAACTTGTTTGCCTGCTGCGTAAGTATGCGGTCGACAGCCTTGACGATGTCATTTGCATCAACCGTTCGAAGGTACTGAACAACGTCTTCAGGATCGGTGGAATCGTTGCCAAGGACTTTGGCAAGTCTGAAACATCGCTCAGGTTTACTTTGATTCAGGCTCCACGGACACGTCAACAATCCACTTTGCATGATTGCTTTGTGAAAGAGTCCTACGAACAACAATGACTACATAGTATTTTATTGTGCCAAAAATCCAGTTTATCGTTTTCCTACATTTTGCAAGCGAACGTCGGGCTTATTAATGTTCGAGTTATCGGCCAATCAACAACAACCCAGTAAGCAATCACCTCTTGACTTGGTATGAATTTGGCACCAACTTTGGCGCCAAATACAGACCCGTCTGTTTCCGCATTAGGCTCGGTATTTGGCACCTAAATTCTATGCCAAATGCAGGCCGAACCTAACCTTGCTTTAAGAGTAAATATTGGGCAAAATCGTTATTATCATCATTTTAAGGTTCGTAAATGTTTGAATGATCGGAAGCGCATGGAACGTAAAACTAAAATTTCCCTCCTACAGCAAGGTTTACGATTGCCCTCTACAACGAGAGCAGGGTCTGTTCTGGATTTGGCCTCCATTTGGCATGGAAGGTAATTATTGCGAAAGGGTCTGCGTACTCCGATTTTGATGAAATTTAAATATGTTATTGATTTCGACATTCTGAACAATATTTATTTACTTTCGCAATAATTACCGCATGGAATTTTGGGACGGAATGTCCGCCTTTTGTTCGCAGTTATTGGTCTTAATCTGCACAATCAGATTTTGCGGACTGTATTATTATAGTGGGGGCCATTTACTTTCAGTCAAGTAGTGTTGTATATTGTAAACTCTCTGTGCTCTCTTGAAAAGATCACAAAGGTATAGAAACTATATTTTCATAAAATTTAAACCTTGTTTCATTAACACTAACTGTACCGAGCACGAAATGTGATTAGTAGACCTTATTTTATAAACATTAGAAGACTGAATGTATTTATCTGGCGCGCAGTTTTTATAACAATAGGTACTCGAATGAAGTCGTTAATTTAATCTAATGGAGGTATCTTCGTAATTTCAATAATCATTATAAAACAAGAGATGTGAAAAATTTGTATTGGTATGAAGCACTCGACAACTTTGTAAATATCATAATGTTGGATAGTAATTTTTGGAATGGACAATTTTACTTACGTACAAGTGACAATTTGTTTATTCTTGTATCAAACGTTTACTTTTACAACTGGAGAGTCTTAATATTTCGTAGGTAATTCTTTTTGTAGGATTATAGCTGCACACTTTCGCATTGACTTCTACGTACAATTCTTCTCTTTTTAGGTTCTGTTTTTGTATATTTCTCCACATCGATCCTAACATTTCTATGGTGTTAAGATCTGAAGATTGCATCAGACATTTTAAAAACACTATTGTTTTGGTCTGATGAAAATGATTTAACGACATGTACGCTAAGTTTTTGGTAGTCTTCAGCTTAATACACACAATCATTTCTCCTGCATCTCTCTGCATATGGTGGCAACGCATCTTTTAGTACATTTAAATGAACATAACAGTCCATGATTTCCCGTATTCAATGAATGGTGCCTAGAACATTCATGAACGTTGCACCCCAAACAAATACCGATCCATCATCTTCTTCGATCGTCAATTTTGGCGCCAATGCGACGCCTAACGTAAGTCTACATTCGAGTATGTATTTTACTACTTCTCCGTGAAGACTACCGTGAACATTGCTCTTTCGCAAAAACAATTCTGACAAGATGATTTTTCCCCGAAATGAAGAGCTTCTTTCTTGCAGCCCTTCCTCTTAGTCCAAATTCACTTAATCGACGACGGACTGATCTCACACTAATATTTTTATCAAGATTTGGCATTATTTCGTTATGAATGTCAACAGCTGTCTCAAATCTGTTCACTTTGGATAATCAATGAATAATATGGTCGTTTCTAGCGTTCGGTTTTCATGTTCTACAATTTGCAGAGGCTGTTATGTATAATTCCATGACGCTCAATATTTTGCATTTCATGACAGCAAGTCATTACAGATGTCTCTAGCTAGTCTTTAGTTATCTCCCGGAATGTTGTTCACTTTTTCGATGCATTTATACTTGATGTGATGGATTGCTGTCACGTTCTTTGCCTCACCCATCGTAGTCGCTTACAACGCACTTCTAATTGTCTCAAATGTTCAATGGATACTGATCAAAATTACTTATACAACGTTTGTATTCAGACATACCGAACTATTGTCACAATGTACGTAAGTGATTGTCCTCCTCGAAAGCGACAGATCAGAACAAAGTGAATATAAATGTCCTTGAATTTTCGGAATTAACAGAAACATTACTGAGACTTTATAACAGAAGGTACAAAACTTTATAAGAATACAATTTAGACGCTTTCGCAAGCTTCCCAGAAAAGTATAAGCTATTTGGCACTTAAAATATCACTAGTACGTAAGTAAATGACCGCCACTGTGGTTATCGGTTACCTTGCGCTCGTGGCGATACTGCCAGTGCATGTGCCAACACTCCTCCAGCACTCGCCCCGAAAATCGTGACATTGTTAGGATCGCCCCCGAAATTCGCTATGTTCTCTTTAACCCATTGCAAAGCAGCTATCACGTCTTTCAGTCCCTGATTGCCTGGCGCAGACTTGTGTCCCAGATTTAAGAAACCTTCGACATATACCGTTAGAAATCTAATTACCTCAAATAAGACAAAATTCTTTTATTCATCCCTTCCCTTATAGGGTTCGAATAATCTATTATTTTAGATGAGTATTAGATTAAAATGTGAATAATTCATTTTAAAGGACTAACCGAAAGCACCAAGTCTATAATTAGTCGAAACGACCACGACGTCCTTTGCTACCAAGTAGTCTGGTCGGTATTCCACGAAACTTCCCGATCCTATTTGGTATGCGCCGCCGTGGATCCAAAACATTACCGGTTTACGTTCACTAAGTGAATTAGTGTAAACATTAAGGTAAAGACAATCCTCCTGGCCGATTACATCGACCGTTTGCTCTTTTCGTAATTGTGTACCGCGTATCCCAGAAGTTTTTGCAGTTTCTTTGATACCGGTCCATGGTGCCGGTGATTGTGGATCCTATTTGTCGAATCGGGGAAAGAACGATCGATAAATGGATGAATTTGAATCGAACGAATAACGCGCTCGGTACAGAGATATACAGTAAATCCTCAATAGTCGCAAAAAGGTCGTACACGTTGAAGGCATAAAATATATCCCCTCCACTGTAGTAATCTGATCTCGGCTCGGGTATATCGGTGTGAACCATTACTAACCTAATTATAAAACGTCTTTATTTTTCATTATTTTTTTATGGGACTTTCACCAATATATTTGTGGCATTTTTCTGATTAAAATGATACCAAACACGATATAATTTCAACTGTATTTAGTGGTTTAATTGACGATGAAAGTTTCGGGCGCAAGGAAGGACACCGTATGGGAAAGAAAGAGACGCGGAGAGTCGGCCGCACTCTGTCTCTCTTTACCATTTCTTTTCCACGTTCGGGTCGGTCTTTGAATCTCGAATATATAGTCTCCGTCAACGAACAGTGCACACGAGCCTCCCCGAGGCTTTCGCGACTATAGAGAATTTACTGTAAATCCAGTTTTCTCATGACTTGCTCAAAGTAATATGTAGAAATTATTTTTGCTTTAGAGTTTGTTAAGAGTTAACATTCGCTACGTAACTGAGAAAATATTAATCGATTTAGGTGATCTATTACCTTAAATCTGAGTTCACCGATAGGAGGAGCAGCGAATGGTATCTCATGAAACGCGATGAAAGAGTTACCAAAGACGCTTTTCTGTACACCACCTCGTAATTTACCTTGTTTTATTGTAACTATCGGTTCGTTCATTGTTGACCACGCTCTAACCAACATGACAACGCCCCAATGTCGTCTACGGAGAGAATGGGTGCAAAACATGAATTGTGTCTGCACCGCAATCATATTGTCTATTTACTTATCGTATCAAGGTGCTGATACCAGAAACATGACATCCAAATCGTAGATATCTACAAAAATTTCGGAGACCTAAGTATGCATCATATCAACAGTCGTACATATAAAACGCTTGTAACGGTAAAGCACATACCTAGAAGCTCTCTACGAGGAATTTCAATACTTGTCGGCTGACGAATGCCTAAACGGGTGTAAGCTGTTTAACATTTTAAGATTGGAACGTGGTGTCGGGACTAAGGTTAGAAAGTGAAGTTAGCAGAGTGACCAGATTCGAATAAACTATACAGTTTTGATAAATATCGATAATGATGTGTACAATTAGTGCTGTTATTGAGCCCAAATTTTCTCGCGCGATGGCGGCGATTTCAGCCTCAGTAACGTAAGCTTCTCGATAAAATGGGATACTACTTTGAGCGGCCCGCAGAATTTTAAGAAATTGATGCGATTTGTTTATGAAAAACGAATGTATGACAAACTTCTGTATATTTTGTAACTCGTGGGACACTACGTTACACAAGTAAGTAAACGCTAACGTCTTAGCCCCGTTTCACACTCGAGCGGACCGTCCGCGCTCCGCGCGCGGAGCAAGTTACCTGCGATGTTATGGGAGCTTTCACAGTACAGCGGATGGTCCGCGCGCGGAGCGAGCGTCCGCACGGCTCCTCCGCGTCCGCGCCACAGAGTTCCATGTAATCAAATGTAGGCTTTCACAGCCAAGCGGACTCCGCCGCGGAGCAAGCATCTATACAGGGTGTCCCAAAATTCGTGAAAATCCCGAAAGGGGGTGGTTCCTGAGACCATTTCAAGCGACATTTTCCTTTGCAAAAATGTTATCCGCGGCTTTGTTTAGGAATTATTAACGAAAAACACGGACCAATCAGAGCGCTATCTAGACATGAGTTGCCACAGTCGGCCAATAGACAGTTGGCGCGCAGGTCCGGCTTTGCCAACTCGCGTCTAGGTCGCGCTCTGATTGGTCCGTGTTTTTCGTTAATAACTCCTAAACAAAGCCGCGGATAACATTTTTGCAAAGGAAAATGTTGCTTAAAATGGTCTCAGGAACCACCCCCTTGCGGGATTTTCACGAATTTTGGGACACCCTGTATGTATAGTACTGTTGTGGCGGCCATGGCGCGGGTCTATGCCGCACAATGGGACAAACCGATAATTCTGTGTCAAAATCAAAAAACTTTTGATAGAAATGAAATAGAGCGATGACTTTTTTTTAAATTAAAGCTGAAACATTGCAGAATATGGGAAAAATAGAGAGATTATGGTACGAACGTTTTTTAACCTTGAAAAAATTCGTCAAACTTGCACAATCTCAAGACAATTGTGGTTTATCCAATACCACGCGCGGAAAATTTTTTTTTGACATGCTATACATAATTCCCAGTAGATTTTTTCAGGTTGAATTCAAATCTGGTCTCAAAATTTATCTACGAAGTCAGGATTTTGCAAAAAATCTATTTTTGTGAACAAAATTAAGAAATCATTTTTTCGTTGTAATAACCCACTAGTTTGAAGGTATTTGGAATTCTCATACATAAAACACAATAACTGTATACTGTATGAATACTGAAAAAAAATTAAACTTAGTTTTTGTTGAGATATATTTCTGTCAATTCTCCATCTTCGCTCTCTGTCTCTATCTCCCGCCTTATTACAATTTATGGATAGACCGTATGGCGATTAACTTCATCAATCGATTGAATCGGTCTCCGATTTTTCAATGATTACTTTTTTAATCGTACACATTAATCAATCAATCTCGATTAAAATTTTAATCGATTAATGCCCAACTCTTCTGCAACTCTCCACAATTTTTCCAATTAATTCTTCAAATGATCGTATAAACATACGAAAATAATTAAAAAATTTGTCTTCGTTGTTACGTAAATCTACGTATAACGAGACAAACGCGCCTTTTAAACTCCGCTTAGCAATAAGCGGATGTACCCAGTATCGCCTGTTCGTTAGAATTTCTTTTTTCTATTTTTTTTATTTATATAATGAACAGCAACAACATTAAGCAGTAATTCTGTCATACGTGAATAATACTACAGGCTATATACTATCGATTGAAGCTGCACGCGGACCGCGGACGGTCCGCTCAAGTGTGAAACGGACCTTTGGGTGGATTTATAGTGGAGCAGCGAGGTGAGCTGTGCGGTGAAAAAAAAGAAAAACAAAGAAAATATTATACATATACATATACTTTTTCATTAGTATGTGTCGAAATGTTGTCACGAATGCTGGTTTCTTTTCACCGCGCCGCTATCATCGATGCTCGCAGCTCCACTATAAATCCACACTTTTAGTACGACAGTAATGATGTTTTAGAGTTATTTAAATCGAAATATCTCGTCAACTACTAACTTTTCAACATACATAGGTTAGTACCTTTTTATAACGAATGTCCAGCTGCATCGATTGATGTATTAAAAAATACCTCATTCCATTAAAAAAATATCGATGACCTTGAAATCTTGTAAAAAAATTACCCTGAAAATTTTGTCCCTTACACCAGTGGTCCCCAACCCCCGGTCCGTGGATCAAATAGTACCGGGCCGCCCAAGGAACATAAAATACAATTATTTAAATACAATTAAATTAAAATTATTAAATCAGAACAATCTGAAATATAAACAATCAACGTCCCCCCCTCCCCCCTGCAGCGGGCCGCGGTAAAATTATCAAACGTTGACCGGTCCGCGGCGATAAAAAGGTTGGGGAGCACTGCCTTACACCGTTACATGTGGCCCTTCAAACAGTGTAACTTTGTCCTATGAAGTTATTTTCTACAACGAAAAGTAACGGAGATATTTAGGTGTTCTGTTTCTTCGGACTCATCCTGTACAGGGTGAGCTTCCAATTTTCAAAGATTACTTCTGGATTTTCGTATGCCTCTCCGCCCCACACCATCTAAATTTTTCCATTACTAGCTCAAATTCTGTATGACGGCTATATAGAATGAAAAGATTATGCGATCAGAATTAGTCAGGATTATGTGGGGGGGGGGTGGAGAGGGCTGGCGGTCCGACCACGCATACGACAATCCTGGAGAAGTCTTTCAAAACTGAAAGCTCATCCTATGTGAGTGAGATCCTGTCTTCTCTTTCATATCTCGAAAACTAAAAGCGACCCCCCTGTTGCTGCATAACATATTTAAATTTCATCAAGTTCGGAGTATGTAACCTTTTTGCAATAATTACCCAACATTTTTTTCTTATTTGGTGACATAGAATATACTGACAAAGTTTGAACATTAAAACCTAGGACACCCTGAATGTTTAACAATATATAATAGTTTAATTAATTTGGGTTAATTAATAAAAGGGTTAATTAATTTTTTTATAAAGATTAAAAATCAGTGTCCATATATAAATATTTTTAAATTGAGGGTCTGTGTTGCTATGTCGAAAAGGCATCTTTTCAACCGAATTAATAAGAAAAGAATTACGTAAAAAAATACGAAAAATGTATTAAGGATTGAAAAAAGTTATTACCACGAGTATTTTAAAAAACGTAGAAAATCACAGCTGTCGGTTGAACTTCGAATCTACACTTACCCAAACTATCTTGAACGTGATAATACTATGACCCTTTCGATTAAGTGATATAGCACTTTTCCACCACTGTTGAATGTCTTAACACTAGTTAACACGAAAGAAAGAGTAAAGCAACATTAAATGTTTTGCGCGTCCATGCTCGACACGCGGCCCTCCAATAACGCAATCATGAAACTTCTTTTTTTATCTGACAGACTCCCTAACCAATTTTTATTCCGTTTCCGACTACAGTAATCGCTCTTTCACTGACCGTAGTCGCCCGTGCGATTACTATTTAATGCCTACCCATTCCACTGCCGGCCAACGCCGCGCCGCACAGTGGGGTGTTTGCCCGATTTCAGCGGCCACAGCTAGTTCAAAATTCGCTCAATATTGAAACTGCTGTAACTTTGCTAAAATTTATCCAAATTTGATGAAAAAACAACCATTTTAAAGCTTGAGATTTCTACTTTTTGTACTGTATGCCGTTTTTACTGAAACGGATGTTTTGAATGCAAAATTTGTCCATAAAGAGGAGCGTATCAGATTGTAAAGTTTGTATACATATAGCTATTTTTCAATCAAGTACTGCGGATTATATTTCATATTTTACCGTTATTCGTCTATTTCATGTACACTACCAAAAAGTGTAATCATTTACAATTAAAATATCTTCTTAAGATAGTTATTACAAAGAATAATCTCCGTTATTTATAATAGCACTGTCCAACAGCCTAAAAGTATTTCGATTCCCGCTATGCGATTCTTATATGTAGAGTTTTCCGCGCTGATTCCGAATCTGTTTTTAATTTTTTTCCTATACGTCCAGTTTTGGAGAAAATGGAGTTTAAAAAAAAGACATACTTTAAACAAATATTGTGATGTTATTATAAAAGATATTGAATTGTTCTTTACAGCAAAAGATTCTGTAGACTTTCCCGAATACAGTGATATCCAATATTAATACATTATGATTGTTTAAACATGTTTGAACAATGATTAAAGACGGAGAGACACCACTTTTGCACCAATTTTTGCGGATATTTTCGAATTTATCTCAAAAAATAAGGGTCCAGCGGAAAATCGAACTATACCACGCGATAGAGCAGATTTTTATCTTGAAGACCCCCCGTTTGAAGTTTGCGACATCGACGTTTTTTTTCGAACCAGAAAGGAAAATATCTTCGCCCGACATGAGTTTCCGCCAGTGGCGCTCGGACGGGATACGGCGCAGCGACGGGATACGGAGCGGCGAACGACCGTTCTGGTGGTGAGCGCCACTGGTGACAACTCATGTCGGGCGAAGATATTTTGCTTTCTGGTTCGAAAAAAACGTCGACCATGCAAACTTCAAAGGGGGGTTTTCAAGATAAAAGTCTGCTCTATCGCGTGGTATAGTTCGATTTTCCGCTGGACCCTAATTTTTTGAGATAAATTCGAAAATATCCGCAAAAATTGGTGCAAAAGTGGTGTCTCTCCATCTTGAATCATTGTTTAAACATGTTTAAACAATCATAATGTATTAATATTGGATATCATTGTATTCGGGAAAGTCTACAGAATCTTTTGCTGTAAAGAACAATTCAATATCTTTTATAATAACATCACAATATTTGTTTAAAGTTGAAAAGTATGTCTTTTTTTTAAACTCCATTTTCTCAAAAACTGGACGTATAGGAAAAAAATTAAAAATAGATTCGGAATCAGCGCGGAAAACTCTATAAGAATCGCATAGTGGGAATCGAAATACTTTTAAAAAGTTGAAATTTGTTGGACAGTGTAGTATGGAAAAATGTTATGAACAAAATTTGCACAGTTCAGAGGGGGATATGTTGTGGCACAAACATTTTCTGCGTGGGTGGAGGCATAGGGGAGATTTCAAGGTCACCTTGATTTTTTTAAACAGAATGTCCTTTTTTAGACCATAGATCGATAGAGTATCAAATTCTGAGTATAAAAGTGTTGACCTTCGTATGTCCTAAACCTAATATTTAACGAGATATTATCAAAAGAAGAAAGAAAATTATTTCGATAATATCTCGTTAACTATTAGATTTAAGACATGTGGAGCTCAATACATTTTTACTCAGAATTCAATAGTCTATCGATTCATGATACAAAAAGTAGGTCTTTCGATTTAAAAAAATCGAGGTCACCTTGAAATCTCCTCTATGCCTACACCCACGCAGAAAATGTTTATGCCACAACATGTTCCCCTCTGTTCTTTGCAAATTTTGTTCATAATGCTTCGTACAGACTAGAACATTCCGACGAACTGCGCCGCGAACCGCGCCGCAAACCGCGCATTTCGACAAACATTTCGACGAACGTTTCGACGAATGGCGATCGGAACGGATTTGTGTTATTTCCAGATTTTCTTGCGAACAACTATGGGAGCTGCAGCGGTGTATACTACACAAAGAAATACAGAAAATGTTGGCACTTTATTTAGATGTAATGTTCAGGTCTCTATGAAGCATCAGATTCGAGATTAAATGACTTGAATTTTTGGATATTTTATGACATTTCGACGAACATTTCGACGAACATTGCCACGAACGCCACCACGAACTTCGCCGCGCGCATTTCGGCGTGCATTTCGGCACGCATTCGCGCGAACGGTCGATCCATCAGCTATGGGAACGCCGCCGCGCGCATTTTGGCGAACATTTCGACGAACATTTCGACGAACGGTGCCACGAACGGTGCCATGAACGCCGCCGCGCGCATTTTTGCGCGCACGAACGCGAACGGGCTGGCACTTACAAATCTGTTTGCAGGACAGATAGCATATCCTAAATATTCATAATATAATTTATAAATCTCAAGAAATATACATAAATTTATAAACAAAGACATCGGTGATTTAAATTATATATTGTAGTAAATTTAATTAAATTATAATTTGTCTCAAATTATTAAAGATGCCCTTGCTATGAAAACATTGCATTTTTTTCCCTGATATTTTACGTGAATTCTGAACATTTTCGGTAATCTTGCACACCCCTGCAGAAATCCCGAAAAATTTCACGGGAAACCCGAACACCACCGGAAATCCCGAATATTCTCTGAAAGAACTCAGGATTTTTGGGATCCCGTTCCGACATGATACGAGGCTTCCCATCTCGGTCCCGGCATCGGGATTCGGGAATTCCCGGGTTTTTAGCGGGGTTGCCTCAAACTTTTTCTATAAGAACTCTATTCCTCTCGATATTGAATAAAATGTATGTCTCTTGACAGTAGCAGCATCATCGCGCAGCCCAATGTCGTTCGTCGAAATGTTCGTCGAAATGCGCGGTTCGCAGCAAGGTTCAAGGTGCTGTTCGCGGCGCGGTTCGTCGAAATGTTCTAGTCTGTACGAAGCATAACATTTTTTCATATTGTAAAAATGTTTATACCACCGTTTAGATGACTTGAGTGTTTCATATGTTTATTTGTTATATATAATTTTATTGATTTATGCTGTTATATAATATAATTTTATTGATTTATGCGTTGCGTTAGTGCTTTTGTTAACAAATGTATGTATGTATGTATGTATGTTACGTTCAGATTTATACAACAAATTACGACGTGTCGTGTCGAACCTCCGAGCCTCCTTACAAATTCAGAAGTGGGATTAGATTCCGCGAGTTACGTGTTCGTTTATGCTTGAAAATAAAAGAGAGAATTGAAAATGAGTGTAAAAATATCGGTTTCAAGTTTAAAAGAAAGACTGCGCAGTATGAATTTACCAATGTCGGGCACGAAGGCCGCATTGATAAGCCGGTTAATTGAAGCGGGTGCGGAATCGTACCTAAACACCGATGCCGAGCTAGAAGAAGAGGAAGTCATCGAACAGACGCCACAGTGGGCTCGATTGAAGAAGTACGCGACATTTTGCGAAAAAATCAACTTTCCAATTTTGATATTTTTTCAATTGATATCGATTTCTAAATGCCCACCGACCACGAAAATGATAAAATTAATCAAATACAATAGCAGTTCTAGTTGTGATACACGCATGAAGTTAGACAGTTTAGGAATATCGATTTTCCCTACATAATTTGGCTGTTCATTCTTAAAGTGTCCTGATAACTGTGATCAACTTCTTGTCCTGAATTTTTTCTACATCAAAATGCACACTTTATTCATAAGAAATCATACTTTTCATTGACAATTATGATATATAACATATTTTTTTAATTTTTAAATTTGTATCTTTGACATGTGCGATCTTTCAAGTCCCAGGAGATCCCAGTTTTTAACAAGTAAGGATCTTTTCAGTGAACCTTCCTCTATGTAATGTGACAAAAATGATTTCCTCCTTCGAGTTCTTTTTCAAGATACATATTAATGTCTGAAGACATCAGCGTCGCGTTATCTTGTCTGCGCTCGGACGCGCGCTACGCGCTGAATTCGTCAAGTACGCAGCCTCTGAAAGTCTGACAGAACTGTATTGAATATTTATATTTATATTATATTTTTATTTAATATTAATTTATATTTTGCAGTAAATAAGTCAGTCTTTCATCTCTGATATTTTGACTGCGTTGAGTTTGACGAATTCTTTTCGACAGTGCATAAGTTACGTTGTAATTGTTTACGCGCATCAATCTTCAAATCTTTTGAAATTTCTTTTCAAATGTTTTGTTTTGTCGACGCAAATTGTGGATTGAAACAGAATTACATATTGTCAGTCAGAGCAGAACTATCAGCCTGAGCAGTACAGTGATTCCGATATTATTTTCAGTTTTATACGTTTTCTGTTCATATTATTTGATATAATGCATCAAGTGAGTTAATATATATCAATTATATTTTATTTTTAGAACTTCATATACAGTAAGGAGCATAACTGATTCCACACACTTTAAATCAGAATAACTTTTATATGAATGGACCAAACGACTTCAATTTCTCTGTAAGGCTAGAAGAATTAGTTTAGTAAATGACGTCTAATAAATAAGTTGAAAACATGCATTTGGTCGGGAAATTGTGAAAAACAATACTAAAAATTGATTTTTACAACTTTTTTAGCTGGGCCAATAACGAACATTTAAAAAATGTATTTTGTCAACTGTTATAAATTATATACGCTCTGAAAATTTCATTGAAATTGGTTATTTGGTTTACGAATTATAAACGATCAAAAGTGGTAAAAATTGCAATTTTTCAATATTTTCGGCCTTAACAAATTTTTCTCAAGAATTTAAAACTTAAACATTGTGTCTATTTGCATTAAATAGCGAAAATATTAAATACATTATAGAATAAATAATTTATAAAGCTGTTTTAAATTAATAAAAACTGTTAAACAAATGTGAAATATGTTAAGTTAAAAATCATTGAAAAGGAATTATTTTTTATATATATACAGTTCAAATTTCATTGCAATATCTTCAGTGGTTTAAGAGTTAGTCAAAAATGTCGCGTACTTTTTCAATCGAGCCCACTGTGAGACGCCAGCCACTACGACCGAAAATGCCGTTTCTCGACAGGCAGCGATGACTACTACCGAGACGGAATTATTACGACGGGAACGATATCTGGCTGAGCGAGAAGTACTGTTGCTGCGAAGAGAATTAGAAATATTACGAGTCACCCCGCGCGAAACCAGCCGATCACCAATGCCGCCTATGTCTACAAAATGGAGAGACATAAAAGATATGGTTGCAAATTATGATGGCATTTCTTACGATTACCACGTGTGGGAAAAACAAATTAAACAATTAATACTAAATTATGCCTTACCGGACGGTACCGTAAAAGCCTTAGTGTGTAACAAATTGGCGGGTAAAGTGTTAAAGTGGTACCATACGCAAAGTGATTATGTAGAAATGAGCTGTGAGAACTTGTTACTGGAAATCAAGAAGATGTTCGGACGGCGAGCAACCCCTTTAAGCTTGCGCAAAGATTTCGAAGCAAGAAAGTGGGCACCGGGTGAAATATTCGCTGATTATGTACATGATAAAATTACGATGGCGAATCGAGTTCCTGTTGCCGACAACGAACTTATTGATTATGTGATCGATGGTATCCCAAACGAGAGCTACTGGACTCAGGCACGCATCCAGTGTTTCCAGTCAATCGACGCGTTGTTGACGGCGTTTGAAAAGGTGATTCTACCACGAGAAACAACGCGGCGGGAAGGAGTGCATCGAGAAGAAAATTGGACGATGGTGAAGAAAATTTCAAAGACACCGAGAGAACAAAAGGACGGGGCGACGACAAGATGTTACAACTGCAATGAAACGGGACATTTTGCAGCGTCCTGCCTAAAGTCGAAGAGGGAGAGAGGCTCCTGTTACAAATGCGGCAAATTTGAACATCGATCGAATCAATGTCAACCGGAAATGAAGGAGGTATACTGAACTGTGCCGGCGACGGCGACTGTCCGCGTCTCTTTCTTTCCAATACGCTCTTCTTCGTTGCGTTCGAAACTTTCATCGTCGATTATACCACTAAATACAGTTGAAATTATATCGTGTTTGGTGTCATTTTAATCACAAAAATGTCAGAAATAAGTTAGTGAAAGTCCCATAAAAAAAAAAAATAATGAAAAACACGCGGGCCTTTAAACTGTGCCGGCGACGGAGACATGCTTCGGCCACGCGATCTGTCCTTCTATGTTCGGCTTCTCGATTGAAGTCTCGGAGCAGTCGGCGCGGTAGACGCAGTCATAAAAAAATAGAGTCTACTACACTATCGCCGCGTTCGTGCAGAACACGGCTGTTGGACAGTGATAGCGCGATATTACTGTACAAGTTAAAAGTTAACCCTCATCCGTCCCTCGTGTCAATTTGACGCAGTTTTCTTGAAATAAGTTACACTGTTCTGTTATTTGTAGGTAAAGTCTGAAACTTGGTGACTTTTATTTTTTTAATGTGAAACATATAACTGCAAAAACCTTCGATTTCAATGATAAAAAACTCGAAAAGTAACTGTCTGACTTGTTATTTTATCGATTTTTTTATCACTGTATCAATTTGACACCGAGGGACAGATTCGGTTCGCGAAATAAGGGACGGATGCGGGTTAAAACACTTTTCGTTTAACTCTGAATTAATCAAACTGTTTATTTGCAATCTCTCGTTAATACCATTGCTAAACCTACCTTTCTAACAGCTTATGAGCCCAGGAACGCGGACCAACAAAAATATTTCTCGTAAATTAACCTTTTGCACTCCGAATTATTTTTTAACCTATACTGTTGTATTAAAAGTATTCAAAGTTTCTTTCCGTATGTGTTCCTTTAATGCTGCCAAACAAATACAAACAAAGCGATGATCTTTATGTTAATGTTACAGTACTTCATGAAGGAAGTTGAAGGAATTTTGAGACACCCTGTAGATTTCAAAAAGTAAATAAGCATTTATACATAAATACATTATCATAGAATAGTTTTGAAAAACGGTGATCATTCGCGTAACTTTCTTATCGACGTTTATGCGAGTCGTAATAATCAAAACGCGTTATGTATGAAGAACCTCCAGTTCATTATAAATAACATATCAAATATAACATGTATATACATATGTATATAGGTTGCACGTGTCATGAGAGATAATAAAGTTTATATACTATTCTCTTTTTAAAATAACTTTTCATTTCCATCGACTGCTGCTCAGAGAATATCCAATTCAACAATACTCTATGACACAATACTTTATAAAATTCAATTCAAGTTAAGAATATTTGGCTTCATACACAGTAACGCGGGCTCGTCACCGATGTCCAAGTATTTAATCTTATCCTCTGTTGCAGGTTCCCAGATGTCCTTTACGTATTCGTCGAGGGACGGTGTGGGGTTTCTAGGTGACAAATAATTATCATATCACACAGAAACTAACCGATAGAAGTATCATTATAGAAGAGCCAGTGAGTGAAAGAACATAGAATGGCTAGGGAAGCTACAAAGGAAAAGGAAAGTCAGAAAGGTGAGTAAGACCAAAGACTAGAAAAATATGAAATATATAAGGTAGATAGTGTAGATAAAGTAATTATGATAGAAGGTACTAGGAAGAGGAATTGGTGGAAACGGGTAAATGGGCAGAATGCATGGATTAAATTATTTTATGTACAGAACCAAGTCTAATTCGCAGCCGTTCGGCTGAATAAATAAAGTTATACAGGGTGGTCATTAACTGCTGGCGGAACCAAAAACGAGGAAATTCAACATAAAACCATAAGCCGAAAATATAGAATAAACTTTGTTCATGTGAGGATTTGATTCCGAAAACATCAAGTTTGAAAATTCGGCGAACACGTGTCCTATTGAAAAGAAGTACTTCTTGCAAATACTATAATTGTAAGCACACAAACTTGGCGGATTTTCAAACTCGATTTTCTCGAAAACAAAGCCTCGTATTGTATGAGAAAATTTTATTCTACATTTTCAACTTATTTTTTTATGTAGGATTATCCTGTTTTCGGTTGTACGAACAGTTACCGATCACCCAGCGTGTACAATACTATTGTTCGTATTTAATGCACGTTGAAATAATTCGTTCAACAATTATATTCACGATATTGATCGAATATTTTCTGTTAGGAGTGGCAGTATAATTATTTTTGATATAGACTATTATTTATAAATTAGTAAAAATTACTATTAGTATAAATGTAAATTGTAGTCGTAAGTTTAACCCTTCGCACTCGAGTTATGACTCCGAGAGAGTCACCACTAAAAATTGCTGCACCGTTCTTCAAAATATAATTTACATTATTAAATATGTTGGTATCTAATCAATCACTAAGCATTTAAGTACTGTATGAGGTACTACATTAAAGTTAAAGTTAAAATAGTTGAAATAGCTTCGAGTGCAAAGGGTTAAGCCATTCGAGAAGCTACAACTTTGGCTGTTTCAACTCACCCTGTTTTTCCGAAATTGGTCCACATACGAGTTAACCGTTCCAATGTCGCTCTATCTTTTGTTCCTATTGCTGGTGGTTCTGGGTCCTCAACTTTAAGAGGACTCAGGTAAAACAGGTACGCCATTTCATCGACATGAGATGCCCCTAAAGAATTCGAATTGTTCCAATACAAAGCAGATTTTATGCGTTCATGACATGGCAAACAGAAATATGTAGATCAAATGCATGGCATTTAAAGAATTTAAGAGTACATGTTAATCGTTTTAATAAGTCGTGAATAGTGCATCGGCATGTGCGTAAATCCTTTTAATCCTTTTACTGTCTAAAATTACATCCACCCAGTTTTATCGTAAATGCTCAAATTCGCGATCCAGTGATAAATGAGTAGAATAAGCAAAATGCATCCTAGAAGTTTGTCGTAGTTAGCTTGTGAAAATGACAAACTAAATAAAAAGGTGAAACTCTCTCTGAATGAATGACATGTACATATACAGTATACAGGGTGCGGCACCTAAAACATGTCACCTGAATAACTCGCTTGCTTTTGAAGATAGAAAAAAAAAGGATCAGACCAAACTTACTTGATATTGAGGGGCTCGTAATCTGATGTCATTAATTTTTTTATAGGTGGAGACGTCAAGGAGATATGAAGGTCAACTCTGTTTTTTTTAATAGAATGTGGTATTTTTTAATACATGAATCGATGCAGCTGGACATTTGTTATAAAAAAGTACTAACCTATGTATGTCGAAAAGTTAATAGTTCAGGAGATATTTCAATTTAAATAACTCTAAAATACCATTACTGTCGTGTACTAAGACGTTAGTGTTTACTTGTGTTACGTTTTGTAGTGTGTAGTGTTTTGAGTGACCTGTTTTAGGTGCCGCACCCTGTATATTAAAGAAACTAGATTACCTTTAATGACACGATCGACCAATACGTCCGTATGTGTTTTCTGATTGCCGACATATGTGTATACATAAAAATATGTAGGTGCTGATGTTCTCTTCACCCGATCCTCTACATACAATCTCGCGGGAAAGCCGAACTGAACGTCACTCAAAAAACGTACAAGTTGATCTCTTTTTTCCGGACCGATCTCTCCATCGAAATAGGTATTCTCAACAGCTTTGAATAACTTATTGGTTTCGTCGGGACCTAAATTCTTCAGAGACGCTAGTTTTTTCACTTGCGACGTTAACAATTCATTGAGCTTTGCCATCGTCGATTCTGGAATGCCTGAAGAATTACACAAATATGAAGTATGAATACACTTAACATTAGTGTTCTTATTCACATTTTTAACCATTTTTATTATGCGTCTAAAGAAATATATTTATTAAATAATTCCATATAAATGCATCTTTATAATCTCAACAATCGTAAATTCAAAAGTTTGCAAACACGCCAGTTTGACGGGTCCCGTAGTTCTGAAGAAATATTATTGATAATAAATTACCTTTTAGAAACATTAGAAACTCGTGCGACGTATATCCAACTATAACGGGAACAGAAGCTTCCCTTGTGAACATTTCTTCCATTGGAAATGGTAATACTGGATTTTCCGCTATATCATCAGTGTTCAGTGCAAACGGAAGAACAAACTGTTTTCTTTCCTACAAAAATCACGCGAGAGAGATTATCCAACTGTGTGTGTTTTTACGTGAACTATATTACTTTCCATAAATGCTACGATCATGTCTAAATTGGCTGCCCACGACAGTAGAATCCATTTACGGTGACGCAAACATCTCCTTGACTTCTATTCTATCCCTACATTAAAGAATTAATCAAGAGGAAATTGAAATATTAAATTTTGAATACATGTATGAATTGTATCAGCTTAAATTTGACACTATGGAACACTATTAAACGATAACTGAAACGAATATTAGAGAAACGGCCCGTTACTGATCAAACCGAGCATTCACCGGCATACTTTATTTTTTTTTACACTGTTCCACCAAACGGACACTTCTGAGATTTTTATACAAAATAGGTTAGCATCATAGCAATATTTTAGAATTTTTTGGTAGGTGTCAACCCAGGGGAAGATAGTTAAAAAAATTCCCAAAAAATTAATTAATTATTTTCAACTATAAATAATTAGCAAAAAATTCTGAAAAAATCTGAAATATAGAGTGTATCTATATCTTTTGTTTGCCGTTTATCCCATACCGATATCTTTTCTCGTTTTAGAGCAAATTGCATTTAAGTGCGGGGGAATTTACCTCAATATCACCCCTATCGGTGGGGGTAGACATTTGAAATTTTACACAATGTTACTTCCAATTTTTAATGTCCTTTAAAAATGTCTTGTAGTCTAGAATTTTGTGAAATTCAATTCTATTGTAAAGTATGATTCTAGAAAAGGATTTCTAAATTTCGAAAATTTATGTAATCATAAAAGTTTGAATGAGGTGATGTACATAAAGTGCTAAAGTATTAAACACAGAAAACTCTACCTGGTTCTCGGATTGTTTGCCAAGATCTAATCTAGAGATAAACTAAGAATGTCTGTCTCCAGTACACGCGCGCGTGTCAAGATAATTCTTATCGCTATTAATTAGCACATTAAACGCGGAAGTACTGTATATTTGCTGTCACTTAAAATACATATTCAAAATTCAAAATTATGTTTGCACGGGTTATACGCAACGTATCATTACGCTCAAACTAAATAAGAATCTAAATTTCCAATTAACTCGAAGGCATAATCACAAGAATCACAGCAGCCATTTGAATATTTTGTTCGCGAACGTGAACGAACTGGATCACTTCTAACAAGCTCAATTTCGATTTTGTAATTCCCTAAAAATGTATATTTCTTAATCTTTCGACAGAGTTACTTGTCTGTTATAAGCACACGCGAAGACGTAACGAAAGACAGTCATAATCAACGTTGGTACAATATAGTTTATATCAATATGAAGAGTGTAACACAGTTAATAAGGGACGGAATTATTCGTTGAATTAGAGAAGAAATAAAAAATTTCTAAAAGATGATAGCAAACACCAATGACGAATTAACTCGTCATCCTCGGTTGAAAGGTCCAAGCTTGAATGAAAATATAGAAAAAATGAAACACTCAAAAATTTCGTCATTTTACAATAACAAAAATCTCAAAGAATATCGCGTGCTAATGTGTACCAGCTCCTTAAACGATTAAATAAATTACTAGTTAATGCTCGTGTTGCAAAGTGATCTAAAAACTGTAAACCTGCATGAACGTCTACAGACTAATTACAAGCGTGTTTGAGAATCGGTACATTCTTATTACATGAAAAACCCAGTTACATGAACGACATGAACCGACTCGTTTCCGGCTGCATTCACACGAATCAAGATTCTACTGCATCGTAGGGTTGCCCGTAATTATTGAACGCATGTCAAGAAAACTTGTTTGCCTGCTCCGTAAGTATGTGCTCGACAGCCTTGACGATATCATTTGCATCAACCGTTCGAAGGTACTGAACAACTTCTTCAGGATCGGTGGAATCTTTGCCAAGGACTTTGGCAAGTCTGAAACATCGCTCAGGTTTACTTTGATTCAGGCTCCACGGACACGTCAACAATCCACTTTGCATGATTGCTTTGTGAAAGAGTCCTACGGACAACAATGACTACATAGTATTTTATTGTGACAAAAATCCAGTTTAACGTTTTCCTACATTTTGCAAGCGAACGTCGGGCTTATCAATGTTCGAGTTATCGGCCAATCAACAACAACCCAGTAAGAAATCAGCTCTTGACTTGGTACGAATTTGGCATCAACTTTGGCGCCATATACAGACCCGTCTGTTTCCGCATTAGGTTCGGTATTTGGCGCCTACATTCTACGCCAAATGCAGGCCAAATCAAGAGAGCAGATGTTATAGATTATAGAGGGTAGGTCGGTCGTACTAATTGTAAGAGCGAACCTAACCTTGCTTTAAGAGTAAATATTGAGCAAAATCGTTATTATGTATCATCATTTTAAGGATTCGTAAATGTTTAAATGATTGGAAACGCATGGAACATAAAATTAAATAATTTAGAAATTTAAATATAAAATTTTATTTTCCCTTCTACAGGATGGTTTACTCCGATTTTATTGATATTTACTGTTAGAGCAAGATTCGGTCCGCTCTTGGAGTGATCGACCTGCCCTCTATAACGAGACCAGCGTCTGCTCTGGTAATATAATGCCTCCGTTAGTACATTTAAATAAACATAGCGGTTAATGATTTCCTGTATTCAATCGTCAATTTTGTACAATTTTTTCGATATTCCGCGCCAATTCGACGCCTATCGTAAGTCTACATCCGAGCCTGTATTTTACTACTTCTCTGCGAAAATTACCGTGAACATTGCTCTTTCGCAAAAACAATTCTGACAAGATGATTTTTCCCCGAAATGAAGAGCTCCTTTCTTGCAGCCCTTCCTCTTAGTCCAAATTCATTTAATCGACGACGAACTGATCTCATACTAATATTTTTATCAAGATTTGGTATTATTTCGTTATAAATATCAACAACTGTCTCAAATCTGTTCACTTTGATTAATCAATGAATAATGTGGTTGGTTCTAGCGTTCGCTTTTCGTGTTCTACAATTTGCAAAGGATGTTATGTATAATTCCATGACGCTCAATATGTTGCATTTCATAATACGAAGTCATTACAGATGTCTCTAGCTAGTCTTTAGTTATCCCCCGGAATGTTTTTCAGCTTTGCGATGCATTTATACTTGATGTGATGGATCTGCCGTCACGTTCTTTGCCTCACTCATCGTGGTCATTTACATCGTACTTCTAATTGTCTCAAATGTTCAATGGATACTGATCAAAATTACTTACACTACGTTTGTATTCATACCTATACCGAATTATTATCACAATGTACGTAAGTGATTGTCCTCCTCGAAAGCGACAGCTCAGAACAAAGTGAATATAAATGTCCTTGAATTTTCGGAATTAACAGAAGCATATTACTGAGGTCTTTATAACAGAAGGTACAAAACTTGATAAAAATACAATTTAGACGCTTTCGCAAGGTTCGCAGAAAAGTATAAGCTATTTGGCACTTCAAATATGACTACAGTGGTCGAAATTTCTATAATGCACTATTCTGCACCACACAGAAAAAAATTAAAAAAAAAACGTAAATAGTAAACATAGCGGTCTAGACTCTAGAGTACGCAGTCCCTCTATCCGAGTGTCTACAAGGCACAAGACCAGATACGATAAATCAACAAAAATGGTGATATTTTTAAAATATCTATGAAAAAGAAGATGACTTTATAGAAATTTCGACCACTGTAGTACGTAATTAGTAAATGACCGCCACTGTGGTTATCTGTTACCTTGCGCTCGTGGCGATATTGCCAGTGCATGTGCCAACACTCCTCCAGCACTCGCCCCAAAAATCGTAACATTGTTAGGATCGCCCCCGAAATTCACTATGTTCTCTTTGACCCACTCCAGAGCAGCGATCAGGTCTTTCAGTCCCTGATTGCCTGGCGCAGACTTGTGACCCAGGTTTAAAAAACCTGCGGCATACCGTTAGAAATCTAATTACCTTAAATATGACAAAATTCTTTTATTCATCCCTTCCCTTATAGGGTTCGAATAATCTATTATTTTAGATGAGTATTAGACTAAAATGTGAATAATTCATTCGAAAGAACTAACCGAAAGCGCCAAGTCTATAATTAGCCGAAACCACCACGACATCCTTTGCCAGCAAATAGTCTGGCCGTTTATCTACGAAACTTCCTGTTCCAATTAGAAGTGAGCCACCATGAATCCAAAACATTACCGGTTTACATCCACTAAGTGAATTAGTGTAAACATTAAGGTATAGACAGTCCTCTTGACCGATTACACCGATCGGGGACACTTCTCGTAATTGTGGACCACGTACTTCACGAGCTTCTGCAGTGTCCTTGATACCGACCCATGGAGTCGGTGGTTGTGGATCCTATTTGTCGAATCGGGAAAAAATAATCGATAAATTGATCGATTTAAATCAAATAAACAACGCGTCCGGTACAGGGATACATCGTGATTCTTCGTGATTTTGCTCAAAGTAAAGAGCAGAAATTACAAATCATTTTTATGATTTCTAATCTAATCAAATTTCTATCTTTTATTATTAGTAGGTGATTCGTCACAATATAATTAGTAAAACACATAATGTATTTGAATAATATCATTTTTATTAATGCGTTATTAATCAATATTACAAAAATTTGGAATTTTTGTACGAAATGAATATATAGGTTCACTTAAATATTTTCTAGTTGAACTTAAAAAAATACATTATGGGTCATTCCATGCCAAATCGATCACTTTTTGCAGGCACCATCGTCGTTGGTCTAAATGAAATATGTTGTAATCCATGTGAAATTAGGGGGGGGGGGTTTAAGTTATCATTCTGCCGGTTTCGAATTTTTTTAGAAAAGTCAGGCCTTCAAAGTTTTCAATTCTTGCCCATTTTGGCGAAAACAGGCCTCACTTACGAATTTTTATCTCGGGAACTGTTTGTCCGATTGAGCTACATTTTTTTTTGTTTTATTCGGAAAGGATTGGGCTATTACGAAATAATTTTTTCAACCTCGAAAATCAACTTTATAACGTCGAAAAATTTAAACGAATTCTTTTTCTGCGTTTTTTTTTCGATGAGGGGCCAGAGTGATTTAAATTTTGAAAAAAATATGGTTATATTCCCTGAAGTTTCCCCTTTACAATGAGCCTTTGAAAAAGGTGGAGCCATAAAAATTGGCGTCACGAATGAGCTGGTAAAGTACGCCGTGTACCTCCGTTTCAGGTCGAGACGAGTCGAGCGCACGGCTATTATGGTCCGTTGTCTATACCGCTGATCTGGCGTACTTTACCAGCTCAATGTGACGCCAATTTTTATGGCTCCATCTTTTTCAAGGGCTCATTTTAAAGGGGAAACTTCAGGGAATATAACCATATTTTCCAAAATTTAAATCACTCTGGCCCCTCATCGAAAAACGCAAAAGAAGAATTTGTTTATATTTTTCGACGTTGTAAAGTTGATTTCCAAGGTTGAAAAAATTATTTCGCATTAGCCCAATCCTTTCCGAATAAAACAGAAAAAATGTAGCTGAATAGGACAAACAGTTCCTGCTGTGGAGGCAGAGGCCAACAATAACGACCAACCAACTTGGACTATACCTTCTTTTCGAGATCCTGTCTATGATTCTGTATATGCGACCTTTGTGGGGACAAGTATGGAAGTCTAGAACATTTGTCAAGAGAATGCAGGGTAATGGAAGAAAAGATCAGGATCGAGGTTGTAGTTGTAGTGAGTGGGAGGAAAGATAGGAATGTTGAAGAGTGGCTGGAAAAGTTGTGGAGAAAGAGAAGAAAGAGGATAAATGTGCCAAAAAATATAGCGAACTAAAAACAAATGTTAGGGAATAGGAAAGGATGCAATGATTAGGTTAGTAATAAGAAAAGGTATGGGCCGAATGTGTGAATAAGATAGATCTGTAAGGTTAGGATACTGTAAACAAAGTCACATTTCTTAGCTGTAAGGCTGAAATAAAGCAATAATAATAATAATAATAATAATTACTGTTCAGTGACAGCTTGTACGAGAGTAAAGTGTACTTGTAACCTAAATGGAACGAAAGTTTTTTGCAATTATCTCGGAAACAAAGTCCGAGCGACAGGTAATTGTATCATCGACGAGGTATGAATGTATGTATATGTATATAAGGACAGAGCGACCTATCATCCAATGTATTTTTACGGCCCACTTTTGTGGAATCACGTAACCCCATTACCATTCTCATTTCGCCTATTTGCATGCAAATAAAGCGATCCAGCACGCGATACAACCATTCAGAACAGAAGTAAACTTATTTATTTATTTGTAGCACGAAGATTCTATATAGACTCGTTTAAATCGCACGAAATGAAAGTGGGGTTACGTGGCCCCCGAAATACACTGGATGAGATATTTAGGTCTATTCTTTAAAGCGGACCCTACACGGTCAATCGGAATGACAGTCACGTCGAAGATTGACATTCGGATTGATCGTAAAAGGCGGATTGATGAAATGGACTAACGGATTTTCAGATATTTGGAAATTCGAAATCCGAGCTTCAATCACAGGAAGTGGAGGAGAAACTATTTAACAGTCTTGAATAGGTTTTTGTCCATTCGAAAATAATGTTTATAATCATCAGAATTTGTTACCGACATCTCACGGAGCAAAACATTAATTTATTTTGATTGAAGTCAGGATCACAGTCAGGATTGACAGTCTGACTGTTCAATCAGACTGTCATTCCTGATTGACCGTGTAGGGGCCGCTTTATACTTAGTCGGTGGTTGTATAGAGGAAAGTTGTTCACAATGTTGATCTTGACAACAAATGTCAAGATCATCCGAGCTGCCTCCCCTAAACGTACCATTTACCCCAAAGTTTCCTTGTGATTTGCTCAAAGTAAAACGTAGAGAAAATGTGACATTAAAGTTTGCTAAAAGTTGACATTCGCTATGTATATCTGGAAAGATATTAATCGATTTAGAAGATCTATTACCTTAAATCTGAGTTCGCCGATAGGAGGAGCAGCGAATGGTATCTCATGGAACGCGATGAAAGAGCTACCGAAGACACTTTTCTCTACAGCACCTCGTAATTTACCTTGCTTTACTGTAACCACCGGTTCGTTCATTGTTGACCACGCTCTAACCAACTTTGACGACAGTCCAATGTCCTCTGCGGAGAGACTAAGCACAAGACGTGAATCGTCCGCACGAGAATCGTGTTATTTACTGATTATATCAAAGTATTTTCTTATCAGAAAGTTGACACCAGAATCGTAAATGGAGCAGTTTCAGATACCGAACTTTGCACGATATCAACAATCGTCGGTTTCAATTATTTTTTAACCATTAACGTTGAAATGTGGTGTCCATTTCTTGGGTTAGAAAGTACGAACTCAGCAGAGTGAACAGAGCATATTTTTAGAATAATAAAACGTGTAGTTTTTATCGCGATAGTATCTATATTGCTCGGATTATTAAAATTTGCTAAAAGTTAAGTAGATAACAATCGTTTGTGAGTAGTTTTTGCGATAAATTTACAATTTGCTTTGTTGTCTCGTAGCATACTTTGAGATGTAGCAGAAGCATGACATGGCAATTGAGTTAAGAATTGTATAAAGTTTATTACCATGACCATTTTTTTTATATATATAAAAAACGTAGAAAATCACGGCTGTCGGTAAACTTTGAATCTAATATACACTTCCCTAAATTTTCTTAAATGTAGCGGTACTAATCGTGGTGAAATGAGCACGTGGTGAAGTGACCTCGCACTTTTTTACTACATTTTTTATTGCAGAAACGGCTATACTATTGTTAAAGTCAACACAGTATAACACAGTTTTAGTATACTATATACGACATCGATTAATCTTTCCCAATCTTGTTTAATCCGCTCAATATAAAAGTATTTGTAACGACTTTTGCACAAACGATAACTCATTTACTTTTATCAGACCGTACTAATGACTTAAAGATAAAAATAATGATAAGGCAGTGATATTGAAACCTTTAATATTAATACAACCTTTGATCTTTCAGTTCCCGTATCAAATTAATTTATTACGTATAGAAGAAATGAATATTAATCATTGTTAGCAATTTTGAAAAATGTGAGCCGTTATGTAGACAATTACAACTTTTTTTTTAATAACAAAGTTACTCGACCGCATTAAACATTATTGTTTCCTCGTTCTTTACATTCATCTTCAAAAGGATATAATAAAAAATTATGGGATATTAATTTTTATAAGTTGGTCGATCGTTTTTGTTAGTTGATTTTGATAACAATCGTTCTTTTAGTCAAATGGTTTTGGAAATTAACGCGCTCTCATATAGTTAGGCAGATATACAATGAAACGAATTAATATTCTGACTAGTGTTCCTTCTCGAAAATTTCCCGAGAAATTTTATAATTGGTTATTTCTCATTTCTCGAGAAATTACAGTATTTCTGAAGAAAAAATATAGTATTCCATTTAAGAAAAGTAGATTGATCTTCAGATCTCCTCCACCCATAAGAAAACAATTAATACTACGTAATGTAGCCCGTCGTACCAAGCAACTTTTGTACGAACACCTTTTTGATAACGGCAACGCCTTTCGAGATATCCTGCTGTTCTCACTTAAACAGGACACCCTGTATGTACACTAGCTCATACTAAAAATAAAAATTAACGTAAACGCCCGCACTCTAACTATGACGCAACGTAATCAGGAACGTTCAAAGTTCCACTTTGCTATTCAAATTTCGACGTGTTTCATAACAAGTAATTGCAACTCCATTGCAAATGGCTAATGCGGCAGATATAATTCGCATTTTTTGCTTTATAATTATTAATGGCACTGATAGCATGTAGCAAAACGTACTCATTCATTTACACTTTTTGTTTCGTTTAATTTTCTTTGCGAGCAAAAAAAACAAATTACACATAACTTCATACTCCATTATTTATAGTAAATATCACAAGCAAATAATGTACAATGAAACAGAGATTAAAAACACAAACCAATTTATATCTTATGTCTTATATTAATACGTATTTCATATGCAGAATGATATGCTCTTTAATTTGTTATTATACGTTGAACATAAAATTTTATTTGTTGCTAAATACTTGTAGTCCCATAATTGTCCCAATTCTCGCTCCCATGGATCATATCATCACATCATTGTCTCCCATGATGTAAGCTGATTGTGGATCCTAGGTAGGGATTGCAATCCGGCAGGATCCCGCGTCATTTTTTGGTCCCGCATTTCTCAAATCGGTGATGCGGAATCCCGCAATTTCGCGGGACTATGCGTCCCAAAATTTCGCGAATGACGACGCACACGAAGAACTATTTCGATGGTCTGTCATGAAGATATAGACAAAACTTAAAAAAAAAGAGATGATTTCCTTTGAGAGCGATGGCAAAAAGGGGAAATATTTACGTACGGCTTACGAATACTTTTTAATTATTCGACTTTCAAGTGTAGAGGCTTAACGAGCTTTTTCCGCTGCAGGATATGTTTTTGTAATGAGTTGAAGACCTAACTAGAAGATACAACAATTAATAGACTTTGCTTTTTACGATCATATTTTTAAAGTTCTACAAATTAAAATTTGTTTTTATAATTTTAACATTTATCAGATTTTAATCTAATTAAAATTATATTCACAGACAGGTCGATTACATACAGTTCGTTCTAAACAATTTTTATAGTTATTTTTAAGTTTTAACCAACATTTTGGTAAAGAAAAAAATTCTTCCGATTCACCTCAGCAATCAATATATAATATCGTAGCTTCGTTATTTATATAATAATTTTTTTATTTAAATACCTTCTTCTATTAATTATTAGATATAACGAATTATTATATTATATATTTTATACAATTACATTTCAATTATAGTTTGTTTTCCAAAAAGAGATTTATTTTAATTTAAAATGTAGATTTAGATTTTATATGTATTCTGTTAATAAATTTTGACTAATATGATTAAAGATGATTATCTCATTAAGTAAAGTTTCTTTATTAAATATATATTAGATTGAAGACCTAAAATCCTTAGTCCCGCGGGACCCCGTGGGATTGAAATAAATACCACATCAATCCCGCGGGATTGCAATCCCTAATCCTAGGATATAATAATACAACATACAAACTAATAAAATATTTTCTACAATTAGCTAAATAAAAGCAAAATAAAGACGTAAAGATTTGTGTAATATAATATTTAGCAGCGGATCTTTATGCAAAATAAACATTTTCTGCCAGGATTGCAACAAACTGGAACGACATAGAAATTTATTTTCTTTCCTAATATGTTTAACAGGTTGAAAATAATACAACAGTGTTTTTAAATTTTTCTAATGGTCTTGCTGTTTTAAATTACACCTACTCATTTTTGCCATAAATGCATAAAATCCGCTGTCTACTTGTTACGAAAAATAAGAAATAAATAATAACTCTCTTGATGAGAGAGAACTCTTCTTGAATAGAAATAACAATAGTTAAACGAATATACTTTTGTTCGAAGTATGTAAAAATTTGTAATCTCAAGATTGAACTGAATTTAGTGAGCATTACCTTAAATCAAAGTTCGCCAATCGGAGGAGCAGCGGAAGATACTTCAAGAAAAGCGTTGTAAGTACAGGGAGCCCAAAACACCTTTATAAACGGCACCTTGTAATTCTCCTTGTTTAATTTTAACTGTTGGTCGTTCCATTATTAACAACGGCCAACTCACCAACTTGACAAGTTTTTCTAACTTATTCCCGTAAGTTAGACACAGATTTATGTTGATATATGAAAAAAACAAGCCACTTCGTGTGTTCTATTATCAACGACCATATTAGTGCACATTGTCAAAGTAATCAACACTAAATCTACCATCACCGGTCAAAATGGTCGGTTCCAGATTTTTTAGTTTACGATTATTGATATAATAAAAATAATTTTATAAGAAATGATTGTACGAGTTACTTGTACCAGTTACTTTTAGATTTAGTGTTACTAGACAGCAGATTTTATGCATGTATGACAAAAATGAATAAACTTAACGTAAAACAGTAAAAACATTAAAAGAATTTAAACATATTGTTATACTATTTTCAGTCTATTAAACATATCAAGAATGAAAATAATTTTCTATTCCACTCCAGTCTGTAGCAATTCAGGTAGACAATTTTTATTTTGCATGAAGATCTGCTGTCTAGTAATCCACTATAATGTTTTGTACTCAATTTTGGAATACAATAAAACTAGGTAAAACGTAACGAAATAAAATAAATACGTGCGCTATTGAAATGAAAACTTCGACATTGAGAAAACTGGCTGTATTACGTCCACAAAAACAAAGTTACTTTTCTTTTAAAAAAACGTGAATATAATCAATATAGATATACATATACGTTATAAATAGTACATAACAATGTATATAAATACAATATCAAGTCACATCGTTATCTTGATAAACTATTGTATAAAAAATATAATTCTGTTATTTTAGTACAGGCACTGTGTTGAACATTTATAGCGGTTGGGTAGCAGTTTTCGTATAATTAAATCCATTACGTTTCTTTAGGAATGACATATTCGTGCTGATCGTGTATCAATTAAAACGAAAGAAAGAAATATTGCATTGATAATTAGCGTTTCATCTTGTCGAGTATCGGAACAACCATGTCAAACGATGGACGTTTCCCTGGATCTTCATTCATACAGATTCTGATCAGTTTAGCAAGGTGAGGTGAGATTCCCGGTGGTATACTAACGCGCAAATCTTCGAGAGCAATCTATAACAAATATGCCATAAAATTATTCGAAAAGTTTAGGAGTTTATAGCAAATTTTCGTTAAAATTTTCGTTAATAAACTGACTTTCATGCCACATTCCATCGGAGAAAGATCAGCGAATGGAACTTCTCTGGTTGCAAGTTCCCACAATAAAACAGCAAAACTCCACATATCGCTGGCTTCCAAATTTATATCTGCCGGACGCTTGTTTAATGCCTCCGGTGACATCCAGGCTGGTTCATAAATTCGTCCTACCTCTTGGAATGAGAATTTCGAGTCCGCCATATTTACACGAGCCGTCAAATCTTCGTCGATCTGTAACATCACGTTCATTCGTTACATACAGTACATTTAGTATTTGGACACTCTTAAAAAAACGATAACTTTTTTAATATTGGACCATATGATTTGGACTTTTTTCAGAAGTTAGAATAATTGGCTTGCTACACAACGGGAACAAAATATTTGAGAAAATCTGCAAGTTACCGGAATTGCAGAGAAAATATTAAAAAGTTCTATTTTGCAAATTTAGAAAACGTTTCGTAGATCTGTATTAATTAAACATATTCTGAAAATTTAAACCGAAATGAAAATACGTGGTTTCCTTTATCTGTCAATTTGACGACTGTCCGTAACGATAGGTATACAAAAATGTCCATAAACCTAGTGTTAATGGGAGTCACTGTACATATCGAAAGAATCGCACTAATATAAGACGCTCCAACCATCAATATACAATTTAAAAAACAGAAGTACCATGATATGTTTACTATTCAAATGAAATCTGCATCTGTTTTGCCTCTCGAGTCCGTGAAGAAATGCCATAGCTCTTGCAACGTCAAGAGCAAGTCTCAATGCTCGTGCTGTGTCAACTACTACGCCAGTACCGCCGTGTAACAATCGGTGTAAACTACCACGAGCCATGTACTGCGAGACAGTTGCTAACTGCGGTGGTTGATTGACACACCCGAGAACGGGTAGGACGTTCGGATGCGAAAAAATTCTTAATTTCGGAAACTCTTCGTTGAAATCTCTGGAGATCCTCGATGTACATTCGCGTATGGTCAAAATCTTTGCTACTATGTCATTATTTTGCCACCGTCCTCGCCAAGTTTCACCGCTTGGCGTACTTGCCAAGAGAGTGTGCAATAGCAAATCTGCCATATTAATTCCTTTATGCCTTGACAATGTTGCATCTCCTACATGGAATAATTCGAGTTATCATTATAAAACTAATGTCATAAGACCAAAGCAAATGCCAAAGAATATAGGTGGTGCAATGAAAGAAGAGTGGGAGTGTATGGACAATTAGATAGCTGGAGGCCTAATATTAGGATAAATAATAAGACAGATATTAAGATTTTTTTTATTTGGGTAGACACTTCCCAGGATTGGATGCAGATTTCCTTCTCATTTCTCGATACATAATCATATCGAGTCAAAATCGATAGTCAAAAGCGATAACAGATCAATCTAGGCTGCAGTCGCTCTCAAAAGTCCTATTTTTACGTTTACGAGGCGTAATTTACATTATTCGGCAGCATGTAGCTATTACAGCTTTATGAAAATAGCTACACGCGCAGCTTTATGCTTCGGAATAATGCAAATTACACCTCGTAAACATAAGAATAGGACTTTTCAGAGCGATCGCGGCCTAGATTTTATCTAGCGCTCTCAGTAGTCAAAAGAGAATCCTGGCATTGCATTGCAATCCTGGGAACGAGTCTACCCCCTTCAGATACAGCCAGCGGCAATATTAAGTTGACATTTTAAAAATCGCATAACTTTCTAAAAGTTGGTCCAAAGGACCTGAATTTTTTAAAAATGTCAGACCGACTAGTTCGCTAGAGAATAAGTAAACAAAAATTTATTAAGATTGCAATTGGTAAGAATCATACAAAATTTAGAAATGATGTTTTGTCAACTTTTTTAAGTGGGCCTATAACGATAATTTAAAAAATGCGTTTTATAGATTTCGGTAACTTATATGCATACTGAAAATTTCATCGAAATCGGTCAATGCAATGAACATTGCAATGAGCTACATACGTTTAAAAATGAGAGCTTAAATGTGAAAATCGCAGATTTTCAGCCTTGCCAGGGCATTTCGCCCTTACGTGATCATCTTTAAACGTTCGTAGCTCATTGCAATGTTCACCGATTTCGATGAAATTTTCCATACGTATATGTATAAGTTACCGAAATCTATAAAACGCATTTTTTAAATTATCGTTACAGACTCCGATAAAGAAGTTGACAAAACATCATTTTCAAAATTTTGAATGATTCCTACCAATTGCAATCTTAATAAATTTTGGTTTACTTATTCTCTAGCGAACTAGCCGGTCTGACATCTTAAAAAATTCAAGTCCTTTGGACCAATTTTTAAAAAGTTCATTCGAAAATTGAATTGTTCACTGAAGAAAGTTAAATGATAGGTTTTAAGATTAAATCACTAGGAAATTGTTGAATTGCCGCCCTGAGGGTCGTGGGCCCCACATTGGGAAACACTCGTATGGACAGTATGGAGAGAACGGAAGAGAGAAGATGGACGAGCAAGCGCAATGTATGGGTAGTATGTAGTTACAGGATAACTGGAAGTCTATTCAAAGCAGAGAGGCAAGAACTACGTAATAAATAAACATAAACTTCCGTACGGCTTCTGGTTTTCAATCCCAGCCAACTTTGATCCTTGAACTGAATCTTTTTCAAGTCCTGTCCATATTCCACAGCCAGATCTAGAAATAAAAATCATATGATAAAATAGTTTGCAGTAATCACTCACTAAACGGTAGCTTTATATCATAAATATTCTTATCTGTTAAGTACCATGTAATCTTTTAGCAAGTAGACCTCTTGCCTTATCCAAAGGGGTATCACCATCTTTATTTGCAATAGAGACAAGAGCACCTGCTGCAACTAACTCTTCGGCAACAGCCTGGTCACCCCAGAAGCATGCATAATGGAGAGCAGTGTTTCCATGCTCATTCGTAACATTAACATCAGCCCGATTTCTCAGCAACTGTAGATTTGTGTCTGATTAAACTCATTATATCTTACAAGATTTTTACAGTTTCAAGGAATGCTTAAATCTTTTAAATATACAGTCGAACCGCGATGACTCGAATCTCAAGGGAAGAATTAAAATCTTCGAGTTACAGAGGTTTCGATTTATCGAGGTCTTTGAGTAAGACAGGTTTACACTACGAAAATTCGACTTACAGGGGGTTTGTAAAAGAGTTAATAATTTACTGATTGTAATAGTTTTAAAGAAAGAAAAATTCAATTTTTGGAGATGAGTTCTGTATTATACATATAGTAAATATAATCTACTCGGTTCTTACATATACTTGCTACTACATATTAAAGAAATTTGTGATTTTACTCTGTGTTAATTCACAGATTGTTGATCAATGGTATTTTCAATGATAACCAAAGCAGAGAATACATCGTAAAACATTTACTGCTGTTTTGACTTGCTTAGCTTCTACACTTGTGGAAAATAATTTGAGTTAAAGGAAGTTTCATTTCGACTTATAGAGGTTTTAAAAGTGCAGCGGAAGGGAATGAACAAAATTTTCATTTTATAGAGGTTTTTGAGTTAAGGAGGTTCGTGTTATCAAGGTTTGACTGTATATATATATATATATATTTTACCAGCTGAACTATCTCCTTGTGTCCGTGTGCAGAAGCTAAATGGAGAGGAGTATCATCTCCTCTATTGGTAGCATTTATTCGTGCGCCTCTAGTGACTAATAATTCTGCCAATTTTAGGTGTCCCTCTTTACAGCACCAGTGCAATGGACTAAATCCATGATCATCGCTACATAGAAATGAAATAAAATTATCGTCACTGCTAATTATAGTACATGGAATTCAGTCAATTTTAATCAAACGAACATTATCAAGCATGAGAAGAACATTAAAAGATAGGAAACTTTCATTACTCATAATTAGACTGTGGATCTTTATGCATTTATGGCTCCTGAAAATTTTCATACACACATACAATGATAGAATATAAAATTCAACAGAGTTTAGCACAATTTTTATTTGTTTCAGATCTACAAAGGCTACTACCGCTGAAAACAAGATTTCATTTGACTTCACTTGTTTAAAATTCGTCTACAAAAATTGCAAATTGCATAAACATTCATAGTCTACTCATAACTAAGTGAACTATAAATTTAGTAAACATCCTAATCCGTAGTAATAGAATATAGAACTGTAATAATAAAAGAAAAATAAAATAGTTATCATTTTGCAGAAAGATTAGAAACAAAATAGAATGCAAAGATTAAAGAACTTTACTTTGAAGAGAAAAAGAATTAAAGTCCAGAGTAATAAAAACCAAAATGAAGTAGGTACCATTTTAGAGACAGATTAGATAAAAATCGAATGCGAAAGATTAAAGATCTTTACTTCAAAAGGAAAAGAATTAAGATAAAGAGTAATAGAAAATAGAACAAACATTACTGTGACGGTAAAAACAAAAATAAAGTAGTTACCATTTTAAAGTAAGATTAGGTCAAAATAGAATGCGGAAGATTAAAGAAGCTTTACTTTGAAAAGAAAAGAATTTTCTTGTATTTACCCTTGATTCATGTCATGTTCAGTATCATCTAGCCAAACGCGCACTTGCATTGCATTTCCCTCGCGACACCATTGAAAAATATCTTCCATTTTTTTGGAATTATTAAAAGAAGCGAAGATGTGTAAATACTGTGGCAGAGGAGTGGCAGTGTTCTGTGCTCCACAACACTGGTCGTCATATACTAAATATAACCATATTTCCGCAGAACCGACACTGACACAGAAACTACATAACTTCAATTAGACTACGTAGTAAATGATACTTCTTCGAAGATCTTGTTCGATTACACATTGGAAACGTAAAAGCAAACTAATATGTTTATAATATGAAAGAATGTTTAATGCAACAGTTTTGAATGATACCGCACACATGCACAATTATGCATGTTACCATATATGACCCGACGGACGCGACAGATCACAAACCATCACAAACTACCGCAACCAGCCAGTGATGTGATTGAGGCCACCTTTTCTCGCGCATGCGCGGCAATTTCAGCCTCAGGGACGTAACCTTTTCGATGAAATCGGGTAGCTAGAGCACCACGCAGACTTTTATAATTGAAACTTATTCTTTATTTTGAGGATGGGATAGGGAAAGAGCACTGCAATAACTACGCAAAAGAATACATAATCGTCTCTCGTCCATCAGTCGTCCCGCCAATAACACTGGTACATTCCTGCCAGAATAACTGCCACGGGGCGCTAGGACTCTGGCCGCTCTTTTGCTTCATCGTAGATACGCTACTGTTTCGGTCGCGCATGCGCGAGAAAAGGTGGCCTCAATCACATCACTGCAACCAGCCCCAGCCAGGACGCACGCAGGACGTGGTTACTGGTGGTTACTTCATACAGAGAGTATGTGAGAGTATGAGAGGCTCACGCCCGCCCGAGGTTTCGGGGTTCCTACTTTTTCCTACATCATTTTTAGCATGGAACAGAACCTACATCATCTTTAGCATGGAACAGAACTGACATCATCTGTAGCTGAAACAGAACTGAACAGAACCCACTTCATTGTTATCATTTACTTCAAATTTTATATGAGATACCTCAATTTGTAATTTCAAAATATTTCATAAACGAGAATTATTACTCTGCCTGCTGCAACCAGAAACTGATTCAACTGATAGCAAGTGTACCCAGGCTGGGTAACCCAGCTCTCCTACTGGACGGAAATGTTATTACTTAGCTTCTTCTAGCGGCCGCTCGTTTCCAAGTTTGAATCAATTGTAAAGTAAACCGAAGGAAACTGTCATTTTTAATTTTACGATAACTGCGGCTAAAACAGGCTAAGTTATCTACATTTTCGAAAAATGGAAGATTTGGAAGAAATTCACAACCTTCTATTGGAAGCTAACCTTCCTTCGAGTGTATGTGATTTGAAAAATCCCACCGAAAAATATGTTGTTAATTTAATTAACATATTTTTGAGAAGGTTTCATATCGACGTCGATACTATCAGGAAGGTAAGATTATAAAATTTTCATATTTTTAAGGAATCTTCGAATTCTTTACCAATTTATGTTTCATAATATTTTCTACTATAGCCAACAAAGACACAGCAAGATACCATACAGATGTCATACAGTGATAACGCTGATATAATTGGGCTCATAAATTTACATGTTGCTATGGGGCAAATATGTGACCGAATATATCTAAAAGATTTTTGTATTACAGATATCATTAGTCCAGGTACGTATTTACAATGTTGAAAATCTTATTTAAAAGTTTCTTATTTTACTTTTATTTGTTATTAATTTTAATATCGTGATTATGTTGAATTATTTTTATTACAAATATGTGAGCACTTGTATAATTTAAAAGTTTTATGTTATTAATTATGTATCAAGTATTCATACATTGCACTTCATTTACTATATTGATTTACGATGGATGAATGTTGCTGAACATTCTTTATTTGTAGATATGATTCTAATTAGACTGTGAATGTTTATGCAATTTTCAATTTTTGTAGACGAATTTTAGGAAAGTGGAATAAAATAGAATGTTATTTTTTCCTCGGTAGAAGCCTTCTTAGTGATCCGAAATAAATTGAGATCGTACTAAATTCTGTCATATTTTATATCCTAGTAGTTTTTGAACATTTTCAAAAGCCATAATTGCATAAAAATCCGCAGTCTAATTATAAGAAAAAGTATCCATAGGCGAAAGAATAATTGAAATCTTGTCGTTATACTAAAAAGATGTTATGTTGTTTAGGTTCTAAAAGAATACGTAGACAAGGCAAATTTCTTGCAAACTTCATATTATATGCAACTAACAAAGAATTAGAAATAGGGGATAAAGTAAGCGACATCAAGAACAGAGCATATGCACTACAAGAAATGTTGAATAAAAACGACGAAGTAAACAAGGCTATAAAAGACAAGCAACTGCACATAACAAAACAATTGCAGTTAAGGGAGAAAGTAAAGCACTATTATAACATGTGTTAAAATACTTTACCAGTATGATCTTTCTATTTATGGTTCTTATTTTTCCAGATTATGTTAGAGATTCAAGCAGTTCAGTCGAAAATTTCAGGAAATAATGAAAAATATATTAAACTAACAGCAGAAATGACCACAGCAGAGGAAAAAAAGCAACAAGCAATAAACGTTTTTGAATCTTATAAAACACAAGCTTCCAATGTAAGTTTACCTGTATAAAATGATTGAATTAGTTATATCTGAAATTCGAGACTCTTCAAAATAACTGTTTGCATAAGAAAATAATTTTAAAGAACATAGAGAATATCCAAAAATGACTTCAATTCTTTTCAACGGTATTCTGTTTGTTATTATTACAGTTCGATAGTGTTTATTGCGGAAAATTGAAGAATCTATGATTGAAAACTTGATCTACCAAAGATTACTTTAGAGTGCTTGAAAAGTAAAAAATATAATATACTGTTGCAGTTAAATAAGGTTATAGCAAAATTGGAATCCGAGGTTGTAAAGTCTCCCGAAACGTATGAGAAGCGTTTAAAGGAGCTAGAAAATCAACAAAGCGCTAAGATCGAGCATCGTGAAGCGTTGTTAGAAGCATTTCAGGATAAGAAGAATTTGATTGAACAACGAAAGAAAACTCTGAGTTTCATTCAAATGCAATTAGAGAACCTCAGCGAAGTGCGATGTACAAAACAAAAATTGAAGTACTTAGATAGCTATCTTTATAATCATAAAAAATAGTAGCATATTTATAATCATAAAAGAAAGAGACTAATGTGTGTGTACGTTCCCAGAACTGTAAATGCGCAAGGAGACAGTGTTCAAAAGCAAGTTGAAGCACTGGAAACACAAATCGAGGACTTAAAAAAAAAAAAGTTGGAGACTCAAAAAGACACGGAACACGAGACAAATGAAGTAAACGATCTTCGTACGCAATGTGACCAACGTCTTGCACCATTGCGTAATCTAAAGGCACAACTGTTAAGGTATAACGAATTGTAATCAATTAACTATTTACAGTTCTATAGAGAATTTTAAAAGTTCATTTCATTACAGTGATCGAAAGACACATCAACAAACATTAGAAACAGAACAAGTTCGCTACAATGACATTTGCCAAAAATTGAAGGAAAGGCAAAGTGAAATTAAAAAACTCGAAGGAGAAACTTTGGCACTTTTTAAGTGTTATCAAGAGATTTATGACAGTGAAATATCGGTAAGTACCCAGTAAGCAGACATGCTCGATTTTGGACAGTAGGGTGTGCCAGCGGAACAACATACTTCTGCGTCCGAATCAGTATCGTTTTATGCTGACACGGTGTGCCGGCACAAGCTGAAGCTGAGGGCAGAAGTAGAGCAGAACGAAGGCAGCTGAGTCCTTCGTTTAAGAGGGCAGCACGGCAGTGTGCCAGCGGGTGCAACTTTTCTCGCGCATGCGCGGCGATTTTAGCCTCAGTAAAGTACGATTCTCGAGAAAATGTGGCACCTTGAGCGCCCCGCAGAATTTTAAGGGTGTGGGTTCGGCTCGAGCGGGAGTGTGGCGGCGTACTCACATACCGCTAGACGCTGTATACGTACACGAGGATTGCAAGGGTCCAGCTTCTGTCTAATCACATCTCGCTAATGCACATTCGGGGCCCCTACGTAGTCACAATCGCTAGATAAAAGATCAATCTAGCTATCTAAGATGGCCTACTTTTGCGTTTTCGAGGCGTAATTTGCATTATTCGGCAGCAAGTAACTGTCGCTCGACAGCCACGATAGGCGGCAGCACTGTCGCGCCGCCATAATACTCCTCAAACTTCGCTACACGCAGCCGAATAATACAAATTACGCCTCGAAAACGCAAAAGTAGGCCATCTTAGGGACCAGACAGCCTGCTATCCAAAATCGAGCATTTTACTTACTGGGCAGTGATAAATATGAAATGCATAAATAAATATGTAAATTGAATCTTCTTCTGTGTTAACAGCAACTACCGGAATAGAATGATCCGGTAGAGTGTCCGATCTAATCACAGCTCTGTGGAAAACGAACAAATGAATAAAGACAAAAAAACAAATGGAAAAAAATTATAATCTTTATATTTTTATAACATTTTTATAAACGATTTTAAATATACGTTGGCTATTTTTTTTCATATTGTATACAAAATTTGATTTCTCCACCGTAATGATCAAAAATATATTATGTGATTCAAGAGAAACACGTAATTATAAAATAGAAAATTTCTCAAAGGAAATTGTTTATATATTTTTCATTTAAATGATATTGTGTAAATAAGAAAATCTAGTAGAAACACATAGGAAATAAATTTCGAGACTTGGTTTTTCATATCTTATTTAATTACATGTATTAACAATATTTTCACATAATCATGTATTATGTATTTAACTGAATCTATTTATCTAAATATTATTTTCATTGAATTTTATTCAGTAACTCTGAAATATTTATATCCAGAATGATAATAAATACACAAGACAGTAACAATATATATGTATATCTTTTATACAAGAAACAATATATATAAGTACTTAAATTTTATTATACAGACATTGCTGATAGTTTCGATATACATCTGACTTTCAATAAATACCTGATTATCCGTTCGTCTTCTAGCATTTATTATTTGTAAGAATTAGTATCGTTTCCAGAATTCTTTTCCTCTTTCATATATTTTATAATCGATTCAAAATTTATTCTCTATATAAAAATTAAATTCAAATCATTCGTATACTTTGTTTTTGTTCATTGTAAACAAGAACTTAATATTGTACTTACGGAACTCGTGACTGTGAACGACAATCGTCGCTGAAAATATCAATTCTCACAGCTATATGCGTACAATATTTGGTTCTACTTTGCAATTTTTATAACATGTGTTTCTATGTATCTTTACGAGATAATATTGAATGGGTTGATAGCTTTAACGTTACAAAACAGACATTTTAAACACATTTAAGATTACAAATTGATACACTGTTCCAATTGTGGTACAGTTTACGTTGTTTAGAATCGTTTTAACAATAACTATGTAATAATGCAAATTGCTACTGAACTTAAATGTGTCTCCTGTGCAACGATTCCGTATATTATATACATATTGACAACTTCAACAATGTAACAAGCTTTAACAATTATGATTATAAACTAAAATAATGTACAATATTTATACCGGCATATACATAAACTATCATATTATTTGCATAAACGGACAGAATGTAGTGGTTTATTACCACACATTCTATGAGTACATTTATAACGTCTACCACTAAGCAGCGGTATATACTATGTACATAATATCTTTAATTCTCAAAGAAAATATCTATATATGAATATGGTCTGAGTGGACAGGAGAATTATTCAGATATTTATACAGGAAGGAGTGATTCTTTAGTAGACAATGGAATAACTCCTAAATGTACAGAAAATGTTACATTTCTTACATATTTACCAATTCCCCTTTCTCCTGCCTTTTATACAAGTATCTCAATATATATTTAACATATTTTACCTTTACAATACATTTTAAATTTCTTTCTTATACAACTCTGATATTCCTTGCAATGTTTTGTTATTGTTTTGTTAATTTGAACGTATTGTTACACATACTTTTCCGTGTTAAATGTATAATGTACACTCAATTGAATCTTTAAATTGAAGTCATCAATACAACTTATTTAATTAAATTACTCTACATGGCAGTGATATAGAAAACTAAATTCTGGCATATATATATTTTCTTCTCAAATGAATTCTTCTTTCGTCTTGCATACAACTTTCAAATAATATAAGAAATTATTTGCTTCTCTCCGAATTTATCATAAATAGAACACCAAAACCTAAGTAATTATAGAAAGGATTTGTTATTTTATGTATTTCCCTTTTTCAGGGTTTTACGGTTTACTAAGAATTTCTAATTCATTATTTTTGACATTTGAAAAAAGAATTAACTTCAATAAGGAATTAAAATGTATATCCTTCATTCATATTTTAGTAATAAAACACAATAAAAGTGAAACTAAATATTAATTTGTTGCGAATAAACTGCGTATACAATATGCACCCTTTGTAAATATACAAATGCACAGGTACAGGGAACAATTTCAATAATCTATTGTAAAACGTAATAAATTTAAATTGTTCATACACTGGATTTTTTAAAAATTGTATCATGATACACATGTTACCCATAGAACTGGGATTTAAATAATTGCTTGCCTTTTTCACGAAAATAATGCCTTTTTTAAAGATATTCTATAAAGCTATATGTATATATACACATAGTTCTATAAGGTATGACCTGAGTCAGCCTTCTCACATTATTCAATAGACTGAATTATGTATATCACTATTTAAACATGTTCACACAAATGCATTATATGTTTCTTCTTGATTTGATATTGATATTCACGTAACATTTAGTTGAACACTCTGATCGGTAAAAAGAAATCGTAATAGTATATCTTTTTCAATACACTAATTGTAAGTAATAGTATAATGAAGTACACAGTCTTTTTAAGTAAATACCAATTCCAAGTTCGATTCTCCTTCTGTTCCGACATAATTTCATATTTTTCCATGTTATTTAATGCTTGAATATGTTTCACTTATTTTGTACGAAAAAATAGGTAACCAATGGATATTTCCGAAAAAGGTCTTTTAAAAATGGATTTATAATCACTGCACATGCTTGAAAAGTGTGAATAGATACTATATGAATTATGAGGATGAGTCATTGGATATTTTACTCTGCAAATTTTTGATTCTGAATAATGTAACGTTATGCAAAAAATTTGGTTTTTCAGTATACATAATTACATATGTATGTATGTATGTATATATGTATATACTTCATAGGAATTTGTATGACAATATTAAAATAAATAGTAATAGAAAAATCTAATAAAATATAAAACAATGAAAACTATAATTGGATACAAAATATTAAGTACAAAATAAAGGTCTTAGGTTTATTAACAGTACTGACATGGACACAATGTTAATAGAAATCAGTTTGAATGTACTAGAAGGTAGAAATGACACGTTAGTTAAAAATATTTTCTAAAGTAGAAATTTATACAAAAACACAGTTTCATCTAAACATAACTTACGGGCAACCCTAATGCACGTAGGTAGGCATAAAGATACATTATAGAAAAATTACAAGATCTGTCTAAATATATTCTTAAACTGTTTCCAAAGACAAGTCAGTCATGTATTCTTTTAGCGAAGTATCGAAAATTTGAAAATATATAAGAATTATAAGAAATACATAATATTTTTCAATAAAACATGAAACATCTCTGATTTATTTTCAGTGGAATCCCTGGCCGTTGTGTAATTGTTATCCATTCGTTTTTAGTCTGTTGCATAAACATTACAATTTTAAACAAATTTTGTAGCCAGTTGAATAATAACTGAATATTGTAAATATATATAAATACGAAATTGTATTTGACAATAAAATTAATGTACAAAGAAAAGTAAATAAGTACATATTCTTCAGTTTGAAAGTATGTATGTTTTGAATGAATTAAATATTAACATAAGAATAAATATTTGGTACGTTTCCTGATTTAAAAAGGCATTAAGAATCATCAATGAAAATGTTTGAAAAGAAAGCATATGTTAAAACACATGTTTAATATATCAAAGCACATATTATAAAGACAATTAACAGAATCCTTTTAATACACATTTATGTACATCCAGCAAAAGAAAACGTACATTGTCTTAATTTATTGTTCCCTTCCCCATTATATTCATTTTCATTTAATGTTTTTTTTTTTCAATTGGTTACGGAGATCCGTGTAGTAATGAGCCATGTCTGAAAAAATGTGGTGTGTACAATGTTCTTCGCCTTTAATCGTAAAACTTCCTTAAATGCTGAATCAATATTCCTTAAAGATCCACTATGTTGAGAGCAAAAACTATTGTATACAACCGACGACGTGGAAAAAAGGAAACGTTATATTTGTTCAGTATAGCCCACCACTACTATTTTCTTTCCATTTTATAAATCTACTTTCATTCATAATTTAAACTTAAACAGAGCTGACCTGAATAGATGTAGTCAATGATTCTGTTTCATTGTGTGTTCTTAAATTAATTGTAGTCTCCTTATTAATATTATCTATATCTCCACCCAACGCATGGCGTTCAGCATCGATTAATGAAACATTAGCATCTACTGTAACTGAATTATTTTCTACGCTAGTATTTTTCTTTCTGATTGAACATCCATTTACATTTCCATCAAGCTCTGTCGGTTCGCTATTTAACATTGAAGAACTACCTTTAATACTCTCTTTTGAAGTCGTCTGAGATCCAAGTTTCTTCTCTTTGTCTATGACGTTGACATGAGCATTTTTAGCCAACTTGCCATCCTTCTCCTTAGGCTTTTTCCCAAGACCTGGAAAACTCGCGATTTTCGACGCAGTTTTCTGATCCTTCGATTGTCTCATTGAACCAACTCTGTTCGACTCTGCAGTGTCTTCTTCACTGATCGACACAAGATTACTTTTACCTTCTCCACCAGAATCTTCTTTCGTTACTTGAATCGGTATGTCATCTAAACAAAGAAAAAAGGAAGTTAGAAACGCGTAAAAATATGTTATTAACACTATGCTTCGACAAAAATGTACCAAAGTATATATACATCACTCGAAAGTATATATACATTACTTTACATAAATACAACTGTGAAAGAAGCATATATATATATATACAAAGAATTTCACATTTTTTGTGAAGCTTGAAGTAATATAAAAAGTTTTACAATGTTAAGCTCCTGCGATTTAAAAGAAACACAATCGTAAATTGTATTTATTATTTTCATTATCTAGAACTGCAGGAATATCTCTGAACTCTCTCTCTGTCATTAAAAATATGAAAAAATTATTATGGATATTTTTTGGTATAGAAGGGTTACGATATCGTGCAAACTTTTGAAATATGCTTCGAAGAATATTTTTCAATTAAGTGTACTATGTGTAACATAAAAGTTTATCGCACAATCCATTGAAAATGAAATTGATATTAATAATCTTTTCTACAATTTCGTGTCCCCCTCTATACTAAAGAATTTTTATTAGACTTATGAAATGTTTCTATATATCTAACTGAAAACACACACACGCATACAGGTGAGCGCACAGCATGTAATTACTAGACTGCGGATCTTCATGCAAAATAAAAATGTTTTGTATTGCCTGTGGGAAGCAGGAATAACATGAAAATTGATTTCATCCCTTAACAACTTTGTTACATTAAAAGCAACATCACAACGTTCTTGAATTTTTTAAATCTTTTACTGTTTTATATTTCACCCAATCAATTTCTTCGTAAATATATAAAGATCCACAATCTAGTAATTACTATGTAGACAAATTCGGGCATCACACTACCGCTAATTAATTTGTGCAGAAAAGAAATGATTTAGGCTAATCAAAATTAAGAGGAGAAAAATGAGGGGGTCAAGATGAACCTGCATTATAACAAATTCAATATTCTCGACACAAACAAACATGCCAAAACTTCATGCAACTGTCCATAATGTGCATCTGTGACTATACATATGTAGTAGGATCAGGCAGTTATGATTTGCTTCTTCTAAAAATGACCATCTCTGAAACGAATTTACAAATGAATACACAAATCACTCCTAATTGAATTGCTTAGTATTATATGGTGTAAGAGCTAAAATCTGTCGCGTGTATATTGAAGAAAATTTTAGTGATCCTAAAGTGCTGAAACTGAACCACTAATACCATGTATTTGTTGATAAAGCAGCAGTTGTACGATAGTTCAACGATTTATTTCCATCCACGTATACATTTTCCATCGATTCATGAATCATTTCCCCGAGAACTTTCTCTTCCAAGACACTGTACAAATGAGAGCTAGAAGTTATTTTATTCTCCCCGTAGGCAGACTCGCTACCTTCTTTCTGCTCCTTCCTTTTTCGCAGATTCGCTTTCACATTATGATCTTCATTGTGTTCAGATAGATTTCTTTTCGAATGATCTTTGCTCCTTCTGGGAGAGGATTTATTAGGTGAACTATGAGCACTGCACACGCTTCCACGTCTAGAACCATCCAACGTGGAAGTAGAACTGACTTGTTTTGCTTTGCTGGTTTCCTCGTTTGTCGCTGTATGGGATTGCTTTGATTGCCAAGGGAACCATTTCGAACTGCTCGATACTGTTGGCTGAGGTTCGTCAATTTCGTGTTGAGTAGCATTGTTGAGTTCAGCCGCGAATAACTTCTCATCCAGATCGTCTAATGACATATGTTTGCAACCAATGCACATTTGCTAAATCCAGACAGCTTGTGAATGTGTTTATGATTATGCAAATGCTTGAACACACATCTGTTATGTTTGTCGAAAACACACTTCCCACAATGCAAAACAAACATGTGGAAACACTTTTCACTAATTGAAATACAAAGGACTTTCAACTCATGTACATAACTGACAATTTTCATCTATGCTAAATCCTAAACCTAAATCCTAAATATATACAGGGTGAGTCCGAAGAAACAGAACACCCACATATCTCCGTTACTTTTCGTTGTACAAAAAAACTTCTTAGGACAAAGTTACACTGTTTGTAGGGCCACTCTAAAATACCATTACTGTCGTACTAATGGTGTAATGGTATTTTAGAGTTATTTAAATCGAAATATCTCGTGAACCACTAACTTTTCGACATACATAGGTTTGTACTTTTTTATAACGAATGCCCAGCTGCATCGATTGATGTATTAAAAAATACCTTGTTCCATTTAAAAAAATATCGATGACCTTGAAATCATGTAAAAAAAATGACCTTGAAAATTTTTTCCCTTACACCGTTACATGTGGCCCTTCAAACAGTGTAACTTTGTCCTACGAAGTTTTTTGTACAACGAAAAGTAACGGAGATATTTAGGTGTTCTGTTTCTTCGGACTCACCCTGTATATAAATACTAGGGATGTGCGGTGTGCAGGTACCCGAGCCTCGGGTCGAGTCGGACAATGATCGAGTCGGGTTGGGTCGGAATCCCGAAAGTTTACAAAATTCGGGTACCCGCGATTTCGGTTCCCGAAAGTTTGCAATATTCGGGTACTCGTAGTTAAAGTTGTATTTATATAAGAATAATGCTGTTTTATGATTTTGCAGTTCAATCTTTTATTTTCACTGGCAGGTTCAGAATGATTTTCGTATTTTTAGTGTAATCGGTTATCAAACTTCCCGAGGAAAAAAAACATAGAAAGAAGCATAATTGTTCTATTTTTTCCGACAGGCGAGTTTTGTTCTCATGGCTGTGACAATATTTTCAGCGTCAGGAAACAATCGTTTGCTGGATATGCTTGAGTGGTAGGAATGCCAGGGTATTGTCTTGCTGTTTTTGCGAATATACGTAGTAGTCACTCTAGTCGTTCACAATTGCATTTCCAATATTGCAAACGTTTTACGATTACCATTTCGGGTACCTAAACTTTATAAACTTTCGGGATCCCGACTCGATCCCGAACAAATTTCCCGACCCGACCCGACCCGAACCCGAAATTTCGAGTACTCGTACACCCCTAATGAATACACATAATAAAAATACAATTCTGCATGCGAAATGAATCATATAATGGACACATACTGTGTTCATGCACTTTCGATTTTCTATTCATAGGTTTCGCACCATCGATATGAAACTCTATAATCTGAAACATGTACTCTCTTGTTTATGTCATATTCTAGTTTAGTGCATACTAACCGATGTTTGCTGTACAACATGAATAACGTTAATAACATGCTGGGTAGTTATAAATAATTTAACAAAAACCAGTATGTTGTGCATATTTACAAAAAGAAAAAGAAACCCAGAGACACGAATGATATATTGGAGACCAGTATTTTGTCAAAGTATTTCTTCGATTGATAAGAAACTATACCATTTAATTTGAAAAACCTACCTGGCAATTTTTTCGTTCGGAAGGAGGCATTTGTGATCATGGACTTAGATACTGTTGCAGTTGCACTTGGTGACAATGCAACGCTTACACCAATGGATCCATCATTCAGTTGACCTGAAATAACGACATTTTTTTATAATGTATGATAGGGATCTTAAACATATTTGAGTCCTCGAGAACCCAAATGAGTTCGAGAATCCCGAATAAAATTCTCGATCCATCCCGATCTGACATTTTTGGGTTCTCGCACAAGCCTAATTACAATAATTTGATGAACATTCAATTGTTTATACCTGATGGGCCAGAACTGGCAGAATTACGTATAGCATTTGTGACTAACATGACATCTGGGTATGCTTCGTAACATGCTCGATTGTGTATATCTTCCACTGCTTGTGTACCTAAGTACCAGCAGTCATTGTACCTGTCAACATTGTATTACATTATTATCGTTTCAAGTATGACGAAAATGAAACAGATCTTCATCTAAATATCCTTTCAGATTTCTTCGAAATGAAATCTAATTAATGATAAGTTAATTTAAGAAATAATACGTTCCGTACATAGCAAAATATACAGCATGTAAAAATTCAAGGAGAAATTGACTTGACACAGGTATACGAGGCAACAGCCTTGGAACAAAACTGGACTCGCTTCCATACGATGATCTTTGATGATGTCCTGGTTTCATAAATCCTTGAGTAACGAGTCTGCAATATATTGTTAAATAAATTACGCGATAACATTATTAAATAAGCAAAATCAATTTACATTCCTTTAATTTTATCTTACTTGGTGGCAACTTTGCATAATTGTTCTAAAGCATATTTATTTATGTAACCGAGCTGTTGATTGTAAATGAATAGAAGGGCAGTCATCACTTTTAATCTGTTCTGTGCATTCAGTGTCTCTACTTGTTGCAACGGTCCCCAGCTAACTAATTTTGTGTTACATTCTTCGAATCTACGCACAGCACTTTCTGTTAAGGAAGCAGGTGCTAAACTCGCAGGCTATATAAAATACAGATAACATTTGTTACAAGATACAAGTTACGCTAGTATTCGTTTAAAAATAGTACATACCTCGTGAAATATAGACAGCATGGCAAGAGAAGGTACTCTAAAGGAAATTGCTTTTTGTTGTCCAGATTTCTCCACTATTTCTAGATTATACAGTCCAATTAACAATGTTTCTACAGATCGGCAATTCTGGGAAAAAGAATATACATTACAAAATAAATACATTGGCAGCGGTCCAAGAGAAGCTACATAAGAAATAGCCGATATTGTACTAATTCATAAAAAATGGATATTCATATAATCATAATTAGACAGTGGATTTAATGCATTTATGACAAAAATGAGTAAGTGTAATTTGAAACAGTCAAAACATTAGAAGAATTTACACATATGTTTATATTATTTTCGATCTATTAAACACGTTTTCTATGTCACTCCAGTTTGTTGTAATTCAGCTAGACGATTTTTATTTTGCATAAAGATATCCACTGTTTAATCATAATAAACGATTAAATAATTTTACGAATGAATTAAGTTTTTTATTCTAAACATCTCTGAATGTAAACTTATTATTAGACTGCGGATGTTTATGCAATTTGCAATTTTTGTAGACGAATTTGAGGAAAGTGGAATCAAATGAAATTTTGTTTTCAGTGGTAGTAGCCTTTGTAGATCTGAAACAAATAAAAATTGTACTAAATTCCATCGAATTTTATATTCTAGCATTTTTTGAAAATTTTCACGAGCCATATATGCATAAAGATCTGCAGTCTACTTATTATATTAATGATCCTTCACAAGATTATAGATCGTGTTTCTATGAACTGGAACACATGTTCTGTAATTAAGCAGATGATACGACACTTGTTTCATGCAATTTCAACTTGAATTATAGTTCATCTGTGTTACGTAACATTGGTTTTTACTTCAGATGCCACAAGTCCAGGAGCAGTACAAAATTAATGAGGTTCATGTTTAATCATTGTTTTCTTTGCTGTTATGCATCCTTACCTTGATATCGCCATGAGCTGCAGAATTTAAATAAATATATACCAATGTCGGCAAAAACTGCAAAGTAAACCTTTGCAGTTCTGTTTCCCGAGAACGGTAGAAATTGTATAATTGATCGCATACCGTGTCCATCAACTGTAACAAACAAGAAATGTTTTATAGATAAATAGAACACAACTTAAATATATAAACACATATACCAAGCGTTTATCTTTACAGCAAAAAGAAATTTCTATTTTTATCATCGAAATAATCAGACTGCTTTTGAACTACTTTTGTAGTGTGACTCGACATCGGAGAAAGAGAAATGTAAATGAAACAGGATTTTATATGTATTTGGTTCTCCCTTTATTTATTTGTCTTATTTTTTAGTTAGAAACAAATATAAGTTCCACAAACAAATTACAACAAAGTTTGAGAGCTATATTTTATGTAACTAGTGGACGAAATTGTTTAAAATAAGTAGAAGTCGAGGAACTGTCCTTTGAGGTAAATTTCAAATAAAGCACTTAAAATAGTAGGGAGTTGTTGGCAATAAAATTGAAAAATAATTCAGAGTGCAAAGGGTTAAAGTTTCTGTTTCCAACTTATATTAATTAGGAAGTTCTAATTTGTTCTTTCTCGCTGAAATATAAAGAATATTTGTAAACAACGTATTACCTGACTGTATTTGCTACGCTCTTCCAAAAGCACATAAAGTGCTCTGACAATCTCATTGTCTTGCAATAAAGTGGTAGCGAAGGTGTGACGCTCTGAAGGCGAGACATCTGCACAGTCTGCCAGCCATTCATTTATTAAACTCTCAGTCATTTTTACTTTATTCTCGCCTGTGTCAATAAATCAGAATCTTGTTCATCAGAAACTTTGGCATCCAGAATGAACCGTCTGACACTTTGAAAATCATTACACCAAATTTCAATGATTAATGGCTATTTATAAATAATTCTTAAAAACGACATTTCCGACGGTAGCGCAACACAGCTTTCTAAACTCACAGTCTGTCGCCGAATTTATAGAAATTTATTACGAACCCGAAAATCAAGTGACATACTAAGTCGACAACTGGAATAATGTAAAAGATCATTAAGTTTATTTAACATCGGTGATACGCACAATTTCAACGTCTCGATTGTAAATCTTACGATCTTGATTATATCCACCTACTTATCAACTGATGACAGTCAACATAGTTAAAAATTAGTCAGAATCGTGCTGGAACACTTTTCAATTACTTCCATGTCTTCCCCCAATGGCACTCAATTCTGAATTGCGAATCTGACACTTGCAACTACAATTTTCCCTTGTTAGGGTCATACAATTCGAGAAACTCGGCGAGACGCTATCAAGTAGTAGACACTATTTCCTATTGATTGACCACTCGTAGGTATTCTACGGCCAGAAACGAGAAGATGTTCTATTGGATACGCCATGAGATTGGGGGGATCAAAACGAGATGCTAATAAGGGAAAACTACACATACTGTGATTGAATGTTGAACGCGTAGCACACAGATAGATATGTAGATATTTATAGACTATATAACTATTACTACCGGATTGGTAAACATATAAAAAGCCAATAATAACAAAAAATGATCAAACTAAAATTATATATGGTTTTAGACCTCCTGTTTAGTACTGATTCTATAATTTATATATGGTAACCTTTGAAGAAAATATTAGGCTACGGAAGCATCGTATTTATTAATTAACCCAACATTATAGAAAGCTTGATTGAATTTACTTTTAATGCTAATAAATAATACGGAGTATTTTTAAGTAATTAAATTTGTAATGAAGTATGACTAAGTATGTTATAACAACGTTGATTATTATGATCTATTTAAATTTCCCGCTATCATTTCACTTTATAAATTAAACACCAGTAGTGCTGTAAAGCATTTCACAAAAACAAGGAGATACGAATTATTATAGTATGTCATTTGTTCATGCTTTCTTTCATTCTTTCAAAGTTTTCACTGGTTTTCACTAACTGGCCTTCATAGCCTTGATTATTTTTGAGCAAAATGTTCGTGAGAAAATGTTTAACGAAAGTGAGAGAAATCGGAGAAAAGACTAATGTAACTTGAACAATTAAGAATGTCGCTCGTGAAAAATAATACTATATTATAGACTTTTTAGGATTATCGACGAATATTGTTATCCGTTTATTATGGGTGAGTATTCCTTTTTAAATCCAAAAGCATCTACAATAATTAATTACACTTATTATAAAATGATACGATAATTCAATAGCTTTATATATTTATTAAAACATAAAATTTATATTTTTTAATATCTTACAGTTGTACTTAAATAGTAATTTAATAATTTGTTTACAGGAGGATCAAGGAGGATACACACGTGTCTGTCACAATTTGCTAAGGACGAACTGGGACGAACACAAAACATCATAATGAAGAATAGAAACACACAATGTACGTATTAGAATACTAATGTATTATACTGAAAATTTTATATTCGAAAACCTGATGAAACGATTTACCAATTGTATGATACATATGATTATTTACTAACATGCACTACCAACTGAATTGTGTTCTTTATAATAATTCAGTATTAGAATGGTCAATGAAATGTTCATTCAGCTTTATTTATTGTAGATTTTACACAATCACAACAATAATTATGACTCCAGGCAAGGAATTAGTAAATATCATGGGGTATCTACCGTAATTAGCAAATTATCATCTTGGCAAAGAATAAATAGATAATATCTCAATGAAGAGAACAAATTCATAAGGTACAGTATGGACAAAATGTATTTATGTATTATATTATAAACATCATATTCAAAAACCTGATGAAACTCTTTACCGATTGTATGATATCATGATTATTTACTAACATGCACTACCAACTGAATCATGTTCTTTATAATGATTCTCAGTATCGTAATTGTCAATTAAATATTCATTCAGTTTTATTTATTATAGATTTTACAACAATCACTGAAAAGATTCAGTAAATAATCACTAATACGTGGCTATGACTCCAGGCAGAGAGTAGCATGTTGTATCTATAATACCATAATTTGCGAAGAATAAACAGATACTATCTTAATGAAGAGTACAAATGCACAAGGTACGATACCGTATAGACAAAATGTATTTATGTATTATACAGTGTGCCCGAGAAAAAGAAAGCCATGATTCTAACCACCTCTTTCTGGGACACACTGTATTATAAACTTCACAATTCAAAAATGTGATGAGACTCTTTACCAATTGTATGATATTATGATTATTTAGTAACATGCACTACCAACTGAATCATGTTCTTTATAATAATTTAGTATTATAATGGTCAATTAAATATTCATTTAGTTTTATTTATTGTAGATTTTACACAATCACAACAATGATCATGACTCCAGGCAGGAAGTAGCATATGGTATCTATCATAATTAGCAAAGATTAAATAGACAATATCTCAATGAAGAGAACAAATGCATAAAGTACGGTATGGACAAAATTTATTTATGCATTATTGTTTTATAAATATCATATTCCAAAACCTGATGAAACTCTTTACCAATTATATGATATCATGATTATTTATTAACATGCACTACCAACTGAATCGTGTTCTTTATAATAATTCAGCGTTATATAATGGTCAATTAAATATTCATTCAGTTTTATTTATTTTAGATTTTAAAACAACTGAGATGGAAGATACTCAGCTGACACCAACGTATATCTCTTTATTCACTCAAGATGATATTATATATCTTTCTAAAATTGGAAGTTACAGTGCAATTTAATTAAAATTAAATGGTGTTCCATTTAATATACCGTAGACCATTTATTTGGCCAACCAACAATTTTTAAGATCACGAAAAATCCTTTGAGATACGTTAACGTATCACTAAAGGTAAAAAAACATATTTGAATTAAACAAAATCCGAGACAGTACTCAAGAAGTGTCCAATTAATAATATTAATATGAAGAAATGCTTTAAATTATTATGATCAGGTAGTGATAACAAACTAATAAAATGTTAGTAACTATTGAATTACAAAACATAAGCTTTCATGCATTAATGCTGCGCGAAAGTTAAAATTTTCTTAAAACATGCACTTAATAATAATATTATGTTTCAGGAAAGCAGTTACTTCAACACAGTTGTTTGATATAATTTGTACTTCGTTGACAAGAATCACATTTATTATACATAATGTTCTATAAATTATTCGTATATGCTCTATTATTGTATTAAATATAAAAACTAAATTATTAAAAATAAAATCATGTTATTTCATTTATATATCTCTTCTTTATTTTGCTACACAATATTTATAGAAATAATACTACTTTTTAAGAGGTTTATGAACTATATTCTTTAAAGGCAGATGATATGTAAAAATACATATATTATCTATATACAATATTTCATAATATCGGTGCAGCAATCAAGATATACATATATCTTACAAATAATTAACATTAGAACACAGATGAAAGTGTAAGGATCATCAGTAATCACAAATAAAATTTTAATCTGTGAGAAAAACAGAACTTATAGTGAATAGCTTTTATTCTATAACACATCACTATAAGTACATTGTACTTTGAGCTTATAGAGAAGAATTCGGAAATAACTTAGTTTCCAATTTGGTAAAAACTGTGTATAATAGTAAATTACACATCAAGCATGTATAAGAATAATGTAGACTTGCATTCATTAAAAATTTCAACAAATAAATGAATTATCCTGTAGTTATTAGTTACAAGAAAAGCATATCCAGCCTGACCACTCACCTAAAAATTTATAAAAATAAAAACATCATACGAAGTACTTTGTAAAAAGAAATAATGCACGTACATGAATTCTATGTAAATGAATCTCATACAAAAGATTATATGTATAAACAATAAACATTCAAAACAAAATTATAGTCTTTAAAGTTTTATCGATATCGACACTTAAAAAATGGTTCAGCAATTCATGCTATATGATTGAATGATCAAACTGGATTTTCAATATATGATATTTATATTTTTCATATATAAACATATAACAAATCAAATTATACTCGTATTATATTCATTCTATCAAAAAAAAATGCATTGAAAAATAATTGTTTTTGCGATGGTAAATATGTGTAGGATATACAATGGAAAAATTATACCACAAAGTTCAAAAATTATATGAAAACAATGACTTTAATAAATCTTTTTTTTTTCTACTTCGACATAAAATTCACTTAATCACATCTGCGTGTAATTTACAGTACACTGCGTAAACTAACAACAATTACTTTTATATTATTCGTTTAAATTTTAGTTGAATGTATGAGAATAAAAATTCATATATTAAAACATAACTGTATGATCTTTTACGCAGAACATAAAGTGTAACGTGATATATCGTTTAAAAATATTGTATGTACCCATATTTACCTAAAACATAATTTCATACATACAATCTGTGGGTGTGTGTGTGTGTGAGTCCGCACGCGCGCGCGCCATGTGTCATGTTGTGTGTATATTTAATACGCGACCGTACACGCATCAATGTGTGTATCATGTATACTTCACGAGTATACAGAAATCTTCAAGGCACTCCAGATAAATATATTACATTCATATTTTACAAATTCTGTTCTTCAGTTTTGTCGCACTTGAGGCATCTTAAGATAGAAAGTAAAATCAGACGAGAGCGCTTTCAATTAGTTCTTTCCCTACAGCATAAATTTCCTACAGTATAAATTATACCGAGGGGACACTTTATACACACACATGTTACAGCAACAATGATCAAATCAGTAAAATTTCGATCTATTTACAATTACCTTCGATCTTATCGGGCATACGTATTACAGTTTTACAAACTTGCAATAGATTTGTTCATTTGTTCTTTTTCTTTTACACTGGTCTTGCTTTCTTCAAGTACAAAAAATAAAGACATTGAAAAATGATTATAGACATCTGTTTTGTCTAACAAATATAACTTCTTCTTACAAGTCGAAACTATCTGGTTTTTAAATCGCACCTGTAGCTAATCGTTTCTAAATTACGTTAGCAAATATTGTGTATAAGGCGATTCTCTGAAGTACAGTGTTCCCTTGGATGATGCGATAACATGGGGGATATGGAGTCTCAGAAAGCGAAATGGTACAACGTTCTTTGACGTGTGCCGAAGAGGGACTGATGCAATGGCAATGCAAACAGGAAAGTTCTTAATTTTTCATTCTTTCTTCACAGAACTTTTACCAACGTATCTGTGAGATTTTTCTGACTAAAATGAGTCTAAATACGGCATAATTCGGACCATATTTACTGATTTAAAGTGTAATAATAACTCGCTGTGATATCGGTAAATATGATTGAAACTTTGTCGAGTTTGGTCTTTTTTAACCAGAGAAATCTCACAAATCTATTGATGAAAGTTTCGTACTGGTGGAACTAAAAATTAAGAGATTATGAATGAAACTAACAACGCCTTGTTCAGTGATCGGTTCTTCAAACAGCTCACATAATGCGAGACCTAGAAGTGAATTCGAGTCTTTAAATCTCAACACGCGTGACCTGGAAGCGAATTTTGACCGCCGAACACGGTGTATGTTATTCAGTACGCCTCTAAAAAGCTGTGTTGACAATTGGTCATCCTGTAATGCAAATTGCGTCGTGTTTAGACTCATTTTAATCAGAAAAATCTTACAAATATGTTGGTAAAAGTTCTGGAAATAAATAATGAAAAATAAAGAAGTCTTGTATTTGCGTTGCCATTGTAATCGATACGGAGGCCTTTGATATATGCCGAAGGCTACGACTCTGCGCGTCTCTTTCTTTCTACAAGCTGTCCTTTTTTGCGTTCGAAACTTTCATCGCTTATTAAACAAGTGAATATAATCGTAATTCTATCGTGTTTGGTCTCGTTTTAATCAGAAAAATTTCACGAATCCGTTGGTTACGATTTCGTAACGAAATAACTAAAATTAAGAAAGAGTTCGGGTCGTCTTTCTTTGTAGCGTGATCAACTGCAACTACTAGGAACTTCCTAGTAGCGGGGATAAAAAAGTCACATAATCCGCATAGCCGAAAGTCATATTATCCGAGGGAACACTGTATTCGTGTCAGTGTCCAATTATCTCGTTCATAAATTGACTACTAGTAAACATGCTCTCTGATTTCTTTTTTTTTCTTTTAAATAACTCTCGAACTTTCATTAATATAAAGGTTCCTAAAGTAGAGCGAAACTACACGAATATAATGTTCATGTGTCGATGGAACAGAAGAACCCCTCTGTAATCTTGAACATTACACGGTCACTGTAATCTAAATGAATATGCTTTGAACATTAATTTTATGTTTGCTGTGTCACATTACCAACATATAGATACTTTGAATATATGAACATTAACATGAATTTGTTTTATGATTGTTAAGTTTATCCAAAATATATTATAGATTGACTTCCTGAATATTGCCTATAAGTTTGCTGCCTTTGTATCTTCATATACCTTTGGCTTCTCGCTTTAGTAACAGCAAGTTTCACAAGCCTTTGTGTTCGCACTTAAATACAGTATGTTACAGAAACACTTATTTATAAGAATGCATGTACATCACCATCGCTTACCTAACAACGTTTAGGATAATGTACACAAAGAAGACATGTACAAGATTTTCAGTTGGATAATGGTTTTGATACAGTGTCTTAACATTGAACACCAACCTCAGTCAGTTTTCGGCTCGCATAGTTGCTTTAACGATTTCAGTTCCTCTATTAATGTCTGATTTCTGTTCTCCAATATCGCGACACGATTTTCTAAACACTTTATATACTCTTTCTTTTTCCTCCTACATTCCCGCGCTGCTTGTCTACCAGGAGAAAAATTCATATTTTTCAATTGAAATACAAAACAAAGAAGCCAAATATCATTTGGAAAGAACTGAAAATAGAATTGTTATTCTTACCTGTTCTTAAGCAACCTCAGTTCCCTTTTTCTAGCCGCATCTTCTACTACAACACCGTGCCCTGTGTAAGCTGGAACATTGCCAGAGGCTGTACTCTTTAAATGTATATCTTATTCATTTATAATATTTATAATCAACCATAGGGAATTATAATTGCGAGAGTACTAATGAGCTAAAATCATATATAAATCATTCGCATTTACACCAGTTTTATAGTTCTCTAGAAGTTCTCGGGAGGACTTTTACACGAAAACAATGTTAATTATCCGTGATGAAAATATAAATGATTTATGCGTGGTACATATTGTGTTCTTGTACTGGGTTAGCAAGAAAGTAATTTCGGTATTTCAAGGTGAAATAAAACCGAATTTCTTTATTCAAACGATAAACTTTAATCATAAAATATTTTCTTATTTATCCTCTTTTCCAAAAGATCATCGAACAAAAGGGAAAATATCTTATTCATTAAAGTCATTGCTTGAATAAAAAAAATTGGGTTCTATTTCACATTAAAATACTGAAATTACTTTCTTGCCAACTCAATATTTTAGGACAGGCTTGGGAGACGTTGGCTCGCGGAACAGATGTGGCTGCTTCTATCCTTCTCTTCCTCGGTAAGACAGTCCCCACCACGTCCACTCCGACAGAGGAATAGCAGCAACATCTGTTCCGCGAGCCAGCGTCGCCCAGGCCTGTTTTAGGACACAGATTCAAAGCACTGACCAATGACGTCACAAAGTCATTTATGCGATGGTATAGACGGGTTTATTATGGATGTAGAGATATCCTACAGACCTACATTCCTGTTTTACAATGTTTACAATTGAAAGTCACTCATCGGTCACTTTAAGAATTGACAGATAGCAATAGCGAAAGCAGTAATGACGATGATGTACGATGTACAGAGCAGTAAGACTGAAGATGACACTCCGTTATTGAAGAGACTAAAAAGCTTATTAACCCCTTTGTTTATTATGTGGACGACTTTCTCCTCACGAACAAAATTGCACAACGAGATTTCTCGTCCATACCGTCTCATGGACGACCTTGCGACGCGAGATATTTCACCCATGCCAACGAAGGGGGTATGCATTCTAATTTTAAAACTTAACGAAATTGATCTTCAAAGCAGGTTTTGCACTTTGTATCTCGAAAGTATATACAGAGTGTACCGAAAATCGTGGTATAATCGGCCGAGTGGTGGTCCTATATGCAAAAATAATAAAATCGAGTTTAAAAATTCGCCGAGTTCGTGTGCTTTTTTAGTATGTGCTGGAAGTCGAATTAATTGATCATAATCAGACGCGTCAACCGATTCCTATCTAATAGCACGGGTATTCGCTGCATTCTCTGCATGTTCAATCACCACCTGGCCGGTTGTACCATAATTTTTGGTCCACCCTGTATATCATTGTATTATTAATTTAACACTTATAAGGAAGATATGGAAGGGCGCCCACCTGGGACAAAGAATTGTGTATCTTGACCTTGCGCATACTGTACTATTGCTCCACCAGCAGTTGCTGCATTGCTCATAGTTAAGGTATGAAGTCCTGGAACACCTTCTCCTTGGGTCGCAATTTGAATTGTACCCGCTGGAATTACTGTAACATGATAAAAGCTTCAGCTAGAATGCACTGGTTATATTTAATTATATGTATATATATATATATTCATATAACAATTACACATTTAATTGAGAACTTTCTGAGCAACATATTCTTGGCACCAACCAAACATTTATATAAATTATTGTAATCATATATATATATATATTACTAAATAACTTTACATATGTAATGTATGTGCACATATCTATCCACATACGTAAAAATAAGAATCCCATAAGCCAGGATGCCACACCAAGCAAATACAATACAGAATATCACAGAAGGCAACAAACACAGAGGTGAAAGGAATCATTTTTAATCTAACAGTTTTACTTTTCTCCTCTAACGTTATTACCTCCAAAATAATGGAACAGAGGTTGAAATATGCACAGAATGAAATAGTATAAAGGACAGCCAGGAAAGATACGTAGAAGAAAAAATAACCAACCTGTCTGATAATGAAGAGAGTGGGAAGACACTTCACTGTCCACGTTAGAATCACACTCAGAAGATGATTCTAGGGGGGGGAATCGACCGTCTGCAACACCGAATCAGCACAACCCCCAGTTATAACAAACTTGTTGCCGATGCATAACTGAACTTGATCAATCCCCATAAAACAGTATGAATTTCACAAATTCATGTTTTTTATTGTATTAATTCATAGAAACAGTTACAACATTTATAATAATATCTAATATTTCTTCTAAAATAACTTTCCTGATTGTTTAAAAGTGCATAATTCGTGTACATTGCTCCATTCAACTAACATGTATGTATATCCAAAAAGAGAATTGTCAGAGTATAAAAACAAGATTATAGTATGTGCTATGCTATTTCCTTTCTGGCTGCCATGTATATAGTATATTTATTGTAATGTAGTGCAGTCAGCTCATACAAAAAGGAAATAGGTTCAAATCAGCAAAAAGAAATGTAATCCTAATTCAGAAACCAAATAAAATGTAAATTATTCTTGTTATCCACCTATTTTATAATGCCTTAATCGTTTTACAATTGTTTGTCCCCATTATAATTGTTTGAACCTCTTTTTATACTTAAAAAAAAAGAAGGCAAGAGTTATTATCAGGTAAATATTTCATTAATTAAGTATGTATACATATATATAGGAACCTATTTGTTGTCATGAAAAGGTTCGATAGTTTAGCGCAATATTATGCGTACACAAGTAACAGTTTGAGGAGATTCTATTATCTTACTTTTTAGATTTTCTATTCTTAATAGGTTAATTTTAATCACAGTACCTTAACTTAAAGCTTGGCATGGCATTCCTTCTTCTTTTATACAGATAAAGTCAAATATTAACAAACGTAATGTGTGTCACATTCATACTCTTTAACAAAATTTTTTTCGAAAAATAAGAACATGTAAATATTGATAACAATTCACTATTAAAAAATTGATGTTTACATTTGCTTAAAGAGAAAGTAATGTTTTTAAGCTTGTTAAAACTAATTTAATAGTTTGATTAAAATAGATATTAACAGTAACTGTATGAACTGACATGCACTTATTATTTTGTATGCTTCTATGTATATATTTTTAAAAGTGTATAAAAATTAGGGTATATAAAATATATCAATTCTATAGAAATGTTCACTCGAAATTCTTATTAACGAACGTAATTCGAACATTTCAATTTCGAAAAAAAGAAATTGTTAATTGACGGTTTTCTTTGAGTATTTAAATACAAGAACAACCAACTTACCTGTAATTTCACCACCTCCTAAATCATTAAGAATTTTCTTATAAGACGGTCGTCTGGTAAGAATACCCGCCCTCTGTTCCGATGATTCTTCAGAGTCTGAAAAACTGTCATCGCTACCAGCCTCAACCACCTATTATAATAATATCGTTATTAAAATTTAATTTATCTTGACATTAAATTTAATTGCAGTTGTAATTTAAGATTAAATTTAATTTAACCATTATATATAGATTTATTTTTGAAAAATTACCTGGACCGTTTGCAAGCTCCCTTGAGCTGTTTGAATAACAGAATTAGGTTTACTAACAAGAATGACGTTTCCTTTTGAAATAGCAACAGGCTGAATATTTGTTGCCGTTTGAATGACTGACTGCTGATTAGGTTGAATAACAGATTGTACCTACATTAACAAACAAAAAAAATCAATTAATATTATCCAGTCACAAAAATGTATATCATAAAATATAATATATTAGATGATTGCATAAGTTCGTGCCCGATTTGAAAATAAAATTCAATGGTTAAATTTTAAATAATACTGCTTTATTAATGAATTATGAATTGAATCAAAAAGAATGGTAGCTATATGACTTCTTTTTACACTCCGCCGTGCAGTACAATTTGCGGCATCTATGAAAATCGGGCACGAACGAAAAAGAAAGAAGCACCCGCGCGGCCATATTTCATAGAAAAGCGTAAAAAATCAAATAAAAACACAGTAAGGTTTGAGAAAGGATTCCACTGTTTAATTGATTAGTTCTGAGAATATATATGTGTTGTTGTGGATTATCTAATACTTTAAATGACACATTGTTTGTCATTATATCTTACAATTATACAGGGTGCTTCTTTCTTTTGCACAGTAGTGTATGTAAACATGAACACTTTTATAAACTGTTTATACATTAAGTAAAAAATAAGGCTTTTATATTTTCCTATCATCATCATGCATATGCAAGGCACTATTAAGTCATTATGAAATAATGTATTCATAAAACAAAATAGAATTTAGCATATATTCAATTCTGTGGTCCTGACAAATCAGGAACAAATAGGTACGAATGAATGAATTAAGAAAACTAAAGATTTTAATTTTCATTTTGAAAAATGAACCAGCATTATGCAAGATTAAATCCATACACAGTGCTCTCCAAGTAAGTGACGGACCTTACGATTATAAGTAAAGCATAAATAAAGAATGTATACATGCTTCGAAACTAAGGAAGTAAATAAATGATCGGACATAGATACACAGGAATTTCTCCTGTATACCTGTGTTGTTCCTGACGAAGGTAGCGTCAGTTGCACAATGCTGGTAGAAGCTACCAGATGATGAGTTTGCTGCTGATGTGTTCTATTGAGAGATTGTACCGATGTAGCTATTGCTGGTGCTGCATCACCACCTTGAGAACCCGTAGCTAATGGGTCAACGGCTGATCCATTTTCCTCAACCATACTTTCCATAGCCTGGGGACCTTAAACCCTACAAATAAAAGATAGTGTTAATATTATAAACATAAAGGTTTAAGTTTGTATAACTTTTGTTTTCCATACATTTTTCACTAGTATTACACAATATATTTAAATTGAAAAATACTATCTGTCTATATTGCAACAAATATAATTTAGAACATTTGTAAATTTTGAAGTAAAGAAAAGAATCGTTACATAAAAACGCGTGTATTACTTTTAAATTTTAACTGAGTATATATAGAGATATATACATATAACTTTTTATGACTTAGAATCGAACAAAACATAAACATGAAAACAAGCGGTGTTCGAAAATTCAAAAATATATAGACGCGAAATCGTGGCTATCCAGTGACGTGCGTAAACTTTTAAATTTCCCGCCAGTTAAGCGATCGGCGGTGCTACTGCGTCATTTACATAAGCAGATCTAAAAATAATACGAGAACAATAAACACTCAAGATGCTTTCGTACGTGGTCTAAGGGCTAGATGTCGTAAAAAAAGGTGAAACACGGTTCAATGTAGCTGAGATTGTACCGATCAGTGTCCCTCAGTGTCGATTTAATGGTGAAAAGAGATGTCAGAATCGTCACGTAACCCCCATTGCCCTTTTCAAGAAATTCGTACATCTTTCTTAAGGCGCCATATTTTACGGCATATTCCATAGCAGACGTAAAACTGTCCGTGTTGGTCTCATGAAATCAAATGCTAGTTGTTTCGGCAGCATTTCGGATGTATCGTAAGTGCAGTGGTCCATGCCCGGTTGTTATTATTCTCCAGCTGGGTACTTACCAGTTACGTATTTCTCGTCACCAACTTTGCTGCAATCGGAGTGGGCAAACGGGCAGGTACGTAGCAGCCACGTCAAAACTCCAGTGGCTTCGTCACTGGTGGAGCCCACGACCTCCGCGCTGCGCGTCACGATCAAAATGGCTGACGGTTTCTCTCTACTCCCCCCCACCGTAACATGATCGTGTATGTATCGGATAGTGATGGGACCGATATCCTCGTGCGCGATACCGATCCTGTTTTCTTCGAAATTCCATGGGAAATTCGTATTGTCGTGCACTGAAACGGATATTGGTTGAATCCATTCGTAACAAACAGATTAACATGCATTTAACACTCGAAGTTTATAATTATACATGTAGAGTATTCCACGATAAAGAACAGCTGTCTTTCGCCACTTATCGTTTCAGCAATCGTATTAAATAAATTTGCATTCACCTCGTTGCAACGCATTTAACTTGTTATAGTTGATTATATCCAGGTTACAAATAATATGCTATTATCAGTACCTTTCTGAATTAATAATCAAGAAGATAATTTGGGGTATGTAAATATACGATGGACATCAAATTCTTATTTGTTTTGAACATTCGATTTCAATTACCTTCTCTTATAATATTTATTCGTACTCAGATTTACCATGTACAATAAGATTTTGCCGTCCGTATAATTTGTATTATGTTCAATTATATAAAGGAAAGTATTACTAATATGTATGACTTTCTTGTATGTTAGCACTGTTGTATCATTTCTTCCTTTCAAATAAACTTCAATTGCAAAATAAACAACGATCTTCCTAATTTACGTACTGATTTATATTTTTATCATATTCCACGTACGATTAATATTTTAGTGAACTTTTCTTTAAAGGTTACATTAAATATAAAAATAGTATCCAAATCAACCGTGACATTAATAGGCTTACGTAATTGAAACATTTAACTTATAATGTCAACATTATTCGGAGAAAAATAGAAGCAGTGCAAGAATAATCACATCTAAAAATATATTTTGCTATGAAATCTTCATTTATAAATTTTATGTAAACAATTTGCAACATATTTCTATATAAGTTTCATTGAAATAATGTATGAAACACGAATATGAAATGTATGTGTAACAGTATTTGTGAATTGATATAATTATATGATATCTCGGTGAGACATTGGTAGTGCTGACGTCATTCGATGACGTCACCGTCGTATTTTCATGGATGCACATGTGTTTCATATGGTGTACGACTGCACACTGTACTATGTACATTTTAACTTTCGACGAATATTCTCCTACTACAAATCTAATCGAAATAATTACCGAGTACTTAATGTAAAGTTGTAAATGATAAGAATAATAAATATAATTTTACTTAACATAATTCTTAAACTTGTGTAAATTTATTATTTCATACACATGTGAAAAACGACGACTTTTTAAGTACAAGATTGGAAGTCGCGTCATTTATTTATTCATATATACACACCAACTTGTATATTGGAAATTATACGGATATAAATGTTAATAATATGTACATATACTTTTAATCTTTGTGCAAGATACAAATTGTACAAAGCAGAAAATAGATGGAAACGCATTTCTTAGTTCAATAATTTTAATAAGTCGAAAATGATACGGTATAATTAATATTCTTAAATATTTTGGTAATTCAGCTACTTATTTTTATCATAAATGCATAAAATTCGTAGTGTAGTAATTTCCTTTTTTAACAGTTTTGCAAAATCAAATTAAAACATTTATTACAAACGATTTAAATTAACAAAATGCGTACTTTGAAAAAGCAACATTCAAAATGAAGAACATGTCAAACTTGTTGAAGTGTCCCTAAAATTTATACGAAACTTGTTTATATAAATTAACTTGTTTATAACCTAACGAATTTCATTTATTATACGCTGTGCAATGTATCTTGACAATGAAATACTACTAACTATATTGAATGTACATATTTGTTTAGAAAACAAAAATTTAGTTCGATTTCAGTACTTGGGCAGATGTGATAAATTCATGGACAACACAGCCTCCATTGTAACAAGTTACAATATAAAAATAAAACATCATTGCATAATTAGCGTTGCAGCAAATGGAAATTTGAAATCTGTCTTCCTATTGGGTACACGCGTTCGAGAGCGCTATGGATGCACGAATTTCATTTGTTGATCAGGGAAATGCATGGACTGCCAACCAATGTGAGGTTAAAAATCCTGTAGCAACGATAGCCAATAAGAACGTTCTTCCTTTACGAGCAGTTCGAGTTCGAGCGATTATTCATTGAGGCATTTGCATTTGCATTTCCCCGTTGTATGTGTGACTAAGAGTGCGTGAGCGTATTATTGGGACCTGTTGTTGACACTTTCAGTCACATAACCCTTAGAATTGAATTGTGTTGATTATACATTCTGAGGTTTTAGATCTTGTTCATACACAATCGTTCCTAGGTTGTCAAATCTGAAAGTTTCGTCCTTCCATTTAACGCTTGATGCGTCGAACAGATTGATAGTGCTCTAAGGCTCTATATTTATCCATTATTGTAAGTGTGCTTGCTTCGTCGAATGGAGTTGTCAAAGTGAAAGATGTTTTACAATCCAAGATTGTACAATCACTTAAAACTGGTGGATGTGTTTTCCCAGAATTTATACTATCAACTGTATTGGGTGTGACTAATCTTCCTCTTTGTTAACACGTGCAATGTAATAATTAATGTATCACGGTATTCTCGAACTACAAAATATAGTATATGCATGTATAAAGTGTTGTTTTATGAAATAGGAATATTGTTTGTGCGGTGTAAGAGTTTATCGTAAATTGGAGTATTACTTTCTATAAGAGTCATCACAATAACAATTTGCTAGTTATAAAACTCCTAACAAATATTATTTCTTGTTGTTTATCGATTAATATCTATCATTATAACAATTGCGAGGTTTGCAATAGAAATAAATTACTTCTACAATTCGTGTAAAATATATCTATATATGTAGAATAAATTCTATCAACAAGGGATGGGAGACAATTCAATGTCCTTTTTCTATAACATTTCATTTAACATGATTGCAGCTATAATTTTTGTTTTCTTACCATTGTTACATAGTCGTTACTTTACTTTATTAAGTTCATTGATGATGTTTATATTTGATTATACCTAAATGGCATTTATTTCATCAATACTATTATTTTTCTTTATTTCGTTATTATGAATTTGTTTTGTTATTACAGTTAAACAGCAATGGCACAAGCTACCACTATTGAAACAATCACTATTACCAGGCCACTGAAGGTAAGTTTTCACTTTCAATGCAACAGTTCATACTTAAAACTATAAACCTGTAAAAGAAGGTAATATTTTTTTTCAAGATACTCCAAAAAAATAATTGCCACAGCAATTAAAAACATTTCTTCTTAGGATATATTTATACACTGCCGGCCAAGAGTTTGGGACCACTCTACATATATTTCATTACATTTTATAGCATAAGTACTGGAGAATGGCTTTAGCGGTTCTGTAATAGTTTCCTGGGTTTAGAGAGAGGTAGTAGGAATTCGTTTACATGTGTCTTGTACGTGTAACCTTGGTTTTTTTTATGAAAACCCTTCATCATATAATAATATAATTCCACTGACATCTCTCTTATGTAATAGTCCCAAACGTTTAGCCGGCAGTGTATATATAGAAGAAATGTTGATAGAAATGTATATAGAAGAAATGCTTTTAATTGCTGTGGTAATTATTTTTTTGGAGTATCTTGAAAAATTATTTATATAAAATATATATATAATAAAATAAAAAATATATATTCTCAGACTCGTAGTTAAATAATTATATTACAAGCGAAAGGTGTAAACATTTTTGTTATACAAAGCAAATAACGAAAATGACTTTATAAGAAAAGAGTACACATTTTGACAATAAAAAGTGTAACAATAAAAATTTAATACAAAGATTTAAGTAAGACCAATTGAAATGTGGCTATATATTAAATATTATTTTCAACCACAAATAAGTCTAATTTTCGTAGGATATCTAAATTTAACTCTTTCTTTACTAAGTACGACTATAGCAGCCGAAAGATAAACGCTCGCTGTAAACTAACGGAGATTTCAAAGTTTTCAAAATTTTGCATTCATTAACAACTTTGATTGAGTTTACTTTAAAAATGTAGCATTATAACGCGAATTTACTTTGTAATTCGTTATATATTAATTTAAGATAACTTCATTATGAAATCTATAATTCGAACGATACGAACGAGTAATTTTTGTTATTACGCTCGATTTGCGAAAAACCGTCGTGCGCACGCGAGTAACGAAAGGGATATAATAATGAATGGAATTAGTCACGATTGGAACTATTTAAAAATAATTTTACAAGTGGAACACGGACGTCTTAAGTTTCGCTTCAACTAAAACGCAACCCTCTATCGCGTACGCGCACTGCGCCACGACCTTTAATGGGCGCAGCCTCCCTAGAACCCAATTACTCCCCCAACCTCGAACAGAGACTCTGTCCCTGGTTGACCTCGCTGAACGAACAATCTTTCGACACTTTTGTCGGACGCCGAGAAGAAAGTTTCATAGCAACAATGTAACAAGGCGCATTGTTCGTGGCGGGGCACGATTGAAAAGTTGTTTCGCGAAGTCTGTGAGAAACGCGATAAGGGCTTGATGCATGTTTACTTTCCGAGTGTTTTTCATTCGTGAAGAAGGTTCCGTGTCTTCGAACGGTCTCTAAATGCTTCCCTGTCGCCCACCGAGCTTATTCCGCGGACGAGTGTACGATGTACCCTAAGCGGTACTCGAAAACATCGGATAGACTGTGAAAAACTTCGAAACAGTTTTAATTAAATAATTCGCCTCGAATTCTGTCCATTTAAGACCGATTTGAAAGTATATTATACATCTATGATGATCATGTATACAGTCGCGGACGATCACATGGGCGATACCGAAATCGCACAGGTACACCTCAGTTTTACTATTACTATTAACCTGTTAACTGTTTTGCTTCATTTTAACAACGTATACTTGTGTGCTTAATTATTTTCAAGCTGGCATTATTTTTGTGCTGTTTTCATACTGAACTGCGTATATACTCTCAATAACAATTACAAATCTTTTCCTTACATCACGGGTAAGTACCTACTCGTCGCTATTTAGCATGAAAATGTCATCTATTCATGAGGAGTAGACTATTACTTGACAATAAACAGTTAACAGGTTAAGATTTCATTATGACACTACCATATCTAATTGTAAGAATTATCTTTGTTGATCATCATTTAAAGATACCATTTATCTGTTTACATAAATTTGTTGAATAATAGATTTTCATATCATTATCGGTTACAGGTGATAGCATTTATATGCGGGGTAATAGTGATATTGTTGATGATAATGGGTTTGGCTTCCACTGATTGGTTGATGGCATTAGGATGGAGACAGGGTTTATTTGCACACTGCATTGAAGAGGGTGCACCTACACCATTACCATTCAATATGCCAGATCCAGCTGGATGTTATCAGTCCAGAGATGCAGGTATGTGGAAATTTCATAATAAAATTGTGACTGTAAGATGGGAAAGTTGCTGTAATAGTCTCTATATGAAGTATACCATTGAAATTATTTATGTTAGCATAAACTGAGATAATATTGGAGGAATTTAAGAGATATCAAAATATTTTACTTATATTTTATATTTTTATTATCACAATAAAGATTAATCTAAGAATATAAAAGTAAAGTGATAAAATATATACACTACTGTGCAAACGAAAGAAGCACCCAGCCATATTTAATAGAAAAGCGTAAAATATCAAATAGAATACAGTAAGTTTTGAAAAAGGATTCTGCTGTTTAATTGAATAGTTCTGAGGATATATGTGTTATTGCGGATTATCTAATACTGTAAATGCAATAAATCAATCATTGTACAATACAATTTCTACATAAAGATAATTCTTTCTTTTGCACAGTAGTGTATTAGTATGGTATAATGTTAGTGCTATATTATTACTAGACAGCGGATCTTGATGCAAAATAAAAATTTTATACCCGAATTGCAACAAACTGAAGTGAGGTAGAAATTTATTTTCTTCATTAATATGTTTGATAAGTTGAAAATAATATAGCAGTATTTTTAAATTCTTCTAATGTTTTCATTGTTTTAAATTATACCTTATCGCTTTTTTCCTTTTACTTTTTAATTTAAACGTAATTACTCATATAAATATACTATTAATTATTTATATTTTCGTATAGGTCTTCATTGAATAGTTACAGTTTCTAACTGTTACTGAACTTCTTTTGCAGCATATATAAAAGCAGCTGCTGCGTTATGCGTGGTCTGTTTATTATCAGACATTGCTGCAACAATTCTTACTGGACTTGGTTTAAGGTCACAAGATAATCGTGATAAACACAAATATTACAGATTCGCAGTCTTCTGCATGGGCTTTGCATGTGAGTACGATTTGTAAGTTTGCGAAGATACCTATTTTGTAATACACATGTAACTGCAATCTTTTGTTTCAGTGGTATCGCTATTAATAGCTTTGGTGATATATCCAGTCTGTTTTGCCGCAGAGCTAAATCTCGGTAAGTCAACATCTCAACATGAAATTGGATCATCTAAATTCATTTTCACATGCTACAGCAATAATTTACAAATTCTTAGGAAACCGAACAATGTGGGAGTTTGGCTGGGCATACGGAGTTGGATGGGGTGCAGCTATATTCTTATTTGGCGGAGCTGTGTTGTTATTATGCGATAAGGAAAGTGAGGAGATTTATTACAAAGAAAGAAAGATTGTCCGTGACGATATTGGTGGTGGCGGTTCTATGATTGGTATGGGACATCATGGTGGACAAAGTGGGACGCAATTGGCCTAGTGGCATTGCTCCCTGCCCGACGTTGTTCTCTAGGTGATTAATTTCTTCTCTTTCTGTCCTCACATTTTTGATACATTCATGAAGGGACGTACACACACGTAAAAGAGTGAATGGTTTTTATATGTAGTCTACTTGTTACACCAGCATGTATTGGACTTAATTATTACTTCGATATAGGATGTACAAAAACATTCGATCGAATCCGTCAATCGGATGCTTGACGACAAAAAAGTATTTGAGACTTGTCTGAGACTTTGAATTAAATTCATTCATCTGTTACCAGTTTCCATTCTCTCATATCGACAATTTCGGGACCATTGCTGTTTTTAGTTTACACCATGATATCGTGTTTTATGTGCATTATACAACCGCAAGTATTTTTTATAGTACGTTTACATTGTTTTTCTTTTTTTTTTTAATTTCCTAACGATTTTTGATTACCAATGGTAGCATTTACGCTGCGTTTCTAATCTAACGGATCAATTGATGACGGAGCCGCGTTCATTGTTACTATCTAATTCCGTTAATGACCTAATGGCAAGTAACTTTTTTAACCTGGACTTTCGAATTTGCTAATGTTTCATACTTCTCTGTGCCTGCATTGACAGATCACTGGTTAGCTTAAAAAGACATGGTTTCTGCTGCTTCAGAACAACATATATGATACACGAGTACTTAAAAGAAGTTCGATGTTTCATTGTCCTTGAAAATATAAACAAAAATATCGACAGTAAGCAGCTAAAAAAAAGCATGCAAAAAGGAATTAATAAGATTATAGGAAAAAAACACTGCCTTTGATAAGCGAAGTATATTGATTCTTATATGTTTGTTTTTGCATAAAACGTGCAACTTTGATTTAGTTATTATTTATTATATGTTAGTATATTTTCTATATGTAATATGTACATATATACACATATCACTCTCGCTATATATATAAATATTAGATGTTAGTAATTTATTGTTCGCTTTCATTTATTATTATTTTTCCTACTATAATTGAAAGTGATATTTGATTTAATAGAGTGATTTGCGTTCTTGTAGCGACCAGTATGTTTGGTATAATATTATGATGTAACATTACCATAATGTTTATAACTTCTACTTCCATATATTCTGCAATGAATTTGGGCCAAAAATTTTCTATGTGTATTATCTTGTGATTACATATACGCACAGAAGTATATGGATAGAACTATGAAAATTCGAGTAAAACTAATCTTCAATGTCGACTTAACGAAAGCATTTTTTTTACAAAATCACATGCTTGGGCACACTTCGTCGATTAGTACAAATAAGATTTTTTTTTACTAATTACTTATTTACTGAAAATATATTAATTTCTTTTTTAGTTGATATAAAGAATTATAAAGTTATGCATTTATTGTGGTATAATGATGAATTAACGAGTGAGTCATAACTTCATTAATTGTTTAATTATACCTGGTTGATTGTTTTCATATTTTTTATACGTCGTCCTACAGTCTTCCTTTATTACTAATGGAAATACGAATTATCTGTTTATCCATGAAACATGCAAATGCTACCTCCAAGAAATTTTGATTTCTTAAGCGTAATTGTTTTCCGAATTACAAACACACGAATTTAGAAAAAGGTGAATGAAAAAAGCAAAGGGAAAACAGTTTCCTGTAATTCTTCCAAACTGATAATAATTTCTAGAACTAGTTTTCCAGGAGATTAACTTCAGTTATCTCTCTTGTGCACTTCACATCATAAAACTAAGATTTTAAAATCATTATTTGTGTAATGAGGTATTCGTTTCACCTATTTCTGTAGTTACCTTTTTTCCCAGACAGTATAAATTACCGAAATTCCGAAAAGCATTTAACGAAACGTTCGAAAAACAACAGTGCAAATCAAACTATATGTACAAGGCTGGTATGAATCTTCACAATGGTCTGTAAAGGTTGTCAGTACTTCCAAAATATTTTCATTTCGCAGAAGGGAAAGAGTTAGTACGTGTCATATCGACAGTAATTTTATGAAATTATTGACAATTTAAAAAAAAAAACATGTATGCAATGTGAGAGCTGACGTATGTACGCGCTATGAAGTTTCCAATGGTATTTTCAGTATTCCAACACGCAAAAATGTTGGAAAGTTCATTGAATGTGACTGAACAAAGATACAATTTTTAGTAGTATCATACATTTCATGATGACTCCTGTTCAGTGGTCATTCCTTCTTCCTTTCTTCTTTTTCAATCATTCGAATCGAACAAAGATTTATGATTTCTACCCATTATCTGTAGGGAGAAGTTTGAACTTCCCTAAGAATAAATTACATTTTTAAGTTGAACACAAGCACTATATATTTAAGTGTGCGATGGAATAGAGGCAGCTCGGGCAGGTATTATCTATTATGTTATCTGCATTACATACGTGTACGTATATGTATATATAGGTATTTTATAAATATATGTAATAGAATGATACACTTGCAGTTACTGCGATACTCTTAATGAAAAAAAAAAGAGTCTTAATGGGAACGAAATTCATACATGCACTTCGTATAACGCGGCAGATCAATCATGCTTTCTGAGGGGAGGGAAAAAAGAACTTTGTAAGATTAAGAATTGCAGTGCGTTTGATTCTTTGCCGTACACTGTCGATTTGCGCCTTTCGATTTTGATATGTGCTATTAATGACATAGAGTACTACGTAAGACTAAGTGTAACCGAGTATTCAAATGTGTTGAAAGCAGAACAAGTGAATCGTTGATACATTAATTAAGAAGTTTATGATATACAAGAAAGAGTATTATACATCAACAAAGAGAGGATTTAAGTGATTGTAAATTGAGTACAATAGTAATTGCATTCTACTTGTCGCCGGTAGTACTCGTTAAAAAGAGTACACGAGGCCGGAATTAGAATTTTGGTATGTTAAGTGATAGTTTGAAAATGCGAATTGCTCGTGCAATGAAACCAGCGTTTAGAATTTGAATTACAAATGGGCGGGTAGGTATACAACTTGCAACTGCCATGCATTAGAATTGTAGTGTAGATAACAATCCATCGTTTTCTACTGTATTATCACAGAATAATATACAAATAATCTAGACAGACATAAGATGATTGTGTAATTAAGTGATCATAGATATATTGTAGAATTAATAGAGCACCGTTCCAGAGTAAAAAAGATATCACGGTTATTTGTTGCGTGTAAACGTTCTCAAACAAAAAGTAGATTCTCTGTTGTGTACCTATAAAACAACTGTTTTTAATGAAATATACAAAATCAGTAAGAACCGTACAATACTAGGAACATATGTTACTTTATCTTAATTCGCCTGCCATGTTAAGAAATGGAATTACTGTAATATTAAAGTTACGGATCTTCAAAAACACGACAGAGAAACTCATTGCGCTAGAGGGTTATTTTTACGATGGTTACTTCCTGATTTGTACATGGTAATAAGACATTACCTTGAAAGGTTAATAGAAAACAGTTAATAATGATTTACCATACAAATGTTTGCAAACTAGAAAGTCTATTGTACGTAATAGGTTCGCGTACAGCACACAAGGTAGTCGAACATAATTTAGTCGATATTTACCAACATTTCATATTGTATACAGTGTGTCCGTGTTATCTGAGAATAGTCAGACATATCATAAAGATTAAAACGGAATAAAGGAACTGTTTCTACAAACGTAGCCTTTGATTGAGATGCATTACAAAATAAAAAGAAAAAATTAAATTACCTTTCAAATCGTTCCTACCATTGTACTTATACGAAAACTACACTAGGCTGTATAATGCTTCCCAATAAAGCAGAAACCTTGGAGAAATTTTTACGTATTACCCATGTGAAATGTTTAGCTGCTCATAGATAACTAAGACACGCTACAGAACACATATCGTACTTATCCATGCATATCGTAGTAGATGTCCCACAAAGTAGAGAACAAAGAAACTGTAAATTCGTTTCCCTCATCGAAAATATTATAAAACGATACCAAGTAAAATTATATGAGACAATTAATTATGCGCCATACTACAATGTATACATATCTTAATATTGTACAAAGAATAAACTATACATCTGAAAAATGAAGTCTATTCATTTCGATATTGTTTTAGTATAGATAACAATTGTTTGGAATATTTCAACAGAATGTTATGAATTATTCTATTAAAATTTTATTAGAGGAAACATTTGCAACGGAATATTTTTTTGTACAGAGGATAAAATAGAGGGAGTTGAATGAGGTGCCGTTCATTTTTAAATAATTATTAATATTCAGCAATATAGAGCGATACAAAGAGTGAAAAATTAACGTACTGAAGAGGGCCTGCGAACTGCGAACGCTAATCACAACAAAATTTTCTCAGACTCGTATATAAACAATGACACAACGCTACGACGACGATTTTAAGTAATAAATACATGTGTGTGCACGTGTGTTCAAATGGTGTGTGCGTGTACGTACATGTAACAAAGAGTATTGCTGAATAATTATCTCTCGTATGTGTTTCTATCATCTGTATAAATACAAAAAGATTACATATGTATATTTATATATGTATATGTATATAAATATACAGGGTCTCCCAAAATTCCTGCACATCCCGGAAATGGGAGGTTCGTGAGACCATTCGAAGCGACATTTTCCTTTGCAAAAATGTTCGGAAAATGTCGCTTGAAATAGTTTTAGGAACCTCCCATTTCCGGGTTGTGCAGGAATTTTGGGATAACCTGATACACATATATGTATACAATATATATGTACCTAACAAAAAGAAAAAAGGTAGTGTACAAAATAGAAATCTATTTCCAGAGAATTCATTACGATATAAAAATCAATTTTCCTCGGAAAAATATATACATGTACACGCAGACTCTCGTTCGTCCATGCCGATTGCGGAAAACTTAACAAGCACATATGCGACAAAACTACGATATACTTCTCTCACTGGGTAACTGACATTAAATTTTATCTCCCCCGTTTCCAATTCACCTCTTATCATCACTCGTTCTATCACAAAAATAGAGAACTCGACAACATGACGTGATCATTGATCGATACATTGCTCATTTACGCCTTTCTGCCAATGCTTTCTCCCGCAGAGAAACTACTTTATCGCGTTTGGCAGTAAAATATATGTATCAAAAATGTTCAACGTGCTAACGCTTATAAAAGATATAAAATATCTTACGCACCATTGAGAAATGCTATTACATACTAAATGATTTGCATCATCATCATCTGATTGATAAAGAGATATTTTTTCCCATTGTAAACGATTCAAACTAAACTTTCTATCTAATTGTATCCTTCTGATTCAAATGAACTTGTTAATCCTCTCTTCCTCTCTTTCTCTATTCCTCTCTCCCGCCCTTTCTCTGATTAAATGCATGGTGTTTTAAAATTTTTTTCTTTTTCATATGAATAAAAGAAAAAAATTAAAAAATAATGCTTGATATTGTCAGAGACTCTCCGTGCGCTAGTCAAGACTAATATTATTAAACGAATAAATCACAGGCACTGCTCTGTGTTGTTTGTTTTCTCCTTCATGCGAAAAAGGAGCCATTTATATACTTTCGCAACGAGATTCGGAACGAAAACATGAAACGCGTAAAAAGAATTCATTCGTCTTCTTTCTCGATGCGAAACGTCCTGCGTATAAACCGTAAGACAACGTTTCACTATTTTTACCTATCTTACAAACTCATGTATACTGTGTGTGTTTCTGTGTGTTCTGTATATGTTGTGTATGTCGCCACATGTACGCCACCGAGTAAACAAAACTCGGAACATAGAATTCTTTTTAAGTCAGCGGTATTCCATATGCTTAAATTTTTCGCATTTTTACTGAAAAATATTCTACTAAATGTTGAGGCAAAAGGAGACTCTAATTCGAATGTTTTAGGGAATACCGCTGCCTCAAGTTATTGTAATATGTAATTTGAAAGTGACGGTATTTATTAAAATGCAACATTCAAGATCCAATTCTATACCCAGTGTCGCGTACACTCGTACACACGGCGAGGACTTAAACTTATACAAACGGATTTGTGGGAAAATTATACATACACTTTTATCTTACAAGAAAGATCACCCAACTCGAAAATCTTGATCGAAATGAAACTTTGTGTGAACATAGAGCAGAATAGAATTTAAAAGGGCTGTAAAGGGACGTAAACAGAAATTTACTCCTTCTTGTTGTAATTGTTATCTGTGTGATGACTTTAGTACGTTGAAATTGAAGCGAGAACATTATCATATTAGATTATTTATGCACTTACATCATATACGAATGTGAGAAACGTAGTAAAATATAAAATACAATTAAATTCAGTGAAGAAACACTTAGAGTCGAGTTTTTTTTTTAATATAATCATGTAACAACACAAAATAAGAAAGAAGTTTAAATACGTTCACATTCTTTAGCTATTATTACAAAAACAAAAGAAATGCAAAAGTGCGGAAGTGATTTCATTCCTTTAAGATGATTATTGAATCATCTAAACAAAATTGTTTCTTGTACACTTCGTTACGCACTTACAAAGAAAATTTCATTGAATCTTGAATTTTTGAGTTAAGATAGCTTCCCTTGTTAGTAATAGTATTTAAATATAATCCAACTCGAAGAAATATTTAAATACTACTGTCAATATAACAATGTAATATTTCTTTCACTTTCACGCATATGCTCTGTACAAATATTTTCAACATTTACCAACTGTTTAGTTCATTCAATTAGAGTTGGTCATTTAATCCCCGCTAATCTTTGTTCTAATTTTTCTATTCTAAACTTGCACGATGATATAAATAACGTCATACGAGCATACACAGTAAAAGCAGTCTACAACAAAATATATGATCTCCTCAGCATGATGAAAGCGTATCTTATAAAATACAAAAACTATTTTTTTTTTTGTTTAAGAGAGCTATGCGAGAACTAGATCTTTATAGTGTCGTGATAAGGACACGCGTTCATGTCTCGGTGTAACTTCATTTCATCGTAGTTTCGGAAATAATTCTCAGTGAACACTTGACTTAAAATCGCGCTACGTAATCAACGAATCCCTATCGAGTATCCTTATTACTTAAAAAGATACACATCAGTTCAACAACATTATTTGGTCCTAATTGCCGACAAACATTACCGTTACCGACATAGAGAGTAGCATGTCTATCCGTATTGACGCAGGCGTGACGGTTGGCCTAACATAACTGAGTATCATAACTTCATTTCCCACAGTACGATGTGGGCGTCGTTACTGTTTGGATCTTTGAACGTGTAACCAGACTTCGATCCTTTGTCGGCAACAGACTGAGCGTTCGGTTGTCTCCAATTCACATACCCTCTGCCGCCCATTAACGTCAGGACCGTCCGTTTAGGTTGTTCTATTTGCTGCAGAGTTTTATTTATCTTTTTCCCGTTAGGCTTCAAATTGTTAGACGCCGGCATAGCCTCCGTCACTGACTGTCCTATGCTACTGTTCGGTGTCGGCGTTTCGTACGGTCCGTTTCGACTAGCTGTGCTACTGTTGCGAGACAATTTTCCAGTTTTCAAGGAAATATTCTCCTCGGAACCGGAAGACGTATACAGAGAACTGGCGTGCGAGTCTACGGACCAATTGGACAAGTCCAAGGACCTAGGCCTGGTAATTTTCATCTTCAGTCTACGGTCTAAGGTACTAACTTTATTTGGTATGGCTGCTAGTTCTGGATCGCTCCTCCTCAAGGACTCGTAAATTGGATCGATGCCAGAGCTGTTTTCGTTCTCGTAATCCTTAACGTACATCAGTTCCCCGTACAGACCGTAAACGTCGCAGTTCTCGCCCGAACTCTGTGAACCGGACATTGAACTGGATAGGAATCCACCACCAGAACCAAGACCTCTTGGAAGGGTCTTCGAGCCCCTGTATTCGTATTCCTTGCTCCGTTTCCGTCTCAACATTACCGGGCTGCTCGCTAACTGTTGCTTCAGCTTCACTATGCTATTCGACATGGAAGAGTCTAAGCTCGCCCTATCTCTGCTATTCCTGCTGCTGCTGTCAGTTTCCTTATTTCGTAACTGTACGGTTTCCTCGTCAGTGATTTCGTCGTTCGCGCAGTTCAAGGTATTCTTATGATTCTGAATAGCTAGCAAGAAGGTGATGGGGCCGAAATGTGCGTGGTAAGATATATTCACACGGCCACTGATAATGGGTACTCCTTCCAAGCGAGGAAGGGGAATAGTTAGGCTGATGCCTACGTTTGTGCCAACCCAGAGGAGACCTTTGCACGCTAATAGCGCTGTTACCGTAACCGTGGTCTGATTGTTGTTCAGATTATCGCCGCAGGAATTCGAGGTGTTATTCGATCTGGTCACCCTTAGAACGTTCGACGCTATGTTGATGTCTTGGAGGTGTTTGAACGTTTCGGTGTGGTACAAACACACGGTACTCGAGTTCTTTAAGGCGACCCAGAGGCCTACCCCAGAATGAGCCATCAATTTCACGTTGCCAACGTGTTCGTGTTGAGCACTGAAGCTTTTCGTGATGTCACCGGTAACTCCACTGAGCACCCATACCTTTTTACCACAGGCGGCATAAACGGAAGCGTTGATCGGCATTAAGCAAGACACGGGTTCGCTACCCAACGTTATCACATGTGGCTCTCTAATATTCCAGGTACCATCCATTTGTCTCCTAAACAGCAAGAGCAGGCCAATTCCCAGCGCGACGAATACGTTATCGCAGTGATACTTGATCTCTATCACTGGTCCTGATACGGCATAGTTGCCGAGTTCCTCTTGTTTCTCTGGTTCGGAGGCAGCGTAGACGATGATCTTGCGAGAATCCGTCCCCATCCATACTAGATCATTCGACAGCGATAGTGGTTCAGATGAGACACCTTTCACGAATTCTATGGCAGCTACTCTGGTTTCTACCAAGTCGAACGATGTGATTTGCTTCAAGGATGTGGCGGAAGCTGTCGTAGACTGACCGAATATAGTCACGTGACTGGATATACCGTCTCCTGTGCAGATCCACAAGTAGCTTTGACTTCTACCACGGCGTCTGGTAGGCCGTGGATTTTGCGTGGTGTAGTAACAGCCGCAACGTACCTGAAAATTGTTGATTGTAGAGCATTCCATTTCGGACATTCCTAGGACGTTCGCAAGACTTAAATTTCGCACGTTCTAGGAATGTCCATTTCTGAAGCCTTATGAATGTCCGTAGGACTTAAATTTCATTATAAGAGAAGAACAGGCGTGGGAGAGATCCAAAGCTGTGAGCACTGGAGTAATGCGAATAGCGGGTCGCAGTGCTCACCATTCTTTGGTCCAGTAGGAGGTGGACCAGGTCTCAATTTTGAGTCCTAGACTATTAGGTTTTGAAGTGAAACTTCTTTGCTGAGGGTGTTAAAATTTTCTAGCGTTACGCGGAAGTGACGAAATTTCGTGAATAACCTCGAGTAGTTTGACAAACAACATTTTCATAATTAATTTACTACCTTTAAAGACTTCATTGGTGAACTTTTAAGATTGTAGAATGTAAAATAGAGCCTTGGCTACATTCCCATTTCAGTTTTAGTTATTAACAAATTTTGGAGAAGTGGTATGTTATGTATGTCTGTCCTTGTCTCACAGTTCGACCCTCCTTGTCTTACGCTTTATGGAAACTTCCGAAATAACCAGCCCGCGCAACAATTATTAATAACTAATTAACCAGAGTTAATTTGTGAATATGCAGTAAACTTTTATTATTAGTTAAGTCGGAGCTAGACTGCCACCTATCTCAATCCCATTTACTACATTACATATGTACAGTGTATTAGTGTTGTATGTATGTATATGTAATTAAATTGCATTTTTATTCAATTCACTCTCATATACATACATGAAAATTGTTTAGCAATTTTATACATTCGGAAAACGTATCATATACACCTTCGGAAAAGGTTTTTAAAAGTTCTATCCAGAGGACGTTAATTTTTGAACATTTAGAGGATGTCACAACACGTCCATAGGACTCCTTACGGCATTTACAGGTCCTTGCCCACTAGACCGCACCACACCAGCACCGTACCAGTGTTTTCAGTGGCCCTCGCCACTATAACGGTCTGGGTTAGGTCGTTCGACGGGTTACGGCGCGGTGAACGGCCGCGGTAGTGGTGAGCGCCAGTGAAAACGCTGGTGCGGTGCGGTCTAATGGGCGAAGACCTTACACAATACGTAACGAGGACGTACAGAACGTCCGGCACGGACATACATCGGATGTATATAAGACGTATTTGTGCTATTTGAGTTTATCACTTAGTAATTGTCTCACCTCTGTCTGATGTTGCGAATGGTACACCTGTTGCGAACTAACGAACAATGGCATCTTGGTCGATGGTCTTTGTTCTTGTTCAGGTACTTCCCAAGAAGGAGAATTATTTGGATCTAAAGCTAACTGGGCTAGCCTAAGCTCGGTTATCCAGTCTTTCTTTACTAGAGGATTTTCTGTTTGAAAAGTGTACATTTGTCCTTGCTTCGTTACTAGCTGAAGGCAACAACTATCCGCCCAAACCATATCCTCGTCCTTCTGTTGTATCGATAGTTGTATAGATTGGAGAATTTGCTTGGTCTTCTCTAACGTCATCCCCTGTACATGATCATCCAGTGTCACATTACATTCAAAATAAATTCATTTGATAAGCAGGTGAACAAGAACACGCTGTATGTATATGTATATAATTCTCCGTACCTCGTATTTACCCTTCAGTTGTGCAACTAAATCGCTTATCCTAGACATTACTTCGTAATCGTGCATAAGGTCATTCATTTCTACACATAGATTGTCTGCACCTGCCTGTCCACATTCTCCACTTTTATCAGATTTAAGGCTGCCACCTTTGTTTAGGCCAGCAGTCAATAGTCGACTTAACGTAGGCGAAGTACTTGTATCCTGAATCTAGAATGTTTGATTGTATCATATATTAATGTTATTTTCGTTCCTCACTTTCCTAACGTAATTTGTTTGTGGATGTCAAAGAAATGCACGAGAAAAAATGTAACAAGTTGATATAGGGTAAAGGTACCAGTTACCGTGCCCCAACCGGTTATCGGACACAAAACAAACTTTTTCGAAATTAATAAAAATAATATGAAGTGCCTAGTATTACTTTATTTTTAAAAATGAAATTGATGTTTCCTCTTCGTATATAAATCAGAAGTATTACAATAATTTTTGGCGTTTACAACGCAATTTTTCGTTACCGATTATAAAAAATGCTAAGAAACTGTGATACACCGGAGGATAATAAAATGATAATTTTATTGTGCTACGGCATAAAAAAAATTAATTTGTTATCACAAATTTCTTGCGTGCGGTAAATAGAACCACAACTTCGGAGTAAGACATCGTTAATATTTCTTTTGCTTTTCAACAAAATCGTCCAGAAAAATTTGACGATACAGAAAAAAGGTTGATAATCAATCGTGTATCACATATAATGCAAAATAAATTACAGAATGCCTTAAAATTAATAAAAAAAACTTCTAACTCGTCACTAAATACCCGGTAACTGCTACCTTTACTCTAAGTGGTAAACATGAGTTAAAAACATTATTCAATGTACCTCAATGTCTGATACGGGGTACGTCCACTTCAAAGTGAGTCTTTCGCTTCCGCTGAAGTCCTCCGCGGATCGCGGTGTCACCGAAACGCATACCACAAGATCATTTAATAGTAGTAATCTTCGTCTTTTTGATTTTGTAATCATGCCATTTTGATTAAATTCCTGTAAAGAAAGTATGGCGAATGATTGTCATAAATACAGGCAGATATCTATAGGTTGTATTTTAATTTTTTTTAAATTTCTACCTACCAATTGTGTGACGTTATCTTCTCTGATGAGATATCTGGACGAAGATGAGAGAGGACGATGAGACAGTTTTCCAGACACGTGTCGTAGCATTTCTTTGAACGCCTGGAACTGTTCCGCCTCGCGTTTCCTTTCGTTTAACATCTCCGCTAGACTTTCTAGTTGGGTCAACGCTAATTGCAACGACATCCTATCGTGGTGTCCTTGCGGCGTGTGTTTCAGTAAGTCCTAGTCAAATTTCATATTATTTTAATGCGACCATCGAGGAAGAGAACGAAATACTGATTCGCCATGGTACTTACTTGTAGGAATAATATAAATTGTGGAAACCTCTGAACGGGTTTGACCATTAGTCCAAAAAAGGACAGTCTGTCATGTGCACTTATTTGTTTCACCTGCAACAGAAAAGCAATTAAATTGTTAAACGTACTAGTACTAATGTAATGTCTTTTTGTTTGGGATCTATTTCCTAATCAAAAAGCAGATTGAAAATGAATTATTTGTTCAATTACACTTGAATGTTTTAACAGATTATTCCAATCAAAAGTAATATCATTCTTTTGTCCTTCATATTACTACTATTGATTATTGTATTATTATAACTCATTCGCATGTTTGTATCAATATTTGCACACATGTTTTACACCTACATAATGCTCTTTAATATTGTTATATAGAAGCTTTTAATATTTGTTTGTCTTGTTAGTTATACAGAGTGTTCACGCTTTTTTTGCAAATAATAAATATTAGACAAAATTAAAAAGGAGAAAGCAATACTGTTTTTTGCAAGGGACGTAATGGCATATGTGATTTCTTTGTGTTTGCACTATTCTTTTCAGAAATAAAGGTGACCTCCAATTTTTTTAATAGAATGCTATTAATAAGAAGAAATATTTCGAATTAATTAGTCTTTTCAGATCCTGTTTTATTATAAACATTTGATAAATTTGTGGTAGATTTATGAGTGGTAGTTTAGCAATCAAATGTGTCAGATTGTTTTCTTTTGCAGTTGTGCAGTCCGTACATTCATATTTACTACTAGAACAACTCCAGCGATTTAGGTAAATTAACCCGACGGTTAGAAAGGAAAAACTAAAGTAATTTTTATTTGAGCTGTTCATGAACTGGTGCGAGTGTTAGTGGAAGCGGTTCCAAATATAGTTCAGTATTAAACGAGTACTAAATGCGAACAAGCAAACAGGCTCGACTGTAACCAGGTGTCACTTCACACTCAACTAATCACACCTGCTGTTAATGGTTCATGTGTCTACCTTGAAGAAGTCAGCAAGCGCAGTCTTTCGTTTTGACTCCTGTTTAGCCAAGTCCATGGCTACCGAGAAATTATTTATGAAGCCGCTGTAGATATCCAGCACGATTGCCTTGCTAAAGCTGGCCACGAAAACGTCGCCCAGTTTCTCGTCTTTGTCCCATGAACGGACGCATTCCGCGAGCGCGATTCTGAACAACGTGTGGCACTGCAGAATCTCTGGCAATCTATGAAACAGTGTTGCTATTTTCCCTTGGCTCAATATAGGCGGCGAGGACTCCTCCAAAGGTTTCTTGTAGTCCTGAAACAGGGCAACGGTGTAATCGCACGAGGAATAAACGAGGAGTTTCAGATTGTCTGGATAACATCATCGAAAATCGATAGATAGATTCGACAGCTTGATACGTACGTTTACTAGCCTCTGCAACGTCGACACATAACCGTTCTCTGAATGCACTATGGCTGCCACTATGTGTCTGCGTTTCAGCTGCTGCGGAGTTAAATTCGGAGGTGTCGGCGGAAGTGCCGGTGGTGTTTGACGACGTTGCTGCATGCATTGAAACTGCACCATCGCACTGTTCTCCTCTTCGACCTGGAACAAACCCGAATTAGTATAATGCGACGACATTCCAAATACAATGTGATTTTTATGTTATATTTTTGGAAAGTAAAATATAAAAAAACCTAGTGCTTCATATATTTTTCATGATTTTCTACACAAATCTTGTAAATCTTGTAAGATTATGTCTTTGCACTTCATTTACCAAAAATATGCAAGGGAACTATTTATGAGGTGGCCTAATAGAACCCAAAGTCATGTGACTTATAATCATATATTACAACTGATACACAGAAACAAAGTTTAACCGCAAAATAGTTCGTCTAGAGATTTCTCTATTTATTATCTATATATTGTTGTTTGCTTCATTTATCTGTAAATTCATACACAATTGCATTACTGAAGAATAGTATTGTATCTTCAAAATACGAAATTGAAACTGTGATTTATTTCTGAACACTGTTTACTTTACGTAATGGAAGCCTTTCAACGATCGTGCTACATTTGAAAGAGGTTTAATAATTCCTTTCTAAATAATAATCCTACAAAAAATTATTAAATCATATAAGTTGGGATAATTTGTAGGTTTATGAATAAAACAACGATCGCTATTGAGAATACTTTTAAAGAATTCCCCAATTGTTAGTACCTGATTTCTCATTTCAATCTTTCTTAATTGAAACTACGAAGTTGTCATCGATAGATAAAGATAGATAAAGACAAACTTTCAGAAAACAAATCTGTGTTGGAGTATAAAAATTAATTACGAAATATGCCTACTAAACAGGTGACTAAAAATTTAGAGTAATTAACACGGATTTCCTAAGTTCACAAGTTAACGTACATTATCAGTCAGTATTGATCTTGTTGTTGGTACAAAAATGTTTAGGACATGCATAAAAAGATGTCTCTCTTTCAGTATATGTTGAGACTACAAAAATGTATGATATTGATTCTTCATTCCCATTATTCACTTGCCAAATTAACCCCTTGCCGTATTTTAACGAGTCAGACTCGTCACGAAGATTTGAAACGAAGTCTAACAAGTATTACGCTTTTCTTTTTAAATGAAGTAAATCTTGATTCGTTCGTAATCAATGTTTAAGCATTAAAATAAATGTAGCCATACGAAAAATATAAATTTTCTTTTCCGTTCTACGACAGTTTTGAAGATAAAGACGTTTTAATCATTGTAACCGTGAAGAAAATGATACGGCAAAGGGTTAAAGAAGAAAATAATGAGTTCAGTGAGACTGGACATCAGATACAAATTCATTTTTCTGAATGACAAATAATAATGTATCTTATCGTTCGGGAATATTTTCGATGAAGAGGAAGGTTCCAAACAATGGCTGAGGTAATTACTTCGCAGAGCTGCGGCATTTGAGGAGTCTTGATCGGACTCGTGAGAGAAACTGTGTCCGACGAGTCGACGTCGTACTGTTGCGTCGAACCTCGTCGGATGCTGAACCATCTTGAAAGTCTTCCGTGATTCCCAGGCGAGTCTAATGGGTCAGCGTTATTCACTCGCATATTCTGCGACCTCCACTTGTCGCAGAGTGTCCTTGCCTTGTGCAACGTACTCCTTAACTGGCAGTTACTTCTGCAACAAATTGGTCGTTACATTAATTACAAATACAGACGGAGTAACTTAAAACTTAACAGTTTTTAAAACGTGTCTATATTATTATATGTATTAAAAATATGAAAGGTAGGGAGCGATGGCGCGCGGAGTGGGGATCGCTGAACGCGATGACGTACTACCGAGCGTCGCGCGGCGTGGTGTGACGGTTAATATTTAAATATTTTTTACTCCTAGACGCACAGTTTTTTTTTAAATTTAAGCTATGTTTAAAGTTTCATATCTCTAGCTCATCGGGAAGTGATTTAAAATTCGATTACAAGATTTAACGCATACAACGACAACGACAACATCGACAACTCGAAAATCTAATATAAGTGTGATAAAAAAGGTAATAGAACAGAATAGAAAATATGTTATTGAATAAGTTCATGAATAAATATCTGAATTTTAACTTCCAATTTTAATTTAGAAATGCTACGAACTTTCGTTCCAACCCAAATTATATAAAATTAATTTGATTACCGTGAAGTAAATAACGGGACTGCGAACGTCGCATATCTGGTGACTCTGGTCGCGAACGTATTACACACATTTTTACAGTGATCGTTTCAAGAGAGCATCTCAATATTTGCTTTATGATTAGGCTATTTCTAGAATGTTTGAGTATGCAAAACATATAGCAAAGCATAGTTTACAAATCAAGTCTTTCGTAATTTTCAGACTTCCTCGAGTACATAGAAATGCTGTACGCAGATAATATAATTTCTGCTTGATATCGACTCTTGGAAATGTATTTATAGAAACTGGATATTGTATTATACATCCGTATATTTCATGTGTGACATTTGTGAAATTCAATTTCATATCTAACTCGATATTACAAGCAAAGCGGTTAAAACAGTTTCCATTACAGAAAATCGATTTTGGATTAAATTGTCATTCTTCTTCAGTAGATAAGCGGATGTCTGTGTTTCAATTTCCAATTATATTTCTCAAAGGAATACAATCGTAAAAGTTTCATAAAAAAAATTCAAAAATTAGAAAAGCTGCAATCTTTTGCTTTGCTTTCATTAGTGCAAGTCTCACCGGTCGAAACCTTTGGATAAATTTTTCACAGATGTCGTGCACATATATATAGTAAGACCTCGATTAACCGGATGCCGATTATAAGCAAATATGCGTTTAAATACGATTACATTATGAAGGGAAATAAATTTTCAAAAATGAAAAATTTATTTTGGAATATAATGTACATTTTAATGATTTCCCTCGGGTCTCGATTATCCATCGGACCTTAATTTATCCGGGTTGTTTGTCTCCCGCGATCAAGCCGGTTAATCGAGGTCCTACTGTATATCGAGACATTTCTGTATGTATTTGTTTCGGCCAATGCTGTGATAAAATTAAAAGAGTTATACTTCATAACGCTTACTTAATACTGATATTACTCTTCTCGCTCTCATCGTCTGAGGAGAGGTCATGATCCGAGGCGGAGCACCAGGAGTCCTCGCTTCTGGCTGACTGTGTCGAAGTGTTGGACCTAGTCGTCTTCAAGGTAGGGTGGTGCTGTCTGTGCGTTTGCCCGACAGTTTCCATTTTCGTCGGTCCTACGTCATCCCATGATCTGCACCTTGAACGTGGTTCATCTGAAATCAAGCAACATTGACCGTTTTGAAGGCGCAATTCTGACAGCGGGAAATTAGGTTCGTCTTATGAAACTAATGCTACCGATTCTGCTGAACTGACAATGAAATTTTTATCGAAGTGGAAGTAGTCGCGTAATAGACTGACCAGAGTGCTTAATACGATATCCATCAATTGTACGCGCTTATATAATAACTAACAAATTCTAGTTTATTCGCATTCTCTACTTGGCTGTGTATTCATTCATCGCACATAAATAAACCATAACATTGTATTCATATTTTAAGCGAGTAGACACCTTTTTCCAGGATTGCAAGGGTGCGGGATCCGCGTTCTCATTTCTCGATAATACAAAAATGGGATTTTTCAGTAGTCAAAAACGCTGGATAGAAGATCGATTTAGGTTGCTATCGCCCTCAAAAGTCCTATTTCTTCGTTTACGAGGCGTAATTTGCATTATTCGGCAGCATATAGCACAGTTGTATGCTTCCGAATAATGCAAATTACGCTGCCTAATAATGCAAATTACGCCTCGTAAACGTAAAAGTAGAATTTTTTAGGGCGATTGCGGCCTAAATTGATCTTTTATCTAGCGCTTTTGACTACTGAAAAACTCCTTTTCTGTATCATAGAGAAATGAGAACGCAGATCCCGCACCCTTGCATTCCTGGAAACGAGTCTACCGCCTTAACAGAGAAATTAATACACAAGTTCTGTTTTTTAATTGTAGTTAGAATAGATGAAGGTTTTTGTAATATATGATTCTGCCTAAATCCTATTTTGATATTACTTGTATGCCGTGTGTATTTGCTACTGAATCACAATGGAAACTCATTGCGGATGATAATTTAAAAGTATTTTCCTTAGAGACATAGATCATACAATAGACAGCGGATTTTTTGAGACACTTATGAGAAAAATGAGTAGACGTTATTTAGAACAGTGAAAACATTAGAAGAGTTTAAAAACACTGTTATATTATTTTCAACCTATTAAACATATTAAGAAAGAAATTCAAATTTTTATTTTATTCCAGTCTGTTGTAATTCAGGTGGAACATTTTTATCTTGCACAATGGTCCGCTGTCTTAATCATATATTAAGGTCTGATGTATTAAAAAACGAGCAATATTTTATATCTTCTAGTATGAATAATTAAATTATTTCTTTGCAACTTTTAACAACTATAGACACGAGCTTGTTGTCACCAACACATCGATATTCGTTTTTCATAAAATACATAGTAGAATATACATATAGTAGAAATAAATACAATTTTGTTATTCTTACAAAGCAATATTAACAATTACTTTTAATGCTCGTTCTCTCTATTGAGTTAAAAAATAATTTATTTAAAAATGGATAGTATGAAATACTAAAAGTTTCAACTATTGATATTGATGTGCAGTTATGCTTAAAATAGGAATCGAATAACAGAACCGAAATGCTCAGTTTTTGAGTAGGACTTAGTGAGAAAAATTCCACGCGTTTACGATATATTATGTTTCATGATGATCTCATACGAACAATGATCTTCGATCGGGACTTAACAGTCACGGTCTTGCGGATCTAACGTGAACTAGTACAGGTTTTGCAAGAGCAGCATTCGCTAAACTCTCCTCGAGATCGTGACAACTCATTACCATACGCCTTAATGTAACTATATTTTCGTCAAACGAGTGACGACAGTCTCTATTTATACAACTTGTGTGTCAATCGGCTCATGATTTGATCATCCTTTTCTTTTCGAACCCTACTGTTAAATAAATGTTAAATGCTTTCGGCGCAACAAAATTTACAGACGCGATTCAAATAAATCTTGAAAAGGATCCAAACTAGGATCGAAACGTTGATTTTGTTTGATAATTAGCAAAATTTCTTTATAATTAGTAATAAATGATCGAACCGTTGCGCCGAAAGCATTTAACATTTATTAACAGCAAAAACGATCGATAGAAGAAACGTACTGTTAAAGTAAGGTCGTTGTTCAATTGGGGAAAATAAAATTATGCACAATCCCCGCACTATGTGCACCAAAAGGTACTTCTGCATTCTTTTATCGGTGCATGTTCTTTTTCACAAGTGAAGTTACTGATAATTAATGCGCGAAGGTGAAGATTACGTGTCTTCAAAATTGTGTCGCAATGTTCAAGGTATGTAGTCATCGTTGTATATGATTTTTTGTCTTACTACGTTGTACTACTAGATCGCAGATCTCTACATAAATTTTCATTTTCGTAGATCATTTTGTAAAATTCAGCAGAAAAATGAAATGGAATAATAATAATTAGACTGCGGATCTTTATGCATTTATGAAAAAATTGGTTGGGTGAAATATAAAACAGTAAAAGATTAGAAAAATTTAAGATCATTTTAATATTCCTTAAGTTTTATAATAAATTTACTAATTTACATTTTAATTTAAAATTTCCTCTCAATTTTAAATTTTACAATAAATTTACTAATTTATATTTTAAGTTAAAACCTATCCTTAAATTTTATAATAAACTTACTAATTTACATGTTCTTAATGTAACAAAGTCATCAGAGGATAAAATCAATTTTTGTTTTGCTTCTGCTTACCACAGTCAATGCAGAACATTTTTATTTTGCATAAATATCCGCAGTCTAATAACGATAATAATACTGCCATAAAGTAATGCATTTACAAAATTTTAACAGGATATTTATTTTTTGAATGATCATAAATTGAATTACTAAAAGTAAAGCGAAAATAAACCACTATTTCGTTAACGTAAATATATTTGCTTGTATTTGAGAAATGAATGACAAGAATCTGAAGTCCGTTCACCACAGTATTCTGTGAATTAGTTTAACAATCTGCTTGATAAATAAAAGAAAATCTTTTCCATTATTTAAGATATTATCCTCAAACTGTACAACATGTAGCAAACTCGAAAAATCTCGTTATCTATCATCTGATAGTTTTTCAATCATTCAAAACCAACCAATGGAAAACATTACTCGCGTTCTTAGGATTCTATTGGCAACGTTCGCGTTAAGAAAATCATTACTTTGTTAATAAACCTTTAGGAACAATGTGAACGAAGGAGATAAGGATGATGTTCGGGTGAATCACTCACGCGAGCTGAATTTCGTGTTGGCAAACTGTTCCATTATACGTCGTTGAATCTCGTACGTAAACTTTAGAGACCTGTTCCACTAGCACTAGAAGAAGCCTACTGCAACGCGGATAATTTTAGGACGAAGACGCTGTAATTTATTACTTCCCATGTTCCCACATTTTGGAGTTAAACATGGATGAAGGACGCCAATAGATCGCACACTTACGAAAATTTACAATTCCCCACATTGATTTATGCGAAAAGAAATTTAGCGAACCTGTAATTTTCTGCAGTGTGTATTGTATCTACTTTGTATGAAGATTTACATGGTGATTAGCTCTTAAATCGTAACTAGATATTTATGTAAAATAAAAATTGTCCAAGTCATTTGTAAGAAACCGAAGATTAATGAAAACGCATTTTCCCTTTTAATCAACTTAAACAGTCAAACATAATACAACAATATTGAGTGTCTATTGAGTTTTGTATTTGATCTATTCACTTTTGTCATAAATGCATTAAATCCGCAGTCCAATGATAACTTTTTGAGCCACAATTTTAGCCAATTACACAAATTAGGAGATGCTATCATTTTCGTGACATAATTTCGCTTAATTCTGCTCTTGTACGGAAAATAACGTGTTCACATGGCCTACAATGACGTTATCACCCCTTGGTGGCGACCATGTTAACCCCTATTTTTTTTCCTGGTCAATTGCTTAATAAATATTAAGGCTTTATTAATCCTGCTGCGCTTACGAGGTTCTTCTCGATCTAATCATATTCTCAAATCTTTGACAGTATTACGATTGTATAATACCTTCTGAGCTAGTCGTGTCCTCATTTTCTAAAATTATGGTTTTATACGTGAGAAACGTGTGAAGAAAGAAGAAACATGGTATTGATGCTAGCCTTGGCAGACTGTTTTCGATTAAAATCGCGGATATGACATATGACTGTGCGAAGAATTTGTGCATATATTAAAAATAGAAGATGATATCGTAAGCTTATTGAAGAAATGAAAGAGGCGACAATATTTCAAGAAAATATTCTTTCAGCTTTTTACCAAATAACAAATAATGAATTATTTATTTATACATATATTATTAGTGTGTGGTCAAATTTTTTATTAGAGTTATATACTTCGTATGTATGAAACATTTGTTTGAAACATTGATGTTTTAATTTGATGTTCAAACAAATGTTCATAGTTAGCAAAACGTTTATATTCTTGTATGAATATGTAAAATAACTTCTTGAATAACAATTTAATTATCTCTTCACGGAAACGCTTAATTAGAATATTAATCGAGTTATCATATTGATTAATTGAGTTGGCAAGAAAGTAATATCGGTATTTTAAGGTGAAATAAAAAATCGAATTTCTTTATTCAAGCAATGAACTTTAATCAATAAAATATTTTCTTGTTTATTCTTTTTGGCAAAATATCATCAAACCAAAGGGAAAATATCTTACTCATTAAAATTCATTGCTTGAATAAAAAAAATTGGGCTCTATTTCACCTTAAAATAACGAAATTACTTTCTTGATAACCCAATAACATTAAATTCGTGATCAGCGACCCTAAAATCCTCAGTACACGATATTTGCAGAAAGGTTTTCAGTGTTTTTAATGATTTCAGGCGGTTTTACACACTGTGAGCGTCGCAAGCACGTTTTAAACCACTGTGTGCAGGGGAAAATGTTCCTGCGTCGTTTATAAATGTGGGAAACAGGCAGAACGAACTCGCGTTAACCAGATAGTCACCCTGGATGTTAACACCGAAGTAACTTGAGCGCGACACTCACGCCGGAAGATCCAATAAAACCGGCAACGCGTGGAACCTACCGTTTCCGCACGGGGTCCATCAGCATGAGCAACGTCGTTAATTGCGGGAGAAACGTTCTAAGTTCAAGTTCAGAGGACGACGATATTCCAACAGAGAGTTGCTTCCCAAGTGACTTTTCTTTGGAAAAGTAAAACGAAAAAGGAAACAAATATGTACCGTATCCACCAGTTACATTGCACAGTTGGCTATTTGACCGGAAAACATCAAGTCATAATTAGACTGTGGATCTTTATGCAAAATAAAAGATTGTCTGCCTCGATTGCAAGAAATAGAAACTAAATTGAACGTTACTTTTTCCCTTAATTATTCTGGCATCTTCAATTTTAAACATTTTTCAACAATTTTGAATTTCATCTGCTCGATTTTGATCCACGATTTAGTCTGCAATGCAAAAGTTCACACATTTCCCTTAAAACGTTTAAAAATCGCCAATAATTGAATGACGTTTCAGGAAGCGGTTAGAAATGAAACGCGTGTCGTGAAATCTCTTATCTTCCGACGAAGTCTGCTGATTCACGAGTTTATAAATGAGAAAAAAGATATTGCGGTATGCATATCCAACTGTCTCAGATAACAAACATTTTTAGTCTTACACAAAGTTGTTTACATTGAGATTTTGCGCGCTTTTCAGGTGAAATAACCCACAGTGCGCTATTAGATTGTGTCGAGAGACGAGTGCGCGTAGTACGCGACAGGAAACATGAATCGACATACTGAGAGTATTTACTGTAAACATAGGTACGGTATTGATATATGTAGTCATTTTTTGTTTTCTATATACGATATACGAGCTTCATTGGTCAACGTAATTAATCACTACATTGAGAATTTTATGCGTTTATGATACAAAGGAGTAGACGAAATACACATAGTAATAGTGAAAATAATTGAAGAATTGACAAATACTGTTATGCTACTTTCAACTGATTAGAATCGTTAAGAAAAGAAATAAATGTCACCGTAGCTCCTGTGTCTTGCAATTAACGCAGACAATTTTTATTTTGCATACAAATCCACAGTCTATTAACCATCTTTCACGCTTGCAGACATTTTACTGCAAAACACTTATGGATTGCTTGTTAATCGCTGATTAAAGATATTGATTATTAATCGTTGTTATATTTTAATAGTAGATTAGAAATAAATGCTACAACTGTAGTTGATTACATTAACACTAAATCTACGTCTTGCATTTTTAATTTTGTAATTATTAAAATTATGACGTTGCGTCGTTATGAATTTCTTTATCCAAGCGCATATTGATAAACAATTGCACGAAATCTAAATAGATAGAGCCTTGTCATTTTATCAGCTAAAACATTTTAATCGCTTTCAGTGCTCGGTAGTTTTAGTACTAAAATTGTATCGAGTCACGCGGAAAACTTCTTAATATCACATAGTATTAAATTTCATTTAATAATCGCATGTTTCGTCATACTCGATCTCGGATGTTAAAGTGTATGTAATAATGATTCGTTAATTGGCAAGATTATTCTGTCATTCGTCAAGATTCGTCTGTCTATGAGATTTAATGTATGAAGTTTATCGATGCATAATGTATCTTTACTTTGTCGGACAAATAATAAAAATTTTAATTATCGACTAAATGAATAGCGAGGCTACAATTTTTGTAAATCATCACTAATCTTCAGCCTCAATCTACTACCGAGGTAACCCTGTACTTTCCAACGTCCCAAAACTCTATCGCGATCCTATTAAAATTAAAAGTTCGGAACATATCGCTGCTGTATGGTTCAAGATAGTCAAATTAAATTAATGAACGCCATTAAGTGTGCGACGAAGAAGATTTGATTATCTACAAACATAACTAGTGTAACAAATATAACGTGCGTGCATTCGTGTTGGTAAAGGAAAGCGCCTATAATACTCAGCACATATATTATGCAAATACATACAAGGTCCCAATGAGGATGTTGCGACTTGAACGTTTAACTGTCCACATGCATTGTCCGTCGGAAATTAAAGTTTATAGTTCTGCAGTAAGTCATGAGAAAGAATCTGTTCTATTATTATTGCCGGTTCGAGGATGATGCTAATAGGAAAGCAGTGTGACATCTAGTGTGGACGGGGTACAAAGTGTACCAGCCTGCTTGGAATATAAACAGCATAACAAATTCTTACATTACGTAACCGAATGAAGCGCACATCGCATGTGTATGTCGACGTATTGTTAGCAAAAATGCATAGAAAACCTGATCGAAATCGAAGAGACTCTTATTTTCACAATTAAACCGTTCCATAATTAATCGTCAATTTGTAGTCCATTTGTTCCGGAAATATCTGAACAATTTTACATTTCCATTTCTGACTCGATTGTGTCATTAGTAGGTGGACTGCGAAGTTTCTGCGTTCATGACAATAACGAATAGATGAAATACGATACTGTGAAGAGAATACAGTTAGGAGTAAAACTGATCACTAAAATAAAATTTTCTTACCTATATTGCAACAAACTGGAGTGAAATAGAAATTTAATTTCTTCCCTACCATATTTAATAGGTTGAAAATCTATATAATATTATGTTTACATTTTCCTAATATGTTTCTGCTATTTTAAATTACACCTCCTCATTTTTGTCATAAATACTTAAATCCGCAGTCTACTGATCACACACACTTTAAATCAGAATAACTTTTTTATGAATAGACCAAACGACTTCAACCTTTCTGTAAGGCTAGAAGAATTAGTTTAGTAAATGACGTCTAAAAAATATGTTGAAAAAATGCATTTGGTCGGAATTGTGAAAAACGATAGTAAAAATTGATTTTGACAACTTTGTTAGATGGATTAATAACGAAAATTTAAAAGATGTGTTTGGTAAGCTTGTATAGATTATATGCGTTCTGAAAATTTCATTGAAATTGATTAATTGGTTTCCGAGTTATAATCGATCAAAAGTGGTAAAAAGTCCGGAAATCTTGAAAAATCGCAATTTTTTCCACTTCTATCCATAATAATCATCGGGCGGTAATGTGTTAATACTAGAGTGCGTATCTTTATGCATTTATCAAGAAATTTTGGCTGGGTGAAATTAAAACAGTAAAGAATTCGAAAAATTTAGGATATTGTAATGTTGGTTTTAATTAGGGCTGTAACTTTTCCGAAGCTTCGAAGATTTCGAAGCTTCGAAGGATTCGAAGGAACGAAGGGAACTTCGAAGTTTCGAAGTTCCGAAGCTTCGAAGTTCCGAAGCTTCGAAGTCTTCCAAGTGCTCGAAATTTCAAAGTCTTCGAAACGTATGAAGTTGTAACTTATGAGTTCCATACCATGTCACGATTTTTGATAAATAAAAATATTAACTTTCAGTCACCGGTGACTGACACTGAACTTTCCGTTTTGATTTTTCGTAATTAAATTAAATTTAAAAGAGTGCATTCTATTAATAAATTTCGGGATCATATCACGAATGTACTTAAAAAATAATACTTTGCAAACAAAATTTTAATGAGTTTTATTAAATTCGGTGAAATCGGATATCGCGGACTAAATGAAAAGAAAGGCAAGACAGGCTTGGCGCTTGACAAAACTCACGTATTCAGTAGAACTGTAACTTTCCTTCGAAGGTCGAAGATTTCGAAGCTTCGAAACTTCGAAACTTCGGAACTTTGAAGTTTCTGAAATCGAAGCTTCGAAATCTTCGACCTTCGAAGGAAAGTTACAGCCCTAGTTTTAATGCAATAAAGTTATTAAGAGATGAAATCAACGCTTATTTTACTCTCCTGCTGCGCACAATCAACGCAGAACATTTTTATTTTGCCTAGAAATCCGCACTCTAATTAATACAATATACATTATTTTCGATTTACTGAATCTATCATATGACGGAATACATTTTGCTTTCACTTCTGTTTCTTGCAATTGATTTAGAGAGTTTTTATTTCGCATAAAGAGCCGCAGTTTAGTCATTAGCTACACGATATACCCTGTACACTTAAACTGTTTGTGATTTATGGAAATTTTCAAGTATACACAGGTCAAATCTAGCAACAAATCAGCCTAATGTACCGTGATCGAGCATCGTCCAACACCGTTCGCTACTTGCCGCGTGGAAGAGCACACAAAGTGAAACGAGGAAACGTTTCACCGAGGTCCAGAATATAAAACGGTAATTTTCGCGTGAATTTTTAACCGTTGATAATTTAACGACTGCGTTGCAATTCGCGGTAACGGCGTCGCGTCGCGTGATTTATGATGCGGATCAATTGGAGGGAACGGTTTTCACTGCAAAATGCAGGTAAACTGTAACCAAGGATGCATCATCCAAGAAGAGTTTCAGACAACTAATTTGTTCATTTATTGGGTTGGATAGAGCCCAATAAATAGAGCCCGATTTTTTAATTCAAGCAATGAATTTTAATGAATAAGGTATTTTCCCTTTGGTTCGATGATCTTTTGCAAGGAAGGATAAATAAGAAAATATTTTATTGATTAAAGTTCATCGTTTGAATAAAGAAATTCGGTTTTATTTCACCTTAAAATACCGAAATTACTTCCTTGCCAACCCAATAGAATTGAAACACTACGATCTATGAAAGAATCGTAAGAAAATTGTGTCTCTGAAGAAATTGTAAACGTTCATAGAGAAATACCTATGAAGGAGTTGTAATTGTAAGTGTATGGATATGTGCGGTGAGAAGGAGAAAGAAACATAATGAGTGAGGGGCAAAAATCTATGAAGTGAATTTGGTTGTGTGAAATAAAGAAACGAAGGAGCGTTTGTTTGAAAATTTGTTTGTCGTTGATTGATCATCGTTTGTGTTGCGTGTATTATGTTATGTTAAATACATGGTTTGATTTTTTAGATTTGTAATTCCGTCGACTGCTTGAACAATAAGATTTATAGAGAAATTTCCACATCTAGGAAACCTTACAGTTAAATTGTGTGACCTATGAAAAAGTTCTGGGGTTTTTTTTTTATTCAAAGAGAGCAAAGTTTAGGAAGAAAATTGTACATCCCATGGAAAAATTACAATGCCTACAAAGGAGTTGCAAGATTCACAGAATAATTATAATGCTTGTGCTGGAATTGTAAGATTCATGGAGAAACTATAGTAGTTAGGAAAACAATATATGTAGAACCTATGAAAAATTATAAGACTTTGGAGAAAGTTGTGGAATCTATGAAAAAATTATAGAATTCATGAGAACGTTAACATGTTCTTCTCATTAACAAGTCCTGTTTAACGACAGGAGTTGCAGTTTCAGAAAAAATTAATTAATGTATAAAATTTAGATACAATCCTGAAGAAACTCATCAGAAGAACTATGATGCTGCCTGTATCTTACTCATTTTTACATTGGTAATACACTCCACTGCCGAGATACGTTTCCAATATGATGTCTAACGCTATGTTTTGGTTATGCGTTCTCATTCTGTTCGAATGCGTTAATAAAAACGCAAATGCTTGATGATTCTAGAAGAAAATATAGGCTGCAAGGTAATGTCGACTAAATTTCCGACGAAAAATGTCGTAATGCACAGTCATAGAAGTTTTTATGCGCTCGATCACATCCTTGTCTGATACATAAGCATTAGTTTAGTACCGTTACACATACTTTTGTAACCCGTTTTAGGTTCAGGATAACGATCTATTGCTTCCGTTTTTAAACTTAATAATACTGTAATAATTCATTACCGTAGCTGTCAATATCTTTTTTAGTCTACACACGTATTAGGTTGCTGCTATAACTTTTCCTAAATAAATCTTGTTCACCAAAGTAACCACAATTATAATCTACATATTCTATCAGCGAACTAGAAGTTTCTGGATTGCATTACGATAGAAATTGAATTTTTTGGTCATTCACCTTCTTCATTTACAAGACTAGCATATCTCCATTTTTGAGTTTCTCTTACCATCGACGAATAAACTTTATTTAAAAGTAAAATTAGATATTTAGATATTTAGAAGATAATTAGATTAAACATCGGCTTGCTACCTTAAAGTATTATGGAACAAACCTGCAGACTATAATAGTATTTCTTGATCAAAACGCTTCCTAACATTTGCATTCGAAAATCGGACACCTCATATGCAACAACCTAATATTTTCTTTCTTTGCCTCAGAAAAGAATGATTCACAAACCCTTATAGATTGCAATGTTTTTGTTACAAAATTCTCTGCATTTTTATGATCAAGTACTTTCCACGAACAATCGAATCACTGTAACCGCATCTCAAAAAGATTTGGAAAGGTGTCAAAATAATAATAATAAAGAATAAATACCACAAAAACAAAAATAAATGGATGGCGCCAAGGGACCTTGTTTAAATTAACTTAAATAAAATAAATCTTCTCGATCCTTTTATATTTCGTTCCACTTGAACGTCTTTTGATAAATTAGGAAGATAAGTTAAACACTTTGCCGAAGAAACACCAACGTCGACGAACGATGAGAAAGCATGAATGAACGCTACAGATCAGAGTGGCTAAGTTTCTGCGAATTGCGCACGATCGACTGTGTTATGCGTGCGAGCAACGATTATTTATTGCTCCTTAGAAGAGTCATGACCAACGCAGTAGCCACGAGTGCAGATATTCACTGAACGTTTCGTCCATTACGTTCGCGATTCCACGCTCGTTTCGTGAATAATCGCGAGCGAACGCGTTTGCCAGATAAACACGGACAATCGAGGCAACAATAACATATGTATATTCGCACACTTGCACATTCTGAACAATAGTCCCCAGAAATTTTATGCATAGCACGGTGTGGTTCCAGAAGACTATATGTATGTATGTGGAAAATCTATCTTGGAAAATATTCATTTCGATATTAAGGTGTTGGCTACATTCATTTGCTAATCTTCTAATTATGCATTCAATCAATGATAATACAGTATAGTTTATATTGGGTCGGGAAAAAAGTTCGTAGCATTTTCAAATTAAAAACCGAAGATAAAATTATGGTATTTATACAATAACACAAGAAATTATGTACCTCGAAAATGGTAAAAAGTAATAGAACAGAATGGAAAATATGTTGTTGAATAAATCTATGAATAAGTATCTGAATTTTAACCTCCATTTTTAATTTACAAACGCTACGAACTTTCGTTCCAATCCAATATTAAAATAGATGTCATGACGCAATAAATCAAAATAATTATTATTTACGGAATTATTTAAAGAAAAAAAAATTCTCCATTGTCCCTGGTTATTTATAATCAAATTTTGTAGTACTCCCAACATTTTTTGCATTGTGCATAACCATTTGTCATATTGTATCTTCCGGTTCTAATTTTATTAATCGCCTTAGCCGTTGATGCGACTTTAAATCAGACTCGTGCGTTTCATAAATAGGACTATTTTAAAATCTCTCCTTAAGGTTATTTAAGAAGCGTTCTATTTTTAAAATAGCACAAGTGTGAATGGAAGTATCTCATACACGAACTTAAATTGATCGGCGAAACCAGCATCGTATGAAATTTTCAGTATGTGCATAACTAACATAGATCTACAAAAGATATATTTTAAATTTTCATTAAGGGCCCAAATAAAAGTTTCAAAAAATGCTTCCTATATTTTCGCATGTAACCTTGTAAATTATAATCATTTGGAAAATCTTTTTTGCATATCATTTCGTATACCAATGCTTCTAATTGATTATAGAAAATCAGCTTGTCTGGTACAATTATAAAAAAGTTATTCTTCTTTTCAAGGGCGTATGAACACTTTTTACACTCACTGTATGTAAATTTTGACCAGATGAAATTAAAAATCAAGTATTTCATTAATTAACTAGTTGAATGGCAGGGTAATTGGGACAAGTTCCATATACCGGAGACATCACTGCACCTTGTCCAGTCAGCGAATCATCCTAACCGTTCACGATAGGGAGACGATTTTACGTCGATGACGAGACAGCTCGTTGTACAGGTCGTCTTTCAAAAGTAAGGTTGTGTGTCACCGAATAAAAAATTGTATCAGGGCTGCGCGCAGATTACCAGTCTTACAGTGCCAACGGCAGAGCCGGCTGTTCTTTTTCCAACCGGTGTTCCTGGAACCTTGGATCTCTATCTTAATGGAATTAGCCAGTGGACGTTCGTTATGTTGCACGGTGTGCATTACATAATGAACCCGCGCACTAATCCGTTCGAAGCGCGTGCATCGGTTCGCGAAACATTTGAAAGTTTCAGTCGCCACGCCGCGCCAGCATGAATATTGCAGCAGATCGAACGCGATTTCCCGGACTATGCGTCGCCATGAAAAATCGGGCGCAGTGTCATGTGCAAGGTTATCCAAGCTGATCATTTAGTTTTCGTTTTCCACGACGATGATTCTCCGTCAGAGGTGGGCATTATTTCTGGCGAAATAAATATTTCAAATACTATTTGATATTCTAGATTTGATTGTGCTTAAAGAAAATAGTAGTACAATACACAATTTCGAAAATAAAATATTGTATTTTAACAATCTGAACCACAAGATAAAATATTTCTATTATAACAGTCTGTAACACGAAATTAAATATTCTATTTTATACGTCGTTATAATACTGTGAGAAATCGCATAAACATGTAACGAATTCGAACCATTATTTTCAGCAATAATACTTAAAATTGAAATTGAAAAATAAAAAAGAAACAAAATTGAAATTGAAAATAAAGGCAAGGTCCAAATATTTTGAATATTCTTAACACTAGGTTTACGGAGCTCTAGAAATAACTGTTTCACATTATTTTATACATTGGGGCAAGGTAAGGGAGGGGAGTTAGCGCGCCTATGCTGGGAGGAATTGAGAAGAAGAGATAGAAAGGGAGGGCAGAGGGACGGATGGGAAAAAGAGAGATGGGATTTCTTTAGGGAGAGGGGGTGGACGGAAGAGGAGATTTCGAAACTGATAGAGGAAAGGCAAGAGTCCTTAAGCGAAGAAATAATAAGAAGGGAGAAGATAAAACAGAGTGAAGAAAGATGGGAAAGAATTAGGAACGCGAATTTTAATAGTTGGTATGGGAGGGTAAAGGGTGAGGGGCTGCCGGGATATCTAAAGAAAGGGTGGGGGGAGAGTAGATGGAAGAGAATGGCGAAATTTAGACTAGGCAATGGAATGAGGGGGGAGAAGTACTGGGAGGATGAAGAGGAGAAAAAATGTAGAGTGTGTGGTTGGGAGAGGGAAACATGGGAACATGTATGGGAGGTATGTATGAGAGTAGATGAAGAAAAAGGATGGCAGGAGTGGATAGAGAAAGTGTTAGAAGATGAAGGGGGTGGGGAAGAGTGGCTGAGGAAATTAGAGGAATGGAGAGAAAGAATGGATGGTATGAATGGTAAGAATGGAATGAATGATAAGCAACCGGAAGAGGAGGCCCGTTTTAGCATGTAAGATTAGTATGTAAGATTTAAAGCTTAAGTGATAGGTTAAGGTATGTAAATATTTGTAAATAGTATACATAGCGTCTTTTGTATATAGTTTGCTTCTCTCTCTCTCTCGCTATATATATATGTATATATATATATATATATATATATATATATATATATATATATGTATATATATTTATATAATTTAGATATAAGCATAGATATAAGGTAGGATATAAGTTATTTTAGGAAGACGGAAAACGGGTAAAGTAGGAAATATGGTTGAGGTGAAAATGTAGAAAAATTGTAACCCTAAGGGGAATCAATAAAGTACATACATACATACATACATACATACATACATTATTTTATACATACATATACATAACAAGAATGTGTGTCTATCCAAATATTTGGTCATTTTTCCAATAGTAGGTATATACCCCAAGAAATAAATTTGGTAAATAATTCCTCAGCGAAGCATCTTACAATCATCATACATAATCGCAAATCAAGAAGATAAGAACCCGTCATTTTGACGGGTCTCGTAAACCTAGTGTTAAAATAAAATACTATTTCCAAAAATGACTGCAAATATTTTCTTTTCACCACGCTTATATTAACTTGCCGAGTTGTCGTTGTCGTTGTTGTATGCGTCAAATCTTGTAATCGAATTTTATTAAAGTTATACGCATACTTTAAAATAAATTACTATTTAAAATACTATTTTACTCAGCTCTGTTCTCAGTTTCTCTGGCTATCTCAGACTTTCGCTCTTCGCCGAGATGGAACGAGAATTTTTTCACATGTCTCGATAAGCTTCGTCCTCGAGCTAATCTGCTTATGGTAAAATAACTATGCCGCGCGTCGAACTTCTCTCGAACGATCCTTTCGAGAAGCCGACGTTTGCCGCAAGGTTATTAAAGAGATTTACGAACGAATAACCGGCAACCTACAATGACGCGACTTTGAAGAAAATATGTGATTAGGCTCGCGCTACGACTCGTTTTCTCTTATTGCGGAAAAAGTATAATTATAGCCGACGGTTCACGTGGATAGACAATCGATGCAAAAAGTATTTCAACAATAAATTTACAATAAATTATCGGTATTTGAACTGTGATCATTACATTAAACATTATCACTTTCTCCTAAGATATTTTTGCACGATACAGGGACTGGGAAACTGCTGAGAAAATTATCAGAGTTCAAATAATGACAATCTCTTGAGAATTGGACATTTAGAGTCCAAACACTGTTTGGTTCCACTGTATGGTCCAGAAAGTTCGCATATTTGCGCTAAAGTCTTGCAATTCATACACAACATTTCAATTTTGCATGGGGATGCACAATCTAATCGTGAGGTAAAGGAACATGTTTGATTTTTAAGAATTAGTATGCAGAATGCAGCAGGCGCTGGTGTATTAACCCTCCGAGTATTGTGCCGGAGTCATTTTTGACCGAGAACATCCAAATTGTCATATAAGTACTCAGTTTGTGGCAATTAGACTAACTGAATAGCTGTTTCAGTGAGGATATCGGAAAGACTAATGTCACTAATGTGTCTACAGCTTGGCAAATGTAGCTGTGCGGGTGACTAAATTCAGGGGGATGCGCATAAGAAAACAAAGACCGCACTCGACGAGAGAAGGATGCAACATTTGAACGGTAAAGTACGCACCTCGTCAAAAGTGCGTACTGTCCATTATTTCTTACAGCAGTAAACATACAAAACAACTGTTTATATGTTTGTGTGAATACACTTGTGTCACTATACTTTTAAACTGAACTGTCGCAACGTGAATCGTTTGACAGGTGACGTATCGTTGTGAAGTTTGCCTATTTGCCACTGCGCAGCGGGGAACATTTCCCCTTGCGGGGGACATTCAGCCGCACAGCTACATTTGCCAAGCTGTACACGAGATATCATCAAGAGTAAATTTTAAAAAATATTAATTAGAGCTGTGAACGGTTCCAAGCATTGCCAATTATATACCTATAAAAATCGTCCCTTGTCTGAGGGTTAATCGAAATTTTTTTGTAATAAGTAGTAAAATTGACGACAAACTGAAAATCCTATCAAGACTTTTTTGCAGTGATCCAGTACATGTATAGGGCGTGGCCGGACGGGTATTAGAACTCCAGGCAGGGGATGAAATCTTTTTATTCATTTGACGCCTCGTATTTGAGGAAATCGAGTTCAAGACCTATTGGATCCGCATACTACAGTTAGTACATGCAAGATGTAGGTTTGATTGATCATGATTACACGTGGCAGACGATTCTTATCGAATGGCACCCGTATTCGCTGCATTTTTAACCCTTAGCACTCGAATGGTGCCTCCGAGTCGCCACTAAAAATTGCTGTACCATTATTGAAAATATTGTTTACATTATTAGATATGTTGGTATCTAATCAATATTACTAAACATTTAAGTATTGTACGAGGCATTGTATACAAATTTAAAAAATCATGGAGAATGGAAATATTCTAGGTCAAAAGAAATGTTTAATTTTCGAGTTAAAATAGCTCCGAGTGCAAAGGGTTAAATTCGATGTTCTCGAAAACGAGACTTCAAACGAGAAAACGTTATTTCTTCTTTTTCAAGTGATTTTTACACGTAGAATCAGAGCCTCCCCGGTTGTGCCATCCGTCCGGCCACACCCTGTATACAAAGAAAATATGAACAAACTAATGAACCTATTCGCGTCCGATCCTTTCGAGATGAAGCCGGCAGTTGCCGCAAGGTTATTAAAGAGATTTATGTATGAATTACCAGCAACCTACAATGACGTGACTTTGAAAAAAATATATAACTACGCTTACAAGCGCGAGATGAATGTACGACGCGCAGCGTTGCGTCATTTCCCCATAAATGGTCAAGACGAGGTTAGGTACGCCAGTGTCGCATTACAGGTTGCCCCCGACGGGTGCTCGGGACTCTTCTGTTCATGATTTTTCCACGTTAGGGCCAAACAAAATTAAAGTTTCTTTCCTTGCTAGTTTTCTGGACATTATTGGCTAATCAGAATTCTGCTCGAACAAATCTGTATCAGTATTAATCCAAAAACAAGTACCTCATGCTGCGAATCGAAGAATACAATGATTGACGAAACGATGACCGAAATATTCTTTAAAATATTTCCAATTAATCAAACCGTTTATTATTCGCAATGCTTCTGCTAAGAGATTTCCAAACACATGTACAATGTACACACATTACAAAAATTACAATTCTAAGAATATATGTAGATTTGGTATTACATAATAATGTTTTCTTCATGCGCATTGTTATATCTTTAATTAAAAATCGTATGCACCACAAATATTTGAATTTCATTCAAAGTATGATATAATTATACACGGACAGTTCTACTTTGATTTTTCCAACGGCATCCACTCTCTCAATATTTTCAATCGTCCATAGTCATCTGAATATCAGTCACCTCGAGGGAGCCGAGAAAAATAAAAATGATCTATCAATGCAGACAGAGATATCAGCCCCGACGAAACGACGATTTATCGAAGTTTCTGTGCGCGCAGCTGCATCGTCCGTTTATTTTTTCTCCCTCTCTCAAGGCAATAAAGACGTCTATACGTATAATATGTGCGAGCGATAACATAGCGCTTTCATGAAACGTACCTATTTCATTCATAACCGTTCGAGCAAGGTGCAATGGAACTAGAAGCGATTCAATTTCTAGGGCAGGCACAATTGTATGGGTATTGCGAGTGAAGTAGATTCTAGTATAACTTTATCACAAAATTATTTAAAAAGACTCGGTGTATGTTTTACTGCGGTATTTTTTTCCCAATGAGACTAAAATACGTAAAAATCAATATTTCGGAATGTTACACAATTACGAATTTTTATTTCATTGATGAATTGTACGTGATATTAAAATGAAAACAGATACTGCTTTATTACTCTGTGTTTATTGCATTTTTTAAGAAATGCATTATTAAAGTAAGTAAAGAAATTTTTATTCCATTGATGAATTGTACGTAATATTAAAATAAACAGATACTGCTTTATTACTCTATGTTCATTGCATTTTTTTAAGAAAAACATTATTGAAGTATGTGATAAATTCGTATTTGGTTCCCATAATTTTTGCAATTAGAAAATATTTATTTTGCATAAAGATTCGCAATCTAATAATAGAATTGATAAAACAGCATGACTTTTTCGTTTAAATGCAAAAAATGGATAAGTAAAATATAGAGCAGCTCTATTTTCCATTTATTAAAGTTATTCCACGAAGAAATACATTTTTATTTAAGCCCTGTTTTCTGCGATCGATGCAGAAAATTTTTATTTAGCATACAAATCCGCAGTCTAGGACATCAAGAAGATTTGTGAGTGTAAAATATAAATGTCGATAAATCTCAAGCTAACACACAAACGAAAATGTCTTTCCTGGAGAAATGAGAAGGGGTTAATTGGTTTAATTACAGGAGATACGGCGGTGTTCCCTTTAATGAAGGGGACGATAATTCGAATCTGTATGTTTACGTGTGGAGAAACAATTCGAACGGCGATTCCTACCGACTCCGGGTTCAGAAAACGGAAGAAGGTTAACCGGCTCAAGGATAAAAGCATCCTAGGCGAAAAGGACGCGCGCGATCTTCTGGACTTCGCTCGTGTGTATCCTTTCTTTCTTCTCGCGAACCGGAAACCACCACGAGCGACACACAATGCATTCGGAATGATCACTTGACACGTCAGTTCGACCTCGAGGCTGACGCGGTCGACACTGCGCGGCGGTCGCTTTCAGAACTCGAGTATCTCTCGCGAGTTGAAAGTGAGCGACGAAAATGGTAAACAAAGATTTCTGTGTGCTCCAACATGTTACTCTTACGTTCCTTCTTTCCTCTGACGGATTTTAAGAGGCATTCTGGTTTTTCATTTTCATAAATTGATTATTTCTACACTACATATCTTTATGTATGTAGAATATGCGCGAAGGAGTTTGTTTGGATTCGTAAAATTAACCCTTTGCACTCGGAAATTAAAAATTCCTTCCTAACTAGAATAATTCCATTCTATATGATCTATGTTTTTATTTTATGGATATGAAATTGATAGAACACCTTATACAATACTTAAATGTTTAGTAATTTATTACATATTCCTCTGCACTCGGAGCTATTTTAACTTGAAAATTAAACATTCCTTCCTAACTAGAATAATTCCATTCTGTATGATCTATGTTTTTATTTTATGGATATGAAATTGATAGAACACCTTATGCAATACTTAAATGTTTAGTAATTTATTACATATTCCTCTGCACTCGGAGCTATTTTAACTTGAAAATTAAACATTCCTTCCTAACTAGAATAATTCCATTCTGTATGATCTATGTTTTTATTTTATGGATATGAAATTGATAGAACACCTTATGCAATACTTAAATGTTTAGTAATTTATTACATATTCCTCTGCACTCGGAGCTATTTTAACTTGAAAATTAAACATTCCTTCCTAACTAGAATAATTCCATTCTGTATGATCTATGTTTATTTTATGGATATGAAATTGATAGAACACCTTATGCAATACTTAAATGTTTAGTAATTTATTACATATTCCTCTGCACTCGGAGCTATTTTAACTTGAAAATTAAACATTCCTTCCTAACTAGAATAATTCCATTCTGTATGATCTATGTTTATTTTATGGATATGAAATTGGTATAATACCTCATACAATACATAAATATTTAGTAATTGATCGGATACCGACATATTTAATAATGCAAATAATATTATATTTTGAATAATGGTACACAGCAATTTTTAGTGGCAACTCACATAGTCACCATTCGAGTGGTACGGGTTAAATAAACTCAATGAACTCACTCTATGAATGAACTGGCTGAGGCCCACAACACCATAGAAAGGGTTAAAACAGTTATGGGGGATAGACTCGTTTCCAGGATTGCAAGGGTGCAAGATGCGCCTTCTCATTTCTCGATAATGCAAAGATGCGGTTTTTCAATAGTGAAAAGCGCTAGATAAAAGATCTATCTGCGATCGCCCTCAAAAGTCCTATTTTTACGTTTACGAGACGTAATTTGTATTATTCGGAAGCGCGTGCAGCTACACGTATATGAGAAAACTGAAGAACAGACAAACATTTGCGAACTAACAAATTGTTTTCGTAGACAATGATTTCGAAAGACTAAAGATAAAATTGATCTACGCAAAGTTGCATTAACGTTTTTACTTTTCAGATGTTTATAGGCCATACATGCAAGAAGTTCCGCAATGTGTCCATTGACAGCGATCGCCAGTAGCTGTAGTTATGCACTTGCAAGAAGTTCCGGATGTTTGCGAGCTTGAAGAATACGATTGCTTTTCTGACATTCGTTTTGCTGCTGAAGCTTCTGTTTATACATACTGTTGTTCCGCATTTATAACAGTATCTACATGGATATAGAATTTTATTTTATGTTATCAATGCAACGAAATATTCTACTTTGGCAATTCAACAAAAATTAATTTACCACAGTAAAAGGTATCGCTTCTTTATTGTAATTGTTGTGCGATATGAACGAAAGTTAAAAACTTGAAATTAGTATCAAAACATAACATATGCGGATGTTTATGCATTTTCCAATTGTTGTAGACAAATTTTAAGAAAGTGGAAGGAAATAAAACCCTATTTTTAATGGGAATAGCCTTTGTAGATCTAGAATAAATAAAAATTGTACAAAATTCTATTGAATTTTATATTCGAGCCATTTTGGAAAATTTTCATAAGCTATAAATGCATAAATGCATGTTTTTCATGTATAATGAAACCGTATTGGAACGAATAGCACGAACACTACACTGATAATCTGTTTTTTCGACTGTTGGGACATAAAACGAAAGTGAATGAGGAGGAATGGGCGTCGACGCGTGTTAGTATACTTGTCGACAAAATAAAACGGTGGCTTGTACAACGGGTTTACACGACTCATTTTTCTCCGTACGAACTACGCAGCAGAGGAGGTTCACTTTTATTCGGAAAAAAGATCTGTAAGATTATTCTCGTACACTATTTACGTATCAATTTTCATGAGCTAATTTGTGAAATGACGGATCGTAAAAGAAAATAAATCTTCACTGATAATAATACCACTTGGTTAAACTATTTTTAATCAACAATTTCTGACTTTTTCTACAACAAATTTATAGTATTTCGCAGCATAATGCCCAAATATATCCGTTGTTCCATACAAAACTCAATTTTAATTCTTCGTCTCATATTTATCAGACGATTGCATAAGTTCGTGTCCAATTTTCATAGATGTTGCAAACCATACTACACGGCGGAGTGTAAAAAAAATTGGCACAATTGATTAATAAAGCCGTATTTTTTAAAATTTAACCATTGAATTTTATTTTCAAATCGGGCACGAACTTATGCAATCATCTAATGTTTTAACATTAGAACTATCGAGCCCTAAACGCGATTAATATACAAGGATGATTGGTGATCGGTGGTACAACCGAAAAAGAGTCGATTAAAATAAGTTAGAAATCTAAAATAACATTTTTTCATGAGGCTTTGTTTTCGAGAAAATGAAGTCGAAAATCCGTCATTATCCGTTCTTACCATTTTTAAGTAGATCGGGTAGGTCATGAACAGACGCGTCAGACGATTCCTGTACCACGCGCGTTCACCGAGTATTTTCAAGACTCGTATAAACAAATTTTATCCTACACTTTCCACTAATTTTTTGATATAAAATCATTCGCTTTACAGTTATGCCACCCATTAACGATCACTCTCTATACAGTCCTTTTTTAGAATTTTAGAATAGCTTTGTGCTTTCGAATAACGCAAATTACGCTTCGTAAACGTAAAAATAGGACTTGAGGATTGCGGCCTAGATCGACTTTTGACTACTGAAAAACCCCATCTTTGCATTATCAACCCTTGCAATCGTGGAAACGAGATTCTACCCCGTTAAACCGCAATTCGCAACTGTTAAAAAATTCAGTTTCGCAATATTTTTGCGCGGGTCGTTCTCCTTGGAGTCTCCTTGACTCCTACATCCGTTCTTCCGAGATTGAAACGTCTTGGTGATAATTCAACTGTATGGAGAAAGAGAAGGGGAAGGAGAAAGAGGGCGAGAGCGAGAGTGCGAGTCTCGAGATAAGATCGGTAGAAAACTCGGGAGCTGCTATCCGGTTTATCAGCGGCCACCGTTTTCTCGTAACATTTATCAGGAGCCACGATGAAACTGGGGGATGGGAGGAAAACAATGCATCCGATGCTCTTTGAACGCGGGCCTGTTCGAGGAACGTTTGCGTAGCGGAAAAAAACGAGTCTCCGTGGATTCCGGGGACCTCGAAGGATAAATCATCGAGTCTGTGCCACCATTGGCACAGACGGCTCGCGGTCATTACTGTCTTCGGAGATAAACACGAGCATCCGAGACACCCCTTCTGCACTCGATTCCCCGCACCCCGTGCCACCAGCTTGCGGCGCAGGAAGTTGATTATCGCGCCGCCATGCATCGCGCGCGCGGTCATCAAGAAAATCATGTTCAATAACGCGAGGCACGAACGCTGTCCGGCTGTCTTTAAAGCGCACTCCAACGTCACTGACAATTGGATCGCTCGCGTTCGTTTCGAAACTGGTGCCACGTCCATTTTCCTTTCTTTTCGGATGTTTGACACGTTGAATAGCACATATGTATATCCTTCATTATACAGGATGTCGTAGGGGGAGTTCCCTTAACGCCGGACGACACCTAATACCGGACATTAACTATACAGTGAACCGCGAAAGTACTTGAACGCACTTTAAAACAAACTTTAAACAAGTTTTAAAACAAACTTGTGATCTAGTGATCACTAAAACTGCGGATCTGTATGCATTCATAAAAAAATTGATTAGATGAAATACAAAATTGTTGGAAAATTTTTAAAATTGAAGAAGTCAATATATGATATCTCCTCTATTCAAATCATTAAGGGAAGAAATAACATTCAATTTAGTTTCTATTCCTACCAATCGATGCAGACAATTTTTATTTTGCATAATGATCCGCAGTCTAGTGATCACATACGAGCGAAATTCCTTGACAACATTAACGACGTAAATCTACAAAACGCATTGATTAAAATTTAATGCTAGCCTCAGATAAAAATGTTGAGAAAAGAGACTTTCTCATTTTTCTTCGCAATTCGATGCACAATTTCGTTTACCCGTTACTTAGTAAACTAAGTCTTCTAACATGTCGAGAAATCTCAACTCGTTTGGTTCAATTTTGAGAAAATTATGCGATTTTGAAATGTTTTAATTCAGAAAGTGCCAATTGAGAATTCTACTAAATCAATTTCCACGAAAGTATCTTTACAATATTAAAGTAAAGAATTTGAAATTGGTCATATGATCGGCGATGGTGGATTTAATATTAAGCAACACATTTGTATTCGTTGAAGTGTCTGCTTTTATTCGTTTATAGTTTAACAAAGCGTACACAGCAGTGTACTTTTATGGGCACCAGCAACCGAGACGGACACACGAGCATAAAGGGTGGATAAACGAACATTCAACAACGTGGCCTTCGATTCCTTCGAAAGCGACAGAGGATACTCGTTTCCCTCGATTCACTGAACACTCAAATGATTTTTTTTCTGTGTCACGTTGCAACACATTGGGACTTTCTCGAACGAAAATGTTTGAAAACGTATCGATGGCCGCCCACGCGGGCTACGCACGAGCGCGCGGATCGACTAGGACTAGAGCAAACATGTACGACGAAGCATCTGGCTATTTCGATGAAAAAAAAGGTTTGACGTTTCCTTCTTACCAACCCTTTGTACCGCAAAGTTTTTTCAGCTTCGCTCCCGTCCCAACTACCACTTTAAGTGTTTTATTAAAAACCCACTTCAAAAGACAGCTTCTTCGTTGGTATCGATCGAAGAACATTCTTTACTAATTACTTTGAAAATATTTGAACACCTGTGTAGCGTTCATTTAAGTAAAAAAATGAATATTTAAACTGACAATTTAAAAATTGCCAGCAAATGAGTGTAAAGAGTTCAGCGCATTTGGTTAGAAATTTCATTTGGAAAACCGATATTATTTCTGCAGAGTATTCTAAATTATTGTAAAAGGGTTTTTTATGACATGTTGTATTAACCCCTGGTCTTATGTTTCCTATATTAATCAAACTTATTTTTCCAACAATCATTTTCCCAGATGAAAACCGTCTCCACATTAAAGACGAAATAAAACTTTATCGGATTGTATTAAATCTTACATTTTACAAAGAGACTGTGGATTTCTACGCAAAATAAAAATAGTCTGAATTAATTGCAAGATACAGGAACCATACTATAGACATCTATTTTTTTCTTAATAAGTTTAGTGGTTTAAAAGTAATACAACAGTATTCTGACCTATTCATTTTTATCACGAATGCATAAAACCCGCAGTTTATTGATCATTGTTTTACGACTACTATGCAAATGCATGGAGGGAAAACTTATTCAATTTTTTGATTTACGAAAGTATCGAGAGGGGAATGAAATTTTGTCGATGTAACGTGAAAATGGTATTCCTTTTCGTCAGAAAAGTTAATATTCGTGCTGATTGAGGTACCGTACTGTTTCAATGCAGCTCGATATTAAGTTATAAAATGGTCAAATATTGCATATCGAGTGATCCATTATTTACCCGTATACCAGCGGTGTCTCTATCTCGCAAGCTACATATGCAAGCTTTGTGTATAGCTTGGTCGATTTTGTTTTACAGGCGACGCCATTGAGAACGAACACATATAACTGTTCAATCTAATATGACACGAATAATAGTTTCCTCTTTCGCGCACTCTCTCTCTCCCTTCCATCGTGTTACCACTCGTTCCCTTTTCACAAGTAAATATATGGGGAAACGCGCGTCCAATTGTGTCTACAATTCCACGTCGTTGGAGCGAAAACTTTGGGAAACGTCACCAGCCATTTTATCGCGGTGAAGTGTATGTACATTCTTTGACACCGTATTTTCCAATAGAAATTCGTGTTTTCGTTTTGTTCTTCGTAAGCTGTATTTTTATATTCGCACTCGAGTAGTGTGATTCAGAGTCACCACTAAAAATTGCTGTACCATTATTCGAAGAATTGTTTATATTATTAAATATGTTGGGATCTAATCAATTACTAAACATTTAAAACTTGCAGTACCATTATTCGACATATTGTTTACACTATTAAATATGTTGGGATCTAACCGATTACTAAACATTTAAAAATGAAAATAATCATAGAAAATTGACTTATACCAGGTCGGAAGAAATGTTTATTTTTCGAGATAAAATAACTCGGAGTGCAAAGGGTTAAAAGCCGCCCTATTACAACTATGCCAACTTCACTAACGTTGAAAAGCCAAATGACGGGTTCCAAATTTTCAAACATACGATTATTGAAATCGTAGAGCTGCGTTCATGAAAAATTATTCAATGGAATTATTTCTTTCCATATGCAGTGTCCCTGGCTAAATAATTAGGATCACTCACAATTTTTTATTTTTTATATTTTCAGTAGAACAGAATTGAATTTTTTAGAATTTAATTTCAAAATGTTAATATATTACTATACAATAATAACAATGTATAAAGGTGAATAAAATTTTAAATATTATTCAAGCGTTTTTACATTTCACTAAAAGTATGAAACAGGTTGAAAATTGTGAGTGGTTCCAATTTTTTATCCAAGGATTGTACGTTACAGTAAAAGTAGTTAACACTCTCGAGTAAATGCACTTTCATTATTTTTATAAACTGATGTAAAAGAGTCGTTTTTACTGCGTCGAAGATTTAATGTTAATGAAACATCTCTGTCAGAGTAATTAAAATGTTAATTCAAGTATCAACTATAACGATAGCAGACTAACGATTTTCGACTTATTAAACTTTGATCCCTGCCTGTAACGTTTTAATTCGATAAGTTTGTGTAGCAGCAACGATGCCGATCGATCTTCATTATCAACCAAGTATCGCATCATAGCTATCGAAGTGCATCGCTTTTGTATTAATTTCAAACAAACAAATTTCTCAAAATTCTACCGTGAAACACAACAGTGGAAATAGTATCTTGTGGAAATAGCCACCACGACTTTAGACGAGACTTTTAATAAAAAAGAAGAAATTCTATACTGCAATTGAATTGTACCTTCATTCAAGTCCACAAAAGGATTTTTCAAATATGATACAAAAATTATGTAATTATTTAAAGAAGAATAACTTTTTCATGAATGGGCCAAACGACTTGAATTTCTCTGTAAGGCTAGAAGAATTAGTTTAGTAAATGACGTCTAAAAAATATGTTGAAAAAATGCATTTGGTCGGAATTGTGAAAAACAATAGTAAAAATTGGTTTTTACAACTTTTTTAGCTGGGCCAGTAACGAAAATTTAAAAGGTGTGTTTGGTCAACTCATAAATTATGAGTGGATGAACGGTGAATGTACATTTTTTTTACTCCAGTGTATATATTATAATAAAAATCGTACAAAATATAAATAAATTTAATCTCGTTATTTTTATAATACGATACACACACATCAGTTACTTTTGATTGTCGGTAGGTTTAGTGTTAACTAAGAAAAGTTGCTGCAAAAGCAATGGTGTTTGAATTATACGAAAATTGTGTATTCATTCTAGAGCCGTAGAGTTTCGTAGGCATGAGCGATCTTGGAACTCGATCAAAAACTGTGTATATGTACTGTGCTAGATGTTATCTCGATTTACATACATGAATGTAAATGATATCTGAATGGTAGCATGTCAAACATAAGAACGTTTATCAGCTATTTATTTTTTACCGACCTAATATTTCCATCTAATTGGTCACGCGAACTCACTCGTCCCATATCACGGTCGACTAATTCAATTCGGTGCAACTAATTCAAGAGGGACACGCAATAAGAAACAGTCACCCACTCCTTCGCATCCTCGATATCATCACGCCAGAATGTATTAACCCTCGCTCGCGTCATGGGTGAAAATTCATATTTTACATTATTAATATAAAGCAATTAGTTCAAACTTTCTTCTGTTATAAAATTAGCGTCGGAATAGACAGAAAAATTTCATATAAATTTAAATAAAATCATGACATTAGTGACTATAAAAATAAAAGCGCAGAGCGCGCCCGCGAAGATTATGTCAATATATTAGATCGGAAAGAAAGTTCTTGCGGTTTTTATTATAAGATCAAAATAACAAAAACCGCAAGAACTTCCTTTCCGACCTAATAGTTTAGCCCTCCACGCTTTTATTTTTATAGTCACTAATGTCATGATCTTATTTCATCATCACTAATTTTGTAACAGAAGAAATTTTGAACTAATTGCTTAAAATTTTGGGGAAAAATATCATTAACTGTATTCGGTATTTTATGGAGAACCAGGAAAAAATTATTTTCTCCTTTTCAGTGCATTTTAATATACGCGTGGTTTTTAAAAAGTTTTTTTTATATATTTCATTTTCTATTTTTATTGTCATCGGAAGCAAGTGTGTATACAAAATTTCAGCAAGATTGGACTATGGGAAGAGGTTTAAAATTCGATTACAAGATCTGACGCATACAACAACAACACGGCAAGTTAATATAAGCGTGGTAAACAGATAAAGTAAAATACTGCGATCCGTTTTCGTGATCGAGATGTAGAATTATTTGCATCTGTGTAAAACGAGTACAGTCACAAGTCACACAGCTATTCCGAGCAGAAGAAAAATGCCTTGAATTGACACAAGGGGCGGATGAGAGCAATAAAGCACCCTTACGCCGCGATATCAGTCGAAACCGCGACACGAAAATATTCATTCCTCGTTGCAGTCTCCACTTGGTGTGCGCAGAAGATGCAATCAGCCGAGATGCACTTTATCACGGCACGTGTTTGTCGACTAAACTCTCAACAGCAAATAATATTCTCAACAGCATTATAACGAGTACACAAATTAAAGCACCTACGACTCGTGTTCACCCTTTGCGAGACATCTTAAGCAAATTACCATGAATGGCAGTCTCGCCGACAAAGACACAGCCTTATTCAACGATTGCAAACACGCTCTATCCTCAATCCCTCAAACACAGACGTTCGTTAACCCCTCAGGGACGAATCAGTGCAACATGCTGACTTTCACGAATATTTAAAAATTAAGTGTATCTAAAAATTGATACACTTTTATATTTTATCGTTTACTTTCCAGAATTTGAACGTGGTTATTGGAGATATCAAACAGTCGAAATCATCAACAAATTACGGTAACGTTCCTAATCCATATAATAAAAATCAAATGCTGTTCGTTGGTCACGACATCACGGGAGAACGGCTGGACCGATTTGGCTAATTCTTTTTTTAAAATGTTCGTATTAGTCCGAACTAGGTTATAGGATAAGAAAAATTGGAAAAGTATCACGGAAAAATGGAAAAATCGGGAAAAACTAAAAGTGCTTTTAGAATCATATTTCAATACAACAAAAAACGAACGTCGTAGCTTTTAATCAATATTTCATTAGAACGTCGCAGCTTTTAATCAATATTTCAATAGAAATTTACATTATCGACGTCTGTTTGCATTATCGACATTGTAAACATTCGCCAGTTAGTTAATTTCGAAAAATGCGTACCACTAACCCTCTCGCGAGCTCGCAAAGCGAGCGAAGCTCGTGAGCAACAACTCCCCTCCAGTATTATATAATTTCCATTATTGACAAGAGAACCGACGATCTGCTGTTGTCCGCAGGAGGTTAAACAAAATTTTAAAAAATTACGTTTCGTATAAAGTAAATTTCGAGTGTAGGTCATATGCCGACTAGGGTCAAACCCCTAAACAAGGCAGAAAGTTTCTAATCGAATCCGCACCTTTCCGAATTTATAACATTGTAAGTCGTTTCTTTAATTAAAATTAAAGAACTAAGCAAAATTTGCGTATACGGCGCATACACTACCAGCCGAAAGTTTGGAATTACGGCCTAAATTCAGAGAAACAGGATATATGTTATAAGAGTTTCTAAACTCTAAAGTTTACAGCAACCAAGGGAGATTTATTTGTCAAAAAATTTACGAGTAGTAAAAAATTGCTCTTCCATTAAAAATCGCCTTTATTCTTAATGACAGCCTGGCAATTAGTTTTTCAAATGTTTCTAAATCTAAATTGATATTTTTCCATGCTTCTTGTACAAGTTTCCAGAGATGTCCCTTCAGAAAATTGCATTCTGACTGGGTGTATAAACTATACAAGAGCATTACGGACATAAGAAACTGCTGAAATCTGTTTACAGATATTATTCAACTAGTTAACCCTCATCCGCGCCCCTCGTGTCAATTTGACACAGTTTTCAGGAAATAAATTATACTGTTCTGTTATTTGTAGATAAATTTGCCCGAAACTGCGTGACTTTTTTTTAATGCGAAACACAACCGAAAGATCTAAGATATGTAAATGTCAACTCATCAATTTCAATAAAAAGAAAACATCGAAAAATAACTGTTTACCTTGATATTTCATCGATCTTTTACCACTGTGTCAATTCGATACCGAGGTACAGATTCAGTTGGTGAAATGAGGGACGAGGGATATATTATAAAAGACGATGTAATAACGAAAGTTTTTTACAAAAATTTGAAAGCGATTCGAAACTTTTGGCCGGTAGTGTACATATTGACCAGGGTCAAGTCCCTAAACAAGGTCGCAGAATCACCTGGAACCCGTCGGTAGAGATTGCCCTGATGAATCGGATTCATACCTTTCCGACTTTATGGCATTGTAAACCTTGGTCTCTCGTACTGACCGGTTCGGGCTGCAGGGAAAAACACTTGGAGGACGGATCTCGAGGTTTCCAGGCGATCAAAACAGACGCACAGTAAAAGCAGTTTCTTCGACGGATCGACAAACGAAATCTGTGTTTCGGTGTCTAGACTCCTGGTAACACGAGGAGAGCAACACTGGCGAGGAACACTGTCGAAATCTCAGCGGCCGAGCGGATATCGTACGAGTACCGGTACCACTGGAGCACTAGCAGTCGGAAGAGGAGACGTGGTGTCACTTGTTCGGTTCGGACTTGTTGGGAACGCGTCACGAGCACAATTCAAGAGGAGATAGAACCGCGAGCGTCGAGCACACGATCGAGACTATCCGCTCCGCGTCGTTCATTCTCTGTACCAGCCGACCCACGCGTTCCTCTCTCGCGGAAGAGGGACGAGCTGCTAGCTGCTAACCGCTAACTGCTCGCATACTCCTGTACGATGCACAAGATAGCGCGAGCGCATGCGTTTCCCTTAGACCGTCTGCTAGCTTTATGACGCCGCGACAGACACCCCCGGCCCGGAGGGTGGAAATGAATTTTCAATTCGCTGCAATAAACGGACGAGTCCCGCTGATTGCCTCGGATAATTCATTTAGCCGCAAAATCACCAACAGAAAAATCCCTCGAGCCATCGAACTGCCGAGCGCTGCTTCCGAGGCGCAAGGAGGTCGATTGACAGTGTTGGGCAATAAATAAATCTATTTAAATAAAAATTTAAATAACAAGTTACTTATTATTTGAGCAAGTTTAAATGAATTATTTAAAATAATAAAGTTAATTGTTATTTACAATACAATTTCAATTACTATTTGTATTGACAAATAATAAATTAAATTGTATTTTTTTATAGGCAGGTAGGCCGTTCGGACGGGCCCGACCAGTGGCGGTATACCTGAAAAGGTTGCTATAGAAGTCAAAAAACGAGCACGTGTTCATTGTATATATAAAATACAAGAAATAAGAGAAGACCAAAAATTATTTATTTGATTTCCACCTCGATCCAAATAATAAATGATCTTTTATTTGCAAATAAGAAATAATAATTTATTTAAATAAAAAGTTTAGTTATTATTTTTGCAATTAAAATCACACGTTTATTTATTATTTAATTATTTAAAATAAAATTTGCCCAACACTGTCGACAGACTATGGAGATCACTTCTCATAGGGACTTGGTAATAGCGTGGTCTTTATTTTTTAACTTTCCCCATTTTTTCTGGTCACACCCCCCTCAATTCTGACAATTTGTTAGAAAATTATGTGTGCCAAATTTTAACGCAATCGGACTACTGATGGCAATGGTAGAGGCGTCAAGTTTTAAAATAAATAGTTCATATATCGACAATTTCTCGAGAATGGGAAATTTAGTCAGACTTTTGTAATTACGAAAATCATGGTCCTATGAGTAACTGATATAAACCGAAATTATTCACACAGTAATTTCCTTGTGGTTTGCGTGGTTGTGCGATTAGTTAGTGACTAAGACCGAAAATAATATTCGTATCATGCGATGCATTACACTGATTCGTACTTTGTTCAGCTTATAAAATACTTTATTTTAAATGTGCAATTTTTAGTTATTTTCAAAAGTAATTACTACTAAGTCTATTAAAGCACATGTTTACTCTTTGTTTGGTTTATTCGCCGAAGAATGAATGGCTTAGAAAACTTACTTGAGAACGGAGCAGAAAAATTACAACGCTCTCTCTCTCTCTCTCTCTCTCTCTCTCTCTCTCTCTCTTTTACTTGTGATTTTATAGAATTATGAACAGAAATGAGCAACTACAATTCAAAACATTAGAAAGATTAAGAAAGTTCAAGATTAACGGTATATATTGTTCCAAAGTAATTAAAATTATTTAGTAGAAGGAAGTCAATTTGTATTTGGTTCCTAATTTTTGCAGTGGATGCAGAAATATTTGTATTTTGCATAAAGATCAATAGTTTAGCCATGAATAATCTTAAATAATGAGGACAAATAATCCTAAATAAAATGATTCTTGTATACATAGATACACAAAAAAATCACTGATTTTAAAATCAAGAGATTCTCCAAAAGTTGTCTTACAATCTTTTCATTTCGAACTAGTTTAGTCGAAAAATTACAGCTGGAGAAAATGAAATGAAGTTACGCATATTAATTAATTAAATACATGGAAGCAAATGCAGATACGAAATAACTGAAATAAATAAATATGTACGACCGTACCCTACAGAGTTAAATGAAACTGACCCTGCATTTGCAGCACGAGGGTTGAACACGAGAGTGCATGCTATGAATGCATAAGACAGAGCACCACCCAAGGAAATTGGTACACGACCGCTACGAGAATAAATATGTATATCATTTTAAAGTACGGCGTACTAAAAGAAGTTACTATTTTACATTACATTATTTGCTCCGATTTTATATAGTCTGAATATTTGTTGTGAATAGGTATAAGAAAATGTAACGTGAAAACAGCAACTATTCTCTGGACACAAATTAATAATTTATAGTTTAACCCTCATATACGGTCCTCAAGAGTAGTTGCATAAAAGAGACTAGGATAATAATTCACCCATGTTTGCTCTACACGTGAAATCAACAAATTATGTTCCATTTGTAACGTCACTTTTGAAAGAAATACATCTCATAACATAGACATAAACGGATCAACGATTTTACAGTATGTGAAAATAGTAAATGGGTAAATTTTTACCCTGAGGACCGTACAAGGGTAAATATAATACAAAATTGAAATTACGAATAACATTTATCCATGTTGCTTGGTCAAAAAGGAGACACAAAAAACAAGATACACACATACATCTGTCATATACTCGCTAAAAATTGAATGGGGTTAAAAAATTTCTATACATATATTAGTATGTGACTTCGAGGTTACACGAAGCTATGGAGAGTTAACCCTTTACACTCCGAATAATTTTTCAATTTTGCTGCCAACAATTCCCTATTATTTGAAGTGTTTTATATTTGAAATTTACTTAAAAGGACTGCTACTTTAAACAATTTTGTTTACTAATTACATTAAATATAGCTCTCAAACTTTGTTGTAATTGATATTTGTGGAACTTATATTTGTTTTTAATTAAAAAATAAGACAAATAAATAAAGGAAGAACCAAATACACATAAATCTCGTTTTATTTATATTTTTCTTTCTCGAATGTCGAGTCACACTCGACAAAGGAGTGCAAAGGGTTAATATATGTTCAAATAAATAAATGTATAATACTAAAAAAATTCTCTATAAATGTTCACAGTCTAAATAAAATTTGGAGTCCACCATTTTGACGGGTCCCATAGTTCCAGTCAGAGATGGGCAAAAATTTTATTCAAATAAAAATTTCGGATAAAGTGGATTTAAAACCCACTTTATTCGAAATGTTTGTTTAAATAAAATTTTTGCCCAACTCTGATTTCGGTGTTCAACGTCAATGTCTATTTGTAAATTTCAGTACCTGCGTAAACTTGTGCTCAAATAGGAAAATTGGTTTAACACCTGTTTCTTCTTTTAAAAACAGAAATTGCGCTTTCTAGACGTCGACCAAGGCTAAAACACAAATTTGATCGAAAGTGTGACTCGCATGGTTTTGCGTTACGACCGCAGATACATATATCGGTCGGTCACGTGGGGCATTATGATTTCACGATAGCCTGATTCATCGGTGACCCACGCTAGATCCGCTCGGACGACTATTGAAATCGCCAACGGATCACTGAGATCTGGTAACGATCCGATATAACTGACATCGTGGGTCACGCGAGCGATTTAAATGAAAACATGTGCGCACGATAGCAGCTCACCGTCGAAGAGTAGCTCATAAATGCGAGTTAATCGTGGGACAACTATCGTAGATGTGGATCGCATTAAACATTCGACCCGATCACGTTGAACGCGTACACTGTCGCTCAAAAATATGCGAACACGTAAAAATAGTTACAAAGCCATTAACCCTTTGCACTCCTTTGTCGAGTGTAACTCCACATCAGAGAGTGCTTTGTTCTTCCATTATTTATTTAATTGTCCCACTTTTTTTTAGTTAAAACAAATATAAGTTCCACAAATATAAATTACAACAAATTTTCAGAGCTATATACAATATAATTAATAAACAAAACTGTTTGAAATAAGTAGCAGTCGAGGAACTGTCCTTTCAAGTAAATTTTAATCAAAACACTTCAAATAGTAGTTATGCTTGTTTAAAGTTGAGCAATTTACAGTGTTTTTGACAGGTAAGGGGTCCGCCATATTGGTTTGTAGTGACGACCGCGAGTCGCTTACCGAACAAAATAATAATTAATGAGTTGGTTGTTAAGCGGCGCGCGACCGTCACTACAAACTAATATGGCGGAGCCCTTAACTGTCAAAAACACTGTAGATTGCTCAACTTTAAGCAAGCATAACTCCTGAACCATTGATCCTACAGGATCGAAACTTCGATCTGCAGCCGCCCGGGTACAAATCTACTGGATTATAGCAGAAAGGCATAAATTTTGAGTCAGGTAAAGTAAAGAGCAGCCTAATTGTAAGTCCAAGTAAGAGAGGTATACTCTTGACTATTTTTTTAACGAAATAATCGTAGTTCAAGTTTCGAATATTTCTTGAGAATGAGAAATCTAGTATTCAAATACTTTTAGTGTCTACCGTACTTTTGAGCAGTAGTGTACGCGTAGTCAAAAACATATACATATATTATAGTATACATTATAGCGTAGGTCATAGAAAGATTGAGTCGCGAATGCGTGGGTCACGTAAAAATTTATTGGTTCGGTGTGGGTCATAAAGAAAATTTATTACAGTTACATGGTGTAATAAGAGAGCCATTCTTGCATGGATAATTCAAGGGAACAGCCGGAAAAGAAGTCTGAGATCGTTATTGTATTGTACACACGGACAAGGCGACCGATATAAGATCTAAGTAAGTAAAGATTTATCTACATCGATCATGAAAATACTCGAAAATTAATGAAAAAGTTCTGTCCTACAAGCCTCGTCACTTCCCAACACGTTCAGACCGAGTCAACTGTGTTTATCTTTCGGTTTATGCCGAAACCAATGATCCGATTTACTTGAAACTTGTCGGATATCTACAGTCGACGTCCTTTTATCGGCTGAACCAGAACTAGGTCGATCCTGGTAAAATCCGGTTCATACAAGGTGAAAAAGAAGCCAATACATTTCTAGCAAAATGGAGATCTTTTTGGTCGGACACTTTATCCTTTTATACTTTGTCAATTTTTATTTGTTCATACGGATTAGAAGTCTTTTGAATTATATTACTTCAGGGAATTGTAGTAGCTGATTTTATGTTCGTTGTGTAAATCAAGTTCTGAATTAGGGCACTCTGATAAAGCCGTTATCATTCTGGAAACAATCATTCTTAACCCATAACTAGTATACTGATGTCTCTCATGACCCCTAATTTCTGTACATTCACTTTCACTACTGTACTGTACGATAATTCTAAATTTAATTTATAGCATAAATTTAAAAATTGAAGGAATAACTCACGGCTAAGAAACTGGACTTGCTTTACGTAAACCTAACCAATACAATTCTATGTTAACCTTTCATTCATCCATTCGTTCATTCATTGCTCTCCTTCCCATTGTTCGTTACCTCTTTCTTTCTAACAAGGGAAGGACCCCGAGTGTCCGACTTCGATTTTCATAATTTTTTGTGAGATGATGGTATATGGATCCCTAATGATGTCTGCAAAATATTAGGTGTAGTTACTCAATGGTTTTAAAGATATCGACAATCAAGTTTTCATTACAACTCAAATCATAGTATATCAACAAGGTATGAAACTTTAATTGTTTATATTTAAAACTATTGAGTAACTATACCTAATACTTTGCATACATAACTAGGGATCCATATACCATCATCTCACAAAAAAATTATCAAAATCGAAGTCGGACAGTTGGGGTTCTGCCCTTGTAAGTATACTAAGTATCAACATAACTACTTATTGCACATCTTTATTCTTTGGGTTTCCTATTCCCCTCCCTCCTTTTTCTTTTTTCTTTCCGTACGCACTACCTTCTCTATCCTTATCCCTCCTACGACTTTCCCACAGTCTCTTACCAAATGCTCTAATATACCGAACTAATGTACCAAAATTTTTCAACCTGTTAAACACAATGAAGAAGAAAATAAATTTGTATGTCACTCCAGAGTTTGTTGCAATTCCGATGGAAAATTTTTATTTTCCATAAAGATCCGCTGTCTAGTAATTACGTGCGAGTTGATTCGTCCTCTAAACTTAGGTTCGTTCAAACAAAAAGAAGTAGAAACCAGGGCTTGAAACGGGCCCGGAAATAACTGTTTGAAACTGTTTCATTTCGGGCTTGATCGAAACAGTTATGAAGGACCGATATTCTGAATAACTGTTATGAAGGCCCGAAATTTTGGTTGATATCGGTTTCGATTACGGTCCTTCGTACATGGATATCGGTCCTAGCATAACGGTCTAAGACCGATATTTTTTCGGTTCTATATCGGTCTTCATATCGGTTCTAATACTTTGTTGCTCGGCCGATGCTTTAGTCACAGCGACTTCTAAGGGTCGGCCGATGCTTTGTAATCGGTGGCAAAGAGACCGGCACCTTATTGTCGATTGCCGACGCGACTGTTGACTCGACGTCATCGGTGACGCTTTTGCGGGGATACCAATCAGAATGATCTCTGGTAAAACAAAACACATCCTCTTGGACACAAGACTCACCACTCTGCAAGCGAAAACCTAGAGCCTAGAGAGAAGCTCAGCAACTTTCGGAGTTCCTGATCTTATTGTCGCTTCATTAGGATTATTCACCATTTCCAATCTTAATTTACTTCTAAACATTACTAGACTGCAAGAAGTTTCACTTTTGCCGCACGTGGTTTTTTTTTTAAATTCAAAAGACTACGTACGTCATGTGGTTGGGCGTACCCTATATGCTTCGGGGTTGAGCCTTTCGAAAATTTCGTTATTTTTGCGGTAGGACACACCGTTCTCGAGATACAGCCATTTTTTATTTAAGACTAGCTCGGCTAACCATCCCCACCACTTCCGTTACGCATTTTCGTATCGCGAATTCCGTGACGCGAATTAGGCCTACACCCTGCCAAATGAAGTTTCACTTCAAAAATAGTCAATAATGTATACATTTATTGTTATAATAAAACAACTTTGAATTATGACCAAAATATAATCGTTTTTAATGTTGGTAGTTATTTTCGGACCCGTTTCAAGCCCTGATTGCTATAACTTGAAACTTAGAACTTAGAACCGATATGAGGACCGATATAGGACCGAAAAAATAACGGTCCTAGACCGTTATGCTAGGACCGATATCCATGTACGAAGGACCGTAATCGAAAGCGATATCAACCAAAATTTCGGGCCTTCATAACAGTTATTCAGAATATCGGTCCTTCATAACTGTTTCAAGGACCGAAACCGATATCATAACTGTTTTCAAGCCCTGGTAGAAACTCCTTTACTTTTGGCAAGGTTTTATGATAAGATGTTCCCTGTTGGCAACGTTTACTCTATTCCCCGAAAACTGATGAATGAGGTGACAATGTTTGTGCTCGATACCACTATCAATCTTACGTTGAAGAATTCCCCAGCGGACGTTGAATCACTTTTCGACAGTCGCAGGAGGAAGACTCTTCGACACGCTGTAACGGGAATACCGCTGAAACGTTCGTTAACAGAGAACAGAGAACGGGTTCTAGTATCGAAGTTACGAAATCGTGGCTATCAGCTATCAGTGTCCTGCCGGTCGTTTATCTTCGCGTGTGTACGGAACGGGACACGTATTCGCGTGGATTCGCGTATCGGTCCGCGTGTGTTAGTAATTTACACAAGTCACTTGCTAATGGCACATCGGGGCAATATGGTCCCAAGCAGCGTTTTATCACTTGTGCTCCCAGCCTATTTGTTAATCCTACGCGCCGCGCCGCGCCGGTATGCTATACACATGGCGCGGAACGCACGCCACTTGAAACGGTGCATGCAGTTGTTCTTCGGTACCATAATTCACAATTCACACGAACGAGCACCGGGTACACTGAATTTTTCCAGTTTCGAGATTGACGGGAGACGTTGTTCCATTAGAATATCGTCTTTTTCCATTCACCATTGTATTTATTAACGAGCCGAGTGGTCTGTTAATTAGCCCCTGGGAGAGCAAATCTCGAGATTAAGCAACTTATCTTCGTGCAGCACTATTTGTTTTGCTTGTGTATTTCTTGAAAAACGACGGCTTCACTTCAGAATAAAATACGCTATCTTAAAAATATGAGCGATCTTAAATAATTCTTTCCAAATCTATACCGAAGAAGAACAGAGTTTTTTTTGTGTGTCTGTAGACAAATCTGTAGACAGATTTGAATAATTTAAATTCTATAGAATTTTGTAGCATAACCCTTCGCACTCGGAGTTATTTTAACTGAGAAATTAAAATTTTCTTCCGATCCAGAATATTTCCCTACGATTTTTTCAATTCTATGGATATGAAATTGGCATAATACCTCATACAATACCTAAATGTTTAGTAATTGATTAGATACCGATATATTTAATAATGTAAACAATATTTTGAAGAATGGTACAGCAATTTTTAGTGGTGCCTCAGAGGGGAAAACCGATGTTTTCACTTGCCCTAACTAAATGAATAAAGATACAAACTCGTGGTGGCTCATTCAGGCAAAATACAATATTAGTTCACACTGACACGTTGACAGTCACCTATGAGCGATATCGTCCTTGTTTAGGCTAAAAAATTAACTTGTATCGAGTGAACCAAAACTTCATTAGGTTTCACAGAGTTTGATAAAGGTCAAACAGTAATGAATCTAATAATTTTGATTTTATCAGTTTTCAATTCGTTGGGAAAATTCTGTACTTCGACTGTGTGGTTCTTTTAGGAAACAGTTCGGCAATTAACGCCGTTAATATTTAACCTTCAGAGTAGATATACAGTGGCTCACGAAGGTATTCGAATGCCCTTTAAAACAGAATAACTTTTTTATAATTGTAACAAACGACCTGATTTTTTATGATCAATTAGAAGCACTGGTTTATGAAATGATATGCAAAAAAGATTTTCCAAAAAATTATAATTTACAAAGTTACATGCAAAAATAAAAAAGGCATTTTTCAAACTTTTTTATTAGGGCCCTTAATGAAAATTTAAAATATATGTTTTGTAGATCTATGTTAGTTGTACACATGCTGAAAATTTCATCGAAATCGGTTGACGCAGGAGAAAACGACACGCGTCGAAAGATGTACGATTTTGTGGATTTTAAGCAGAAACTGATCAAAAATCGTGTAAAACTACGATTTTGAACATTTTTAATCGCTTGTAGCTCGTTAATTGATTTTGACGAAATTTGCAGCATGTGTATAACTAACATAGATCTACAAAACATATATTTCAAATTTTCTTTAAGGGCTCTAATAAGAAAGTTAAAAAAAAATGACTTTTTTATTTTTGCATGTAACTTTGTAAATTATAATTTTTTGGAAAATCGTTTTTGCATATCATTTCATAAACCAGTGCTTCTAATTGATGATAAAAAATCAGGTCGTTTGTTACAATTATTAAAAAGTTATTAAAGGGCGCTGTGTGAAAGGGCGTTCGAATACTTTCGCGAGCCACTGTAAATTTACGATGAATAATTTGTATGTATGTAGTACACATAATTCTTGCCCATAATAAATTATTATTATCGATGAAGCAGCTTCGGTGGGTGTAGCTACGAAAAAAGATCGCAAGAACTTCTTCTTGAACAGTAAAAATTACTTGTTTGGAGGAAAAAATGATTAAAAATGAAATTTAAATATGCGGGTCGTTTACTCATGCTTCTGACGCTTTAATAATAAACTCGGTCTATCGTAGCGTTGCGTCGCGTCGGTGGGAAATGACATGACCAAGCTCGGACTTTTTATCTGTCAGGCATTCCGCTATCCGGCCGTTAATGAAACACTATAAAATAAATTGGATGAATCGCAGGCGTGTATTTGTCACAATTCGAACTACAAAGAGCTCGCAGAACGGCCAAGGAGAACAGCAACGGGACTATTTAAAACGTTATTACGCATTGGCTATTCACGCGTGCGAAGTTTCAGCGGACAAGTATTTTCTAGCCTGCTCGGATCACTTCCGAAATATCAGGTAAACGGTATGAGGTAAATGTCTCCACTGTCAGCTGAGCCAGCTGATCTTATAACTCTGTTTACGTTGTTTCGTAACTATTATTGGGTATGGCAACAAGTTTCCACCCTTTTGACAGTTGTCGTTGTACTTAAGTACCGATCGCGTATTTGATGTAATGTAATATTTACATGTTTTTGAAAGGTGCGTGTCTAATGTCTAAGCTTCGAAACACAGTTAGTGGCAATTGTTTGGAGCGTGAACAGCAGTCAATTTTTAGCGTCAGAAATGGGCGACTTTTGTTCCAAGTAAGCAGCATTTGCGGGAAGTTATGTTGCATTATTGGTTTTAAAGAAAGGTGCGACGGAAACGCATCGTTTGCTCGTGGATATTTACGGGGACGATGCTCCATCAAATACAAGTTGTAAAGAATGGTATCTGCAATTTAAAAACCATGATTTCGACGTAAGGGACAAAGATCGCGATGGTGAGCCAAAAAATTCGAAGACACAGATTTGCGGGAAGTTATGTTGCATTATTGGTTTTAAAGAAAGGTGCGACGGAAACGCATCGTTTGCTCGTGGATATTTACGGGGACGATGCTCCATCAAATACAAGTTGTAAAGAATGGTATCTGCAATTTAGAAACCATGATTTCGACGTAAGGGACAAAGATCGCGATGGTGAGCCAAAAAAATTCGAAGATACAGATTTGCGAGCATTACTTGATGAAAATCCACGTCATACACTTGAAGAACTGTCAATTGAATTATTAGTATTTCGTCTCTGTATATTTGTATTTCTAAATAAAAAGCTTTCTTCAAGAAAAAAGGGCGGAAACTTATTCCCATAGCCAATTAAAAAGAATTGAAGTTGAATAGAGGAGACAAATTTGGCGTATGATGGCAGCGGAAGATTAATAAGTATTTAATCGTTAACCGCAATTTTTTAACGACTAAACAAGGAGATTAATTAATAATTACGATTAACGATTGAAGTAGAAATTTAGTCGTCAATCGTTGATTAAATTTCTGTCCAACTCTGCTGTATACAAGTTTCATGCTGAAAAAATTTATTTAAAAAAAACTGCACCTCTAAATGGCTTATAGTAGAGACATCTACCTTAGTAGGTAGGTACGTCGAAATTTCTGTTTCTGTCCGGTCGGATGGGGCCGTTTTATATTGTTATCGGTCGCGATAACGTTCGTGGGGCTGCGCAGCAGGTGCAACGGGTCCGAATTGTTTCGTCTTCCTCTCGGTGCTCAGTAAACATAGACGTTTCAACAAACAGGACGCGCCTTGTGCAGGTGCGACGATAAGTTTTGCACACTATCATTATACCTGTGGTGACTGATATACAAAGACGAATAAAATTTCGAGAAAAATGTTTCAAGTACTGTTTAACAAGCCAAGTGCTACGCAATAGCAGAACAATTGTAACTAAATAAACAAATATATGCTAGTAGAACATATATTATCATTATATTAACCTCCAATTACTCGTATTCCACTTTCTGCATAACTGGTTACATGGAACTTTGTATGTCTTCAACATAAATAAATTTTTATTCAATAAAATAACTATTTACTTTAATGCAAAATAGTATTTGTATTTTGAATTGTATTTTGAAAATACATATTTGCTGGTGTAGTCGATACCTTCGTTTATGCTTGAAACTTGTGAGTAATTAAAAGTTGCTGTTCAAATTCATAGTAGACAACATAATATTAAGAGAATTCACGTGATTCCCCTGCTAAATCGTTTTAATATTTCATGAAGGAGGTACGTCGCACTTAATAAAACATTTTAACAAGCCGCGGCACAAATGCTGGTGAATCTAAAGATGAGCAGAGAAAAAATGTCGATCAGATATACAGTGAGTGTAAAAAGTATATTCGTACGCCCTTGAAAATAGAATAATTGGAAGCATTGGTTTACAAAATGATATTTTATCATTTTATCTTAATCGCAAATTAAGGATATTAGAACTCGTCATTTTGACGGGTTCTGTAAAGATAGTGTTAATAACTGGAAAACAAAGCCTTGGAGAACAATTTCGCAAAGGATAAAGTATCTTCGAATGATCTCAGGAATCACTCCTATCAAGGATGTGTACAACGGTTTTGGGACGCCCTGTATATACCAGTTAATTGCATTTAGAAAGCAATAGCCGGTGCAAAGAGGCGTCATTCTCTATCCGTATTGTTGCGCGTATCAATGAAGTGCACGCAGCCAGTGCATTCTACAAGTAACTGTACCCGTACGATACACGTCGCGAACAGATACCGGACTCCATTGCGAACACCCGGCTCCCCGGTCGGCCGCATGCATCACATGGACAACATTTGAAACACAGATTGATCTTGTGTGCGTACCTACACTGTGCTCGGGACATACAGTGAACCACGAAAGTATTTGAACGCACTTAAAATCAGTATAACTTTTTTATAATTGTACCAAATGACCTGAAATTTTTGTAAGAAATTAGAAGCATTGGTTTACTTGTCATTTTTATAAGGGAACATATACCAGTTACTTTCAAGGCTCGGTAGGTTTAGTGTTAAAGTGCGTTCAAATACTTTCGTAGTTCACGGTATGGTATATAACAAAAGTAAGCAAACAGCCCGCGAATGCGAAAAACAAACAATCGGATCGAGGTAAATATTTAATTTCAATATCGCAAAGCTATCTTTTATCTACAATACATATAGTCGGAAGATTAATCCACACCTATTCAGAATAGCTTTTGGGAAAGCAAATAACGTGGGTATGTGAAGGGAAGCTTAGGAAACAATGAAACATTAGCAAACAGATGATCACATTGTTTGTATATGTTCGTATCATCTAACAGTATACGTGCATGTCGCGAAAGAAACATTTGAGACAGCCTAATCATAGGAGAATATAATTGCATTATATCATGCTGTAGCAGGTGGTGAAGTACAGGTTTTGCACTCGAAATTCACCGTTTTGCAAATCATTTCATCCCTTCGCAAATTAATTTCACTCTTTTGCAAATCAATTTCAACCTTTTACAAATAAAGTATAAAGTAAATTAATTGTTAAGAAATTCAAAATTTTATTTACTGCAGAGATGTACATGAAATATTTATTCAAAAGTAATTACCAATTCATCGACTTTGTAATGTACGAAAACTGTGTGTAGATATGTATATTCATTGCAGCCATTTTCTGCTAAAATGAAAGTTATCTTAAATTCTGTTAAAATGAAAGTACATACAGTACTGGACAAAATAAAGTACGCACCTCTAATATTTTTACAATTACTTTTATAACTTCGTAGTTTTTACAGATATAATAATTATGTATTAGCACAAAAAGAAGGTTTCTTAGTCTACTTTTAAACTCAATGAGAAATAATTCCAAAAACCTGAAACATCGTACATTAGTCAAGCCCGTTACGTCTGTTGTCATATTTTCCTTGGACAAAATAAAGTACGCACTAGAGTGTTCATTTACTTTTAGCAATAATGGCATGTAGGATACCTTTCCTTGCAGTTGGAGATAAAAGAATGTTTACAAATAAACGTAGTAATAGAGTTTCAGTTAGCCATCAGTGCTCTTCGAAGCAAGATTGTATCAATCCATTGCGAATAACATGGAAACGAAACAAATTTCCGTACAAATTAGAAAATTAATAGTTGACGACCGGCAAAAGGGTCTCTCCAATAGGAAAATCGGTGAAAAATACAATGTTAGTGAAGCAGCGGTCAGAAAGATCTACAAAAAATTTGTAGAGCTTGGCACAGTAGCCGATAACATCGGTCGCGGACGGAAGAGGAAGACAAATTCAGTCGAGGATCGTAGAATTATCCGGGAGACGAAGAAAAATCCGACTGTTACTAGTCGTGTGATCAAGGAAAATGTGCAACTCAACATTTCTGAACGAACCGTGCGCAGGAGACTTCGGGAAGCTGGGCTGCGGAGCAGTTTTGCACAGCGTCGCCCTTTAATTCGAAAAATTAATAAATTGAAACGTCTCCAGTTTGCAAAAAAATACGCCGATAAGCCAGTGGACTTCTGGAAAAAGGTTATTTGGAGTGATGAGAGTAAGTATGAACTGTTTGGTCATAAACAACGAACACGGGTTTGGTTGAAGCCCAGCGAAAAGCTTCTGGATAAAAATGTCCAAACAACTGTCAAGCATGGAGGAGGCAGTATTATGGTGTGGGGGTGTTTTGCGTGGTCGGGTGTGGGAAATCTCGTCAAGATCGATGGTATTATGACAGCAGACAAATACATTGACATCCTCAACGAGAATTTAGAAGAGTCTCTGCTAAAGATTGGTCTGGAAGATGACTTTATCTTCCAACAAGATAACGATCCTAAACATACCGCGCATAAAACTGATGCTTTTTTTCGTGCTTCGAGGATCAAAGTGCTAGATTGGCCAGCACAATCGCCGGATCTAAATCCAATTGAAAATCTGTGGTCCATTTTGGACCAGAAGGTTGATAAGGGTACGGTAACGAACAAATACAAGTTATTCGAAGCTTTGGAAACGGCGTGGGGAAACATCGACGAACAGCACATGCGGAATCTCGTCGAAAGCATGCCTCGGCGTTTGCAAGAGGTCATACGAGCGAAGGGCGGCCATACAAAATACTAGTCCTCAATTACAACTCAATTTTGGCTCTTATTATCACATGCGTACTTTATTTTGTCCAAAGAAAATATCCTTATAAATGTAACGGACCTGTCTATTGAAAAATGTTAAATGTTTTTGAAATTATTTTTGTTAAAACTTAAAAGTAGACTAAAAAATCTTCTTTTTGTGCAAATACATAATTATTATATCTGTAAAAACTACGAAGTTATAAACGTAATTGTAAAAATATTCGAGGTGCGTACTTTATTTTGTCCAGTACTGTACGTATTTATTGAAGCGTATTGAGTATTGAGTCTTACGTTTCCCTCGCAATAATGACTCCGTTCACGTGTGTCTAAATAAATATAGAATATAATCTAACTAAATGATTAATTTTAAATATTCTTAATGGGTAAAATTGATTTGCAAAAGGGTGAATTTGGAGTGTAAAACCTGTAAAGCAAAGAGAGCACTTTGAACCACAAAGAGTCGATAAAAGAAAAAGAAAGTTGCAGAGAAAGTTCAGTGGCATATTGAGACAAGAGGGATGCACGATGAAGAGAACTTGAGGTCTAGGAACGTCATGACGCGGCCCTGTCGAAACCTGCAAGAATTATTCACGCCTGCCGAACCAGTTAAGCTCGTGTGTCCTTTGTATCGAACACCTACGTAAACGATGCTCGCCTACGTCGCGCATATTGTATTTCATCCTGCAAAAATAGAAGCTAGGAACGCATCCCCTTGACTGCTGCTTCGCGTTTCCTTCAATGAACCGCAGTGAGCGGTTTGCTTGAGTGTCGGTCAAATAGGAACACGAGCGCACACCGTGCGGATAATGCATACCATACAGGTGCAACGCGGCAATGCACAACAAAACTGCAGGTACACGACCGTTTCTCACACAAGAGAATGCGAGTCCATGCCGCTGCTCATAGCGATTTCAGAGGGACGCATCCCACACACGTGCTTTCTCGTTTTATACATAATGCCGTTACAAAGATACTCCCCGATCATAACATTTGTTACTACTTACGGCAGTAGAGTCGTTTCCAGGATTGCAAGGGTGCGGGATTCGCGTTCTCATTTCTCGATAATACAAAAATTGGCATTTTCTGTAGTCAAAAATGCTACATTAAAGATCGATCTACGGCGCTATCGCCCTCAAAAGTCCTATTTTTTTCGTTTACGAGGCGTAATTTGCATTATTCGGCAGCATGTAGCCATGAAAATAGCTCCGAATAATGAAAATTACGCCTCGTAAACGAAATAACAGGACTTTTGAGGGCGATAGCGCCCTAGATCGATCTTTTATGTAGCGTTCTTTAGTACTGAAAAACCCCATTTTTGTATTATCCAGAAATGAGAACGCGAATCCCGCACCCTTGCAATCCTGGAAAAAGGAGTCTACTCCCTTAACACTAACCGTACCGCAACTGGTCAAATGACTGCTTTCATGTTGTTTATTTTTTAATTATTGAAATTATCAAAATGCAATTATTGAAATTATAAAGATGAAACATTTCACGTTGTTTATTTCTTAATTATTAAAATTATAAAGATGCTTCCACATTAGAAATTATTCAATAAATTTCATTATTCGAGCACGTATTATTATAAAAATTGTGAAAATTCTAAATAAATTCAGTCTTGTAAATCTTATAAAATAATATCAGATACATTTTGCACCCAGTACGGTTAGTGTTAAACAGTCTCTGAAACAGCGTTCATTCATTAGTGAGTTCAAAGTGTTTTAGCGAAATTGTGTAAATTCTTGCATTGCAGAAGCATTTCATTTCGTTATTACCTTAATAAGTATAGTTATTAATATTTGAATTAATAATTTTGTTATACTATTGAGTAATATCCAGTGCTCTTTCTGGTATCATTACATTCAATGAAGGTTTCTTTTAAATTTTCTCAAGCCTATTTTTCTGTTGTTAATATTGAAGTATTAAAATATGTATATGTGGACATACAATACATATAAATGTCCCTTCAACACTAAACTTACCGACCATCAAAAGTGACTGATGTGTATATAGTATTATAAAAATAATAAGATTAAATTTCTTTATATTTACTAAAGAGAAGGGAGAAATCAATACATCATTTTTAAAGTTATGTCCTTTACTTAATTTTCTTTCATTATTATCACTACCAAGACACTAATTTCATTTTTTCAAAAATATAAAAGTCTAACAGTAGATTAAAATATTCTCTTCGCAGTGAATGCCCCGATTTAAACAATTTTTGCTTCTAACACTATAGCCAAAATTACTTAATTGATTGTGTCACCGATAGCAGACATGTTAATTGTATAAACCTTGGAATCTCGCATGCATTTTCAGTTCACATTTCATACAGCTATTGCCGTTATAACAATAATTTGTGTAAAACTAAGAAAGTCGTCTGCAGTCAAGATGTTTTTGTTTTTAAGTAGAATAAAAATCAATAGATTTTCAGTCTTCATCGAACATGACTTCGTCGTTTGACAGATTCGTCTGATTTTCTATGGAGCTACTTGAAGCTGATTATGAAAAATCGTCCTACATTTATTACGCGTATGTATTTCGATTAGACAGGTCGGAAGAAAAATGGTGCGTACAAACAATACTTGTTTTTTAAACACTGACAATGTATTCATTGAATTGCAGGGATGGGTCGTAATTAATTGCGAGGACAATTCAATTACATAGAGGATACACACAACCACTGTCCTTGCCTTCCGGAAGAGTCTTGTAAAACACGTTGCGTCACAGGTGTATACGTGTGTCGATTTCTATTGTACTTGTACCCCCAATTAACTACTGCTCGCGTCACTCGTCTCCGTGCCCTGACGTACGGAGGATTAATTGCTGCGTATTTTCGTCCGCGAAACATTTTCCCGTCGAAGAAAGGTATTTACGACACGCTTCATGGGTACAGGAAACTTAGATCGCTTTATACCGTTTACAACGCGACTCGGTTAAACACGTAATTATTTCAAAATTTTCATTATATAATTTAAAACATTAGGAATATTTAGTTTGGTCCGTTTAAGAAACGAATGTTATGATAATCTGAAGAGTGTTTGGACAATTGTGTGAGTCACCGTAGAATAAATTCCCTTAAATCCAGTACAACAGAATAGAATTATACCAAGTGGGGATGCCTTAATTCTTAATCGAATTTTCTCTATAGAAATGTATAAGCTACTTTAACACTAACAATTTGCGTATATTACAAATCAAGTTACAGATAAGCTTGCTTCTCTTATGCATGAATCATAAGTCTAACTCGTCCGGCAATGACGCGATATATCTATTACAACTCCATTGTAGCTGATGGTTAGAATAATAAATTCTTTATTTGTCACGAAAAAGTACTTCGAAGATAAAATGAAGTTTGTATCGTCGAAGAAGTGTCGTGTTACACGTTTCAGTTGTATAATACTATGCTTCAAAAAAATGCAGACACGAAAAGTTCAATTTAATTAAAAAATTATTAACGTGTGCTTTGGAAAAATAATAGGAGTTAATGGGGTGGTAATAGTCACATTGAGACGTGCATTTTGAATGCACGTGTATACGAGACACGTGTAATGTGTGTTAAGGAATTAAGAACACGTGTACACGTGTGTTTAATAAGTACACGTGAAATAGAGGTCTATGGATACACGGGTACTCGTGCACTAAAAAGTAAATTGATTGCAGCACGTTTGAAAGGGAATTCATGTGCAACAGGTTAAAAGAAATCAATCTTTTCTACTTTTGCTGTGTGAAACAACGTACTCTCAAATTATTTATGCGAAACTTTCATTTGTTTTGACTTTAGAAAATTAAATGACTGATCAATTTAGGTCAGAGCTCATTTAAATTATTTATGAATTTTTCATTTATAATATTTCTTTCAACAATATCAAATCAATCTATCTGTTGAAAAGATCCCAATTTTTCTGAACAGTAACACTTTTTTCATTTTTCAGGTATTTTTTTTAAATAGAGTTATAACTTCCCCGTATAAATTTTAACCAACCTGAAGAAAATTGTTCATTTTGTCTCGTCTTGTCAAGTGACTGTAACAGGTTACTCACCGTCAACAAGTTCGATAGCCGAACACGAAGACAAAATCATACATTATTCATAGAACAGTAAAAAATAATTTGTAAGTGTAATTTAACATTAGCTGAGGCGCCACTAAAAATTGTTGTACCATTATTCATTGTTCGGTACAAAATCTAAACCTAATTTGCAACTCGAAAATTCCTTTTGATAGAACACGAAAAAACTGTTAGCAATTAATGGTACTTACAAGATCTACAACATTTTTGTTTCATCAATTTAATTTGAGTGATTATATCTGCCAATAATAAATAAACAAAGCTTTCAAGTTGCTGGTAGGTGATCTGAGAAAAGTCTCCGAATGTAAAGATTTGACCCTTAGCACTCTAGTGGCGATTTTGAGGTACTACTAAAAATTGCTGTACCATTATTCAAAGTACTGTTTACATTATTAAATATATCGGTATCTAATCAATTACTAAACATTGTATGAGGTATTACACCAATTTCATATCCATAAAATTTCAAAAGTCATAGGGAATGGAAATATTCTAGCTAGGAAGGAATGTTTAATTTTCGAGTTAAAATAGAGAGCAAAGGTTTAATTATTTCTACTTAAAAAAAAAATAACGCATGTACTTGAAATACCCAGGAATATGTGTACGATATCCTAATGCAAAAAGTTCGACAGTTCTGAAAAAAATGCCTAAAAGTTGGTGAAGCACGGCCTGGAAAAGCAGAGTACGCCGTTAATAGTGAGCAGAGGAATTAGAAACTTTTTGAGGTTCCTTAGTTATGTAACGCAGGAGAGTAGTACGCGTCAATTAGTTAAAAGCGGGCGTTCGGTCGCCCCGTGTGGGCCTAATATAAGTCTGGCAACAGCGCAGCGCAGCGCGCGGCCGCTGTCGAGTGCTCATTGTGAGCGGGCAGCACGTAGCCGTGTGAGCGGCTCACGGAGAGGCCGGCTTTTTACAGTGACACACACGTGCTCCCCACTAACTTTATTTCTGACGACAGAGTCCACGATTCGAGGAGTCATCGGCACGGGAATACTTCCTTTTTCGCTAGCGGGGAGCCGAATTTACTGCGACCATGCTCTCGCAAGCAAGCCCTCTTATTCCGTTGGCCCCTTATACACTGTACACACAAGTTTCTCAACACGCATAACTGAGAGATTATGTGGCTTCGACGGCGACTGCTTTTCCACGCGTAAGACAACGCGTCCCACGATTTCGTCTACACACGGTCTTGCCACAGCTGGCTGGTTTCGCACCGATGATCGTTTTCAATGTTTTCGCGACGCACGTTTTCAGGTACCGCGAGCACGACAATGAACGTCAGCTCGGTCTGTTATTGTGTTGCATAACAGATCGATGACCTCGACCGTTGTAAACAACTGCCTTAGGGGAGTATTCTAGTTTAGAGTTGGACTGCGTAGGCTAGAGTAACTGTACCGATTACTGCGGTATCATGCTTCGATCCTACTTTATTCTAATATTACCTCCTACCTTATCATGAAATAATATGTCTACGAATTTTATGGAAGAATTATGTGTTCTGAATACAACAAAAATATTGGTGGCCCTCAAAACCTAATGAAACATAAGAAAATATTTAAAAATAAAATCGATTATATTTTGTACGTATTACTGCGGACGAAAAAGGGCCATGTACTAATTACCGTGGATCAGAATTCGAAATATATGAGCGTACGAAAACAAATTACGTATCTAGGCATTAATTTAAATAAATCATGTACCTAAAACGTACAGCCGCAGTAATAGGTACATTTACGCTACCCTTGCTTTTTTTTTAATTGACTCGAAACGAAAATGCAACAGTTAAGAGTCTGTTTACTCGAGATTTATTGATTTGATTAGCCCTTTGGCTGGTGTGCTCCTCAGACATAACACAAGCGCGTGGAATACGCCATTTTTAATAACACGCGAAGAGAATCAAATTAATGTTGTGCTTGTCGTAATTTAAATTAATTATAGTGAATTATAGTGAAACTTATCATTTTTCGTATTTCACAAGATATACGCTGCATTTAATAGAATATTGTAACTATAAAGGTTATTGCTGAAATAAATACTGGTACTAATCGTTCTTTTATACGGACAATTGGTGTGACTAGCGAAAATAATTCACAATTCAATTATTGCTGCAGTGAAAGTACGAATATTTGTGGTTGAGACTGACAAGGGAAGGACCCCAAGTGTCCGACTTCGATTTTGATAATTTTTTGTGAGATGATGGTACATGGATCCCTAATTATGTATGGAAAATATTAGGTGTCGTTACTCAATAGTTTTAAAGATCTAAACAATTCAATTTTCATTACAGCTCAAATCGTGGTATATCAACAAGGTATGAAGCTTTAATTGTTTATATCTTTAAAACTATCGAGTAACTACACCTAATATTTTGCATACATAATTAGGGATCCATATACCATCATCTCACAAAAAATTATCAAAATTGAAGTCGGACACCGGGGTCCTTCCCTTGTAAGATAGCATGAACACATTTTTCTAGATATTCATAATAAAATTCATATATAATAAACAGAGTTAATGGGTTTGTTCGTATACGTCTTATTTATGTCCATTACATAAACGTATTTTGTGAACATTTTAGCTGTTATCATACCAGTTCTAATTCTGTTTCATCTGAGAACATCTATCAAGGTAGCTAGATAGTCTCCAAGTGATCTGTTTAGTCTAGAAAAGTCAAATGACCTATCAAATACCTACGCGCAGCTGGCTCAAATTAGTCTTACGTCTAAAGAATTTCTTTCGACGTAATCGAGACGTTCTTTAGAGGTTTTTATAACGTATTAGTTCAATTATATAACCATTTGCAAACTGCGTGTAAAATATCGTGTAAAATATTAAATTGATGCATCATTCTCGTCGTATCCCAGAGTCCCCAACAATAATATACTAGTATTAGCATTAACTGTAAAACGGTTGAACGTTGAGCAAGGGTTGGTTAACTTCATGTAACTGCCAAGAATGTCTGGTAGAATGTATGATAGTCGGATGTATCGCGAAGCTGGGTCACTTACGTTCTACAATAAAGCTTATCATGCTTTATACTTTAACTATTAATTTCTTATTATTTACAAATTTGATCGTATGCATTATTTTCTCTCACTTTAATTTTATCAGTTAATTGGATGTTACAGTTATCAATAAACTGGGAATTCTATACAGTTAAAACAAGAATGGGTAGATGCAATTCAAAACAGTAAAATGATTAAAAGAATTCAATTGATTGAATATTACAATTATTGGTAATAATTATACAGAAAAGTACTGCCCACTACGATTTTGATAAAATTTAAATATGTTATAGATATTGACATTTTGAACAACTTTTTCCTTTTCCAATATAGGGGGTCACTTTTAGTTCTCGAGATATTTTCAAAAAACTATCGCGAATACTGTACTGAATTTTTCGTATTCCTGCACGCTCCGAAGCAACGTAAACCTGTTTCGGTGCGGCGTTTGTTTACATTTTGACTCTGTAGAGATAAGGTAGAAAACGGGAGGGTGGAAAGAGCCGGCCTGACACCACACCCACCCATCCAGTGCTTAACACGCACCCAGTGTTTCTAAAAAGAAGGTTTCCGTTAAGAAATTAACATTTGCGCAAATTTTCAATATCATATTCGTAATCAGCACGTGAAAATACGTAAGAATATAGAGTATAATTTAGAAACAGTGGGTGCATGTGAAACACTGGGTGGGTGTGTGTGGTGTCAGGCTGGCCCTTTCCGCCCCCCCTGTTTTCTCTCTTATCTCTACAGCGTCAAAATGTAAACAAACGTCGCACCGAAACAGACTTACGTTCCAGCGCAGCGTGCAGGAATACGAAAAATTCAATACAGTATTCGCGATAGTTTTTTGCAAATATCTCGAAAATTAAAAGCGACCCCCCTATATTGGAAAAGGAAAATGCTGTTCAGAATGTGTTGCTGCGTAACATATTTAAATTTCATCAAAATCGGAGTGGGCAGTAGTTTTCTGTATAATTACCCAATTATGTATTAATGAAGAAAATGAATTTCGACTTCTGCACCTGCAATTGATGCCTAAAAATCTCATTCTGCATAGAGATCCGCTAGTTATCAAATTTTGTGGGGAGCATTCTATTATCAGTAGATAATTGAAGGGGTGGATGTATAAAGGTGTTAAGTAACAAATTGTTTGTTTTCTGTAAAGGAGTTTCTAACAAAATATGTTGTCCTTTTTTGATGAATGAAGATAATACCACAAATCAATTACAATTGTTATGGTTAATCTCTAATACAAAAAAAAGATAAATTATTTGTTGACCTCCTGATCCAGTACAGATGAAGTACAAAGTAATTAGATCCTTCTTCCATACAAATGACGCCTTTATCCATCCACCCCTTCTATTGCATTCTGAAAACGCATCCTACTTTAAAAGTATCTTCGTCACTTTCTATCCATTTGCTCCGTTTCACAGGTCATTAATAAATCTTAAATATAGAGGACTTTTAAAATCAATTTAAGCAGTGTAAACATTTTGACATATGAATTACAAAATATTGTTTTTTAAGGAGACTGCCAGACGACCCTGAGACCGGCATAGCCTTAAACGTGTTAACCCTTTGCACTCGGAGCTATTTAAACTCGAAAATTAAACATTTCTTCCGAACTATTCCATTAACAACTCATATAATAATTAAATGTTTAGTAATCGATTAGACACCAACTTATTTAATAATGTGAACAATATTTTGCATAATACCATTGTACAGGGATTCTTGTGGCGACAGTGAGTCACTACTCGAATGCTAAGGGTTAATATAATGAAGTAACCATGAGAACTGTTGTAAAAACAAACGTTGGTAACGAACGTGTTAATGTCTTGCGAATAATGTATTGTTGCGAGTACACGACGTTATTGTTGAAATTCGTCGAAAGTAAATAAGTTGTTAGAGGCATTGAACTTTGTCATCGCTATACATATCTGTGGGAGAGGAGAAAAGTTCTGCAAAACAGGTTTTAGGAAAATCGAAACAGTCTCCTGTCCTGCGTAACACGGATTGTATTGGGTTACGTATATCTGCCGCACCATTATCGCTACGAATTACCTTTTGCGGTCGTAGACACGCGATGCTTGTCACGGTCACTGGCCCATATTTCTCCGGTCTCGCATATGCTTTTTTCCTTCCCTTTCATCACAACCGTACTCGCAACAAATGCTCAATTTGAAACGATAAATTGTACTCGTACGCGGACCTCATTTCATAAGGAAATGCAACTCTCGCTCTATGAACAAATTTCTACCACTTATTGTTAGCTATTCCAATCTAACATGGTTCGCTCGATGACTTTCGAACACTAGATCTATGTTATAAAAATAAAAAGAACATATTGATTAAGTTTTTCAGCCGTTCTTATCAGAATGTATACTTTAAAAAATAATTTTAGTGAGTAATCCTACATAAAAAAATTGGTACCTGCCATTTTTACGGGTCCGGTAGTTGTAGTGTTAATATTAGAAGGGATTGAATTTGATTTTAATCATTTCAATTATGATTTCAATTGACTTTTATTTTAGTGTACCTATAAAGGAGCCAATCTACTGAATAAATTTTCTACTGATTATTTCTATTAGGTCGGAAAGAAAGTTCTTACGGTTTTGCATTTGAATTTAGTAGTTAAAAACCGCAAGAACTTTCTTTCCAACCTAATATATCTCTAATTGTATAATCCTAAGTTATTTTGATACTCCTAATGGTGAAAATCTTCGTTTCACTTTAATTCTAAGGAAAATTAAGTTTACAACAACAATATTGATTTTTCTAGTAAAAATCCTATTATCAACTATTATTGAAGTATCTCAGCAAACAATTGTCTATATTTTGTGTGGAATATAGAAAAATTTGTGTGAATGAACAAAAAATTGCATAAAGATTTACATCTTACAACAGAAACATGTCTTTCAATATTTCTAAACTTCTGATTCAAGATTCACAAAGTAGGTATGTACTCTCTCCTGTTTTATAATCTTTTCTTTGATCAGTTGTGTTTCCTTCGACTAATTTTGTTCTTGGATGCATTTTTTGGAAAGGGTGTGCACAAACAATTTCCTATACAGACAGAAATGTTAAAAATGTTGTAAGTTGATGATATATTGGGTTGGCAAATAAGTTCGCTCGGTTTTTCTGATTTATTCCACTCTAAAAAACCGTACGAAACTATTTGCCAACCCAATATTACTCACTAAAGATTTTGGAGTAAAGCTGCTTATAAACGGTATCCCTCAAACAGCTGCTGATCAAGAAATTAAATTTTTGTGTATACAATTATGACACTTACTTGATAAATACGACAAATCGAGGATAACTACTTTAAACAGGAAGGGGAGAGGGTACCGTTTATGTCTATGAATATTGAATCGGACGTGTTCGGTGTACAATTATCCACGTGATTTCGAAAGGTACAAATTAGTACCTATTTGTTCCCTTTCACTATCTCGACCGGTTCATCGGCGTGCACAATGAGCGAGCGGAATACAAACGGCGCATTTTTAATAACCGGCGAAATACCGACCACCGGCATGACATTTCAATCCACACTTTTATAAGAGAAAGCACGCCCACGCGCGGCTAACAGGTCCTACGATCTAGTAAGCACACATACGATATTGGTCGAGAGGTTTTCAAAGCTTGCATTAGCATGATCAGAAAGTTCTGACTTCTGTCTGAACGTATAGAACCTTATTTGGAGGTTTTCACGAAACGAAAGTAGTACTAGGTTTTATGTACATATTTGAATTGCAAATCAACTGTGATTTCAACTATAAACTATGATGTTCACTTCTTATTAACAACGTTACTTAATACCTTAACGCAAATTCATTTTATTTTGTTTACGACATTACTTATTAAATGAAACAATTACTCTTTGATAATTGCATTCATATTTGCGCCGGTGATCATGAAAGTGGTGTGAGTGAAATTTCGCTTATTATTTATTGCGTCGATTGATTCTACACAATAATTGTGTATCATTAAGTGAAAAATTGTACAATGTATTGTATGTTGTCAATGTAAAATAATTCTTTACCAAATCAGACGTAACAGTTTAAAGATCTGGACGAATTCATTTTCATAATTACCGGTATATGTACTTATAAAGGTACTTTGCACTTTTGATACAATATTTTGACTATGAAAACTACTTCTTCGTGAAGCAGGCTATAAATCAATTCTCACGACCACATTATTTTATATTGTTTACATAGATACTTACAGATTCACACATGCATTAGCACAAATACAAATAAAATTATCAAAGAATAATGTTTCAATTTAAAAAATAACATAATAAACAAAGAATAAAAAATAGATATCTTGGTAACAAATAAATAACGAATAAAACACAGTGTACTCAAAATGAGTATCGAATTGTCGAAAGTTTTACACCCTTTTACATAAAGAAGGTGTACAATACTACTTGTATTTTTGAACAACTAAAATGTTGTTCACACCCTGTAGTAAACTAATTGTTCTAATTTTTCAACGAAGACCAAGTCGTATGGTTCAATATGAACCTCCGCAATGTGGGGTCGCAGAGACCCCAGCTTCAGATTTTTGAAAAGAATTTTTATATGAATAAACTTAAATCTGTTAGTTTACTTTTCATCGTGTGTTATTCTTTATCCCAAATTTATTAAAAACGAGGCTATTCATGAAATTCATTTGTCGGGGTCTAAGAGACTCCACCTTGAAGAAGACGTGAAAAAGAGCTATCATCCTTTTAAATGTGTCCGAATATTACTCCGATTCATTGTATATTTCATACACGCGACAGCAACCGTAAAATTGTTAAACGCCGGAAGATACGTTTTCAAAAGACGATATAACGTTACTGTAAAAATTATCCATTGTTTAGAATCAGATCAGTGAACAAGCTCTCCGGCAAAGTGCATCATAGGCGTGGCATTTCATACAAGTACCGGATGGAGAAATCTGTAACACCGAAGACTAAATCGGTAAACAGCTCGGTTACGGAGATTGATTGCTATCAAGAGAAAAAGAGAAGAGAGACACAGATAAGTTTCCGATCAACCTTAATACATCATCAGGCATAAATTATCATTTTAACAAGCTAGTGGAGGCGTCCGATAATGGAGAACCAACCAATCCCGAATTGAGACCTCGATCGTTATTTTATGTCGACGTGTCACGGGCGTCGTACCCGTGGCTTCGACAACGAATCGTGCGAGGTGTGTCGATTACGCTACCGCGCCTCAAATTCTAATGATTCGACTGCGGATGTTTATGCAAATTCACAACATTATAGGCAACCTTAAAGCATCTCTTCGTGAACGGTTCGAGTGAATCAAAAGTCAAATAAATTGCATTAACCCCTTGCTCTCCGAAGTTTTTTCCAATATTGTTCCCAACAACTCTCTATTATTATAATTTCTTTATGTAAAATCTACTCCAAAAGACAGTTCCTTAATTGGTGCGAATTCTAAACAATTTTCAAACGAAGAACATTTGGTGGATTTTACTAGTCATTCTCGTAACTACCCTCCCTCCAGATTATCATAACTATTATATGAATAAATATGTGTATTAAATTACCTCGAGCAGTGGCAGGTAAACCATTGTAGATGAATATGTGTATAAACTGCTCAATAAACATTTTACGTTCATATTGTTATATACAATAAAATTCTTCAATCGCTTTATATAACACACATTGCGTACAATAAAATTCATTCATTTGAAATATCTTATTGAAAATTTACTTCAGAAGACAGTTCCGCGATCGTCGTGCAAAACGTCGTCTGATGAACACGTGATTCGTCGAGATTCAAATTATTCGATTGACATTCGTAAATCCATTTTTGCGTAGACACAATTATGCAAGCAATAATATAAAATAGTTCTCTTAAAAAACGTACTTTTTTTATGAGATATTAGTTAAAGTAAAGTATGTCCACATTTATTTTCAATATTGAATGATCGAATCATTCCGCGAACTATTACGTTTTCCAATTTTCCCGCCCCACTGACTCACCCTGTACTTTCCCAGCGAACATTTCCGAAGAACACCGTTTTCCCGTTGGTCAGGTATAATACGTTGAAATTGTCCGATGGTAGGCCGATGCAACATACGCCTGTTCATTCGGCGTATACTATTGTTTCACGACATAATAGTCCGACAATGGTCGGTATGTAGTCGGAGGATTTACGAGAGACGCGAGTTTGTCGAAGGGAAACAAAATTGCAAAATCCATCGCACGTGAACGTTTACGAGCTACGAAAATACGGAGTCGCGCACGAGGGGACAGTCTACCGAGGAATATTTTCGAACGGTTAAGGGAGACAATTTAGACACGGTTACATCCAACCGCGAACTTATTTATAGGTTATCACTGTTCTCACTTGAACGATCACGTGACCCCTTTCGAAGAATCGAAGGAAGCGTCGCTCTTGAGGCATCGGCTTCTAAGTTTAAGGTTCCTTTTGTCGAGAACGTGACAGATAAACATTCTAGCAGTAAACGAAAATGTATCGTCTTTTTGAGTTGCCGGGCTACTGCTAAAACTGATCGCTAGACAACTGATCTTTATGCAGAATAAAAGAATTCTACAAAACAAACAGTACAGAGGCTACTACTGAAACTGATCGCTAGACCATTATGCAGAATAACAAGATTTTAAAAACGGTACAAACATCGTATCAGCGAATAAAAACATATCTTCGACATACCAGGCTACTCCTGAACCTTTATGCAGAACAAAAAGTTTCTTTGTTAACTCTAAAGGCACGTGTCCATCCGAGACTCAAATTCGTCAGGAATTGAGAATTATACACGGCCTTGGCATTTATTTATTTCTTGAATTTTTCAATTTTCCAGGGGGAAAGCAAGGGGTAGTGCTCATGTAGTACAAGAAAACCCTTTTGGGTTTCTTCAGAATGGGCCTTCGTTTTTTAGCCATTTGATTTAAATTTGTGACGTATTTAGTAAGCCAGATCATAGTATTAAGTTTCTTCCTTTTTTCCCCGAATTTTTACAGTGGAAATGCATTGTTAATATGTATATTATTTATGACATACTGTAAGAATAACCGTAAAAGAGAAGATCAGAATAATATTATATATTAGAGGGCCCAGTTGGCCGTTTGTATTATAGCGACGTTGGCCCTTCGTTGGTCCACTTGCCAACCAATATTGGCAACAAATAATCCAACGGAGGTTCAACAAAATGTCAACCATAAATGCTACTAGGGTTTACAAAATACAAGAGTGTTTTCCTATATTCTTCTGTACTCCATAAAAACGGCTACATGTAAAGAACAATGCTGTATCCAATCGTCACAATATTTGCTTTGTCCCTCTTCTTGGATATAATATACAAATAGCATTGTACATTATGAATGTAAAGCCTTTGTGTGTTGATAAATTGTAATTTTATTTTAAAGGAATGGTTCTTTACGTAGGTAAGTAATTTGTAAGTCCGAACAATCTCGTTAAAATTCGAATGGTCAGGTTAGATTTACTTGTCAGTTGCAGAGAACATCACAAGCCTTTTCTGAAGTGCCGGTACATATCAGTAGGTAAGAAAGAGACGTATGAACGGAGCATCAAGAACGCGGAACGCGGAACGGGCACTGTCCTGTCGTTGACGCCGCGCGATACGGGCGTTCCATCGTTTCTACGCAATCGTGCCGATGCAAATTGCCGGAACAATGATCGGCCGTGTTGTAACCGAATACATTGCACCGAACCACTTCCATGATACGAGTCTCACTGTCACACTAAAAAACTCACTCCGTATACCGTGGACAACTGCATAACCCATGGTGTAATCGAGTCAACAATAGCATGAAAGAAGCACCGTTTACCGTGTCATCGAGAGTTAGGATAGTCTGCGGAGCGAAAAGCTGCGAATATCGTGGACAACGACATAGCCATATTTAAGTCGACAATAGCATAAAAGAAGCACGGTTTGCCGTGTCATCTGCGGATCTGTATGGCATATGCGACCGACACGGGGATCGAGTTTAGTGGGAATCGATATTAGTATGATACGAAAGAAATTATTGTTCTGAATCTTTGTGCAGCAGTTTTTGAACGTGTACAAGTCCGGCAGCTAGTTATGGCGTAGCGAATTTACCGACTCGACGGCTCAGGAATTTAGATCCGGCCGTGACAGAGGGGTGAACGTTCTGTTTCTGGTTGAACGCCGTCACCGGGCTCGTGCATGGGACGCGCGATCACACATGGGGGGCCGTGGATCGGTCGGTCGGTCGGTCGGTCAGCGGGGAATTGACAGGCGCGATGGCAGACTTACACTTGATCAGGATGACACCGTTGTGCAGCTCCTCCATCTCGTGGAGGCGGGCGATCTTCCTCGCACTTCGTGCTCCAGGTTAAGTGGCGACAACAAAACGTTCGTATCGAGCACCGGGCTGTCGTGGCCGCAACGTGCTCGTGGGCAGCGAACATACGCTCGCTCGCTCGCTTGCTCTCCAAGTGGGCCTGCTGATTCGCGAGACGACACTTTGGATGAACCGGAAAGAAATGACGATCCGTCGGATTACGAGGCACACGTGGCGGCAGGGCTGACCGCTGGCATAATTAATATCGCGGCGTGCAGCACCGATAAGAAGAGAGCGTCCCGTCCGACAAAGAAACGCCACCAAAACGGAGTAAACATGGCCGTGCGCGCGCGCCTCTCTGGTTCTCCGTGGCCCGCGGAGCCGTCACGCACTGAGGGCGGTTGCATGGAAACGAAGGGCACGGAGGAGAGACAAACGGCAACAGAGAGAGAGGCATGGTGTGTACGCCGTGGCTGTGGGCCTGTGTGCGCCGCGCCGTCCGAACGAACAGAGAGAATGGAACAGAGGGTGCTGCAAGCTGCGAACGAGAGAGAAAGTTGGACAGAGAAAAATAGCGGACAACGCGCGGGAAACCAGCGGGAACGACAGAGACGCCCAAGAGCCGGTTACCGACGGACAAAGATGCCGAGGTAGAGCAGGACAGAGCGGAGAACGAAAGAGAAGAGAGCGTACGGCGCGGTGCAACGGAACAAACGAGAAAGAGACGACGTAGAGAGGGCACGATTGTTCGAGAACCAGCGAAACGAGGATGGGAATATCGTTTCGTGGTATAAGTTCATCGAAATGGCCACACCGCGGCGCTAGTTCGAACGGTCGTCACGATCGCAAGAATTCATGCTCCTGAACGGACTTGGTAAATCACGATCCTCTGACCTGGGTTATTGTTGAACGGAAAAAGCATCGGGCAGCTGGACTACGAGGACTTTGGATGAAAATGTATGCTCAAGTTTCCGGGCCTTTAGAGGCTGGGAACCTGGAAAATTCTTGGAAAGTTTGCACACGTAGAAGAGAAAACTGCAGCTGCGCTCTTCCCATGGGAAAATATTTAAACTGAATTTTCCTTGCTTGCGATCTAACGCTGCCGAAGATAGTTTGCGTGATACGCGTACGTTGAAACGTGCGTAAATACGTGCATGAATGTAATCGAACTTGGCTACTGTATTTTCGGATATTTTCGCGAGACTAAACATGTCAATCTTCTGTCAAAAAGACTCGATGAATTCGCGCGTGAACGACTTATAAAGTTCACGCATGTTTATGTACGTATGAATGTGGATTCATTTGAATGATTTAGATATTGGCGGTGATCTACGATTTCTCTGTAGTCGAAGGAATTCATTAAGTGGAACAAAAATGTGCAGTCTTCGTGCCGCGAGGAAAGCGATCGCAAGCAAACTGTTGACACACAAAGAATGCTTAGGTAGCTGAAATACAATAGCAATCGGAAGTGCATACGTGTAATGCGTCTGCGGCAAAAATTTGATGTGAACATAGCGCGGACAACGAATACGCCATAAATATCTTGGAGAACAAAACCGTTTTTCACAAACGTTATGTTTTCTGAAAATATCGCTCGTGACCGTAATGCTGTACAAACACTTCAGCAGCATTGTTCACTGCGGTATGAGAAACGACACCAACGACTCATCTAGCAGGAATAAAAGTTTTCGCCAAGATCGAAATGTGTCGACTGAATGGAGTTGCCAAAGGGGCAGATGGCCAAGGCTAGAAGTTAATTGTATTTATGGAAATTCCCTTCGACTTCGATCTTGGCAACACTGTACACTCGATGCGTCGTATTGCTCCATGATATTCTAACGGTCTATTATAAGAGATGCATGCTATGTAGTCGATTTTATGTTCGAAATATTACATTAAAAGTGCATCGAAATGTTACATTAAAAGAAAGAAAGAGTAGTAGACTCCCCTCTCCCCCCAGTTTTTCGATATCTATAATTTGAATATTCTAATATCCGAACTATGTATCTGTTATCTGGATTATGCGAGCCAATAAATGATTCGAACAAATTTTGAGCACAATGGTTGTACTACAAACGTTTATGCATTTAAAATATATCTATGGATGCAACACACTTTTATCCAGACTTAGTTTTCTATGAATGTATGAATTTTTACGAAATTCTGTAGTTACACGCATTGTGAAATGTTTGCGATACAGTACTTATATCGACGAGGAAACTGTAAATACGTAAACAAACTCTTCAAAATCCCAATTTAAATAAACAATATTCAGTGACATACAAATAATTATTCTATTATGCAAACGTTATTTTACGTGAACACTTGTCTCTCCGCTCATTCAAATACGAAGGCTTTGATTAGGACCGGATCATTGTGCTCGCAGGCCACAAGCACCTTTGTATTTGATGGATTACCACTCCCTTCGCTTTCATGGACCACTTCATTGTCCTTGCTACCTTCCTTTTCTTTGTGTGAATTCTGTCTTCTCAAGCCCTAAAATTTTCGTTGGTTTTAGGTTCGGTAGCCGTGGTGTGCATCGGGTACTACGGCCCTGAGATTTATTGCGTTATTGTGCGCGTGCGTGCGTGTGTTTCTGTTGATGATCGATCGTCAAATCGATAACGCTCGGTAAGAATCTCTTACATAGTCGATAAGACAGTGAATCGGTTGGAAACGAAGGACGGTTGACCGAGCATGGGAAAAAGAGCTGTTGTGTGGTTCTAATGGGAGATGGCGACGCGGTTTGTTTTCGCTCCTTGCTTGGCACGCAGTCACAGCAGACTGAAGAATCAAAAGAAAGACTTCAAGAATCAATTGCTGTTGCGCATGCGTTCAGTAGTAGTTCTCCGTGAACATAGCCGCACAACTGCGCGACACGGAAAGCGCAGGCGCATGGAAATTGTATACCATAAACGTAATACATATGTACTTGTATGTGATTAGAAACTAAATATAACAATTCTTGTGAATGTAACACTTAAATCTTTGCACTCGAAGCTATTTTGGTTCCATAATTCGAATGAAATGAATGAATTTTTTATTTTGTAAATATCAAATCCAATGTGCCTACTCGTACCACACTTGAATGTTCACCAATTTATCATTTTGACATTTAGTAATGCAGGAATTGTATTGAACTTATAGTACAGTAATAATATTTAATGGTGATGCGCCTAGTACGACAAAAATAATGTTCTAAGTCTTACATATTAACTCTTTGCGGTCCTATGTCGAACCAGACTCAACATTGACTCTTGCACCAATAGCTTCCCATTGTACTGTTTACCATTACGTTGATTAACAATGTCAGAACAATTCGAAGGTACGTGAGTAAAATTGTAATGTTTCTTATCTGTTCTAAGCAAATTACTAGAGCTATCTATGGAAATATAATTAGACTATATCATTCGGTAGCAAGTTGAGCAATTGGAGTAAAAGGGAGTTAACACGTCGAACCGCAAAATTTTTCAAATATTGCCGCGCTTTTTCGCGCACAGTCCCCTCTACTCTTTCATCAAGGTATCTATAGGAAATGATGGAGGCGTTGTCTTCATCGAAGAAGAGATAATATCGTATCACAGTAATGTTCAGAGGTTGTCCAGTTTGAAAACAAGGGTATCAGGTATTTGGACAGAGTTTCGCTGATGCGAGACTATTTTGTGACGCAGCTAAAGAGCGGCTAGTTTATGCGCCTGGTTCGTGAGCAAACTGCTCGCGTATACACACTGCCCAAGTGTTACGTCCCCACCAGAGATCTATGTTTGCAGCTTCCACCACGGCGGTAGCTGCCGACTGTCGTTCCACGTATACTCCCCTCTAGCTCTTTGCTGAAGACTGAAACCAGGTCTATATTTTAGTACGCATCAGAATCTCGACTATGAGAAGTTTTCACACGAGTGTCTGTGTCCCTGGTAATGGTCAGCATGACGCAGACGTCACAGCAGACCAAGTTTCGATGTGAGTTCTGGCTTGTGCGAAACAAACGCTTTTCGGTGCCTCTTTGCGAGGACACGTGTACGGCCCGCGGATTTTTCTGTTCTAGCCCGCGCGACGGGTAGTTTTCCGCGGGGCTCAACAATCGATGGTTTCGAGCAGTGACTGTGAACCCTGTTTCACGCGCAGATATCTCTGACGCGACGTGGCCCATTCGTTTCCATTTTAATCGTCCCGCGTACCATGCATACGTCAGACACGAATACCCATTTCGCTACGTAGATCCACCCGTGATACGCAAGTGCGAGTCGCAACCGTGTCCCCTTGCGTCACAGTTGCTGTAATGCTTGCTTTCTGCCGGCTTGAACTTTGTTATCTTCCTCCTCGCGCAACTTTCCCCATCCCGCCCGTCCCGTCTCGTGATTCAGGATCGTAAACGAAGTCCGAACCATCGAACACCGAGTACCTAGAACTGGTTCGAACAAGAACTTACGGTCCACGCTATTCCTCAAATAGAACCGCTTCACAAGTTCGAACCGCTTGAATTTTGTATTAGATTCTTCTAACTATTCAATCGTTTTGTCGTATGCGTAAACATAAGTGCTTGCAAGCACTAAATATAAACGAAGGGAAAATACTAAGTTCTTCACGCATAATTGTGATAATTAGACTGCGGATTTTATGCATCAATGACAAAAATGGGTATTTGTAATTTAAAGGAGTGGACATTTGAAAAATATTTAAGGACATCAACGTATTAGTTTCAGCTTAATAGAATAATTAAAAGAACAATACAATTTTTATTTGGCTCCTGTGTCCTGCAATCAATGCAAACATATTTTATTTTGCATAAAGATCCGCAGTGTAGTGATAATGTTATAATCATAATGCATAACAATCTCTGTATAGGTTTCTATTAGAATTAGGTAGCAAAGCTGAGTAAACATTAGTTTCAGTAAATACTTCATCCTTTATACAGGATGGAAATCCTTTAAAACATCACTAGTAAAAGGTTTCACTTGTTCTCGTGACAATTACATTTATTGAGAACTATGAACTATTTACTTCTTTTTTTAAATCGTTGTCTTTTACTTAGAAACCATTATGCTTTTATGAATCCTTGTCGAATTATTAAATCACACATTATACTCTACAGCTAATGAATAGACTGCGGATCTTTATGCATTTATAGAAAAATTGAGAAGATGAAATTTAAAATTGTTGAAAAATTAAAAAAATTGAAGATGTCAATTTTTTTGTGATCATTAAGACTGCGGATCTTTATGCATTTCCAGCAAAATTGAGTAGATGAAATACTAAATTGTTGGAACACTTTAAAAATTGATATAATATTCCTCCTCCATTAAAATTGTTAAGGAAAGAAATAACATTGAATTTAGTTTCCATTTCTTGCAATCGATGCAGACAATTTTTATTTTACTTTTATATATTTTTATTTTATTTTGTTAGAAATATTTGATACAGTCCGCGGAATGTAATATTTACGACGCTGCAATGAGTTTCTTGAATTCGAACAGAGACGACGATATTAAATTACTCTGATGTGTATGCATGTGTAAACATATACATTTAGGCATCGACTTAACTGGAGGCTGTCATTAGCGACCATGATTTACGATGCTGTGCGGTTTTAAAAGCTATCGTTGAATAGCGTGTGTCTCGTGAAAAATAACAATTAGAACGTTCACGATACATTTGCTTCTATTTGGATATTATTACTGTAATTTTGTTCGTCACATTTTTAGTTCCAATTAATGTCATTTCTTGAATGTCACCGTAATTAATATTTAATAACAATGCACGCATACACACGTAGAATGTGCAAGTTGTGTAATAGAATTTTTCGTTCCCGACTGTATGAAATGCATTGCATGTTAGAGGTTGGAACGAAAGTCCATGTAGAGACATCTGCTTGTTACGTCCTGCGACTTTCTCTTGCGGGTCGCATTGTAGAAATCTAAGAATTCCTTTAGTGTTTGAATACCGAGTTATTATGATCGAGATATATCTTAAAATTGCACAAAACCATTACCAAACTTGCTGTTTAAAACGGATTGGTTTAGAAGTTATTCATTTTCTGCCGCCTGTCATAATTAGACAGCGGATCTTTATGCAAAATGAAATGTTTACACATCATTCGCATGGAAATGATTCTAAATAAAGATTTCTTGTGTAAATAATTTTAATTGATTGGAAATAATGTCTGCATATTTTTAATTTTTTATTGTTTTAAGTTTCACCTACTGATTTTTGTCATAAATGGATAAAATGCCCTGTCTAGTCGTAATAAGCAACCGAGCGCTGTGCGTTCGCTCAAAGTTTGCGAGTCTGAAAGTAAAGTAAAAAAAGTCCAACATTGTAGTCGTAAAATTAAGGGTTAGGGATAATGATGCTATCGTTTTGCTCGGTACTGCGTTCGCATCGATGCACACGAGCAGTTCAAAGAAACGCACAGTGGAATGCGCGTAGTGTCCCTCCGGTCCACGTGTTCCCGCGGTATTAAATTGCACGCGTTCGAATTGTTATTCCTCCCGCTATCTTCTCACCGACGCGACGCGACGCGACGTCGGCCATTTATCCGTCGCTCCCCCGTGGCGACGGCGACATTCCGTCGGCGACGTAATAACCGTCTCATAGAGGAATCGTAACCGCGGCTACACGTGATAATAATCCCGAGTCACGCAGCCCCCTCCTACACTTTTTATTCATCTTTTTCTTTCTTCGCCGATGTTCGCAGGGACCGAGAATCTCACCTGCCGGTTCATTCAGCTCAGGAAGGAAAATGGAGAGATCTTCACCGGCCGCAAATATTCCGCCCAGGCAGGTTGGAAGTAAGTACATATGTACATCGAAAACCTGCGCGTTACCTGCGATTTTTACGAGCTGGTAACTCGAGACTGAAAGCGACCTCGAGAAGGAATCTCAAGCATGCTCGAAGGGAAAACACTGTTTCTCGGACGAAGATTGATTTCGTCAAGATTTATGCTCGCATTATCGTCTTTTTATGGCGGCGACTACTGCGTGAAGTAAATACATGAAACGAATCGCCGCGCCGAGCCGAGCCGGTCGATTACCAGTCAATAACATCGTGATTATGTCACTTACTTTTTGCCTATATGCGAATCAGAAAATACTAAACTACGCGTTTCAGTAGACACACGTGCACTCTGGGAATTAAGCCTTTTAGGATTATGGTGCACGGTATAAGCGATTTTTTATTTCATTCTTTTTCATTGAAAGAGTAAATTGTAGTTGCATTTTGTAGATTGAAATCAATATTACCCCCCACGGGGAACAAATCTTTTATATTTACAGAACTTCAATGTCTTGTTACGGAAAATTATACTAACGTTGTAGCACGTATTCTTTAAGAATAATTGTCTACTCAGTTGTGTGTTCTTGCTGGCAAGCCACTGAAAAAGATTTCTGCTTAATGGAGTGATTATAAATTAACTTAACGACTATGATATTATTAAACGTCTCAGAACATTCTGTCTGTAGATGTATAAAGGTTGAAAGGGACGAGCACCCCATGAATCTTTTTAAATGAATATAAATCTGAATGATGGTTAAATCATTCAGACGGATAAATCTGAAGGAACAATTTTCAATCACAAAAATATGCTCCAAAGTGTATAGATTTATCACAATATGAAAAAATAAGCAGAACAGTTCACAGTATTTGAATGAAGGAAAACTGGACTAAAAATATAATTTAGCAATGTTCAAATTAATTTTTTAAGCTGATTTTTACTTCGAAAAATGATACTCAGGCCAGCTTTTGGGCATTTTTGCACACCGCGTGTCGCTCGGCAGGCCCAACGATGCCACATTTACGGAGAGACTATATTTATACACAATTTATAGAGGATATCCATTTTTGTATATATATCACTACGATATCACCTCGTTTCTAGACTTCTTATTTATATGAAAAAGAGAACACATTAATCCAGGATTGACGGAAGCTACCAAAGTTGCGATCTCACTGATCTCACAAAAACGGCAGAGAAAGGTTCCCCTACGGTTTTCTAATATTTATAGATCTCCGATCGATCGTTTTTCATGTCTTCTAAATACAATGACAGGTTTGTTTCATGTTCCGTCATGTTTTACTTCCTCATTGGGGTTTAATAGCTGCAAGAAAGCCGAACGATCGCTTGATCGGGTGAGTTGCGACGACGGCGCGTGGAACCGAAAAGGAGACTATTGCCAATGGATCCGTGACGACTAAAATAGCGTGTAACATCCAGATATCGAAACGCAAGAACCGTGGATTGCTATTATTAACAGGCCGCTTGAAAATTGGAAGAAAAATGGCGTTTGGCTCGCGTCGCTCGTCTAATCGTTTCTCTTTAAAACGCTAGCAGTCACTTTAAATTAAATAAACAGATACTTCTAATATGTATAATTGATACAGATCTACAAAACGTATCGTTTAAATTTTCAATACAGGCACGCATAAAAGAGCTGTAAACAATTTAGTATTTTCTCTGTAATGCCGGCTAATGCAGTAAACTAATCACGTGTCATGTAGTAAACTAATAATTATAACTTCTAAAAAGAAATCCGAGTCATATCCAAAAATCCAAGTCCTTTAAAAAGTGTGCCAATATTATTTTGATTCACTGTATTTTGGTACCGGCGCGCGGCGTCTCAAAAGCAATTGTATGTACGTCAACACTTTCACAGTTCGTTTGCGAGAGCGGAAACGGGAATTCGTAAATAGCTGGCGACTCTTTTGTGGCAATAAATTTGAAGCATTTACTGGTCCCGAAATATGAATGTATCATATTTATCACAGTAACGACTAATAATATCTGCATTTTCTGCACATATTGCATTTTTGCACAGACGCGCAAAACATAATGGAACGTTCTGAACACCTAAAAATAGCAAATACAGTGGAACTTCGGTATACGACATACAACCTTAATCCATTCCTGATGTTTGGACTTACACTTATTATAAAAATGATTAATCCGTTCTTATGTAAAAAAAAAACTCCTATTGATACTATACCTACATTAATGGGGTTATAAAATAATTTAAACACTGTTTAAACACATAAATAGAAAATGAGATTTTATTATAGATTTCTAAATTTAAACTCTGCTTAATGCTAAAATACAAAAAGAAACACTCGATCGACTGATCATTACTGATCCTTACTTGTATGATCAGTCAGTTAATAATACATCAACTCCGAATATAATTGATTATTAATTTAATTTTTCCTCTGGGATAAGTATTTAAAAATGACGCAAAATTCACACAAAAAGTTTATGTCGTATACCGAACAGAAGTCACAGTGAATCTGTGTAGGAAAATACTTCACATTCGCTTGGGTTTCACAAACTTGAGGAAATCGCGGTAATAATTCCGTCACGATCAACTCGACCTACTCTAATCCATATACCGTTCGCCTCTTATACCGACTCCTGCAATAGTTCTGCAGAATGAATTATGTAGAATTACGGGAACGGAAACGGAACTGCTCGGGAGAATTGAATCGCCATCGTTATTCATCGACCTTATTCGTTTTCGGTAGATGCGTTATCGCACGAAACTCGTACTGGAGAGATAAGAGCAACACAATGAGCCGATTTAATTCTGGCTGGCAAACAGTGTCCTCAGTGTTCGTTTCTCAGAACACTGTAACGCGCGAACACGCGACCGTTTCATAGTGATCGTGCAACAGAGCGATTTGACGTATTAACTCGAACGCTTTTATGCTTTCCGGTGCTTTCTCACTTTTCAATTTAGCTAAGCGTCTCCGAGTTTAAAGGGGAAAGATTCGCATCAGTCCTTTTCAACTTTTACTTCAAAGAGAGGAGTGTGTTATGACCATTTTTCCTTTGACCAGTAAACTATACCCGAGTCTATAGCGATTAACAAATATATATGTAGCTAGCTCACTACAGACATTTTTTACATCCTACCTCACGCAGGATGTAGTACGTTATTTTAAAAAAAAGACAAACACACTCGAAACATCATCAGCACTAAGTGTATTTTTTTCGAAAATCTTAGAGGAGAATGCAAACAGCCATTAATTGGAAGTCGACGAAAGAGAAGAAGAATTTCTATAAAAGATCTTAATTATAATACAACAAGTTCAAAGTTTAAATAATAATATTTAGCAATATGTATCTGTGTACTTCCGTGTTGTGCACAGACATCTTCAAAATATTTAGCTAATAAAGTTCTTTTAATGGTTTTTGTCTAAACATTGCTCCTTTTTTAGTGATATCTACGTTTTCCATCCGTTTGCATTATTAAACTGTTACAAAGGTTAACACTAAACCTGCCACGAGGGGTCAAATGACCCGTTTTAGATTTTTTATTTGTTGAATTGATTGAATACATTTTTTGACTCCAGTAAACCGCACAAAATATAAATAAATTTAATCTTGTTATTTTTATAATACCATACATATTAGTCACTTTTGATGGTCGGTAGGTTTAGTGTTAAAAGACTTTGATAATATGAAAGAATTGATTGAACCTGTAAATACTATTCAATTTAAATTATACTATTCTGATCAGGGACCATAACTGTTGTAACCAAAAAGAAAAAAGTCATAAAATAACAAGTATTTCATCGACTAAAATCGTATTGGCTACAAATAAGGATTATAAGTAACCGAAAATTTGTTCTCTTGTTGGCAAATGCTATCGTTGAGAGAAATTCATTTCAATCACTTATAACAGTTATCAATGAGAGAAATTTATTTCGATCGCTCGTAACAGTTAACGATGGGAGAAGTTCATTTCGATCGCTCATAACAGTTATTGATGAAGGAAATTTGTAATAGTTATTATTAAATAGTACAACTTTCAAATCGTAGACAATTATTTCATAAATTTTTTATTCGTAAAATTAATTGCAACAATCGAAATTGAATGTGACACACAAAAACAGATTTTGTGTTGCTCTTATGGTCTGTTGATTCGTCTTGTTATACGAAACCTGCTCAATGAACTTCACAGGCTTGCTCCATCCGAAAAAAAGTAGACAACTCAATAAATAAGCAACCAAAATGAATTTTCTCATCAATAACTATTATGAACAAGTGGAAAAGAAATTCGATCATTGATAACTATTATGAGCGATTGAAATAAACTTCTCTCATCGATAACTCCCTAAGTACGTTATCTTAAATTTCAATAATAAAATGATTTTTATCGTAGACAATTTTAGGATAACTGTTATTTTTGGTCCCTGATTCTGATATTAAAGTCAGGTAAAGTCGAGTAAAGTCGAGTTCATACACGATCTCTACGGTGTAAAGTGTAAAGGATTAACAAATGTGTTTATTTCACATTTACCGACGTAGTTTGCGAAAGATTTATAAACGGCAGTTCACGTGCATTTTGTTCTGCGATATTCGACGTGTTTTCTTTCTTTCCTCAGATACATTTTGCGGGAGATGCGACACGAATTTCCCACCATAATGGCTAACGTGCACTACACGGTGTTGAAGAAGAAATGGTCGAACCTGTTGCAGCAGTACAAAGTGAGACGAACCAGATGCTTTTTATTACCCCCGCGATTGCTCGATTATCTGCCCGAGCGTTAGTTTGTTTTACCATTTCCAGTTTGCGTTCCCTCCTGCGCTGCGTGAAGGATAATAAACGTGCTCCCCCGTCCGAGCTTAGATAAGTCCCACGAGGGGTCGAAATGCTCTCTCGTGGAACGAGAATTATGGTCATCCACAAATACTTCATGGAAAATTAGATTATCCCTGGCTGGTGTCCAAAGCGCTATTAACCCCTCAGTGCACGGGTCAAAAGTATCCATTTTTTCGTTGACATTTCTTCACCAAACTCAGAGCTTTTCTTAAGGGGACTCATCACCATTTAAGTTCATCACTCAGTTTAAAATTAGAGGTAAAACACAAAAATTCTTTCTGTAATTCTTAAATAAAACGAAATTTTTAGGGCATATTGCATATTGTATAACGTCACCATTTTATAATTTCAAATATCGTTATTGATCCATCTGAAAAAAGTCGTAAAAATCAATTTTTACTACTGTTTTTACAATTCCGACCAAATGCATTTTTTCAACATATTTTTTAGACGTCATTTACTAAACTACTACTACTCCTCCTAGTGTGTGATCAGTTTTGCTCCTAACTGTATATTTTGTGCGATTTTCACTATAGAATATACTGGAGTGTAAAAATATATTCAATAAATTCCCATGAAAACTCCTTTACAATTGCAATAATTGTCAAATAAAAAATCTAAAATGAGTCATTTGACCCCTCGTGGTAGATTTAGTGTTAAGTCTCGTCCTGTGTGTGTGTGTTAGGCAACTTGCCCCCAATTTTCGCAAGAAGTTAGGCGCGTCGACGGCTTCGATTGCTCGGTAGTTCAACTGTTAATAAATTGCACTCGCGCACGAGTTCCCGGTCGTGTAAGCTATCGGTGTCGGAAAGATCCACGTGGATCCCAGGCCGAAAGAAAATCGGAATCGAAAGCGAGGCACGCGAGGAGCGCGCCGCGCCGGACTCTGCAACGAATGCCGTGCTTGCGTACATGGACAGAAGGATCGGGCAAGACTCGCTTGGCTCGTTCTGTTACTATGTATCTGCCACAGCGATCTGTTGAAGGAACTGAGGAACCCGGTACACGGAGACAGGAACAAGGCGGATGACGTCTCATGGCCGTTTTACAGCGCGATCGACGAGCTCCTAGGCGGAGGACACGACCGGGGAACGCCGAACCACGACGAGTACATCGATCCCCACGAATTCCTTTGCGTATCTGTGACACCGGAAGAGCCCACTTCCTCCATGAACGCGCCACCGACGATTTCCGATCCGGAAACCCAACGTAGAGGGACCGACTTCCACCCTGAATCGAGGATGAGAACGTTCGGAGGCGACGGTTCCGTTCAAATCGAGAGAATACCTTCGTACAACACCATCAGGTTCGCCATTTCAAACATTTACTATCACTTCAGAAAGTATTGGCATCATTCATTTTCACTCAAGAACAAGAACAATGTTGTTACCTATCTAATATACGAGGGTGGATCAATAAGTACCCGTGTTTGAAGACAGGCCGCGTTGCTGAGGGAAGTTGTTATTACTATAGTATACTTTCATACTACCCACATGAGGCTTCGTTTTCGAGAAAAATAAGTTAAAGGTCCGTTGAGTTCGGGTGCTTTAGTATGTTATGTACATATTTGCTGGAAGTAGAATTGGTCGGTCATGAACAGACGCACAAGACGATTCCTATCTAAATACAAACTCGATGTTCTTGAAAATGAAACCTTAAACCCTTGGCCTACGATTTATTTTACGGTGTCAGTAATTAGAACTTTTTTGTAGATCATAATTTCCTAAAAAAGGAGAAAATTTATATCCATCGTATGCCTATACGTTCTCCAATAGCTGTACATTAACAAAACCAAAATAGAATTTTATGTCGGTTTAAAGGAAATTATTGACATACATTTTTATCAGAATTTGTTCAGAATCTTCATCACGAGTCAGACACGATATTGTAAGGCAAGGGGTTAAACTTAAAACATTATACTCTTTTTCAGATAAACGAAACACCTCGTAGATTTTAGACAGCAGTTCATAGAAGGGAGGCTTTCGTACACGAGTGATAGAGGTTCCTCTTTCACCGAAGAAAATGGTCCAATTTGTTTGACCATTAAATTGAGATTTGCTTGCTATGTACCGTGTGAGCCACCGGATACAGAAACGTGTTCTGTTTTGATTTTAGACAACAGCTCAAGAAGAGAGGCTTTCGTACATGTGTGATAGAGGTTCCACTATCATCGAAGAAAATTGTCCAATTTGTTTGACCATTAAATTGAGATTTGCTTGCTACCGTGTGAGCCGTCGGATACAGGAACGTGTTCTGTTTTCAGACAAATCGATAAAAATCAAGGTCGGAGGAAACGCGTGCCGAACAGCCCATCGATCCCGCGGCTACCTCGTGCCACGGAGCTCACGATCAAGAAAGTTACGTCGGAGGCGGACTGTTCCAAGGACTTATCGAGGGTACGAGGAAACGACCTGGCCGATTCCACCAGAGACAAAGGCCGAGTGACCGAGGCGCGTAACGAGGATGAGGAAAGGCCGAGAAAGTTGAGGAGAACGCAAGCCCCGTATCGGGAGGATCACGAGTCACGGACCGATCGTCGTATCGAGCAGATCTTCGAGTACATTAAACAACGGGACGAGGAGAATAGATCCATCATGATCCGTGTGATGCACGCCGTCGAAACCATCGCCAATAAGTTATGACACCGTTCAACGTTACGGTCCAACCAAATGTCACACCCCAATCACGCTCCTTTTCGGGAGCTCAAGAATTCTTAACCGAGTAGTATACGACAACATTAATTATAAGAAACCTTATCTCAACCAGTTCAGAGTATTATACTGTCCATGTGATTATCCGATATTCGTGTGTAAGCCTAAATAGTGTATAATGGTTGATATTCACACGTTTTCAATTTTATGGAAAGATTTTCTGTAATATATTTTAATAAATGTCTGTTGTTTCGAGCGAAAGTGTTATCTGAAAACTTCACGCCTTTGTACAGTAATGTCTCTCACGGCGCAAAAAGGCTGTACATGATAAACGCAAAAAAATATCCCCTCCACTGTATCTGTAGCAATCTGATCTCGGGTCGGGTATATCGGTGTGAACGCAGTCGTCGACACAGTTAAGGCCCGTGCGTCCTCACAATGTATAACACCAATATTTAATCTTTTTTATTATTACTTACTTCTTTATGAAACTTTCATCAATATATTCGTGGTATTTTTCTGGTTAAAAAAAGACCAAACACGATATAATTTCAACTGTACATATTTAGTGGTTTAAAAAAGAAAGAGACGCGGACAGTCGCAGTCGCCCGCACAGTTCAAAGGCCCGCGCGTGGCCTCGCTTTACACGCGCTGTCCTTCTCTATCTTCGGCTCGGCCTTTGAAGCTCAAAAAAATAACTACCCGTCTACGCACGCCGCAACAGAATCCCCCCGAGGCTTTTGCGCTACGAGAGACATTACTGTACCGTTTCAATGCAATTGGCGTTATTAATAAGTAGATTATTTAGATTCATACGTTTATGATCTACGTAAATGTCTGCATAAAGTGCATACAGACGTGACGCTACGTTTTTAAAATTTGAGAATTAGGAAAATTGATGCATTCCAGATATCTTTTACGCATCAAACAAGCTTAAACATGTTTAAATGTTTATGACTCTACAGTAGGATCGTTTTGTGTAAGAAATATCCATGCAGCTTTTACGGTTAAAAGATAAGTAATCCTTAAAATTATGAGGTTGGTATTTTCTTCAAGATTGAATTTCTCAAAACATCAGAAAAAAGAGGGAAAGTAGTCGAAGCGCAAAAAACCCTTAAAATTTAACGTTTGTTTCTTTCCTAAAAACTAAATGTATATCTCAAAAATTAAAAGAGAGAGAGAGGGAGAGAAGAGTAAAATAGGGAGGAGTGGCTGTTAAAGCACAGCAAATTCTTGAAATTGAAAATTTCAGTTTCTTCTACAAAATTAGATATCAAAGAGTGAAACAGGGAAGCTGACTGTTGGTAAGCAATAACATTTCTAGTTAATCTAAGTTGTTGCGTTACCGTCTAGGAATGAATGTTTCAGTTGCAAGATCATGCGAAACAGAGGGTCAATTTGATCCTTGGCTGCCATTCAAATCGCCGCAGCTTATTAGATTTCCACACTGCGATCATGGTGTTATAATACTGAGCGGCGAGGATGTTACTTGGAACACGATTACCGGTACCATTATTTCTCGGTGCTTTCGCCGCGATTACAGAGTTCGACGAGTTCACCTTGAAATTCCAGGAAAACTCGCAACCTCCGGCGCGGCGGTCACTGCAGAGAGCTCTGGCACTGCTCAAAGTGGTGCTCGAGTGTTCTTCGAGTTCGATCCCGGGATTAGGGTAGGCCCATGCGTAAATCTCAATGGGATCCCGGACACCATATGGCTGGTTTTAGGAGGACTGCTCTTTTCTCAACATCTGTCCACGAGTATTCGTTTACAATCTCTACGGGCCTATCGTTTCGTCGAGATTCGCCACCAACAGTAAAAAGAAGGTTCATGCCAAACATCTGACGCTCCGACCAGATGGACCCAACACGAGGTTCGCTTTTTCCAGGAGACTAGTTCTTCTTTGTAGTCTACTATTATCACAACATTGTCGAAACAATGTTATGCCATTGTTTCTCGTGTTTTGTTTTGCTTTGCTTTTGTATGAATTATTTGTATTCAACGAACATTGATTCTTTTCAAATTAGAATTCTAATTTCGGATAATTGTAACCTTCTAAAGTGCTACTGTGTAGATACGTTCGATTAGAACGAAAATGACGTTTACTTTAATGGATAAATTATAGTTTAATTATAGTCTCATTGTCTACAATCCAGGATAAGACCTCCTCAGAGTAATCATTAGACTTGCGGATCTTTATGCATTTATGAAGGAGTTTGCTGGGTGAAATATAAAACAGTAACTAATTCGAAAAATTTAAGAATATTGGAATTGTGTTTTCAATCCTCTGGTCCAAGCCTAAACAAAGTTGTGGGCTGCACTAGCAAATATTTGTCATGCAAAGTTCCATGTAAACAGTTATATGTATAGAGAAAGTAAAAATTTTAATCATTGAATTAATAAAATAAATTAAAGGATTAGTTAAAAATATAACATTAAATTGCCATCTTTAAATTATTATAAATAATAATCTTTCAGGAAGAAGTACTGATGGATAATTTTTGTTCCCATATAGAAATGCCATCCCTATCATATGTACATATATTTTCTTAAATGAAGCAAAGTTCGAACAGAGTTCCTTTAAAAACGAAACAGAACTGTTTACTTCCAGCCTGGATAGCTAGTATCGAACACTTTGCGGAACCTCCCTTATATTAAATTAATACGGGCAATCAGTTCTTTTCATCGGAAGGAATTGATATCGTGCAGAACGGGAGCACAATGGAGCCTAACTAAGTGATAGATGAGCCGCGAATAATTCGCAGCGCAGTGGATTTTCGACGAAAACGGCTAACCAGCTTGAAACGCGGCAATGATGGCGAGAGTAGCCGAGAAACAGCTCGGGAGAGGCGTGAGAGGGTAGAGAGGATGAAAATCAGAAAGAGGGATCGCACAGCGGGAAGAAGAGGGCGTTGCACGTGGTCTCGCATCTGCTTCTCCACCGAGTGACCCCGCGGCTGACCCGTTCCAAGTACCAATAATTAACTCTGCTCGTGCGCCAAATGCACACGAGCGCGCACGGGGCCAAACGCTTGCGTCATACGCCGCGCCGCGCTGCGGCCAGTGTTCCCATGAAAGAAAGGCCTGCACTGCGCATACTTGTGCAGTTAAGCGCGACAAGGGGCCACGAAGTAGACGGACAAAAGGTGGCCCGATGATTCGAACGCGCTGCGTGGCCCGAGATTGGTCATGATTACCCGCAACCACTCGCGATATTCCACCTGGTGCCTTTCCAATATTCCCGTCGACAATCGCGAATATTCGAATGGTCCCCACTCGGTATATTCAGAAGCATCTTATCCAATGACCTCTGCGGCCTCACAACATACAAATTGATACTAGACCTACTACATGGATCAAAATGTTCCTAACATTTTCTCCTAAAATTATTCGAAGTGCAGTTGTACATACACTACTGTGCAAAAGAAAGAAGCACCCAGTATGATTATAAGATTTAATGACAAACAATATCTTTATGTAGGAATTCTATTGTACAATGATTGATTTATTGCATTTAAAGTGTTAGATAATCCTTTGTAATTTCTTTTGAGCAGCAGTGTATCTCTGTAACTGTCGCATCGTCGGGTCTGCCGAGCGACAGTTCTAGTAAAGGTGCTACATATACTCCGCTACATAGAGGAGGACCGAGATTCGGCGTGCGGCAAACATCAAAAGACCCGTGCCTGTCTAGCCTTTCAGATTCAAAAATCGAACTTCCTTATTTTTGGTTTGTCGTCAATGAAACCTTTATCATCGTATCCATCTTGTTTTTTTTAATAAAAATGTCACCAAACTCGATATTACACGGCTTTACATTTGCGGTAAGTATAGTATAATTATATCATGTTTGGTGTCATTTTAATTAGAAAAACGGGATGAATATGATGGTAAAACTGTCATAAAAAGAAATGAAAAATTATTTGATACACCGGCTCCAGTGTGGGGATAAAATTTTCACAATTACGGTAGAGTCCTCTGCGATAGTTACGGAGACAGTACTGTACATTTTTTTGCGAGAAATATTTGAATAAACTTCTTTATTCGAGCACTCTGTGGCAAATTTCAAGCCTTTTTGCTCAACGAAAAATTTCGAAAAAACTTATGAACGTTCTACCTGATAGTGCACACGGCCGTGAATTTTTTTCCGATGTTTCAGCTGCAAAATCGTTGTTTAGAATAATTTAAATTCGTATGGTAGTTGCGTCTTATTATGATTATTAATGTGTACTGGTTTTTAGGGGTTGCAGTAGATTGATTTGAAAATTAATTGACTTACGAAAACAAGATAATGGGAAGAAAAAGTGAGAGTGTTTGCAGGTTGAATATAAAAATTCATAGGATTTGCAAATATCATACTATGGTGGAACTATGAGTGTATTAACATTCTGGGAAGTCGAAGATGTTCGCGGTAAAACACTTAAAATAAAAAGTAGTTTTTATCGCGCCCAACTGAATGTTATGGGTCTCTCTGATGCATAGGTAAAAATAATCTGATCAACGGAATCTACTTAACATAAGTATTACGACCGCAAAGACTTCAGCCTTGGCATTACAATTGTTTTCCCATGGACATTCTTGGTTAGATCTGATTTAATTTGTTCCTGCTTGAATACATTAGTCTGAAGTCACGTCAGAGGTGAGTCAAGCGTTTTAGGGAAAAGCATTGCGATTATGTCGAGAGATGGCACCGACGTGTTCAAAGTTACAACTAAACTGCGGATCTTTATGCAAAATAAAAATTGACCGCGTCACTTGGGAATTTTTTTCTTTCTGCAACAATTTTGCAAAGATTGAAAATTTTATATCGATATCCCCTTTTAAACTTTCTACTGTTTTAATAAAATTCTCCTACTGTAGTTTACTCTCTCTCTCTCTCTGTGTCTAGTCTACTTTCTGTCACAAACCTCAGAGCATCATATCTCCAAGTAATTGGAGTATTCAACCACAGTAATAATGAAATAAAAACAATGTTAACCACTATGTAAGTTTGTTTTTCAAAATATGTTATACTTTCAATTAATGTAGTTTAGAAGTACGCGTTGGTGGAAAGAAGTGTCTTATTGAAAATATTCACGGTATTTTTAACAATAAATATTCAGGATGATATTGATTACTAGAAGCACATAAAAATTCATCACCGAAGAAATACGTTTCCATGTGTGTTTCCTGTTTTTTAAAATTGACCTTGGAAATTTTTAATTTCCATAAAGATCCGCGCTCTATTAGTGACATTGTACACGTTTAATGGATTGTGTACAAAATCTTCAGGAGTCTGATTGCATATTATAAGACAGAGGGATTCTATTTTAAATGGTTGTAATACTTGAATCGCACACACAGAAGATTGAAATTGATTCGAACGGGGTAGACTCTCGTTTCCAGAATTGCAAGGGTGCGGGATGCACCTTCTCATTTCTCGATAATGGGGTTTTTCAGTAGTCAAAAGCACAGAAAGAGTAATCGCCCTCAAAAGTCCTATATTTACGTTTACGAGGTGTAATTTGTATTATTCGGAAGCATAAAGCTGCGCATGGAGCTATTTTCGTAAAGCAGCGACGGCTACATGCAGTCAAATAATGCGAATTACGTCTCATAAACATAAAAATATGACTTTTGAGGGCGATTGCGGCGTAGATTGATATTTTATCTACCACTTTTGACTACTGAAAAACCTCATCTTTCCATTATCGAGAAATGAGAAGGCGCATTTCGCACCCTTGCAATCCTAGAAACGAGTCTACGCCCTTAAAGCAAAAGCAAAAGCCCGCCGGGTAACACCCCCAAGGTGCCGTAACAACAGCGATCAACGGGATCGTTCACCGAAAGAATTCGAGTACCTTCGATTATTGTTCACTGTTCGATTACTGTTCTTCCATGAGCGGAATTTAAATATTCCGGTGTCGGTCTCACATGAGCGGAGGTGTCAAGCGTTCTGCATGCTTCGCGAAACAACGCTCGCGGAAAAGGAGCGGCACCTTCGGTGTTTCTGTCTTTGTCCGACAGTCTTGTCTTCGCTTGATAGTCCCGGCACGGGAGTCACGGGTCGCGCAGTAAGAATTTTTAACGAAGCCGCAGTGCCGCGGACACAATTAATTCCCGGCTGCGAGTGGTTCGTGACCGAAGCCTGACCGAAGCCGGCTTCGATTGCACTTTCATTGTCGCGATTTATTGTCCCCGGTGACCGATCGCGGAAATGAAATCGAACACGCCGAGTTATCGTACGACACCCGATCGATCGTCCGCGATCAATCCGCGTCCTGTCCGGAAATCAGATTATATTATCAGGCTGCTGGAAAATAAATGACTGCTTCTAATAACATATTGCTGCGTCGGCCAACCAAACGTCATGAGATTTCTCGTGTTTGACGTTATTTTTGCACATTTAGAATATGCAAAATATTTGCTCACAATGTATTAGAATATCTTCAAGTAAGTAAGCTTTGTATTTCTAATTGTTTTTCCCTTACAGAGTGTCGATATATAGAAATACCATTAAATATAAAAATAAATCTTTAGAGTAAAGTATGCAATAATTATCGATCGATATCTTTCTATGAGATAAAGAGAAAGCTGATAAGACTAGACTAGGCTGCAAATTTCATACGTTCATAAGAAAAATTAATAGACGAAACTGTGAAGTACTGGAAAAACTTAAGAATATTGTTATACTATTTTAATACCATTAAAATTAAATTATTAAGAGGCAAAATTCAATTTTTATTCGTTTCTGTTTTCCACAATTGACTTAGAAAATTTTCATTTTGCATAAAGATTCACCGTTTGCTGACAAAATAAAAATTGTCTGAATGAGTTGCAAGATACAACAACCACGTAGAAGCTTCTCTTTTTCTTCAATAATCTTAACAAGTAAAAAATAATACATTGACATTCCTAAATTCTTTTAATCTCTGACCTATTTTAAATTGCACCTATTCATTTTTGTCATAAACGCACAAAATCCGCAGTCTACTGATAACATACTTTATTTCCGTTCCTTTTAGATTTAACCGAGTGGTCAACTTTCAGGTTTAAAGTGTGTATACAACTATTTGGAAAACCCTGTATGTATTTTATTATTATAAAATTGCTAACGAAACATTTAACACACTATGAATACTAATAAATAATGATGTTTGTAAATCTTCGTAGAAATTGTTTTTATAATTTGAATGTGAATTACAATGTTTGTCAAACACAAGGTCGGTCATTTGTTTTCCAGCGAGTCAGCGATTTCGCTGAAGAACCTCTCATTGATAGTTCAGGGATTCGCGAGATCTAGAACCGCTCTAGAATTTCTCAGAGTAAATGATTCACGAATGACTCACCAGTCTTGTTGCTGTTGCTGCCGAAAGAATGTAGTTTTTTCCAGCCTTTCCAACCCTTTTTCCAGATCATGGCGGCCTTCGTTTTACGCTGACCGCCGGCTAATTCAGGCGTGCTGGTTTTACCCATTCCTCGCCTCAAGGACCCCAGTCCAGACCTAAGCAAAGAACAATTGGCAACATTATTTCTCTGTCTCTCCGTCTCCATTTCTGGCCACACAATTGCTACGCTGAATCAATAAACGCGACGTTGCAAAACTGTCTAATAATTCCTGCTGCTTGATGCGTAAGAGTAGCTGCAAGCAACAGGAATCATTTGAACATAAATTAAAGTCGTACATTAAATTAAATTCACAGTATTTGAGCAATAGCCTCGATATATATATCTGTGTCGAAACTTTGGGCTCTTATACGTTTTGCAGACAATGATAAAACTTCTTTGTTTTTGATGATTTTTTTAAGAAACCATTTTGTACACAACTTTTACCAACATATTTGTGACATTTCTCTGATTTAAACGATACCGAACACGACACCATTTGGATCGTATTTATTTGTTTAATTCACGATACACCAGAACCTCGATTATACGAACTAATCAGTGGAACATGAATTGTTACGCAATAATGGACCCTTCGAGTATCATCAGTTCGAATAATCGAGGTTCTACTGGATTGTCAATTGAAGAATCAAGCATGCATCAAGTAGTATCATGTTTGGTCTCAATTTAATCAGGAAAATGTGACAAATGTTTTTCTGAAAATTTCATTGGATAACAATAAAAACAAAAATGTTTTAATCCTGTATCACGTTATACATATTGGGTTGGAAAGAAAGTAATTTCGGTATTTTAAGGTGAAATGTGTGTGATGATGACCTGAAATCGCACTTGCATCAGTTTTTGCCGATTAAGACCAGAAGTTTTATGAGTGCGGAATTGTGAAGCTGCCAGAAGATGGAAAAAGATCATCGATCAAAATTTATCAAAGTTCATTGCATGAATAAAATAATTGGGTTCTATTTCACCTTAAATACTGAAATTACTTTCTTGCCAACGCAATATTACATGGCAACTGAGTTTCTAAGCCCATCAAAGGGTATATAGCCCGCATTTGCGAGAAGAAATTGTTCAGAAATATCGTGCACATGTCTTTCACATATATCGAGACATTACTCTGTACTCTTTAACACAATTTTGAATACACTGAGATTTTGAGAAACGCAAGTTATAAGCGCCAATGTAACATGCTATCTTTGACCAAGTTTAGGATTTCTTCACGAAGAAACTCAGTAAACAGTAATTTTAGTATAATTTATATTTATAGCGCACACCGTGTTCGGAAAGGCCGTTATTCCGCACACGATTCATTACCAATTAATTTTAATGATTCGTGTCTATTTACCTAACAAGTAACTTAAAGTACGCTGTGCTCCATAAAAGAAGAATTATTTATGATACAATTAATTTCTAATAAAAGTTTTATTTCTGTTACTGAATGTGCTCGTAAAAGGATGCCCATAAATTATGTCGAATCTTATGTAGCAATAATATTACATGAAACTATGTATGTTGAACGACTAAAATTCTCCACGGGCCGCTGAATCATTTTGCGTTTAACTACAAGCGTAGCAGCAATTGAACACCAGCGATTTTTCAGTCACGCAACAAATACCATCGCTATCATTCCGCGAACGGTATCTCCCTTCCGCTAACTGTCATGGGATTTTCATATCTCCTCCAGTCGTTAGAACGCTACAAAAATCGCTGTTGTGAAACTGATACCAGAGATACAAACAAAGAGAACACAACCCCTAGCAAGAAGTGTCTGATCAAAATGTATGATTTGGTCGCTGAAGGAATTACTTGTACTATTCCAAAGAGTATGAAAACTTCGAGAGACCTCAAGAGAAGATTAAATGGTCAAAGATTGTTGAAGAATTTCTTCAATCCTGGTATTGATGGACGAAGATATTTATCCTCTCTGTTATAAATGTGAAATACTTGAATTTACCCTCTGATATGTGAAATAAGCTTTATCAAGAAAGATAAAATAAAAATAATACTAAAAAATATTGAGATAACAGTATTGTGACTTTAAAGTTACAATAAGCCAAGCTATAGAAGATTAAGTTTTATGTATTCTGATTGATAGCGACTTTTCCGTTTCGTTTGCTGCATGGAAAATGTAAAGACAGGTTTTACCAATCAAATACTTGTTGCTAGGGGTGGCGGCATTAAAATTAAAGCTGGAGTTACTGTTTTTGACTCAACCTGTAACTTGCACTGGAGCTTCCACTGAAGCCACTGTCCATGTCACAGCCAACAGGCGAAAGGAGGTCGTCGGTGGGACTGACCGAAGATAACAGCTCCTCGGTGGACGCTTCCCGTTGATCCTGAGGCTCGTCTTCGTCGTTGTTATCGACCACGGTCGGCATCAACATCGCCTCCACGCTCAGGTTCAATTCCCCAAGCACACGACGATGCCGTGACTGGACTCGTCGAACCTCTTCCGCCACCAGGGACCTCCTCGAGCCATGCAACGCTCGGTGACATTGTCTGCTAATGAATTGAAGCGATTAATAGACGGAACCATTATGTTTAATCGATAAACGTATTCGGCTGATGCAAGGCCTCTGTTACTTGATCCTGTCTTGTGTGTGATCACTTGTATAGGTAACTACCTTTGCCTAGAGATCATAATTCTAAACGTCTAAATGGAATACACGTGTATCTAAATATACGTGTACTTACAATTAGTCACGTGTGCATTAATACATCCTTACTACTAGACAGCGGATCTTTATGCATTTATAGCAAAATTGAGTAGATGAAATTCAAAATTGTTGAACAATTGTAAGTTTTCTCCTTTATTAAAATCGTTAAAGGAAGAAATAACATTCTATTTGGTTTCTATCTCTTGCAATCGATGCAGACAATTTTTATTTTGCGTAATGATCCGCTGTATACTTATTACTTTTCACTGTTCTAAAAATGACACCAATTAAAATAAGGATGTATTAATGCATGGGTGAAGTATTTTGGTTCAACCCTTATGTCAATACAACAGGTTTATCAAAATAGGACTAATAAGAATTGTAAACCAGAATTGTAAAATTATGCAGTCGCGTAGCGTGTGGAAATTGTTAAAATTTATATGAAAAATAATGAGTCTGTTCGATTATTGAGAGAAAAGTTTGTTTGTCGCACTAAGATCGTACGACGTAACGCACACTTTAAGATTACTTTCTCTCACTGACATTCAGTAACATTGTAGTCGTTAAACTTCCTAGTTTCAGCATATATTTCCACGCCTTAAATGTAAATCACTTTTTTAATTATGCAAGAAAGTAGCCTATAGCAACTTTGCTAGTTGTCGACGAGGACGTTCAAACAATTTTAAAAACAAATGTAGTTGTCGCAGCTTTATGAAAATAGCTACATGCGCAGCTGTATGCTTCCTAATAATATGTACCTACAATTGGACTGGAAAAACGAGTCTAGACCCTTAAGGGTTGCATCGAATAAGTACAACTTTTTCTTAAATATCAAGGTGATTTAAGTTGTTTGAAAATTGTAACGATTCCTAGACCGTCATTGCCCAGAGGTGTGGGCAATGGTATTCGAAAATAGCCTATAACTTTCAATAAATATTTCACCCCATATTTTTATTTTATCACTAGCTGTACCCGGCCACGTGTTGCTGTGGCTCAGTTTACCATATTTTACCGTTTTGACCATATTTCTGCTTCTAACTTCTGTGAAATTGTTGGACTCTTTTTGTAGACTTTCGCACGTTAAGTAAGCCTGTTTGCCCAAAACTTATTTCCGACAAACGGTTCAAAAGTTACGGCCGAAAATACCTTAAAGCAAAACTGTCAACATTTTCGAGTTTATATCGTTTTCTGCATGACCCCTTAGATCGCGTCGAAGAAACAAGTGTCAATAAAAGTTTGAGAGAATTAAATTTCCAATTGTCAAGGTGGTCTCAGATTTTTCTTAAAACCTACCGTCGAAAAGCTACAGCTGTTTAAAAACTCGGTAAACCAAAAAGTTTCAGAAAAACGCACACTTCTTGTGTTATAACTCCTAATGTATCCAACCTACAGAATCGGATCAGGGGCCATTTCAAAGAATTTGGCGAACTGAATCCAATGGGTACTACAAATTGAATATTGGTGCTACCAGTCAAAAGTTATAAGCAAAAACGTGCCCAAAAGAGGACGAAAAAGTCGTCCCCGTCACTAATGACGTCACAACTTTTGAACGAATGGACTTTTTCGAATGCGGATTGTCCTTAAACCTTCCCGAAAAAACGCTGCGTATGATGGCTCAAACCCCAGCTTCCTACGTTCAGCCGTTTTGGAGATCTTAGATTATGAACAAACATTTACATTTTTATGTATATAGATATAATTATTGCTTAAGTGACCGGCATTGCCCCATTCTCCCCTACCTAGCCGAGACGCAATCGAAGAACCTTAGAAAATTCGTGTTGATTCATTTTAAATACCGATTCAAACAGCCAAGTGATCAAGGGGGTGTAGGTTTCTATTCACGGGCAGAGGATCGAGAGCAGAAGCAACAAGACCGCCTCTGTCGGCCGCAAGAAAAGCGTCGCATAATAATTTACCAGTGAATCGGAGTCAATTTGAATGGGTATTTATCTTGTCCCGATGAATGACTTAGGTCCCGGCCGCGAATGCGCCGCGGACAATCCACGACTGTTGTTTTCTTATTGTTCGCGACTTAATCACCGTCTCCGGGCATCCGGTGGCCGGGACGCGTCGAATCGGGCCAAGTGGCCGGGACGCGCTTGTTGTCCACTTAAAACCGCATTCACTCGCGTCGGTGAAGTTCACTTCGCGTCGGGCGAATGAACCGCGCGTATTCATCAACCATTTAGACCGAATGAAACTGTAATTCTGCACGCTATCAACCGTAAGAAGCCCGCGGGTCTCTCTCCCTTGGAAACTAACACCGTCTTCCGGTTAGGGATACACTCTCATGGGGGTACGGTCCTATACGGTTCTCTACAGGGTGTCTAGTGTAAAGGGACCGCAAGTAACATTTATCCGAAAAATTCTTACGAAAGACAGTACCTGTTTATTACTTAAGTTGAGAATATTAATCCTTCGATATTCCAACTCAATGAAAATTGCATGTGATCAAGGATGTGCCATTTATTATTTAACTTATCCTGTGTGTAAGCTGAACAGTGTGAACTTTTCTATAATGAACACGTTTGTCGGTGATCTTTTGTCATTTCGTTTTATAATGTCTTAAGTAGTTAGCGAATTTTATGCATTTATAATAAAAGTGAGTAGATCAAATGCAAAATGGATGAAACATTGAAAGAGTTTATCACAATTATTCAGAAAAGAAACAAATGTTTATACATAGCTTCTGTGTCCTGGTTTTAATACAGACAATTTTTATTTTGAATAAAAATCCGCAGAGACGTCATTGCACATCTAAGGGCTAATCAAAAAAAGAAAAGAAAGTCTCTGAGAAAAGACTGCACGATTAAAAAATTAAATGAGAAATTTATTTAGACAATCGTCCAAATAAAAGTTTCTTTTGATACTTCTTGGTAAAAAAATTGGAAGATGTAAATAAAAATAATGTCTCACAGGGAAATTCCGATGACTAGAAAAAGATTCTTGGGTTAATCCGTTAAGGGGGTAGACAATCACGGGGTTTTTCAGTAGTCAAAAACGCTAGATAAAAGATCGATCTAGGGCGCTATCCCCCTAAAAAGTCCTATTTTTTCGTTTATGAGGCGTAATTTGCATTATTCGGCAGCATATAGATATGAAAATAGCTACAAGCGCAGTTGTATGCTTCCGGATAATGATCGATCTTTTATCTAGCGTTTTTGACTACTGAAAAACCCCGTGTTTGTATTATCGAGAAATGAGAAGGCGAATACCGCACCCTTGTAATCCTGGAAACGAGTCTACCGCGTTAAGATAGAAATCATCTTCGACAGTTGACGAATATTTCGACGAATATCATAACACAAAAGTTTTTAATGTTTTTATTGGTTTCTTACTTGATCTCGGAGATCTCCTCGTAGATATTCTCTTCCGTCCCGTATCTGGTCATGTACGTGTGCCTCTTGAACGTTTCCGGGCATAGTGGTTGTTGCTGTTGCGGCGGGACTCGGCCCAGGCCCACTTCCGCCGGATACGTACCATGCAGTCTGCTTGGTCCGGGGTTGTAGTAAGCGTACGAATAATCCTGAAGGGGATGTTGGTGAGAAGAGCTCGTCATGGCCGAAGTGACCGAAGTATCCACCAGTGCTGCGCAGGGCATCTACAAAAGACATTTACAATAGAAATATTTAATATTTGTTCACTTCTATGACGTAGACAATTTTTCTAATAATTACTCAATTTAGGATTAACTTTCCAGAGGCGACGCGTGTGTACCGTACTGACTCTGACGAATATGAGCATTAACACTAAACCTACCGAGCCTTAAAAGTAACTGGTACATGTTCCCTGATAAAAATCGACAAGATTGATTTTACTTAGACTTTGAGCAGCTCCTATCGTAATATGTGCTCCACTAAAAATATCTATACAATCATTTCTTATGAAATTATTTTTATTATATCAATAATCGTAAAATAAAAAATCTGGAACCGGTAATTCTGACCGGTGATGGTAGGTTTAGTGTTAATAGAAATACGTATTTGATATTTACTGACTTTTATACCGTAAAAAATTATTCAACTTAAGATTAACTCTTCAGGGATGACGTGTGTAAATTATATCGACTCTGACGAATACGATTTTAAATAAATTTCTAATTCACTCCAGTTTGTTGCAATTCAGGTAAGAAATTTTTATTTTGCATAAAGATCCGCAGTCTAATGATCACTCTAATTAAATAGGACGCGGTATAGAATTTTATGAATGCAGATTTGACGAAACAAAAATTGTAGATCTTGTCAAAGGAATTTCCGAGTTGCGAATTAGGTTTAGATTTGTACCTGACTGTGAGGAGGTGGATAAGGTGGAGGCGGTGGAAACTCCAGGTTGACTCTTCGCGGTGTCGAGACACCCGACGCCATTCCTGGTCCTCCTAAAGACGAAGCCATGATGCATCGTTCTTCTGCTAGTCAATCATGCTCTTCTTTCTCATTGTTCCTCCAGTACCCTGAAAAAATTGCAAACGTTTATTATTAACGCTGACTACAAAGAAGAATTTTTCGATTTCACTACCCTTTTGTATGATGGATTACACCACTTTTATTGTTTCATGCTTCATTTGTTTTAGGTACTTCAGTACTCTATAGTACATATTGTAAATACGTTTACTCGTAATTATGCTATGAAAGCTTAACCCTCATACGCTGTCCAGATTTTCTATTCTATTCGAAATTTTCTATTCATCTACAATTGTTTTGTGATTATATATTTGTTCAAAATATGAGATTACACACAAATAAAACACATAAGGTAAAATTGAAGTGTAAAATGGAAATAGATCGAAATTACAAGGACAGTATTTCGTGCAAATATTTCTGAAAAGCATTTGATAGTTAAAATAATTTACAGAATGCGGATTTTCTGTATCTTTGACAAGAATGAATACCTACAATTTGAAACAGTGAAATAATTAAAAGAAGTAGAGCGCTTTGATATATTATTATCCAGCTACTAAAACTATTATAGATAAAAGAAAGAAAATCCTAATTAACTTAAGAATTTTGCAACAGGTGCAAACCATTTTTGTTCTGCATGAAGAACTGAAGGCTATTGCATAGTTAATTTATTCGCAATCATTTCATACAATTCTCTATCACCTAAAAAGGAACAAAATGAAGAGACTGTCCAGCAAACGAAATGATCTTCAGGATGCACCATTTACAATCCCGAAGACCCGACTGTTTCTCGGAATAAAAAGACACGGTCACAATTATTGTGCAACGCATCGGAGGTACAGACGGAAACTGTGTTTTATGAACTGATAATGCTATAATTCTGGGGGAATCGTATCGATCGAGGTCACAGCTGATCTTCCTTTCAAAGAATCTCACCGACGCGATGCGACGCGCGTAACCAGGCGTGTCGTGCTTTGATCACCGCGCGCGATCTACACGATTTTTAACGGGAAAGGTATCATTAGGCTCTCACGCCCGAGCGGTTTGTCCCCGCTTAAGAATTTATCACTTGCCGCAAATAAAAGAGTCGGACCGAGTAACACGAAACTTTATGTATGTCCGGCAAAAGAGACCACGTAACGTGACAACCATGATTTCAATGATGCGATAGAAAATATCGAAGGATCCGGATAATTGGGATCGCGATGCAACAAAGAAACGCTAAAGAAATCAAAACGAATTAAGAAATTGACCCTTTGCACTACTATTTATTTTGTGGTTATGATGATTGCAAATTTTTCAACGTTCAGAATTTCATAGAAAAAAGAGAAAGTTTATATTCCTTGTATACCTATGTTTTCTCCAGAGGTTATTATATTGACTACAAACAAAATAGAATTTTCGTTTAACAATAGAAGTTTCATTTCGGTTTAAAGGAAATTAATAACTTGCATATATTTATTAGTAGGGGGCAAGTAGTTAAACTCCTAAAAGGTTATATAACATAAATAGATTCAAAAAGCAATCGTTTTCAATTGGAATCTATTGTGTATTATACTACAATAGGTATTGTACTATCATGTATAGACTGCGGACCTTTATGCATTTATTGAATAAAATATAGAATAAAACGTGTACAGTGGATGTAAAAAGTATTCGTACGCCCTTTCAAATAGAATAACTTTTTTGTAATTGTACCAAACGACCTGATTTTTTACAATCAATTAGAAGCATTGGTTTACGAAATGATATGCAAAAAAGATTTTCCAAAAATTATAATTTACAAGGTTACATGCAAAAATAAAAAAGGCATTTTGTAAAATTATTTTATTTGGGACCTTAAAGAAAATTTAGAATACATGTTTTGCAGATCTATAGTAGTTACACACATGCTGAAAATTTCATCAAAATCGATTAACATACACACGAGCTACAAGCGGTTAAAAATGGTAAAAATCGTTTATGCTTAAAATTCACAGAATCGTACATCTTTCAATAGGTGTCGTTTTTCCCTGCGTCAACCGATTTCGATTAAATTTTCCATATGTGTATAACTAACATAGATCTACATTTTGCATAAATCAATGCTTCTAATTGATTATATAAAATCAGGTCGTTTGGTACAATTTAAAAAAGTTATTCTATTTTAAAGGGCGTACAAATACTTTTTACATTCACTGTATATGAATAAAAGTCGATAATGCTTTTACTTAATTTTTGCCAGGAAGAATCTTTTAATCGACGAAATGATATAATTCCTTTATTTTAATTTTCATTAAATTGGACATAAAAATGGGAATTTACAGAACGATCCGCAGTCTAATCATGTTCAGTCAACCCATCGAATGTAAGTACATACATATCATGTATTGTACTGTACCTATTCTGTAGATGTACCCCAAAATGAATTTAAATAAAAGTGCAAATAAAAATCTATAGACAAGTTATTAACCCCTTGCCGTATTTTAACGAGTCACGCTCGTCATGAAGATTTTAAAGAAAGTCTAACAAATATGAATGTTACGCCTTTCTTTTTGAATGAAATAAAATTTGATTCGTTTTTAATCAACATAAATTTAAAGCATTAAAATAAATCTAGTCATACAAAAAATATAAATTTTCTTTTCTCTTCTACGACATTTTTCTATCATATTTATTCGGCTTTGTTTAAAATCTTCATGACGAGCGTGATTCGTTAAAATACGGCAAGGGGAAAGAACTTTCTTCAGCAGGAGAATGGTCGTATGATGTTTAAAAAATTAGATAAAAGGAACGTAAAGTCTACGGAAAATGGTAGCGGAAGCTTTCCACGGTGTCCCATTACGTTGAGGAGCGAGACGAAAGAGGGAAACGGTGTAACGTTGGCGAATGTAAGATAGGATCAGGTGCTCGAGAGTAAAAAGATCGCAGGTGTGAGACGCGATCCGCCAACGATTGAGATTCAAAACGCAGTGTGTAATTCGCGAACACCATATACGCCGCTCAACGACGTGTATAATCTGCACCGGGTGTGAGATCCAGCTAACAAGATAAATATCGTGTTATACGTGACGCCCGCATTTATCCATGTTCCCTCGTGTGTTACAATAACAATGGAAATTAATCTGTTTATCGATGAAGACGACGATGCCCCGCGGATCGGCTGACAACCGTATCAAATGTTATTCGCGAAATCAGCAGATGATGCAAATGGATCGACGATTACTTGGAAGATGAATTATGAGTTGGCTACGATTCTTCGTGTAGGTTTAGATCGCTGTCTAATAATGATTATTTTATGGTTTCCAGTAATTTTTTCCGCAATTTTCTTATGTTCCTTTTGAAAAACTATAAAACCGCTTCGAATTAGGAGGTAATTTAATTTTGATTTACATTTGCGGTTTAAAAATATGGATCAGATGCGTTTAGACTGAAAACTTCAAATTTATTCAACGACATATTAAAGTTTGATTATTCATATAAGGAAGTGTAACATTGACTTTGAAAAATTAAGTGATACATATTTGTATAATTTGTTAGATAAACAAAAAATGACTGATAAGAAGACTGCGAATATACATACACTGTAATATTACAATGTGTACCATAATAGACTACAATATACTATAATATAATAAAATACATATAGTATAATATGTATACCAAAATATACAAGAATATACTATTATTTAGCAAGAAAGAAATTTCGGTATTTGAATGTGAAATAGAACCTAATTCTTTTTATTCGTGCAATTAACTTTTATAAATAAGATATTTTCCCTTTTGTTCGATGATCTTTTGCAAAAAAGAATAAATAACAAAATATTTTATTGATTTAAGTTCATCATTTGAATAAAGAAAATCGGTTTTATTTTACCTTAAAATACCGAAATTACTTTCTTGCCAACCCAATACATACTGTGATATACCAAAATATGCTACATACAATTTATGTATTAAAATATAATACAATATTCTAGAATACACTATAATATACTAAAACATAGTATAATATACAAGAAAATATTTTATATTATACTAAAATAATATACAAGAATTTTGCTTTTGTAAAATTAAATGATATTTCTATAATTTGTTAGTTAGACAAGGAATTACTGATAAGTAAACTGTAGATTTTATACGTTTATGATAAAAATGGGTGAGTAAATTTTGAAATGGTGAAAAGATTAAAAGAGGTATGTACGTACATAAGGATATGAATATACATTACATACTTTCAACTAATTAAAGCTATTGATGAAGAAAAGAGATTTCTTTTTGGACTCCTGTATTTTGTGATTGATTAGGAACTATTGAAGATGAAAGTATATCTCGAACGATGAAAATAATGTTTGAAAAAATTAAAATATTAAAAAGTGAAGTTTTAAACATATAATGTATGTTACTTCTGAATTGAACCTTAGACATTCAAATTTGTAAAGTATGCAGATTGCATAAAGAAGAAAACGAAGCCATAGAACATCGCAGACTGAGATGTAAAAAGCTGAAAGTAGAAAAAAGACGAACGGAGACGGTGCTTGAAGAGAGATAAAGGAGAGGCTGAATGAGCGGGAAAAAAGGAGGTGGCAGAACGTGAAGAAGACCAGTGAAAGGAAAGCTGAGAAAGAAATGAGAGGAATGAGAGCAAAAGAAAAGCAACGAAAGCACGCTGTGAAGACAGTACAAAGGCTAGTGGAATAAGAAAGTCATAAAGTTAGTTAATTAGCACCAGATTTACAGAGCACTATAAGCCATCATTTCACGTTATTTCATAAAGGGAACAAGAATGTACTAAATCAAACTTTTTACAATTGTTATTGTAATATGCAGTTGATTCAAAGAGTATTTGAACACTAAATTTCCGATTCTCGAGAAATTATCGATTTTTGAATTATGATAATTTCTTTTAAAAAATGGTGCATGCATACAGAGTGATTCTGGTAAATGGAGCAGGCTACTGTTCTTTTTTTAAGTAAAAATTATATGGTGTAATACGTCCTAAATTCCAATGACCTTATTTTTTATGTGGATGCACTGATGTACCCTTCATATGCAATTGCACTTTATTCTTTAATACAACCCAATTGTTTTGTTGAACCAATTGATCCCTTCCATTATTCTGTGTATAAAAGTTCCCAAATCTCAGAATCACCCTGTATATCTGGACTCATTTTCTAGTTTTAGGCCTCTGCTTTTGCCATCTATCGGTTGTTTTTATTTCAGATATTTTTTCATGATACAGTGAAATGATATACTGTGAAATTAAAGACGCTTTTCTAGTAAAGTGTTAAAATGAAGTACGATCGAAGCTTGCTACCGCAGTAATCGGTACAGTTACCCTATAGACTTGTAAAGTTTCATTAAAATCGAAGGAAGATGGTTGCACAACACCCTCGTACGATCACGTGCACGGGACATCGGCCGTCAAAGTGTGCTCTACTTGAGTGGGTTAAGAAAAAGGGGGAAACAGATCAATCTATACCAATAAACGAAACGATGCCGTGGGTGATGATATTGACCCTAAGTCTTGCAAAAGCTTGCAGAATCGTAACGGGGCTGTATCCGCGGAAACGAGCTCCAAGTTCAGTCTGTGTGGGAGGTGCATGGGAATGCAGTCGGCAGAGACAAGCCAGACCGGGCTTCCTTCGCATGATAAACGACCAGTGTCTATCTTCACCTGCCCACGTAACGTTAATGCAGTCAATTACCGACTAAAGTGATTCGGCCGAAGCCATAATTCTTTTTCGATCGAGCACGCCGATCGAAATTACCGACATCGGACGGCGATTACGCGCCCGCGCGCAAATATGTTACATGCATGGAAAACTGGGGGTCCGGCGATGTGCGAACTTGCTTGAAACTGCAAGTTCCAGCAAGAGTTATCTTGGTCTTTTCGCATTTACGAAGTATCCTACTACAAGGTTCTTTCGAAGAAAATTCTGTATTAATTTTCTCACGTACCTTTAAGTATTAATAGTTTAAGACTAGATAATGCAAATGTTCTAGAGAAGTTAAAGAAACTTGATATTTATAATTATCGTACAATGCAATAGCGAAAGTTAGAAGATTTCAAAAAAATCTTGGAGATACGTTCACACGTCGCTAAAAGCTACAACGTATCCAAATTTGAATAAAATCCAAAATGGTATTCCGGAAATTGTTCGATTTCGCGTGATAGGAGCCAACAAATTGTGTCGCGTTTGGATTTATTTTAATCAGGAGAATGTCACAAGTATGTTGGCAAAAGTTTCATAAAAAAGTAATAAAACAAAGAAGTTTTATCATTGGAGTAGTACTGTCTCACGTAGTCGTGGGGTGGCCACTCAAGAAGAACGATCTTCTATATAATATGCAAAACTTCATGGGTGTAGCTTAAACGTGTATGTACAAGTAATTGTGCGAGGCTGCATAAGGATATGTTATCTGGCCCACATTAACATACAGTAAGTGATCAAATTGCTACAGCCACCGTACGAAAACCAGATTCCTTATCCACATGACGAGGAATATAACTGCAATGTTGCAAAATCTGCATTCACAATTCCCAAACTTGAATCCTTCATAAAAGAAGATTAAGAATTTGCGTTCACTATTGTTTTAAGGTAAAATTGTCAATCTATGCGATTTATACAAACAATTCGATCGATCACATATACAGTTCGGAAAATGGAAACAGCCTTTAACACATACATATTCCCTTATAAAAATGACAAGATTGATTTTATTTAGACTTTGTGCGGTTCCTATTATAATACGTGCTCTACTAAAGATATTTATACAATCAATTCTTATAATATCATTTTTATTATTTCAATAGTTGTAAAATAATAAATCTGGAACCGGTCATTTTGACCGGTGGTGGTAGGGTTAGTGTTAACCCTCCGACGGCTGTGCCCGAGTCTATTTTAACCGGGAACATTCAAATTGTCATTTAAGTACTCGATTTTGTGGCAATTAAACTAACTGAATAGCTGTTTCATTGAGGATATCGGAAAGACTACTGTGTCTACACGAGATATCATAAAAAGTGAATTTTTAAAAATGATTAAAAACAGCTGTGAACGGTCCTAAGCATTGACAATTATATAGCTATAAAAATCGTCCGTTGTCCGAGGGTTAATCTACCTCTTTTAAAATTTTCTATGATTTAAATAACGAAAGGGATCTCAGAGACGGTAATAGTAATTTAACCCTTAGCACTCGAGTGGTGACTCAGGGAGTCACTCAGGGAGTCACCACTACAAATTGCTATACCATTATCTAAAATATTATTTGGGCTATTAAATGTGTTGGTATCTAATCAATTATTAAACATTTAGGTATTGAACGAGGTGTTGTATCAATATCATATCCACAAAATGAAAAAGTGATGTAAAAAGGAATTATTCAAAGTCGGAAGAAATGTTTAATTTTCGAGTTAGAATAGCTCCGAGTTAAAAATTGTGTAACATCTCCGAAAGTCATGAATCTTTTCCGATCATCGAAATGCAAATAAATATTCCTTTTTTGGTTGAAGAATCCCTCAACGATCGACTGGCTTTCATCACCATGGGGTACAGGCAAGGGAAACCATAGACACTTGAGGGTGTCGTAAATTAAACCTTTCTTGGAACGGACTCGAAGGCTAGCAAGGGCCAGTGACTGTTTTGGCAACCGCAACGCGGCATTTGTTCATAGGATCTACAGGGTGGTCCGTGCAGTTTCTGCAGGTCATAACTCCATTGCAGCAGACTTAAAAGCGAGAAAAAGACGAATGGTTCAAGAAATATTAATTTTGTAAGGCTATATATCTTTCTCGAGGGCAACAACGCACAATTGTTCCACAGAAAATATTAGATACAGTTATGAACAAATATTGTCACAGATATTATAGCTTAGCCTTTAATTACACTTTTGAAAGCTATTATGTCTATAACTAATATTACATATATGTACAACATAGACTACGGATCTTCATGCAAAATAAATTATGCAAATATAACAAATTTATCATACAAGGTTGTCCCATTTGAAATTCTCGGGGCAAGTATCTCGAAAAATATTGATGACGAAACAATATATTTTAAATCTAAATACATGTGGAAGTTGTACCGTTTCGCGAGAAGCACATTATGCTGTTATTTATTCAACCTTGAGATGACCTTGGAAAAGTCATTATTGTAGTGACAGCTGCTTTCTTCAAATATCCATAACTTTGTTATTCTCACGAATTTAAACGAATCTATTCAAAAAGGAAAAATCGATATTTTCAAGGTTCTAGACGAAAAGATCCCCGCGAAACAATACATCGGATTGTATGGTATGCTGATGTGAGAGCACCCATAATAAAACTTTCCTTTCCGTTACTTTTCTCTTCTCCCGTCCCTCCAATGTTCCCGTGCAGTAATTGCAATTCAAAAGTAATAAGAGCAATATACGTAGGTACACCAGGGTTAAGCAACATGGGTGGGAGAGAGAGAGAAACGGTTCAGATAGTCGAGCGTTCCCGTTGAAAGCTAGTCCTTAAAAAGATTAACATGGCCGACTGAACGCGTAACGAAGCATGAACCAATGAACGTCGCTATATTTTACATATAATATAATCTAATCTTCACGACCTCACACTAACGACAATAATCGTTTTTTTTTAGTCTACGTATTATTGTCTCACATTTCTAAGTATTAGATGATTGTAGAAGTTCGTGTCCGATTTTCATGGATGTTGCAAACTGTACTGCATGGCGGAGTGTAAAAAGAATTATATATAATAGATATGTAGGTAATATCATATATATAATAAATATCTCTCAGATGATTGCATAAGTTCGTGACCGATTAGAAAATAAAATTCAATGGTTGAATTTTAAAGATTGGTTAAAGATTTGGTTAAGGATTGGTTAAATTAAAATTAAAAAATGGTTAAACTTTCTACAATTAGAAAAGAATGGTGACTGTATGTATAATTGATTAATAAAGCTGCATTCTTTAAAATTTAACTATTGAATTTTGTTTTTAAATCGTGCACGAACTTATGCAATCATCTAATATACATATTCTACAATTAGAAAAGTATGGTGACTATTTGTATAATCGATTAATAAAGCTGCATTCTTTAAGATTTAACCATTGAATTTTATTATCAAATCGGACACAAACTTACGCAATCATCTGATACAAAAATTCATTAGACATTTTCCACAATAGAATTGAATCGGTGGAATACGAAACAGTAAAACATCAGAAGAATTTCAAAATACTGTCACCTTATATTTAATTTATTAGATCTACGTTAAATAATTGATTTCTCTAAGAGACAAAGAAAATTGGAATCGACAGTGCATAGCCACATAAATATTCAATTTGCTTACCATCTGCATTGCGTGGACTATCCATAGTTCAATCTAATATTCAAATCTTCTATTTGAATGTCCTATGAGCCTAGCGTAGTTTCGCCAATTATTGCGTCAGATATTCGACCATTTTCACTAACTTTTACCAGAACGGTGAGAAACGTGACGTCACAAAGTACGTTACTCAATTTTGACGCGGATAATACAATTTCACGGAGGAATTCACCACTTCCGGCCGGCGTCGTTCAGACTTGATGAACAATTTACTGGAATTGTGCTGTCGAGAACCTCGTTTCGCGACTTTTGACGGTTCGCGATGTCTCTGGAAGAGACGTTCGTGTTCCCGTGGGAACTCGTTAAACTGGCACACTCCAACGATCGGATCTGAATTTGTAAATATTTCCGATAACATCAACACGGTTTGTATTCACCTGGCCCCAATGATGATATCGCGAAGTACCGCGAGTATCAACAATTTCATTCAATATTTCGCGGTTCCAGCTGCCGTTGGTTTACACTCGGTGTTTACACGGGCAACGCGAGGGAAAATCGGAGAATAGAGCTATTTAAATGGGATCCCTATGCGGATACGTTTATGGGTCTCGATATCTCAAAGAACTTGTATTTGTTTATCGACAATTTCCTGTAATACCATATGTTTGAATATTAATCATTGATCCCATTTGACCCGATTATTTTTCAAAACTATAAAATCACATGTAACATGGAAAATATGTGGAAAATGTATGTACATGGCCATTTTAGTTGACAAGATTGTGACTCATAATAAATCAATCTTTTCATTATACAGCTTAAAAAAGATTTCGCTAGAAAATTATACGAAGAATTTAAATGGTATTTAATGGGCCAACGAAGAAAATTAAACGTCATAATCTGGAAAATTCCGTGACGAATTGATTCATGAACACAGTAAATCATTTTCCAAAAGGTTTGCTCATTATCCCTAGTTACTTAAATAAAATTTAGAATAATTTTCGTGAAGAAAAGCACTCAATCAAGCAGTGAGATTCGGTCATTAAAAGAATACATAGTAGTGATTAATCAAATTGCGTCATCCTGCGAAAATTGATTATACATTATATTACATTTACACATTACAACCTTGGTGCTTTGTAATCGATTATTTTTAGATATTATCAAATAGTAACATTCATTTCTTCTGAGTCAACAGTTGTCCTCAATATTTAACCGTAAGACTACACGCAACTTTGCAAATGAACGAAGAATTTCTTTTTCTCATAGCAAATTGTTAATGGCGTAGCCTGAATGAACACAGTTGCGAAAGAAATCATCAGGTAAAGAGAGTTAACAGTTCTTCGTAATCTGATGCAACAATATTGTAGTAACGCAGATGATTGATGCTCGTGTGAAAACTAAACCATGAACATTAACATTTTTAAAATTCTTTTATTTCCTACTGAACATACTGTACCAAATGATACAACGAAAATTACTGTCGTAGTTTATTTTTAGCAAAAAAGTTCTTTTCTTCTTATCGTTGTGTTGCAACCCAGGTATATGGGCGTATTCGTATAAAAAATGTGGACGAATTTGCAATTACAATAGCTTTATTTGAAAAAGCAAAAGAGAATATTCTCATTACAATATATTTGAACTAATAAATATTACAAAACTATAACGTGAAACACACTGCTTTTTAATATTACAATTTCGTTACTGTGGAACGTGTATGTTTTTATTTTTATACTTGTTCGAAGAAGATGTTTATTGTGTATTTCTGTATAATTCGATTAAATTGATTTCATAGAAGCTGAAGATGTGTATAAGAATGCAAAATAGCGTTCATTGTCAGAGAACCGAAATTTAAATACCCTTCCAGGTTTATGCTCTCAACACCAACACGCAGTATGGGACAAACTATTTTGCATACAATAATTGAATAAAATAATCTTGTTCACCTTTCTTGCAAGGATACAGTAACACGTCACTCGACTCTTGACCTTATACCGCCTAGCGTCGAATTTTCAGTGAGACGATGCTAATCTAGTGACCTTTGTTTTTAATTATATTTTTCATGATACTTTTACCAACACACTCGTGACACATTTCTGGTTAAAAGGAGACCAAACACGATACAATTTGGGTCATATTTAATTGGTTAAATCACGTTACAGTAGAACCTCGATTATCCGTACTAGTGGAGCACGGGTGTTCAGACAACAGAACCATTCAGATAAAAGTTACATAGCGACAGTATTAGATTACATATTTACTGATTGAATATCCTCTGAACTGTGTCAAGTTCGGTCTCATTTTAATCAGTAAAATGTGGCAAATACATATCGTTGATTCATAAGAAAAGTGACACAAGTCAAAATATATTTTTAAAACAAGTATAATAATAAATATATAAATTGTGGTGTGCTTTTTTTACAACTAATGTACATGACAATTAACCCAGTATCTAAATAACACCAAATTTTTTTATATTTCTAAGTTGGTTATACATATACGATAAGAAATGAAAATTTTTTTTGAATGAACGATGTGTCTCAAATAAGTCTAGTGGAAAAATAATTAAAAACAAAACAGTTTTGTCATTGGGTTAGCGTAATAAGGACAAATTTTTCACAGATATCGTATATTTATATGTACAATATAATATGGAACCATTACTATGTTCCTATGTGCGTCATGGTAGCTCAGAGCCATGTCAATATCACTGGGACGGACTACAAAGGCGGTTGTCGTTCGCCGTGGCCGAAAACACAAGGTTCTTCGAACTGAAATATCGTTTCCGGTATGCCCTGTCCGGGCCACGAATATACGCGCATATTTTCGACGGACGCCGGGTAAGTATTTTTGGCCGTGGTCCAACAACTGGCTAAACGATAGGAAGAAGAAGGGCCCCTAGCCTCTCGATGATGTTGATTCCCTCCGTGTACGTGACACCGAAAATATACTTCTGGACCGCGTTACGACTTCCACGAGTGCGGGAAAAGCACCGTTGTGCCTCTCTAATCCGCTGTCGGGAAGCCTCTTACGCTTTTACGCCGGCTTTGCATTGGCCCCTATTCCGTTTCATCCCGATTCAAGCGGAAAGGGAGCGAGTCAAGCAGAATAACCGTGTCCAATTTGGTGGGACCGACTTTCAAAGCACGTGCTCTCTACCCGGTCAATTAGTCGCCTCTATTCAGCCAATTATTTCGCCATATTATTTCGAGGACTTGGAGATCGAAGAAAAAACACAATGATTAGAGGGAGTTACCCTAAAGCCGGACGGTACCTAATGCCGGACAGTTGCTATATCTAGTGATAGGATTGGTATCGATACTATCGGTGATACTCGATACAATCAGACACCAAAGTACTCAGTAGGAAGTATCGATGCATATCGAAATATCAGGCATTATCAATACAGAGTCTTCTTCATTCGATACCAATTCAATACTCCACTAAAGCCAAAACGAAAGTATCGATACGTGGTTCATACTTGCAGGAATATTAATACCTGTTTAATACCGATTTGATATCTACATAATGATAGATACAATAATGATAGCATAGAGTTAACGAAACTATCGATACCTGTTTGGTACCCATCTGATACCTACTACTACTACTAGTATGTATTTAGCGCGCGAACATATTAATAGATACATACACGTCTTGATGCTTCTACGAAAGAATCGGATGTAATTTACGAAAACATTAGTTTCTACTAATTATGATTATATTAATATGTTATAATATACTGTAATCATATGATACTTAAACAATATATGTATGTACAGTCAAACCTCAAAAAAATACTCACAAACTTCATAAATAGCTACAGTGGGTGTACAAAGTATTCGTACATCTTTTAAGAACTAATAACTTCTTTATAATTATACCAAACGATCTGAATTTTTATAATCAATTAGAAGCATTGGTTTACGAAATGATATGCGAAAAAGATTTTCCAAAAATTATAATTTACAAGGTTACATGCAGAAATAAAAAAGGCAATTTTTAAAACTTTTTTATTTGAGCCCTTAATGAAAATTTAAAATATACATTTTGTAGATCTGTGTTAGTTATACACATGCTGTAAATTTCATCGAAATCGATTAACATACATACGAGCTACAAGCGGTTAAAAATTGTGAAAATCGAAGTTTTACACGACTTTTGATCAGTTTCTGTTTAAAATTCACAGAATCGTTCATCTTTCCATGCGTGTCGTTTTTTCCTGCGTCAACTGATTTCGATGAAATTTTCTGTATGTGTATAACTAACATAGATCTACAAAATATATATTTTAAACTTTTATTAAGGGCCCAAAGAAAAAAGTTCTAAAAAATGGCTTTTTTATTTTTGCATTTAACCTTGTAAATTACAATTATTTGGAAAATCTTTTTCGCATATCATTTTGTAAACCAATGCTTCTAATTGATTATAAAAAAGCATGTCTTTGGTACAATTATAAACAAGTTATTAGTTCTTAAAAGGTGTACGAATACTTTGCACACCCACTGTATAAGAAGAAAGAAATTGTTTCGATAATATCTCGTTAATTATTAGGGTTAGGACATATGAAGGTCAACACTTTCATACTCAGAATTTGATACTCTATCGATCTATGGCATTCTATGGTATAAAATATAGGACATTCCATTTGAAAAAATCAAGGTGACCATGGAATGTCCTCTACCACTCCACCCACAAGAAAACAATTAAGACTACGTAATGTAGCCCATCATACCAAACAACTTTTGTAGGAACACTTTTTTGATAACGACAACGTCTTCCGAGATATCCTACTGATCTGAGCTGATATTCATATACACACCGCATAAAAAAAAAACGCGTAGAAAAAAACCGCACAAAAACTGGTTTAACTGTAATGAGTTTTTGTAGAGTGTTATCAATTTGTTACTGTGATAATTATTTAATTGAATCAGGATACAAACTTGTATCGTTCCACAACAATTTAGTACAGATGAATATTAACATATTATGTACCGATGATTACTACATAATTTTGGAAAATTGATCATTCATAGTTAAGAAGGTTTTAAAGATCTTTTAATTAGCGGTGGCAATTTTAATCGTGAGTCAACAAATGATTGCCAGGAATATGATCCAATCATTTCTCTTGAA